>NC_057361.1:55300813-55912859 GCF_016509475.1 Prionailurus bengalensis | reverse complement strand
ATCTTTTGTGATAGGCATGTGTAAGATACCTTGAAAAAGTATACTGTTATTGGGAAAGTTGTAACCACAATCAGCCAGACCAGATATTCCTACCAGTCTGGTCAAGTGTGAAGTTTTACGGGCTAGAGGTAGTGTCATTGGAAACTGATAGTGTAATTGAAATTGCCTCTGAGCTGCAAGATATGGCAAAACAAATATGTTTTATAGCACAGTACTGAGTATCAACTTATTGTGGTGGTTTATGTGTAAGCTCCAAGAGGCATCTGACTTCAGTCCTTTGCAGTGTAGAAAGCCCTGTGTTGTTCCCTATTTAAATTGATTCTTACAACAAGGATGAGAGAGGCAGGGCAGAGATTATTATTCATATTTTACAGATATGGAAGCTGTCAGGGACTTAGAGCTGGAGGGGGCTGAGATATCATCCATAGTGATCAAAAGCATAGGCTCTGTGGCAGATTGCCTACTTCTTTTTAAGTTTTTGTATTTTGGTAAAATATATATAACATAAAATTTGTGACTTTGAACATTTATAAGTGTACAATTCAGTGGCATTACATGCATAATGTTGTATAAACATCACCACTGTTTCTAAAATATTTTTATCATCCCAAACAAAAACTCTATAGCTATTAAACAACTCCCCATTAGCCCTACCCTCAGTCTCAGTCCCTAGTAACCTCTAATACCTCTAATCTACTGTCTGTATGAATTTGTCTATTCTAGATATTTCATATAAGTGGTATAATGTAGTATTTGTCCTTTTATAGATAACATTTCATTCAGCATAATGTTTTCAAGGTTCATTCATTTTGTAGCATGTATCAATCACTATGTCATTTCTTCCTATTACCAAGTAATGAATATTCCACATATTGTTTATCCATTCATCTGTTGATAGGCATTTAGGTTGCTTCCACATGTTGATTACTGTGGAACATTTGTGAACAAGTTTTTGTTTGAATACCTGTTTTCATTCTTTTGGTTATATACCTAGGAATAGATTTGCTGGATCATATGGTAATTCTATGTTTAGCTTTTTGAGGAGTTTCAAACTTTTCTACATCAGCGGTACCATTTTACATTCCCACTGGCAATATACAAGGGTTCCAACTTCTCCATATCTTCACCAACACTTGCTAGTTATTCTTTTGTTAAAACCACATCCTAGTAGGTGTGAATAAAATATATTATTACAGATTTTATTTTCATTTCTCTAATGACTAAGACTGAGCATCTTTTCATATGCTTATTAGCCATTTGTAGATCTTCTTTGGAGAAATGTCTATTCAAGTCCTTTGCCCATTTTTAAATTGGGTTATTTATCTTTCTGTTATTGAGCTATAGGAGTTTTCTATGTTCTGGCTATTAACCTTTATCAGCTATATGATTTCCAAATATGTTCTCCCATTCTGTAGGCCGTCTTTCACTTTCTTGATGATGTTCTTTGGTACACAAAAGTTTTAAATTTTAACGAAATCCAATTTATCTTTTTTTCTTTGTTGCTCATGATTTTGTTGTTATATCTAAGAATTCATTGTCAAGTCCAAGATCATGAAGATTTACCCCCATATTTTCTTCTAAGAGTTTTATGATTTTAGCTCTTATTTCAGGTTTTATTCATTTGGAGTAAATTTTGGATGTGACACAATATAAAGGTCCAAATGCATTATTTTGCCTGTGGAAATAAACTTGTTGCAGCCCCATTTGTTGAACAGACTGTTCTTTCTCCACTGAATGGATTTGGCATCTTTGTCAGTTCCTGAATTAAAGTTAATTTTGTGTGTTAGTATATCTACCTCACCTCCCTTTTGGTTACTGTGTATATACATACATATATATATACACACACCATCTTTATTCATCCATCAATGGACACTTAGGTTGTTTCCATATCTTAGCTCTTTTAAGTAATGCTGCAATGAACATAAGGGTGCAGATTTCTTTTTGAGTTATATTTTTCATTTTTTTTCAGATAAATACCCAGAATGGGAATTGCTAGAGTATATGGTCGTTCTATTTTTAATCTTTTGAGAAACCTCCATGTTGTTTTCCATAGTGGCTGTACCATTTTATGGCCCCACAAACACTGCATAAGACTTTCCATTTTCTTCACATCCTTGCCATCATTTATTTCTTGTCTTTTTGATACTAGCATTCTAACAGTTATGAGGTGATATCTCATTGTAGTTTTGATTTGCATTTCCCTAATGACTAGTGATGTTGAACATGTTTTCAGGTGTCTGTTGGCCATCTGTAGGTCTTCTTTGGAAAAGAGTCTATTCAGATTCTCTGCCCATTTTTTAATCAGATGTTTGGCTTTTTGTTTGTTAGTTTGCTATTTAGTTGTATGAGGTCTTAATTTTTTTGGATATTAAACTCTTATCAGATATATGATTGGCAATTATTTCCTCCCATTCAGTAGGTTGCCTTTTCATTTTGTTGATTTCTTTTGCTGTTCAGAAGCTTTTTGTCTGATGTAGTTGCATTTGTTTATTTTTCTTTTGTTGCCTTTGTTTTTGGAGTTAGATCCCAAAAAAAAGTCATTGCCAAGACTGATGTCAAGGAGCTTATAAGTCTATATTTTCTTCAAGGGGTTTAATGGTTTTAGGTCTTACATTCAAGTCTTTCATCCATTTTGAGTTAATTTTTGCGTATAATGTTAAGATAGTAGTAGTCTTGTTCCATTCTTTTGCATGTGGCTGTCCACTTTTCCCAGTACCATTTATTGAAGAGATTTTCCTTTCCCTATTATATATTATTGCCTCCTTTGTTGTAAATTAATTTGACCGTATATATGGGTTTATTTCTGGGCTCTCTATTCAGTACCATTGATTTGTGTGTCTTTTTTTTATTCCAATACCATACTGTTTTGATTACTATTTGCATGGAATAGCTTTTTCTATCTTTTATTTCTTTGGATGTGTTGGAGAAGTGAATAAAGTATGCCAAATATGGCCAACAGGTCTAAAACAGACTCTGGTCTCTAGCTTAGAGACCCCTCCTCTGGGTTCTTCTTCCTTTGTTTGCTGTATGTGCGAAAACCTCCACAGATATGGAAGCTGATGACTATAAATTACCCTCCTCACTTGCATTCCGCACTCAGACCTTTGGAGAAACAGTCTTCTCTGAGCTCGCCATTGTTAAATGAATCTCCCATCCACCAAGATCTCCGAGTGCTGCTTGGTTTTTCCGCCGGTGTTCCAGCCTGGTTCCGTAACATACTTGGTTCCCTGACCGGGAAACCCAACTGCACTGGCCCATTGTTGCCACCAGTTTGGGAGAACGGTGAGGTGGTGACGGAGCAAGGGATCGCAAGGGAGAAGGCACGCCCTGCCTGAATTTCAGCAGTCTTCTCGGTTGCCTCGGGCCGGCCTGCTCCGTGGTTTCCGCAGGACTCAAAGAGACCTGGTAGGTGAGGACCTGGACCCGACGTCGGAACCGGTAAGGCCAGGGCCCCAAAGAAGTCAGGCCCACCCAAAAGGGTGGAAGGGAGACCTGATCAATCCCCAGAGGCCTTAATAGGTCTCACAGGTAGAAAATTTTGTGGGAGGGAATGTAATAGACTCTGGTGTGTGTGTGTGTGTGTGAGAGAGAGAGAGAGAGAGAGAGAGAGAGAGAGAGAGAATGTGCGGCTTGGCCAGGCTTGCCAGTCAAGTTCGAGTTTGTGGCTCCATAGACAGGCACCCTTAAGGTCCCCAAAAGTCGTGTGTTGTGGTGAGAGTATAAGGTCTAGGGTGGTATCGGATCAGATTCTGATTGCAAGTCACAAAGCTGAGTCCACTATGGCCAAACCTCACCTAAAGTTTCCCTCGAGAATGCGACCAGAGGAGTATCTGATTGGTCCTCTCATCCAAGGGGATACCCTCCCTTTGTCTGTCTTTGCAACACTGAACACAAGAAAGAAATTAATAACGGGATCAAAACAGAGTAAGCCTATGATTTTACAAGTCATGCTCAGAAATTTTAAAAAGGGATTTTCAGGCAATTACAGGGTGAAAATGACACCCAGGAAGTTAAGGACCTTTTGTGAACTAAAATGGCCCATATTTAATGTAGGATGGCCCCCAGAAGGGATATTAGATCCTCAAATAGTGCAGCGGGTTTGGCTAATAGTCACTAGGAACCCAGGCCACCCTGATCAATTTCCATACATTGACTCCTGGCTTGAAATTGCCCAAAATCCCCCTCTTTGGGTGCAATTCATTGTTAGCAAACTGAGCCAGGTTTTAGCCACTTTATCTGGAGGCTTACCCAAGGAGCCAAAGAAGCGACCCACTGCTCCTCTAATATTTAAAGGAGACACAGAGGAAGATATTGTCTTTCCACCTAATTATGACTCGCCAAGCTCCCTCCCAGCTCCCCCTGAGCTTGAAACTCCTGCCCCATCTGTCTCTCTGCTGCCGCCACCTCAGTTGCTGAGGTGGCCACTGCAGTCGGTGCCACCCATCTTCCAGCCCCTCTCTCACCCGGAGACCCTCCCCAACAGGAGCCAGCCACCAGACTGTGCCCCAGACCCAGACCTAACGCTCTAAAAATGCCTGTAAGGGAGACGAGGGAGCCTGAAAGGTAGAATGAGGACAGAATAGTCCAGCCCACCTGTTCCATGATGTATTATCAACCTTTCTCTACAACTGACCTCAACTGGAAACAGAACACTTCAGAATACTCTGAAAAGCCATAAGCAATGGTCGACTGGATGGAGTCCCTCTTCCAGACCCACTGACTGACTTGGGAAGATTGTCAACAGTTACTCCATACTCTGTTTAATACAGAAGAAAGAAGAGGAATGAGAGAAATACAACAGTATCTAGAAGATCACGCACCTCCAGGGATCAATGACCCTGCTGTCTGGGCTCAAGCTGCCGCGCCTGTAGAATGCCCAACATAGGATTTCACCACAGAAGGACAGGCCCACATCCAATGATACCAGGAAGCCCTCCTTCGGGGAGTCTGAACTGGAGCCAAAAAGCCCATGGACATGACTAAAATACTGTCAGTCACACAGCACCCTGGGGAGTCTCCCGGAGACTATTATGAAAGGTTATGTGAAGCATACCATGTATACACCCGGTTAGACCCCGAGGTACCAGAAAGTCAATAGATGGTAAATACCTCTTTTGTGGCACAGGCTGCCCCAGATATCAGAAGAAAACTCCAGCAGTTGGAGGCTTTGCCGGGATGAATATCACTCAGCTGATAGAGGTCACCAATAAAGTTTTCATGAACAGAGAAGTCGCAGCCAAAAGAGAAGTGGAGAGAAGACTAAAAAAGAAGGCCACCCTTCTCACAGCAGCACTATAAGAAACAGTTGCTGCGAAGATGGGAAGAACCCAACCACCAAAAGGGGGGAAGCCCAGAGCCCCCTTAACAAGGGACCAATGTCTGTACTGCAAAGAGAAGGGACACTGAAGAATGAATGTCCAAATCGGAAGGGGCCCTCAAAACCCAGCTGATACCGGGAGGAACCTCAAGGTGAGAACCTCGTTGGTCTGGCTGGGGTAGAATCGGACTGAGGGGGATCAGGCTCTTTCTCTCTTGGCCCCCATGAGCCCACGTTCGAAATGAAGGTAGGGGGCTGAACAATAACTTTCATGATTGACACTGGGGCTGAATACTCCGTTGTTACTTCCCCGGTGGCTCCCTTAAGCCAAAAGACAGCAACCATACTTGAGGCTACTGGGACACAGATGATTGCAGCACCCCTTCTGTCAAGCTCGACAATGTGAACTTGGGGGTCACAAGGTCTGGCATGAGTTCCTCTAGTTACCTGACTGCCCGATTCCTCTCCTGGGATGGGTTCTGCTCTCCAAACTTGGGGCCCAGATAACTTTTGAACCCACTGGACACACTAGTCTCCAATTAAACCCAAGGCAGAAGGAAACCGTGGTCTTGGTGATTACCCTGCCAAGGGAAGAAGAATGGGGACTATTCTGTGCCCAGGTCTTACCCTGTAGCCCCTCAGAATTCAGGCTTACATTCCCCTCCGTATGGGCTGAAGATAACCCACCTGGACTAGCTTGGAATCGGGCCCCTATCATTGTTGACCTGCTCCCTGGAGCCCAACCTCAGAGAGAAAGGCAGTACCCCCTTCCACTTGAGGCTAGAATGGCCTTGAGGCTAGAATACAAGAGCACCTGACGAAGCTCAGAGAAGCAGGTATTCTAATTGAGTGCCAATCAGCTTGGAATACCTCGCTCTTGCCAGTCAAGAAGCCAGGAGGAGGAGGGGTGCCTGGGTGGCTCAGTCGGTTAAGTATCCTACTTGGACTCAAGTCATGATCTCATGGTCCATGAGTTCGAGCCCTGCATTGGGCTCTGTGCTGACAGCTCAGAGCCTGGAGCCTGCTTCAGATTCTGTGTCTCTCTCTGTCTCAAAAAAAAGTAAAACATTAAAAAAAAAAAAAAAAGAAGCCAGGAGGAGGATACCAACCAGTACACGATTTGAGGGCCATTAACAAAGTGACTGTTTCCTTACACCCAGTGGTTCCGAACTCGTATACTCTCCTCAGCCAAATTCCGGGGTCAACCAGATGGTTTATATGCCTCGACCCAAAGGATGCTTTCTTCTGCCTCTGCCTGGCTCCTCTAAATCAACCATTGTTTGACTTTGAATGGACTGAGCTCATTACAGGGCGCCAGATGCAGATGACCTGGACATGACTTCCCCAAGGTTTCAAGAACTTGCCCACTCTTTTTGGGGAAGCACTAGCTGCAGACCTCACTGATGTTCCGAGGGAAACCACAGGGTGTGTGTGCCCTCCAATATGTAGATGACCTCCTCCTTGCCAGTGACACCCAAGAAGACTATATGAAAGGTACCAAGGCCCTCCTGCAGTTCCTATCCTACTCGGGGTACTGGGCCTCTTGGAAAAAGGCACAGATTTGTCAGCAGCAGGGCTGATATTTAGGCTTCCTCCTCACAAAAGGAAAAAGAACTAGGACTGGAAAGGAAGAAAGTTATCACCACACTGCTACAGCCCCAAACAAAACAAGGCTTGCGTGAATTTTTAGGGGCTGCAGGGTTCTGTCACATTTGGATTCCCAGATTCTCAGCCATAGCGAGGCCCCTCTATGAGCTGTTGGGAGGGCCAGACCGGGAGCCCCTCGCATAAACTGAGGAAGCAAGGGCCGCTTTCATAGAAATAAAGTTGGATCTGGGACGAGCCCCAGCCCTGGGTTTGCCTGACATAGAAAGGCCCTTTAACTTCTTCGTACATGAAAAGGGAAAAATAGCCCTTGGAGTGCTCCTTCAGAGTATGGGGCCTTGGCAATGGCCAGTGGCCTACCTATCAAAAAAACCTTGATCCTGTGGCTGCAGGATGGCCACCGTGCCTCAGAGCGCTGGCAGCCACAGTCCTGCTCATCAAGGAGGCAGACAAATTCACTCTGGGACAAACACTTAATGTTAAGGTCCCACATATGGTCATGTCCCTCATGAGCACCCAAGGATATCGTTTCCTCTCCAATTCTCTGCTGACACAATACCAAGGCCTTCTCTGTGAAAATCCAGTGATCATTCTCGAAACAGTAAGAACACTAAACCCGGCCACCTTCCTTCCCACGGAGGAGGGAGAACCTGACCATGACGGTTCCGAAGTAGTGGATGAAGTCTACGCCAGCCGCCCAGACCTCTAAGACCAGGCTATAACAAGCCTGGAGATCACCCTGTTCAGCAGTGGGAGCAACTATTTACAAGAGGGCAGCTGAAGAGCAGGATATGTGGTAACCACAACCACCGAAGTTCTGGAAGCCAAGGCCTTGCCAGGAGGATGGTGGGCACAACAAGCTAAACTGTAAGCCTTAACCTGAGCCCTCATCCTTAGCAAGGGTAAATGAGTTAACTTTACACTGATTCCCAGTATGCCTTTGCTACTGTGCATGTACACAGGGCCATCTATAAGGAAAGAGGCCTCCTTACTGCTGCAAGTAAAACTATCAAAAACAAGGAAAGAGTACTAAAGCTTCTTGAGGCCATATGGCTGCCAGACAAGGTCGCTATTCTACACTGTAAAGGACATCAGAAAGGAGACGACCCCATAACTCAAGGAAATCGCCTGGCCAACAGAACACCCAGAGCGGCAGCCTGTGGTGACCCAGGTGAAGCTCCTACCTACACTGTGACTCTTGCGTCCCAGAGGGAAGCCTCCCTGCCCCTGTACACAAAGGAAGAAAGAAGTTGGGCCTCGACAGAAGGGGGCAGACTAAGCAAAGAGGGTTGATGGGTCATGCCAAATGGACACATCTTTGTCCCCTTGTCTATGGGAAAGCAGCCAGTGAAGGAATATCAACTCACACACTTAGGGAAAACTGCACTAGAGGCCCTCCTCAAAAAGAACTACTGTATCAGCCAGCTGCTGGCATTATGCCGAGCTGTCAGTGAACAATGTGTAACGTGTGCCAAAAATAATGCTTGGTCTGCCTCACGGCCCCCGCCTGGCACACAAAGGATGGAGGCCGCCCCTTTCGAAGACAGAGGTGGACTTTACCAACATACAACCAAATAAAGGATTCAGGTACCTTCTTGTAATAATCTGCACATATTCAGGATGGGTAGAAGCATTCCCGACCAGAACGGAATGAAGTTGTGAGGTGGCCAAAGCCCTTCTATGGGAGATTGTGCCTCGGTTTGGTCTATCCTTAACCATACACAGTGATAACGGACCTGCATTTGTGGCAGACATTGTACAAACCCTGACCAGGTCCCTCAACATTACCTGGAAACTACACACTGCTTACCTACCCCAGAGCTCAGGGAAAGTAGAGCAGATAAATCGCACCCTCAGGGAAACCCTGGCTAAGTTCCACCAAGAGACTAACCTCCATGGCCAGATTTACTACCACTGGCCCTCCTGCGTACCTGATGCATGTGTGGGGCATTGGGATTCTCCCCTTTTGAGGTATTATATGGGCGACCCCCTCATGTTTAGGAAAACTCCCAGGAGACATACACCAGATTGGAGACAAGGGAATAAGAGAACAGCTCCAGACCTTGGGGGTAGTCCTAAATAAGTTACAGAGATATACCATAGAGAGAGCCCCAATTTCCTTAGGGACCCCCGTTCACCCCTTTCAACCAGGAGACTCTGTGTGGGTCAAAGTTTGGAAGAGGGAACCTCTTAAACCACGGTGGACTGGGCCTCATACTGTTATTCTAACAATTCCTACAGCTCTTAAAGTTTCAGGTATTACCCCATCACTCCAGAGTTAAGAAGGCCAGCTCAGAAGAACCCACAACCTGGCAAAGTGATCCAGATCCAGTCAACCTGCTTAAACTGACCCTCAAAAGGGAAACTGGTCCCTGAGACCTCCAGCCCTGCTCCAGACACACCCCAGAAACTGGCTGGCTTGCACACGGCAGAAGCTCAAGGAATCAATGCATGAACCTAGCCCAGGAGTTTGGATGCAACTCTGCCAGCCCTTGCTCCTTACTGGTGTCATAGCCCTGATCTTATTTCTTACTGTTGGGCTGATAGAGACTGCACCAACAAGCTGGACATGGGACAAAAAATGCATGCTGGGTTTCACATACCGCCTATGGATGGGAGGATTGTTAAGTATTGCCTATATAGTATGATAACCTCTCTTACCCTCACAACTGCCGCTTACCCACCTTGCCCCTAGGATTGTTATATGACAATAAGGGGGTCAAGGGCATTCAGCGCCTTCACCTCCCTCCACAAAGATTGCTACAAGGGAAAAACACCCATTCTCTGTGAGTCACCCAGTGCCCCAAGGACTAAGTATTGGACCATAGAGATAACCCAAAATGTCAGGAACCCATGTCACAACAAGAGCCTCCAGAGAGGGAAACGAGCTTGTTACACTTACCTTCCTCAATGGGAGATCTCAGATGGGGGAGTGGTGCAAGACAGGGTCCTTCAAAAAGTTATAAAGGATACCCAGGATAGGGTAATACAAGTCATAAAGGCGACCACTCCCCCTGCAGCCTGCCAAGGTTTGAACCTTTCAGCCCTCAATCGGATGCTTACCAATTCCCCACTCCAGCATTGGGCCAACACTACTCTACGAGTCCTCCATAAAATAGACAATCACACCCAAACCTGCTGGATGTGCTTGCCCCTCAGATGTAGGGCTTACTTAGCCACTCCCATCCCTTTGACCTGGGAGGCTCCTGAAAATCTCAAAACTAACACCTCTGTCTTAATTGGACCCCTGGCCACTGGGGTCCGTCTCACAAATGCCGACAATTTAATCTGTACAGTCCCTGAAGGTATGAACAGCACCTCTCTATGCGGAAGAAATATAACCTTAAAGAGGAATGCAACCCTGTGTTCAACCCCTGGGTTGTTCTATCTGTGTTCTAATTTGTCCTACTGACGCTTAGAGGCCAACTGGACTCAGATATGTTATTCTGTCTTCCTAATCCCTGAGATATCTGTATACACTGAAAATCAGCTCCTAACAGCTTTAGCCCCAAGTCCTGGGCTAAACAGGCAGTCCTGCTACCCGTTCTGATAGGAGCAGGAATTGCGACAGGAATAGGAACTGCAATAGGGGGCATAGGTTCATCCATAGGACTATACCATAGACTATCTCAAGAGATAAATGAAGACATGGAACAGGTGGCAGATTCTCTGGTAATCTTACAAAGCCAAATAAACTCTCTGGTGGCAGTGACCCTCCAAAATAGGCGAGCCCTTGACCTCCTCACTTCAGAAAAAGGAGGGACTTGCATCTTTCTGGGGAAACCGGAACCAGTCAGGAATAGTTACAACTAAGGTTAAGGAACTCAAGGAAAGAATTCAACGTAGACAACAGGAAAGTATCAATCAATGGAAAGGATGGGATCACACGGATTGGGCATCCTGGCTTCCTGCCCTGGCGGGGCTCCTCCTCTTCATAATTTTACTTTTATCCATCGGCTTCTTTATACTGAATGCCGTGGTATGTTTTATTGAAAACACTGTTGCTCCCCAAACTACTGCACGTACCTTAGCCTTCCTAGAATACCAACCTATCAAACTGAAAGGTGATGCCTACTAAAAGTTTTTTTAAAAGGCATCAAAGGGGGCAATGTCGGAGAAGTGATTATGCCAAAGATGGCCGATAGGGCTAAAACTGACTCTGGTCTCTAGCTTAGAGACCCCTCCTCTAGGTTCTTCTTCCTTTGTTTGCTGTGCGCGCAAAAACCCCCACAGATACGGAAATTGATGACTATAAATTACCCTCCCCACTTGCATTGGGCACTCAAACCTTTGGAGAAAGTCTCCTCTGAGCCCACCGGTGTTAAATAAATCTCCGAGAGGCACCTGGGTGGCTCAGTCAGTTAGGTGTCCAACTTCAGCTCAGGTCATGATCTTGTGGTTTGTGAGTTTGAGCCCCTCGTCGGGCTCTGTGCAGACAGCTCAGAGCCTGGAGCCTCTTTCAGATTCTGTGTCCCTCTCTCTCTGATCCTCCCCCGTTCATGCTGTCTCTCTCTGTCTCAAAGATTAATAAACATTAAACAAAAATTTTTTTAATAAAAAATAAATAAAAGTTTAAAAAATTAAAAAAAATCTCCAATCCACCAAGATCTCCGAGTGCTGCTTGGTTTTTCTGCCAGCGTTCCAGCCTGGTTCCGTGACAGATGTATTTCTGTTTTTGGATCTAAAGTGAGTCTATTGTAGATAGCATTTAGTTGGATCCTGTTTTTTAATCCATTCTATGGATAAAAATCTATGGGTTAAAAATCTATGGGATTATTTAATTATATGGATCCATTCTATGGATTCTGCCTTTTTATTGGAGTGTTTAATCTATTTACGTTTAAAGTAATTATTGATAGGTAAGGACTTACTTCTGCCATTTTTCTGTTTTCTGTTTGTCCTGTACTTTTTTCTCTTTCATTTCCTATTACTGCTTTCTTTTGTGTTTAGTTGAGTTTTTTGTAGTGACCATTTTTATTCCCATCTCATTTCCTTCTACGTATATTTTAGAAATATTTTATTTGTGGATATCTTGGGGATTATGTTTAACATCCTTAATTTATAGCAAACAAGTTTGAATTGATACAAACTTAGTTCCAATAGCATACAAACCTCGGCTTCTTTATAGCTCTGTCTCTCACCTGTGGATTGTCACAATTACATCTGTATACACCATGTGTCTAAGAACATAGATATGTAATTCTTTGTATGCATTTGTCTTTTAAATCATGTAGGAAATTAAAAAGTTGGGTTACAAGCCAAAAATAAAATAATGTTAGCTTTTATATTTGCATATATAGTTACCTTTACAGGAGATCTTTGTATCTTTATATGATTTTGAGTTACTTTCTAGTGTCCTTTTATTTCAACCTAAGGAGTCCACTTAGCATGCCTTGTAGGGGAAGTGTACTGGTAATGAACTCCCTCAGTTTTTCTTTACCTAGGAATGTCTTATTTTCTCCTTCATTTTGAAGGATAGTTTTGCCAAATGTAGAATTCTTGGTTTTGGTTTTCTTTTTGTTTTAACACTTTGTGTCCTCTCACTGTCTTCTGGCCTCAATGTTTTCTGAAGGTAAATTGGCTATTAATTATAAATGAGGATCCCTTTTACATGACAAGTCACTTCTCTCTTGCTGCTTTCAAGGTCTTCCCTTTATCTTTGGCTTTTGGAAGTTTAATTACAAGGTGTCTCAGGGTGAGCCCCTGAGTTTGTCCTCCTTGAAGTTTGTTCAGCTTCTTGGATGTATAGATTTTTATCTTTCATCAAATTTGGCATGTTTTTTGGTACTATTTCTTTAAATATTCTTTCTGCCCCTTATTCTCTGTTCACTTTCTAGAAGTCCTATAGTGTATATTCTTGTCCACTTGATAGTGTCCCCTAGGTCTCTTAGACTCTATTCAGTCTTTAATTTTGATATCTTTAATGATATTCTCATTTTGTTTGTATATCATATTCCTGATGTTTTTAGTTCTCTGTGTTTTCCTTTAGCTCTTTCAGCATATTTAATAAAGTTATTGTTTTTAGGTCTTTGTTAAATCTAATATGTGGACACCCTTAGGGACAGTTTCTGACAATTTATTTTGTTCCTTTGGACAATAGTTTCCTGTTTCTCATATACATTGTGATTTTGTTGTTGAAAAGTGAACATTTGAATATTATAAGGTGGTAACTCTGGAAATTAGATCTTCTACCACAGGATTTTCTTCTCTCTTTTTTTTTTAAAGCTATTTTGGGGGCGCCTGGGTGGCACAGTTGGTTAAGCGTCCGACTTCAGCCAGGTCACGATCTTGCGGTCCGTGAGTTCGAGCCCCGCGTCAGGCTCTGGGCTGATGGCTCAGAGCCTGGAGCCTGTTTCCGATTTTGTGTCTTCCTCTCTCTCTGCCCCTCCCCCGTTCATGCTCTGTCTCTCTCTGTCCCAAAAATAAATAAACGTTGAAAAAAAATTTAAAAAAAAGCTATTTTGGCAAAGACTAAATCCTTTGTCCTTTTACTGTGGGGTCACTGATGTCTCTGTCCCTTAGCTTGTGTACAACTAGGATTTTGACACAGATCTTGAATGCCAAAGCTAAAAACAAATAAACAAACACCTCTCCCAATCTTTCTTGATTGGACTTGTGCTTAGGCCATCCTTGAACAATTAGCCAGGCTTGGGCTTACTAGCAATTGGCCCAAGGTGAAAGACTAGAGTCTTCTCAGATTTTTTCTGAATATGCATATTGCCCTGGGCATGAATGTGGCTTAATTTAATGTCCCATATACACATTTGCTTTTGAATATTCTAATTTTGCAAGGAACCCCCCTCAGGTTACTCTCATGCCTTAGGCAGTGTATTATGTTTCAACATACAATCCTGCCTTAGGCATCAGAACATTGTTAGTTCAGCTTGCAGTATTTTCAGGAATTGCTCACCACTTTCTTGAGTTTTGAGTTTTGAGTTAAGTGAAACAAATACAAGCAGCTGACTTCAGTCTTTCAAGTATCCCCCAGACATGTTCAAACAGGTATACATGGTGATTTGTGAATAAAATCTGATCTGCACCTTCTAGAATCAGGGGCTAGGATTACACACTAGGAGCACAGGCTGCCACCGGTTTAAGACTGCATATGCTACTGCATCAAAGATGGGGTGGGGAAGAGGGCAGTTAAAAATCCCACAAAACTTTCCTACTGTTGTGAGGTTGCCTTATTTTTGATTTAGCATTTGTTTGGTTGGTGTAAACTTTTGACTATTTTCCAGAGTTTGGATGAAATTGGTTCTGACATTTTCTGCTTGCTTTGTGATGTTCCTGGATGAGGGAGTGGGGCAAGAGCTTAGATCTGCCTACTCTGCCATTTTGCTAATGTTAGTTTCTGACTATGATTTGTAAAAATATTATTTTAATTTCAGTTAATATATGTGTTATATTAGTTACAGCTGTACAATATAGTGATTCAGCAATTCCATACATCACCCAGTGCTCATCACAAGTGTCCTCCTTAATCCCAATCACGTATTTCACCCATCTCCCCTCCATTCTCCCCTTGGATAACCATCAATTTTCTCTCTATAGTTAAAAGTCTGTTTGTTGGTTTCTCTCTCTCTCTTTTTATTCCCCTTTGCTCATTTGTTTTGTTTCTTAAATTCCACATGAGTATTTGTCTTTCTCTGACTTATTTTGCATAGCATATTACTCTCTAGCTCCATCAATATCTTTTCAAATGGCAAAACTTCATTCTTTTTTAAGGTTGAATAATATTCCATTGTGTGTGTGTGTGTGTGTGTGTGTGTGTGTTTGTGTGTGTTTGTGTTTGTGTGTGTGTATGTATCACACCTTCTTTTTTTTAAAACTAACTCAACTTTTTATTTTGCTTCTTAATATGCACATATATTCCATCAATGCTCTCCAGTTTTCTAATGATTAAGGAAAGACTGAAAGAAAGGGAACTCTGGGTTGCCCTATTTTTTCCTTTACTTTTTTTTTCTTTTCTTTTTTAAATTTACATCTAAGTTAGTTAGCATATAGTGCAATGATGATTTCAGGGGTAGATTCCTTAATGCCCCTTATGATAACATTTAGCCCATTCCCCCTTCCACAACCCCTCTAGTAACCCTCTGTTTGTTCTCCATATTTAAGAGTCTCTTATGTTTTTTCCCTCCCATTTTTATATTATTTTTGCTTCTCTTCCCTTATGTTCATATTTTCTGTGTCTTAAAGTCCTCAAATGAATGAAGTCACATGATATTTGTCTTTCTCTGACTAATTTCGCTTAGCATAATACCCGCTAGTTCCATCCATGTAGTTGCAGATGGCAAGATTTCATTCTTCTTGATTGCCAACTAATACTCCATTGCGTGTGTATGTGTGTGTGTGTGTGTGTGTATA
This sequence comes from Prionailurus bengalensis, assembly GCF_016509475.1. NCBI lineage: Eukaryota > Metazoa > Chordata > Mammalia > Carnivora > Felidae > Prionailurus > Prionailurus bengalensis. The sequence continues at coordinate 55,897,570 of NC_057361.1, read as the reverse complement.
TATATATATATATATACATATATATATATATATACATATATATATATATATATATATATGCCACATCTTTTGTATCCATTCATCCATCGATGGACATTTGGACTCTTTCCATACTTTGGCTATTGTTGATAGTGCTGCTATAAACATTGGGGTGCATGTGTCCCTTCAAAGCAGCACACCTGTATCCCTTGGATAAATACCTAGTAGTGCAATTGCTGGGTCGTAGGGTAGTTCTATTTTCACTTTTTTGAGGAAATTCCATACTGTTTTCCTGAGTGGCTGCACCAGTTTGCATTCCCAACAGCAGTGCAAAAGAGATCCTTTTTCTTCGCATCCTCACTAACATCTGTTGTTGTGTGAGTTGTTAATTTTAGCCATTCTGACAGGTGTGAGGTGGTATCTCATTGTGGTTTTGATTTGTATTTCCCTGATGATGAGTGATGTTGAGCATTTTTTCATGTGTCGGTTGGCCATCTGGATGTCTTCTTTGGAGAAGTGTCTATTCATGTCTTTTGCCCATTCACTGGATTATTTATTTTTTGGGTGTTGATTTTGATAAGTTCTTTATAGATTTTGGATACTAACCCTTTATCTGACATGTCACTTGCAAGTATCTTCTCCCATTTCGTCAGTTGCCTTTTAGTTTTGCTGATTGTTTCCTTTGCCGTGCAGAAGCATTTTATTTTGATGAGGGCCTGATTGTTCATTTTTGCTTTTGTTTCCCTTGCCTCTGGAGATGTGTTGAGTAAGAAGTTGTTGTGGCCAAAATCAAAGAGGTTTTTGCCTGCTTTCTCCTCGAGGATCTTGATGGCTTCCTGTCTTACGGTTAGGTCTTTCATCCATTTTGAGTTTATTTTTGTGTATGGTGTAAGAAAGTGATCCAGGTTCATTCTTCTGCATGTCGCTGTCCAGTTTTCCTAGCACCACTTGCTGAAGAGACTGTCTTTATTCCATTGGATATTCTTTCCTGCTTTGTCAAAGATTAATTGGCCATATGTTTGTGGGTCCATTTCCTGTTTTTGTGCCGGCACCATACTGTTTTGATGATTACAGCTTTGTAATACAGCTTGAAGTCCATGTATCGCATCTTCTTTATCCATTCATCAATAGATGGACATTTGGGCTGGTTCCATTGTTGGGAAAATAAGTAAATTTATGTACCATAACATGGCCACCTGGATTAACATAAGCTCTAGTTCCTAGCTTAGAGACCCCTCTTCCGGGTTCTTTCTGCCCCGCTTGCCATGCATGCCAAATTACTACTAATGTGGAATGTGGAAGTAACAGATGATAAATTGTCCACCATGCTTGTGCTCAGGACTCAGATCTCTGGAGAAGGATCTCCTCTGAGCCCACCAATGTAAAATAAAACTCCAATTCACCAAGATCTCCGAGTGCTGCTTGGTTTTTCCGCCAGTGATCCAGCCTGGTTCTGTAACATATTTGGTTCCCTGACTGGGAAACCCAAATCTGCTGGCCCATTGTTGCCATTGGTTGGCAGAATGGTGAGGCAGTGTCGGGACAAGGAATCGCTATGGAGAAGGCATGCTCTGCCTGATTTTTGGCAGTCTCCCACTTGGTTGTCTCAGGCCAGCCCCGCTCTGCCATTCCTGACAGACTCAAGGGGACTTGGCAGATGAGGACCTGGACCCAACGTCAGATCTGGTAAGGCCAGGGCCCCAATCTAGTCAGGCCCACTTGCAAGAGTGGAAGGGGGACCTGATTACTCCCTGGAGACTTCAGAGGTCTCACAGGTATGGGGCCCCAATTCAGTCCAGCCAACCCATAACTGTGGAAGGGGGACCTGATAACTCCCCAGAGACCTCAGAGGTCTCACAGGTAGAAATTCTGTGGGAGGGAATGTAATAACCTCTTGTGTGTATGTGAGTTGGAATGTGCGACTTAGTCTGGTGCATCTGCCAAGTTCCATTCTGTGGCTCCACGGGCAGGCACCCTTAAGTTTCCCAAAAGCCCACGGAGTCTGAATGGGCCCATCTGTGATTCTGTGTTGAATGGCCTATGGTCTGTGGTGGCATCAGAATAGTTTCCAATTGTAAGTCATAAAGCTGAGACTGCTACGGCTAAGCATCACCTAAGTTCCTTCAGGACATGGCCAGACGGGCATCTGACTGGTCTCATCATTAGAGTTGGCACCCCTACCCCTCTGTCTTTGTGACTCTGTCTCACGGGAACATTATGGAGTCGGGACAGAGCAAAGAAGGGGTTTTTGGGAGACTATGGAATTAAGATATCCCCTGGCAAGTTAAGGACCCTATGTGAGTTAGAATGGACCACTTTTGGTGTAGGATGGCCCTCGGAGGGAACCTTAGATGTCCCAATGGTCCGCTGTGTCTGGCGTGTTGTCACCAGAGACCCAGGTCACCCCTATAAGTTCCCATATATTGACTCCTGGTTAGAGATTGCCCAAACCCTTCCCCCTTGGGCATGATTTACCTGCAACAAACAGGGACAGGCTAGGGTCTTAGTCGCCTCAACAAAGCAGCCCAAGAAAGGCCAACAGAAGTCCTGACCTCCACAAATTCTCGCCGTTGACCTGGAGGAAGAACCAATCTTGCCCCCACCATATGAACCCCCCAGTTCCTGATACTCTGCCACCTTCGGTCTCCTCACTACCTCCAGACTCGGCAGATCCTCTGTCCCCTGGACCAGTGGCCAGGTTGTGTCTTCGGTCAGGTGCAGGCACTCTCCAGATGCAGGTCCACACCTGCTGGTACCAAGAGGCTCTCCTTTGGGGGGTCCAAGCAGGGGCTAAGAAGCCCATGAATATGCCCAACAGCAAGAGGAATCCCTGGGGGATTATTATGAGAGGCTATGCAAGGCTTACACCTCCTTTGATCCCAAGGCACAAGAGAGCCATGACAAAAGGATGGGGGAGGTGCAGCTGCCAAAAGGGGGGAGGCCCAGAACCTCCTTAGCAAGGGGTCATTGAGCCTACTGCAAAAAGAAAGGACATTAAGGGGATAAATGTCACAACCAGGGAAAGTCCCAGAAACCCAGCCAATATTGGGAGGAACCTTGAGAAGGGGACCTTAATAGTCTGGCTGAGATAGAATCAGACTGAGGGGGATGCTGTTTCTCTCTCTGTTCCTCTGCCTAATAGATGTGAGGGCTTCTCCCTCATTCATTTCCTGGGTTAACGGCTATAATTGGAGCCAACTGTGTTTAGTCTACCGCAGGACAGGGACTTTAAGGAATATTCCCAAGCAGTTGCTGAAACTCCATTTGTTTTGAGGAAATTCCCCTTCTTCTCTGTCCTGATATGGACTCCATATTTCCACTTTGGTGGTAAAAACATGGCACCTGCTCCTCTGTCTGAGCTGGTTTTGAATCCAGTTTTCCTTCTCTGCCTTCTGCTGGCACCTTGCCTCTTCTGTCTTCCTTTCCCCCTCCTGTTTCTGCACCAACTTGGGTATGGTCTATATAACTGGTTCCTATACCATCCTCAGTGCCTCAGGCACCATTGGCTCCTTCCCCCCCCACCCTCAAGGTCAAGGGGTGAAGAGCACCCCCTTGGGCCACCCACTTCAGATACCCCCACTGGTGTCCTAGGTGAAAACTGACAATGGAGAAAAATTGATTTTAAGCGGATACAGATGAAACATATTCAGTGTTTAAACTATTTATGTTTGTTGGACCTGTCTCTAAAGTTATCAGCACTCTACCAAAGTTGACCAAAGGTCAAATAAGCTCATGTTATCTCTGTTGCAGTTTGTTAGCAAAAAGATGACTTAAAATGGTAGTTAATTTTATCTGTCTCAGAGTTTTCATGGGTAATTCTTAAGATAGCTTTCAAGATCTTTGGTAACCTGAAACTTTAAAGTTTTGATTGCATGATAAATAAGATTAAATTCATTGGACATCTAGGTCTTTTCCAAATAGGATGGAGTGCTAAAGCTTTGATTACTGAACATAGGTTTGTGTTTTTAACTTCTTATTGCACAGAAACTAAGGCTATTTGGACCTATTGGAAAACATGCTTTGTGCTTAATTGGTTCATGAATTTACCATCTAAAAAAATTCTGGTGTAAACACCTCTCAGTTGGTTACTAAGTCCTCAATAGGAGACTAAGGTTTCCTAAGAGTTAAAATTCTGCTAAGTGTACTTAAGACTGGAAATAAGGAAAGCAACCCTGTATGTAGGAAAGTAGGAGGTATGTAAGAAAGATATAAGTAAAAAAAAAGAAAAAAAATATATGTAATTGAAATACATATTTGTTGAGGGTAAAAGAAAGTAATTTTGTCCTAAATGAGACTGGTTGTTTGGAGAGAAATGGCTTTGGGACAAAGCTTAAAGGCAAAGGAAAGTTGTAGAAGGTTCATTAAGGGAAATCTTTGGAAAGGAATTTTATGTGTGCTAAGGATAGACTAAGGTTGAGATGAATGGAAATTTAAAATACACTGGTATAAGATTGAAATTCTGCTTTTCTCTCTGTTCAAAAGAACATTTTATTGGACTGTTGATCGCTTTTGATAAGACAGTGTAAACAAAGGTTTTTTTTCTCTTTTGTCTGCCAGCAAAACCAAAGCTTTAAGTTTCATCTTTATCAGGTCTTTGATTGCTTAGTTAAAACTTCTCAATGTTAAAGGAGCTAGGTTTTGCTAACAACTATGTAATGCTATACATTCACCTTTAGGATCTTTTATTGCCACCTTGGTTGAATAAGATTTTAACATTTGTAATGATCTGTAATCCTATTTAGGATGTACTTATAACTTCCTAAAGTTTTAACAAACTTCCCAGAATTTGAATGGTAAGTGAAGTCTTTTTGACCAATTAGGCCCTTTTATTTGGGATGCTAAGTTACTTGGAAGAGCACAGTCGTACCATGGTAAACCTTAGGTTGCATTGCACAGGTAAATGTTGTAACTGCCAAAATAGATATGCAATTCCTAAAGTTTTAGTGTTTTGGTATAAGGTCATCACTTAATATTCTGATTACTTGACGTGTTATGTGTCAGAAATAACTGAATTTCTTTGTCAATTGCATCATAATGAACTGTCATCAGATCTTTAACAATGTCCATTTCTGAGATTTTGTCATTTATAATTGTTCTTTTTCTCTTACAAAATGTGTTTCTTCTTCAAGGAGATTTATAAAAAGGACTTTTGGGACAAATACAGGTGTTTGACATCGTTAAGATTAATGCTAAAATGGGTAAGAATTACCAGGACTGAAAAGTTGCATTCAAACTGAACAAGAATTAGGAACATGGGACTAAATGAACTGAGGAAGATTATACTTTTGTGAGTCTTGTAAATATTGCTGGTTCTTTAATGTTTGCTCTTTCAGATTAAGGAAGATTTCTCTTAAGATATCTATGATATACAGAAATGTCATGAAGTATGCATTTGTAAACTGAAGCATTTATCTTTTCTCCCTACCTAAACCATCTGAAATTCAAAACCTCTTAGTGAGTATTCTTTCTTTCATGGCAATTACAATTGTTTGCATAAGTTTGATAAGCATCTGTTCATCTTGTAACAGGTCACCATTGGAAATACTGGTTATTTTACCAAGGCTTTGACTAGAATGTCATATTTGAGAGTGGCATGCATAGACTCACATATAACCAGACAGCTTTAAGGAACTAAGGTTGACTTTATGAAACATGGAGCCATAAAGCCCCTTGGAAATGTTGGTCTGATACCTTGCTTACAGAGTTCCCAGCAGCCTCACCAGGTGAGTAAAGAAGGTCACTTCCTGGCAAGTGCAGGAACTCAGGATATCTTGAGGACCTCATGAAGAGGAATTTGCCCAATTCTATAGGTATTGCAGGCCTTTCTGATGGCAAGTATTTAGCTTGGCTTCTGGCCTGGAGAGGCTACTGAAAGTTCAACCTGGATATTCCTTATAAAAGGTTCCAACAAAGCAAACTTTAAAAGATCCTCATGATCAATCGCTATTCTTGCTGAGCTTATGTAAACCATTAGGCCAGGTTTGTTAAGATTGGTCTTAATTTAGCTATCTCTGGAAATGGGGGTTTTTAGAGAGAAAAACTGTTTCAACAACGCACCATTATGGATGTTAAATTCTAGTTTGTATTGTCTTTAAATGTTTGTTGTTTGCCTAAACTAGACAACTTGAGGTAAACTTCAGAAAAAATGTCACAGTATTTCATGTATAGACAATCTGCTGTGCTTGTTATTCTGTGGGGATAACAATAAGACCCATGGGCATATGATTATTTAAACAACTGGGAAATGGGATGGATTCCCCCACCAATAGTATGCAAAGACTTTTCTCACTGTAGACCTATCAATAGATAAATATTTTCATGCTTTATTATTCACTTGAGGCCTGGTTAATTCATAAATCTCTAAATATGCAAACCATATCCTCCCTAAACCTGACAGTTACTAGAGACCCATCCCATATAAACCCAGGAGATCTGGCTTATTCAAAGCATGGGGGCCACCCCTTTAGAAGACTTGGAGGTGGACTTCACAGATACACAACCAAGCAAAGGATTCAGGTACCTCCTTGTAATAATCGGAACATATTCAGGATGGGTTGAAGCCTTCCTGACCAGGATGGAACGAAGTTATGAGGTGGCCAAAGCTCTTCTACGGGAAATCGTGCATTCATTTTGGTCTGCCCTTAACCATACACAGTGACAACAGACCTGCATTTGTGGTGGACATTATACAAACCCTGACCAGGTCCCTCAACATTACCTGGAAACTGCAACATGCATCTTAGCCCTCTGAGGGTACCAACCCCTAGAGCTAAAGGGTGATGCCTACTAAAAAAGATTTTTAGAAAAGGCATCAGAGGGGGGAATGTTGGGAAAATAAGTAAATTTATGCACCATAAGATGGCCTATGGTACTAACATAAGCTCTAGTTCCTAGCTTAGAGACTCCTCTTCCAGGTTCTTCTTCCTGCCCTGCTTGCCATGTGTGCCAAATTACTGCTAATGCGGAATGCAGAAGTAACAGACGATAAATTGTCCACCATGCCTGTGCTTGGGTCTCAGATCTCTGGAGAAGGATCTCCTCTGAGCCCTCCGATGTAAAGTAAAACTGATCCACCAAGATCTCCAAGTGCCGCTTGGTTTTTCCACCAGCGATCCAGCCTGGTTCTGTAACACCATAACTTGGCTATTGTAAATAATGCTGCTTTAAACATTGGGGTGCATGCATCTCTTTGGATTACTATTTTTGTTTTCTTAGGGTAAATGCCTAGTAGTGCAATTGCTGGATCATAAGGTATTTCTAGTTTTAATTTTTTGAGGAACGTCCATACTGTTTTCCAGACTAGCTGCTCCAGTTTGCATTCCCACAAACGGTGCATAAGGGTTCATTTTTCTCCACATATTCGCCAATGCCTCTTGTTTCTCGTGGTTTTTATTTTTGCCATTCTGACAGGAGCGAGGTATTATCTCATTGTGGTTTTGATTTGCATTTCCCTGATGGTAAGTGATAAAGAGCATCTTTTTGTGTGTCTGTTGCCATCTCTGTGTCTTCTTTGGAAAAATATGTTTATGTATTCTCATTTTTTTAACTGGATTATTTGTGTTTTTGGGGTGTTGAGATTTATAAGCTTTTAATAGATTTTGGATACTAATCCTTTATCAGATATGTCATTTACAGATATTTTCTCCCATTCTGTAGATTGCCTTTCAGTTTTCATTGTTTCCTTTGCTGTGCAGAAGCTATTTATCTTGATGGAGTCCCAATGGTTTATTTTTACTTTTGTTTGCCTTGCCCCAGGGGAACTATGTAGAAAAAATTTGCAACAGCCAATATCAAAGAAATTTGAAATGTGATTGTTTCCTTAATTTCTCTTTCTGCTGCTTCATTATTGGTATATAGGAATGCAATAGATTTCTGTACATTGATTTTTGTATCCTGTGAATTTACTGAATTCATTTATTAGTTCTGGTAGTTTTTTGGTGGAGTCTTTAGGTTTTTGTGAATATAGTATTCTGTTATCTGTAATTATTGAAAGTTTTACTGCTTCCTATTGATTTGGAAGCCCTTTATTCCTTTTTGTTGTCTCCTGTGGCTAGGATTTCCAGTACTATGTTGAATAACAGTGGTGAGTGTGGACATCCTTGTCTTGTTCCTGACCTTAGTGGAACAGCTCTCAGTTTTCCCCCATTGAGGATGGAATTAGCTGTGGGTGTTTCATAAATGGCCTTTATTATGTTAAGATACGTACTCCCTAAACCTACTTTGTTGAAGGATTTTATAATGAATAGATGTTGTACTTTGTCAAATGAATTTTCTGCATGTATTGAAATGATCATTTGGTTCTTATCTTTTCTCTTATTGATGTGATGTTGCTGCAGGATTTTTTACCTCAATACCAGGGATTTGTTGTCTTGCCACTTCAACGAATGAAGAGGTGGACACAAAATTAGCAGCAGGCATAGTTTTTTTTAAAAAATACTAGATCAGAAAGGAAGAATAGTAGAAAACTCTCTTTACAGAGGGGACATTCAAAAGTGAATGTCTGAGGACTACAGGCAAGGGTCCTTGTTTTGTAAGGTTCTGTTCAGCCCTCCCCTTACCCTTCCCCCTTGTTCCTTCTCAGATTCTACCCTTATTGGCTTGATAGCTCTAGGTACTGGGTTATCCATTCCTGATTGGCTTGTTTTCATAGTATGATGGGTGGTCTATGGCCATACTTAGAGGTCTTTTGTCAAATTCCTGGGGGAAATCTGAGGGGGAGTAGATGGGGTCTGTTACATTCTTAAGAGGAACTTTAAGCCTGAGGGGTTTGCTGTGGTCAGACATTCCCAGCATTGTTTGAAAATGTGTTTTTTCCCACCCAGGGACTTCAGGTCCTAATCCTTTCCCTCTCTATTTTTTCCTATCATAATGTACCCTGTTGGTTGATTTACAAATAGTGAGCCATTCTTGCAAACCAGAAATAAATCCCACTTGATCTTTGTGAATGATTTTTTAATGTATTGTTGGATTCGTTTTCTAGTATTTTTTCTGGATTTTTGCATTTATGTTCATCAGAGATAATGGTCTGTAGTTCTCTCTCTGTTTTATTTTTTTGTGTGGTATTTTTATCTTGTTTTGGTATTAGGGTATTTATTGCTGGCTTTATAGAATTAATTTGGAAATTTTCTTCTTATTTTTTAGAGTAGCTTTGGAAGTGTAGGCATTAACTTCTAAAACTAGTGTAGATAGATATTAAGTGTTCTATAAATATTTGGTAGAGTTTGCCTGTGAAGCCATTTGGTTCTGGACTTGTGTTTGCTGGGAGTTTTTGATTACTGATTCAATTTTTTGCTGGTAATTGGTCTGTTCAAATTTTCTATTTCTTCCTGGTTCATTTTTGGTAGTTTACATATTTCTAGGAATTTATCCATTTTTCCTAGGCTGTCCAGTTTGTTGCCATGTAGTTTTTAATGATATTTTTGTAGAGTTGTTTGTAATTCTGTGCTTTTGATTGCTATTTATCCTTTCTCATTTGTGATTTTATTTATTTGAGTCCTTTATCTTTTTTCTTGAGAAGTCTGGCTTGAGGTTTATCAAATTTACTGATTTTTTTTTTTCAAAGAACCAGCTCCTGGTTTCATTGAAATTTTCTATTTTTTTTAGTTTCTCTACCATTTCTTTCTGCTCTAATCATGATTATTTCCTTCTGCTGGTTTTAGGTTTTGTTTGTTTTTCTTTTTCTAGCTCCTTTAGGTGTAAAGGTAGGTTGAGATTTTTCTTGCTTCTTGAGTTAGGCTTGTATTGCTATAAATTTCCTTCTTAGAACTGCTTTTGCTGCATCCCAAAAGTTTTGGACCATTGTGTTTTCATCTTCATTTGTTTCCATGTACGTTTTAATTTCTTCTTTATTTACTGGTTGACCCATTCATTTTTAGTAGCATGTTATTTAACATCCATGTATTTGTGGTCTTTCCAGATTTTTTTCTTGTGGTTAACTTCTAGTTTTATGGCTTGTGATCAGAAAATGTTCATGGTATGACTTCCATCTTCTTGAATTTGTTGAGGCTTGTTTTATGGGCTAATATGTGATTTTTTTCTGGAGAATGTTCCATGTGCAGTTGAAAAGAATGTGTATTGTGCTGCTTTAGGATGGAGTGTTCTGAATATATCTGTTAAATCCTTCTGGTGCAGTGTGTCATTCAAAGCCGTTGTTCCATTTTGATTTCATATTTATATGATCTTTCCATTGATATAAGTGTGGTGTTAATGACCCCTACAATTATTATATTACTATTAATTAGTTCCTTTATGTTTGTAATTAACTGTTTTATGTATTTGGGTGCTTCTATTTTGGGTGCCTAAGTATCTACAATTGTTATGTCTTCTTGTTGGATTGTCCCTATTCTTATTGTATAGTGTCCTTCTTTGTCTCATTTTACAGTCTTTTTTAAAAGTCTGTTTTGTCTGATGTAAGTATTGCTAGTCTGGCTTTTTTTTAACATCTTGTTTGCAAGATAGATGTTTTTCCATTCCCTCACTTTCAATCCTCAGGTGTCTTTAGGTCTAAAATGAATCCCTTATAGTCAGTGTGTGTATATATATATATATTTATCTTGGTTTTTTATCCATTCTGTTACCCTGTGTATTTTATTTGGGGTATTTTGCCGTTTACATTCAAAGTAATTATTGATACATATGTATGTAGTGTTATTTTATTACTTGTTTTGTGTTTCTGAATATTTTATCTGATCCTTGTTTCTCTTTCTCTCTTTCATTATTTGGTGCTTTTTTTGTGATATAGTTGGATTTCTTTCTCTTTATTCTTAGTCTGTATTTTAGAGGTTCTTGATTTGTGGTTACCATTCAGTCTGTATATAACATTTTATGCATATAGCAGTCTATATTGAGTCATTGGTTTTTTAGGTTTGAACCTATTCTTTACCACTCTCCTTATGTGTTTGGCATATGGTGTCATATTTTACATTCTTTAATTTTGTGAGTTCCTTGACTTATAGTTTACTGCTTTTGTTTTTCCTACTTTGATACTTTCATTTTTGGTATTTTCATTTCCACTCAGAGAGTCCCCTTTAATATTTCTTTCAGGTCTGGTTTTAGTGGTTATGAACTCCTTTATTTTTTGCTTGTCTGGGAAACTTTATCTCTTTTTGTATTCTGAATTATAGATTTACTGAATAGAGTATTCTTGGTTGCAGATTTTTCCTTTTGAGGACTTTGAATATATCACGCCACTCTTTTCTGGCCTGGAAAGTTTCTGCTGAAAAATTGGCTGGTCACCTTATGTTTCCATTTAATGTAACTGTCTTCTTTTGTCTTGATGCCTTTAATTTTTTTCTTTATTTCTGTATTTTGCCTTTTTAATTACCACCTATCTTTGTGTAGATATTCTTTTGTTCATTTTGTTTCTCTGTCCCACCTGGTTCTGGATATTGGTTTTCTTCCCCAGATTAAGGATGTGTTCAGCTATTATTTCTTCAAATAATTTTTTGCCCCCTTTTCTCTGTCTTCTTTTGGTACTCCTGTAATCGGATGTTATTACATGTGCTGGAGTCACTGAATTCCCTAAGTCTATTCTTATTTTGTCTAATTCTGTTTTCTCTCTTTTGTTCAGCTTGATTACTTTCCATTACTCTGTCTTCTCGATCATAATTCATTCCTCTGCTTCTTCCAGCAGCTGTTCATTCCATCAAGCATGTTTCTCTTTTCTTTTTTGAGCACTTTATATGTGCTATGTTATTCCTTATTTTTGTATTAACAGTCTCAATCATATCCTTTCTCAAGTCCAGTGAATATCTTTATGATCATTACCTTTATTCTCTGTCAGGCATATCATATCTGTTTCCCTTAGATCTGTGGCCATGGTCTTACGTGTGCTTTCATTTAGGACAAATTCCCCTGGGGTTTGGTCTGGTATTCTGAGGGAGGAGGCTCACTGTGCTGGAACTGAGGCAAGCATGACTGGGAAGAGTGGTTTCACCAGAGCATAGTGGTGCAGGGTGTGATGTAAAACATTAGGTAGTGTCAGTACTGTGCTGGTGACTGCAGGTGGCCTTGTGCTTATGCTGAGTGGGGGGGGGAGGAATGTGGTACCTGCCAGTTCCTTTGTGCCTGTTGGAATCTGTGAAAGCTGCCAATAACCTCCCCACTGTGTGCCACTTTAGCTCTTCAGATTGCTGTTTCTTTGTTGTGTGTTGAGGGGCTGTTTGCCCTGCCTTCTCTCCAAGAGCAGTGTTCCACATCTTTGCCAGAATTTGGAGTTGTCAGTGTTTTGAACTTTATTTTAGCTATTTTGATAGGTGTGTAGCAGTCTCACATTGTTGTTTTAACTTGTAATTCCTTAATGATATATGATGTTGAATGTTTTTTTCAAATGCTTATTTGCCATTTGTAGATCTTCTTTGGTGATCTGTCTGTTCAGATCTTTCACCCATTTTAAAATTGGTTTGTTTCTTATTGTTGAGCTTATGGGTTCTTTGGATATTTTGGATGTCTGTGTTTTATACAAATGTTCTCCTAGTATGTGGGTTTTTTTTTTTTCATTTTCCTAACAGTGTCTTCCACAGGGAAGGAGTTTTTAATTTTAATGAAGTCCAGCTTAACAGTTTTTTTCTTTCACGAATTGTGTTTTTGCTGTTATATCTGAAAAGTCATTGCCAAATCCAAGGCAACCTTGATTTTTTTTCTATCTCATCTAATACAAGTATTATAGTTTTGTGTTTTATATTCATGTCTGCAATCCATTTTGAGTTATTTTTTGCGAATGGTGTAAGGTCTTGGTCTAAATCCCCTCTTCCCCCCACCTTTTTTTTTGCATATGGATATCCAATTGTTACAGCCCCATTTTTTCTAAAAGACTGTTATCTGTCTATTAAATTTCCCTTTATTCTGTGTCAAAGATCAGTTGACTATGTTTATGTGGATATATTTCTGGGTTCTCTGGTCTGTTTTATTGATATATTTATCCTTTTGCCATGGTGACAGTCTTGATAATTTAGTTCTGCAGTCAGTCTTAAGTTGGGTAGTCAATCCTCTGACCTTATTGTTATGTTTAAATATTATGTTGGCTATCTGGGCCTTTGCTTTTTCATCTAACTGTTAGAATCACTTTGCATCGAATCTGTAGGTCAAGTGGGAAGAATTGGCATATTGACAATGTTGAGTCTTTCCATGCATGTACATATAATATCTCATTTATTTAGATTATTTATTTATTTTATTAGAATTTCATAATTTTGCTCATACAGATGTTGTACATATTTTGTTATATTTGTTCTTAAATATATTTGTTCTTAAATATTTTTTAGTGCTAATGTAAATATTTTAACTTTCAAATTCCAAATGTTTATTGATATATAAAAAGTGGTTGACTTTTGTAGATTAGCCTTTATCCTTCAGTCTTGCCATAATTGCTTATTAGTCTCAGGAGATTTTTGTTGATTATTTGGGATTTTCTACATAAATAGATAGATAGTATCTACATAGATAATGTAAGCTGTGTACAAAGATAATTTTATTTTTTCCTTCTCAATTTGTATAGCTTTTATTTCCTTTGTCTTGTCTCATTGCATCATCCAGGACTTCCAGTTGAAAAGGAGTGGTGAGAGGAAACATCCTTGTCTTGTTCCTGATTCAGTGGGAAAGGTTCTACTTTCTTATCATTAAGTGTAATGTTAGCTGTAGGCTTTTTGTAGATGTTCTTTATCAAGCTGAAGATGTTCCCCTCTGTTTCTAGTTTGTTGAGTTTTTATCAAAAAGTGATGGATTTTGTCAAATGTTTTTTCTGCACCTATTGGTATGATGATATATTTTTTCTTTAGTCTATGGATGTTATGGATTACATTAATTGATTTTCAAATGTTGAACCAGCCTTGCATACCTAGAATAAATCTCACTTGATTGTAGTCTATCATTATTTTTTATACATTGTTGGTTTCAACTTGTTAATATTGTGTTGAGGATTTTTACATCTATGTTCATGAGAGATATTGGTCTGTAATTTTCCTTTTTTCTAATGCCAGTGTCTGATTTTGGTATTAAGGTTTGCTGGTCTCATAGAATGTGTTAGATAGTATTTTCCTTGCCTTTAAGTTTTAGAAGAGATCACAGAAAATTTGTGTAATTTATGTTTTTTAACGTTTATTTGTTTTGAGAGAGAGAGTACACGTGCGAGTGGGAGAGGGGCAGAGAGAGAGAGAGAGAGTGGAAGAGAGAGAATCCCAAGCATGCTCTGCGCTGTCATTGCAGGGCTTGAACCCACAAACTGGTTAGATCATGACCTGAACTGAAATCAAGAGTTGGATGCCTGGGGGCGCCTGGGTGGCGCAGTCGGTTGGGCGTCCGACTTCAGCCAGGTCACGATCTCGCGGTCCGTGAGTTCGAGCCCCGCGTCAGGCTCTGGGCTGATGGCTCAGAGCCTGGAGCCTGTTTCCAATTCTGTGTCTCCCTCTCTCTCTGCCCCTCCCTCGTTCATGCTCTGTCTCTCTCTGTCCCAAAAATAAATAAACGTTGAAAAAAAATTAAAAAAATAAAAAATAAAAAAATAAATAAATAAAAATAATAAAAAAAAAGAGTTGGATGCCTGATTGACTGGGCCACCCAGGCACCCCCACATAATTTCTTTATTAAATGTCTGTTAGAATTCACCAATATATCCATCTCAGTCTTGTACTTTTACCTTTGGAAGTTTATTATTTTTATTATTGTTATTATTTTTAGTGTTTATTGTTTTTAGTAATCTCTACACCCAACATGGGTCTCAAACCCATGACTACAAGATCAAGAGTTCCTCACACTTCGACTGAGCCAGCCAGGCATCCTGGAAGTTTATTATTTATTAATTCAATTTCTTTAATAGACATAGGCCTATTTACATTATCTGTTTCTCTCTGCGTGAGTTTTGGCAAATTGTGTATTTCAAGGAATTGGTCCATTTCATTTAGGTCATCAAATTTGTGGGCATAGCATTGTTCGTAATAATTCTTTATTATCTTTCTAACATGCATGGGATTATTATGGTGGTTCTTTCATTTCTGACATTACTAATTTGTGTCTTCTCTCCTTTTTTCCTCATTAAGTTGGCCAGAAATTAATACATTTTCTTAATCTTTTCAATGAATATGATTTTGGCTTTTTTGATTTATCTGTTGAGTTCTTTTTTGAATTTCATTGATTTTCTTTTTTAACTCTAGTGAATCTTGTTCTTTTCCTTGTTTTCTAAAGGAAAGCTTAGATGATTGAATTTCAATCTTTCTTTTTTTAAAATATATACATTTAGGGTTATAAATTTCTTTCTGAGCACTACTTTGCTATATCCTACAATGTTTTGGTAAATTGTATTTTCATTTTAATTTAGTTCAAAATATTTTATTTTATTTTTAATTTTATTTACTTATTTTGAGAGAGAGAGAGAGAGAGAGAGAGAGAGAGAGAGAGAGAGAGGAGTAGAGGCAGAGAGAGGGGGAGAGAGAATACCAAGCAGGCTCCACACTGTCAGCACGGAGCCCAACATGAGGCTGTATCTTATGAACTGTCAGATCATGACCTGAGCCAAAATCAAGAGTCAGATGCTTAACCAACTGAGCCACCCAGGTGCCCCTAGTTCAAAATATTTAAAAATTTTTCATGAGACTTTTTCTTGCCTTGTGTGTTACTTAGAGGTTTTCGTTTAATCTCCACATATTTTTTTTTATTTTTCAGCTATCATTTATTTACAGTTTAATTCCATTGCAGCTTGAGAGCATAGTTTGTATAATTTCCATTTTTTTATTTGTTAACGTGTATTATATGGCTCAAAATGTAGTATATTATGGTGAATATTCCTTGTGAGTTTGAGAATAATGTGTATCATGCTATTGTTGGATGAAATATTATGTAAATCTCAATTGTTTGGTAGTGCTGTTCAGTTCAACTATGTTCTTACTGATTATTTGTTGGCTCTGTCAATTACTGATAAAGTAGTGTTGAAGTCTCCAATAGTAATTAATGGATTTGTCTATGCTTGCATTTCTTAATTTTTTTTAATGTTTATTTATTTTTGAGAGAGAGCTAGAGCACAAGCAGGAGAGGGGCAAAGAGAGAGGGACACACAGAAGCAGAAGCAGGCTCTGGGATCCAAGTTATCAGCACAGAGCCCAATGTGGGGCTTGAACTCATAAACCATGAGATCATGATCTGAGCCAAAGTCAGATGCTCAATCAACTGAGCCAACCAGGCGCCCCTGCTTGCAGTTCTTTTAGTTTTTGCCTCTCATATTTTCATGCCCTGTTGTTAGATGCATATACATTAAGGATTGTTATGTCTTCTTGGAGAGTTGACCTCTTTATCGTTACATAGTGCCCCTCTTTATCCCAAATAATTTCCCTTGCTTGGAAGTCAGCTTTGTCTAAAATTAATATAGTTAATCCAGCTTTCTATTGATTAGTGTTAGCATGGTATACTTTCCTCCACACTTTTAATTTTAATCTGTTGGTGTCTTTATATTTAAATTGGGTTTCTTGTAAACAATATGTATTTGGGTCTTTTTTCATTATTATTATACTCTGACAGACTCCATCTTTCAATTGCTCTATTTAGATCACTGATATTCAGTGTGATTGTTGATATAGTTGGACTACTGTGTAATCATTGCCTTTGTTTTTTAGTTTTATTTTTTGTATTGTACTTTTTCTGCCTTCTGTGGTATTAATTGAGCATTTTATATGATTCCATTTTCTCTCCTGACTTAGCCTCTCAATTATACTTATATTGAAACTTTATTTTTATGGTTTCCATAGAGATTATATATAGATACACACACACACACTTATGTACACACACACACACACACTTATATTTATAGTTTTTGAGAGAGTGCACTCACGCAAGCAGGGGACGGCAGAGAGAGAGGGAGGGTGAGAATGTTAATCAGGCTCCATGCTCAGAGTGGAATCTGACATGGGGCTTGATCTCACAACTGTGAGATCATGACCAGAGCCAAAATCAAGAGTTGAACACTTAATCGACTTTGCCTTCCAGGCACCCCTACAATATATATTTATAAATAATCGAAGTCCACTTTCAAACACTATTATTACATATACAATGCAAGCACTTATATAGTATAGTATTCCTAATTCCTTCCCTAGTCCCTTATAACATTGCTGTCATTCATTTCACTTAACTATACATATACAGTATAACCACATAATACATAGTCTTGATTGTTATTTTGAGCAAACTCTTATGTTATATCAACTAAGAATAAGAAAGATCAAAGGTTTTATTTTAACATCATTTACTCCTTCTTTAATGCTTTTCCTTTCTTTTTGTAGGTCCATGTTTCTGACCAATATTTTCTTTTTCTGAACAACTTCCAACATTTATTCAAAAACAGGTCTACTCTGAAAATAATTCCCTCAATTTTTGTTTTTCTGAGAAAACCTATTCATCCTTTACTTTTGAAGTATAATTTTGCATTGCACATAATTATAAGTTGATTTTTTTCCCTCAGCATGATAAATACTTTACTCCACTTGTTTTCTGCCTGCATGGTTTCTAAAGAGAATTTGGGTATAATTCTTATCTTTCCTCCTCCATAAGTAAGGTGTTTTTTTCCCCCTTATGGCTTTGTTCTTTCTTTTCCCCCCTTTATTTTGATTTTCTGCAGTTAGAACATGATATTCTTAGGGGTAGGAATTTTTGGTATTTACCATGCTTGGTGTTCATTGCTTCCCCTTGACCTGTGGTTTTGGGTCTGATAATAATTTGGGGGAAATTCTTAAGTCATTTTTGCTTCTTCTGTTCCTTTATGTCATTATTTGTGGTAATTCCATTATCCATATGTCACACCATTTTTAATTGCCCTACAGTCTTTGGATATTCTGTTCCATCTTGCAAATTATTTTTTTGTCTTTGCATTTCAATTTTGTAAGTTTCTGTTGACTTATCTTCAAGTTCAGTGATCCTTCCTTGGCCTATTCCAGTCATTTTTATTCTTTATTTCTAGCATTTTTAAAATTCTTTTCTGTAGTTTACATCTTTTTGTTTACATTATTCACCTGTTCTTGCATGTTGCTCACATTTTTCTTTAGAGCCCTTAGCACATTACTAATATTTTAATAAAATTCCTGATCTAAGAATTACAACATTTGTGCAATATCTGAGTCTAGTTATGAAGCTTACTGTGCCTATTGAAGCTGCATTTTTTGACTTTTAGTACATCTTGTAATTTTTTTTGTTTGTTTAGAGTAAGGCATGATGTACTAGATAAAAGGAGCTGTGGTAAATATACCTTTAGTGTGAGACCTTATGTTCATCTGACTAAGAGTTGGGTTGTATTACTATTTGCTATTGCAGTAGGTGTCAGAAGGTAAAACCTCCTTTGGTTTCCTTGTTTTTGTCTACTTTTTTGTCTTTGGGTTTCCCTAGTGATACCTTCTTAAATAAGGTTTGTACTTATTTAAGTACTTTCAGTTACATTTTCCTGGTATAATATATAAGCCCTATTGGTGTTGTGCTAAGTTTTGGGGGGAGGGGAAGATGAGAAGCATTTAGTAGTCATATGTTTAGAATTTAGTGTTTTAGTGATCCTGTGCCCCTGGCCTGTGATCTTTGCAGGTGCTTCTCACTTCTCTTACCTTAAGTTAGAGAGGGATGCTAGTGGGTCCTGGAGTTGGTAATTTTCTTTCCTCATATGGAAAAGTAGATGTCACTGGAGTTGAATAATTTCATTCCTTTATGTGAATGGCTAAAGTTTGTTGGAGTTGGGAATTTTCCTTTCTTTGGATTGGTTAGGCTTTGGTAAAACCCTAGTTGTTACGCTCTGATAAAATACTTTCCTTTGACTTTAGGTCTTGTTAAGAACACAGTGCTCTGGTTGTATCTGAAAATGGTTATTTTCTCCCTCCTCCTGATGGAAACATAAGGGAGCTTTCCTCTTATCTTCATTGTGAGAACCTGGTAAGGCTCCTGGTACTAAGACTCACAGAATTGTTGGGGGACTCCCTAAAACTGCCCCCCCCAGAGCTTTTAAATCTCAAACTTGTCCAAACTGATTCCGCAGAAATTTATCAATTATAATTTTGTTTTCCTACTCTGGTACTGGCTCCAATGAGGGTTCGTACTCTTGAGCTTCTGCTATACCAAGGTGTGAATCTTTGTATTCATCTATCTCTCCAAATTTGGGGCCCCAGTTTGTCCTGTGACCTCAATTATCTGATGAATCTAAAAGAAATATTGATTTTCAGTTTGTTCACCTTTTTTGTTGCGAAAATTGTAGTGATGTCTTCCACGCTCCTTACATACCTGACTGGAAACCAGGAAGTTCTTTCAAACTTTTTATAGCGTGAACCACTCATTTTAATAGAGTTAAGATGATTTACCTCATGTAACCCAAGTAGTTTGTAAATTATAAACACTTATTATATGCCAGTCACTGTTACAAGTACTTTAGAAAACCTGTAAGGTTACTGTGACAATATGATGCTCATTTTACAGAAGAGGAAGGTGAAGAACAGAGAAGTTAAGTAAGTCGCCTAAGGCCAGAAAGATATTACTTTTAAGAGTAGAGATTTGAACTTAGACAATAAGGGTCTTCTCTTCTAGCTGATTCCTAGAAAGTGATGTGTATTAATACTGAATGTAGAATAGGTGTTGAATATTCCATTTGGGGGGACTGTCTGTACTATGCCCCAGGAAGGTCATGTTTCAGAGGAATTTCCTTTTTAATCATCTCTATTATTTTCCTTCTGTGATTTCTTGTGCTTCCTCACAAAAATAGAAACTATTTATTTCCCCTTCCAGTCACTGTTCTATAAAAGCCATAGGTCCTATGAGTATGAGATGCCTGGAAGCTTGTATTTATTGTAAAGCATCTACAATTCCATATGTACCCCAAACATTATCTGTAGAATAATAGCGTGAACACTATTTTTAAAGTTTGAATAAATAATAAATAACAGTCTACTTGCATTTTCTTACTTGGTGGATATTATAAATTACAACTACAATCACATGAGAGGGTCCAAATTTTTTGGGGGGGTGCATCAAAAAATTTTTATAGTTGAAGGGGGTAACCATTGCTAAGGAGAGACAATGAGTATGAATGAAATAATAGAACAGAGATAAGTAGAAAACAAACCTTTGGTTAGAAAGGGAAACCCTAGCGTCATTGGCTCTTCTTCTGTAAAATGAGAAAATGTTCTCCAAACTGTCAAGGCTGCCATTTTTGGAGAATAGAAAAAGAAGACATATGAAGTGGTACCAAGAGTATTAACCTAGGGGTTTTTGGCATTTGTATTCTTGAATTGGAATCACATTCCCACTGTTTAATAGTTGTATGATTTTGGACAAGTTACTCAATCTCTCTGGCTCTAAATTTCTTTATCTGAAAATGTATTTGTTAATATACAAAGTAAATCACAAAATACATAAGACAACAAATAAGGTGGCTAGGAACTCAGGTTTTGCTAGCATGAAGTCAGATGGACTGGAATTCAAATCTTGGCTCTGTCACTTACTATTTGTTTGACCTTGAGGAAGTTACTTAATCTTTCTGAGCTTCATTTTCTTAACTGGAACTAATAGTGGTTCCTATTACAATGCGGTTAGGAAGAGTAGACTAGAGAATGCTTTTAAGCCATTTATCTTAGTGATTGATACATTCTAGTGTATTTAGTCTTGATATTTCTTATATTAACATGGATAGAACTTGCCTAACATGTACTTGTAATTCAGTAAATATTTAAAGTTGAGAAGAGATGGTTATTTGTTTTATTTGTAGACAGATGATTTATTTCTAAACTTATATATCTTAATTATGACCTCCTTTGACTCTGGACTACCTCTAGCATGGGTTTTAGACTCCTTTTTTCTTTTAACTGTAGATTAAGATTTTTCTGGTGGAAAGCACCACTTGTTTTCACCAGACTCTCCCTAAAGCAGATCCTTTGTTTGGACCCTAGAAGAGATATTTTTTCCCTTCAACTGGTATCCTTGCCAGGAAAGATGGCTGTTTGAGTAAGCCTCCTGAGAGAAGTAGTTCTTAACCTTCATTGTACATTGAAATCAGGAAGGGAATTTAAATAAAAGCCTGGGATATGGATACTAGAAATACTGATTTAATTGATCAGGGATGCAGCCTGGGCACTGGAAAATTTAAAACTCCCAAGTTATTCTAATGTGTATCCAGGGTTGAGAAAACTGCTCTAATGCATCCCTTGTCAGAACATTCATTGACTCCATTATGCACTCAATAAATATAGACATCTGAGCCTGGTGTTCAAACACCTTCATGAACAGGCCTGTCCTAGTCAGCTTTTCTGAGTGTTATGTTTCCATTACTTTCCAATGTGAAGCTGCTCTTGTTAATCTAGATCTATTACTCTTTGAAAGTGCACTTTCTTACATCAATTCTTTGGCCAATATGTATTTTTGCTGGGTATACCCTCCCCATTTTTTAGCTGCTGAAATTATACAGATCTTTAAAGCCCCAATGAAAAGCCACCTCAAAGAAGCCTCGTGTGATCTACCCGGTGGAAACAATTCCTGTTTGCACTTCTCTGCTTGCACTTTTGCAGCCTGCATTTGTACTTCCATATACTGCCTTGTATTTGGACTAAGTTTAATAAAACTTTACTATAATAATATACAATAGAATAAAATGCAGTTTATGATAGTTTATTTTATAAGGCTTAGAGAGAAAAGAATAATTCATATTTTAGTTATAACAGGTCCATATGAGTGGGTACTATTATATTCTAGGTACTGTATGAAGTATTTTTTATAATATTAATTTAATCCTCAAAATGATTTTATGAGGTAGATAAAAATTATCCTCATTCTGTAGATGAGTAAACTGAGGCAAAGAAAAATTAAAGAGTTTGCTTTGAAGTAAAAAGCCTGTAATGGGTAGAGCTGGAACCCAGGCAGGCTATTTCTAGAGTGTGTGCTCTTTTCTTCTTTTTTAATTTTTTATACATGTATTCATTTTTGAAAGACCGCACAAGCAGGGGAGGGGAAGAGACAGAGGGAGACAGAATCTGAAGCAGGCTCCAGGCTCCGAGCTATTAGCTCAGAGCTGGACTCGGCCTGAAGTCACAAACTGCAAGGTCATGACCTGAGCCAAAGTCGGAAGCACAACCTACTGAGCCACCCAGGCGCCCCCAGAGTCTGTGCTCTTAAGCACTACGTTTTACTACCTTTCTAAAGAGAGCCTAAAGATGGTGTAAGGGAAGTCCACTAAGTGACAACTGAGTGGTGGAGTGGGATTTGTTCCCAGGCAGTCCTGCATATTGTTATGTCTAGAACTACCCTGTGTACTATGGTAGGCACTGACTGCATGTGGCTATTGAGCAGTTGAAATGTGGCTAGTCTGAATTGAGGTGTACTATAAGTGTAAAAGATATACTGGATTTCAAAGACTTAATATGACAAAATAGAATATCTCATTTTTACATCTGTAGGTACAGAATATCATGTTTTATATTGATTGCATGTTGAAATTATAACATTTTGTGTAAATTGAGTGAAATAAAATCACTAAAATTAATTAATTTCTTTTTACCTTTTTAATGTGATTACTAGAAAATTTAAAATTACATACATGGCTTGCATTTGTGGCATATATCATTTATTATTGGTCAGCACTGATATAGAAAGTATTTTCGGGGCACCTGGGTGGCTCAGTCGGTTGGGCATCCGACTTCGGCTCAGGTCATGATCTCGCGGTTTGTGAGTTTGAGCCCCACGTCGGGCTCTGTGCTGACAGCTCAGGGCCTAGAGCCTGCTTCAGATTCTATGTCTCCCTCTCTCTGACCCTCCCCCGTTCATGCTCTGTCTCTCTCTGTCTCAAAAATAAATAAATGTTAAAAAATATTTTAAAAAAGAAAGTATTTTCATGGAAGAGTTCATTTTAATCCTTATGACAGAATCATAAAGCAACAAAAGAGATATTTTTATCCTCTTTTTAAATTTTTTAAAGGTGAGGAAATTGAGGCTTATAAAGATTTGTTAATTGACTAAGGTTACACATTTGGAAGATGCTGGTGATGGAACTTAAATGAAGTCATATTTCCAGTCCTGTATACTAAATGCTGTTTGAATTCTATTTTATGTCATATTTTTTCATTATGCAACTCTTTTTTGCTTTGTTTTTTCAAGTTTATTATTATTATTATTATTATTATTATTATTATTATTATTAAGAGAGAGAACATGAGCAGGGGAGAGGCAGAGAGAGAGAGAGAGAGAGAGAGAAAATCCCAAGCAGGCTCTGCACTATAAGCATGGAGACTGACAAGGGGCTCGAACCCACAAAATGTGAGATCATGACTTGAGCCAAAATCAAGAGTCGGTCTCTTTGGGTGCCTGCGTGGCTCAGTCGGTTAAGCGTCCGACTTCGGCTGAGGTCATGATCTCACACTCCATGAGTTCAAGCCCCATGTCAGGCTGTACTGACAGCTCAGAGCCTGGAGCGTGCTTCAGATTCTGTGTCTCCCTGTCTCTCTGACCCTCCCCCATTCATGCTCTGCCTCTCTCTTTCTAAAAAATAAATAAACAATAAAAATAATTTTATTTTTAAAAAAAATTTTTAAAAATGTTTTTATTTATTTTTGTGACAGAGAGAGACAGAACATGAGCAGGGGAGGGCCAGAGAGAGAGGGAGACACAGAATCGGAAGCAGGCTCCAGGCTCTGAGCTGTCAGCACAGAGCCTGATGCGGGGCTCGAACCCACAGACTGTGAGATCATGACCTGAGCCGAAGTTGGACGCTTAACCGACGAGCCACCCAGGCACCCCACAATAAAAATAATTTTAAAGAGTCTGAACAAGTTGCTGTTGTATTTGGTAGGCAAAGATGTTTTAACCTGCAGTATTAGGCTTTCTTGTATCTCCACCATCTTATCAAATCAGATTTTAATTGAGAATGAGTTTTTCATGTACATTTTTTTTTACTTGTGTCCAACAATGCAACATGCTCTGTTATAAAGTTGCATCCAGATCTCTGCTGTATGAACTTTATTTATTCCAGTGATGAGAACTCATGTCTGAGCCTTAGATTGCTCATTTGTAATATAGGATATCAACTTCCACATAGTATTGTTAGGATGATATGAGATGAAATAAAGTACCCAGGGAAGTACCTAATACATAATAGGAAATCAGTTTACAGTTGTTTCTTTATTCCCTTCAGATGGGTCACCAATGGGAAACCTTTCACAAGCACCCTAGGCCAAGTTCATTATTCTTTCTTAGGTTACTACCACAAAACAACTCTATTATAGTCTTGATTTCATTCAGGATTGTGATGGTTTCTGTTCTGCTTTTCTCCTTTATATATTGTAAACTTCCCCATGGCCAGAATCACATTTTATTTGTCTTGTATCACTATAGCTTCTGACACTGTGCTAGGCCCAGAGTAGGTGCTTTGACTAGCCATGAAGTTGTAAATGGAGCTTATGACCTGGTGGTAAGAATGGAAATCTAGCGTGACTCTTTGTGTTGATTATTATAATAGATACCTCTTTGAAAATTAAAATGTGAAAGTATTTATCATATATAGAATTTAGAGAAGATTGTACAACACGCACACCACACACACACACACACACACACACACACACACACACACACTGGACTTCCCCTTCTGGAAAAATGGAGGAGATGCACTTTTTCCTATTACTCCTGCTATGTACAAATAAGAATCTTGGACATTATATATAAAACCAGTACAAGAAGACTATGAAATGTGGAGATAAGTAGACAAGCTGACCAATAACCTTGACCTGAGAAAGTTCATGGTGGCAAGTTCCTGAGTGTCCTTTTGGTCTTATATATCCCAGTCTGGTAGCTGTACAAGCTGGCAACCAGATAATGCCAATAGGTAGAAGCAAAAACAAAAACAGAAACTTAAGAAAAGTGTGCTCTCTCTAGGGGAAGCCCAGCCAGTCAGAAAACTTTTAGACAACAACTATTCTCCTTAAGTCCAACACCAGAGAAAAATCTATGGCTCTACCTCCATCACTGCCAGGAAAGAACAACTAGGGAATCTAGACCACCCTTGCCTGCATGAAATGAATGAAACACTCTAACTACTTCTTCCAGCTAGAGTAGTGTCAATGGAAGCTTAGAGAGGTACTAAGGAACCTGAACTCTTACATCTATGTAGCCAAAAGGAAGAACACTTCCTCTTCTAGGTATCATTGAAGGCCAAGTAGGGATCCTCGATTTTCCCCATTACCTGGCAGTAATGGTGCTTCCCTTCACACATCAGAGAGGTGTCAGAGTAGGACAGCAAAAACACAAGGTTTAGTGAGATCAGGGAATCTCATAACAGAATACCTTAAATGTCCATGATATAATAGAATTTTTTTGTTATATCAATAATCATTAAACATTAAACATCAATAATAAAAATGCTTTAATAAGCAATTGTTAATATGCATGAAACAAATGAATAAAAATCCTCAGCAAAATATAGATAATACAAAGAAAAACAGAATGAAAATTTAAAGTTGAAAAATAACTGAAATTAAAAACTCAATGCATAAGGCCAACAACAGAATGGAGAGGACAGAGGAAAGAATCAGTGAATTTAAAGATAGAACAATAGAAACACCAATCTGAACATAAGAGAGAAAAAATAGACGGAAAAAAAAATGCCCTGGGCCTGAGGGACCTTTGTGATTATAATAACATGTATAGTATTTGTGTCACTAGGTAGAGGGAAAAAAAGGGAAAAAAGGGTGGGGCTGTAAAGTGGAATGTACACCAGTAAAACCTGAATATTGCCTTGGCATTTGAATATTTGAGTTTCTGGCTGATAAATATGACTTAATTCCTTCCTCCCACCCATCCTCCCTCCCTCCCTTCCCCCCTTCCTTCCTTCCTTCCTTCCTTCCTTCCTTCCTTCCTTCCTTCCTTCCTTTCACTTAGCATATTTTCAAGGTTTAGTCACATTCTGGAGGCTATTCTTAAAAGCTCTGTATTTGAAGGTGAGACTTTCCTGTATTAGTCAGGGTTTTCTGGAGAAACAGAAGTGATAGGCTGTATATATGTATAGAAAGATATTTATTTTAAGTAATTGGCACACACAATTGTGGAGGCTTGCCAAATTCAAAATCTGATGGGGGAGCCCAGAAGGTTGGAGACTTAGGAAAGGGTTGCAGTTCTAGTGCAAAGGCAGTCTGCAGTAGAACCAGTGTCTTAGTCCATTTGGACTTCTGTACAACAAAAATAAACCATAAACTGGGTAGCTTATAAACAACAGAAATTTGTTTCTCCTGGTTTTGGAAGCTGGAAGGAGCAAGATCATGGTGCCAGTAGATTCAGTGTCTGGTGAGGGCCTGATTTCTAGTTCACAGGTGGTGTCTTTTTGTTGTAACCTCAAGTGGCAGAAGGAAGCAAGTGAGCTCTCTAGTACTTCTTTTATAAGAGTTCAATTACATTCATGAAGGCTTTGCCCTCATGACCTAAACACCTCTCAAAGGCCCTACCTCTTAACACCATTACACTGGGCATTAGGTTTCAAAATATGAATTTTGGAGGAACACAAACATTAAATGTATAGCAATCAGAAAGGGCCAATGTTGAAAATAAAGTCCAAAGGCAGTCTGCTGGAAAATTCTCTCTTGCTAGGAGTGGGGGAAGTCAGCATTTTGGTCTATCCAGGCCTTCAACTGATTGGATGAGGCCCACTCACAATATGGAGGGCAGTCTGCCTTACTCAGAGTCTACTGATTAAAATGTAAATTTTATCCAAAAATACCCTCACAAAAACATCAAGAAAAATGTTTGACCAAATATCTGGGCACTGTGGCCTGGCCAAGATGACATATATAATTAACTATTACACTTGATCAGTCTATTTTTATCTGGTAAATAGGTAAATAAACTTAACATTGGGGGTTGCCTTCATTTGAAACACACAATTTAAAATGAGCACCAGAAATTGCTGTATTTTGAGACTCTTTCTGTAACCAACTCTCTGAGATAAAACATGACTTTTTGAAATGACCCAGAAAGAAGAGTACTGATCTTGTACAGCAGTCTCAAAGCTTAGCTAAGAAAGGACTTTTTTTCTTAATTTTTTTTTATGTTTATTCATTTTTGAAAGACAGAGAGAGACAGAGCACAATCAGGGATGGGGCAGAGAGAGAGGGGGACACAGAATCTGAAGCAGGGTCCAGGCTCTGAGCTGTCAGCACAGAGCCTGATGGGGGGCTCGAACTCACTAACCATGAGATCATGATCTGAGCAGAAGTCGGACACTCAACCGATTCAGCCACCCAGGCGCCCCAAAAGGACTTTTTTTCTTCCATCTTCTTGAAATAGGAAAATATTTCATCTTGAAAGCATCTGGGCCTTTGTTCCTGCCATGGATAGCCTATATCCAAATAAACCCGAAAGGGAGAGATTAAGCCACATTTATCAGCCAGAAACTCATATTATCAAATGTCAGGACCATTTTCAGGTTTCATTGGTCTACTTTCAATAGCAGACAATAATCTTCCCCATTGAACAGATATCATTTTTAGGTACTTCTCTATTTTATCCCTGTCCCAGTCCTATCAGTTTCCACTATTGGTTTCTTAAGATGAATCCATTTTCTTGCAGATTCTAGATTGCAATTACCAGATTTACTGGTGGAGATAGAAAGATTTCCCTTTGTTTCTGCATTTCAAGAGGAAGCTTTTCTAGTCACAGACATGTAAAATGTAAAACACTTCAGGATCTGTAAGTAAAGGAGTTCTGTGGAGCTTGAACAGATGTAGGCTGAATAATATGCAGGGAAACTATTCTACTCCTCAAATTCTCCAGCCTCATGCTACAGACTTAAGAGCACTCTCCTGGGCCCAACAGTTCTGTGTGGAGAAAGAACCTGGTTGTTTATAACAGTACCTCCCCCCTGAAATGTACTTAGGATATGTGTGCCTATGTCATTTGAAGGAGTGTTTAGCTAGAGGTACGGAATATTAGGGATAAGGACAGCTGTAAGGTCACACGGACAGTAAAAACTGTGGCCAGAAGATGGACTACAAAGCCAGTGTTCTTTTTATCTCATCATGGCTTTTCAGATACTGTCCAACAGTGCCTTGTCCAGAGGCATTATTAATGGCTGAAATCATTGTAATGCTGTTTTGTCAGAGGAGATACTGAGTTTGTATAAATAGTTGTGAATTCAGAAAGTATATCTGTGAGGGATGCCTGGGTGGTTCAGTCAGTTAAGCGTCTGACTTTGGCTCACGTCATGATCTCACAGCCAATGAGTTCGAGCCCTGTGTCGGGCTCTGTGCAGACAGCTCAGAGCCTGAAGCCTGCTTCAGAGTCTGTCCCGTCTTTCTCTCTTCCCCTCTCCCACTCGCTGTCTCTCTCTCAAAAATAAATAAAAACATTAAAAAATTAGAAAAGAAAGATTGGAAGTTTGCCTTTAAAAAAAGTATATTTGTGAATCAGAAGTCTGATTCTGTGAAATAGTGTACTTTTTGTAACTTTTTGGAGTTGAGCATCCATTTTGCTGAATCTTCATCACTATGATTTGGAGTGTTGAATTGATAGCATTGAAAGATCTGGCTGCCTAATTTGCTTCCCTGCTAACTTTTTACAAGATTGTATCTCAGCCAGAAAAAAGACTTGCTGCATTCTTTGTTGTATAGCTCAAGTGAGCGTATGTTAAAACAATTATGGACATTGCATTGAAGAAGTTATACAGTGAAAATTATTAGGGTAAAATGGAATCATAGAAAAATTTCATCTAAGGGGAATGATAAGGAATGATCATTTTTGGCATTATTTGAAGATGCCATGCTTTAATGTTCTAAAAAGAGTATAATTTATTTTTAAGTAGGAAATAAAAAACAACATAAATTTACCTTTTACATTTTATTTATTTTTTTTTTAATTTTTTTTTCAACGTTTATTTATTTTTGGGACAGAGAGAGACAGAGCATGAACGGGGGAGGGGCAGAGAGAGAGGGAGACCCAGAATCGGAAACAGGCTCCAGGATCCGAGCCATCAGCCCAGAGCCTGACGTGGGGCTCGAACTCACGGACCGAGAGATCGTGACCTGGCCGAAGTCGGACGCTCAACCGACTGCGCCACCCAGGCGCCCCTACCTTTTACATTTCAAATGGGTGAATTTTATGGTATGTGAAATATATCTCCACAAAGGTGTTTTTAAAAAACTCCACTTAATCTCCCTGTTACTCTGATTTGTTTATGACTTTCTAATGCGGAAACTTTCCTTATCCCAAAGCATTGAGAAGGTCCTCTGCACTTGGAGGCTGCTCTTTCCTAGAACTAGCTTGAAAACATTCTCTCTCTCTCTCTCTCTCTCTCTCTCTCTCTCTCTCTCTCCTATTTTCATTAAAGCCCTAATTCTGACATTGAAAAGACTTTATGAAAGATTTTGTGTTTTAGTTTCATCAGAATTCCCCATGAAACCTAAGTTGCTTTCCATTCTAGGTCTTGTGTTTATTTTAATAAGGGACTGTTTTCCCATAGATGAGGTTAAGTGTCTAGGCTTTGTCCCATCTTTCTGCCTGTGAATTCTCACATTGTAATTGTAGCTGTGGTGATACTATTCCTTCATGTAGAAGTTAAAGCTTAGGAGAAATGTGTGCACAGTAAGTCAGTGGGCTCTGCTGATAATTTAGTTCTTACCAACAGCAATGTGCTTTGGAGAGGGCTTGTATTTTTTGCCCATTTCTTTTGTTAATTCATATGAAATAAAAAACTTCTATGGGCCACTGGGTGGCTCAGTTGGTTAAGTGTCTGACTCTTGGTTTTGGCTCAGGTCATGATCACATGGTTCATGAGATGAAGCCTCGTGTTAGGGCTCTGTGCTGACAGTGAGGGAGCCTGCTTGGGATTCTCTCTCTCCCTCGCTTGCACATGTGCATGCTCTCTCTCTGTCTCTCTATCTCTCTCACAATAAAAAAAAAAACCTTCTAAAGTCTTTTTACAGGAACAAATTTTCTCAACTAAACTAAATCTTCTTAACAGGGAAACCTTTTAGGCATGAAATGAATATTCTGTGGGAAGATTTACCAAGTTTAAAACTGCCAAGCAGATTTTACCTTGGGGCATCTGGGTGGCTTAGTTGGTTAAGTGTTGGACTCTTGATTTCGGCTCAGGTCATGATCTCACAGTTTGTAAGTTCAAGTCCTAAGTCGGGCTCCTAGCTGACAGCGTGGAGCCTGCTTGGGATTTTATCTCTCCCTCTCTCTGCCCGTCCCCTGCTCTCTCTCTCTCAAAATAAATAAATAAACTTAAAAAAAGAGAGGGTTTTACCCAGTGGATACCACGAAGCTAATGTGAAGTCCTATGCTAGGCCTAGGGGATAGAGAGATGAAGTAGATACAGTGCAAGCCTACAGGTAGCACATTGCCTAATGGGAGAGAAAGATAGGCATATTTACAACCAGCCATGCTATGGTGACCATGCTTAGTGAACTGGAATTTAGAATATATACTCTGTATTTTTTTTAATGTTTATTTTTGGGAGATAGAGAGACAGAGTGCAAACGGGGGAAGGGCAGAGAGAGATTGAGAGAGAGAGAGAGAGAGAGAGAGAGAGAGAGAGAGAGAGAATCTGAAGCTGGCTTCAGGCTCTGAGCTGTCAGCACAGAGCCCGATGCAGGGCTTGAACCCATGAAGCGTGGGATCATGACCTGCGCCGAAGTCGGTCACTTAACCGACTGAGCCACCCAGGCACCCCTATATGCTCCATATTAATAGGAATTTACTTATGTGTTTAAGGTAACAACAGGATGTGATGTTTTAAATTAGTACTGTTCCTTACTTTCTGGGACATTTAGTACTAATAACAGATAAATTGGAATTTTGTAATTCTTTTTTGAGAGTACCACTAAACAGTGGTGAGAAGAGAGGAAATAATGCTGCTGAATTTCTTGCCTCTTTTTTGCCCTCCCCTAACATTTTCATGTTGTTGAAATCTGGTTGAGGGAATGCCATAAGAATATCTGATAAATAAAGAAGCCACTAAAAGATAATATGTAGGGCAGAGGCAGTCTTACTGTGGAAACACTTGGCATGTTAAAACCTCTTTATACCATGAGTATGTGGTTTGGTTATTCTTTGGTTCATAAAAGCTTTTGTAGGTTGAAATTTAAACTTCTTTGTGTAACATACAAGATTCTTCACAGTTTGTCTTCTACTTAGAAGACTTTTTCAGTTTTATTTCTTCCCCACACCATCTACTTGCCAACTGCTTGCAGTTCTCAGAATATTTCTAATTTTTTTTCTATATCCATTGTCTCTCTATCTGCTATTTCTTTTGCTTGGAATTTCCTCATCCCTTCTTATTTGGGTAAATGTCTCTTTATTTTCGTAGTCACAGCCAAATATATATTACTTTTTTATGAAGTCTTTCCTACATCAAAACAATTGCTCTCTTGTTTGTCTTTGTAGTTTGTCTTTGTAGCCTGTCATAGTTCTGACACAAAATAGATGCTGAGTAAACATTTTGCATGTTTAAACATCAAAATTCCTTGCAAAATAAATGTTCTTCACATGTTAACTTGCCTGACCAAATGACCCACAGTAGAATGGTTCCTGGCTTTGGGACTTCTCCCAGGCTCTCCTAGAGAATTTCTTGTCTGACCTAGGAATCTAATGCATATCTTCAGCTCCTAGATTTTGGATTTAGGCTATTAGGGTCCACTGGCTTCTCGGAGGAGGGCTCCTAATTTTCTCATAAGGAAATACACATTTGGATATGGAGTTTTTGAAATTTTGATTATAGCAGTGTTAATTTAGCGTTCACAGAATCATAGAATGTTAAAACTTCAAGAGACCTTTTTTTTTTAAATAAAATTTCTTGTCAAATTGGTTTCCATACAACATCCAGTGCTCATCCCAACAGGTGCCCTCCTCAATACCCCTCACCCACCCTCCCCTCCCTCCCACCACCCATCAACCCTCAGTTTATTCTCAGGTTTTAAGAGTCTCTTATGGTTTGCCTTCCTCCCTCTCTAACCTTTTTTTCCCCTTCCCCTCCCCCATGGTCTTCTGTTAAGTTTCTCAGGATCCACATAAGAGTGAAAACATATGGTATCTGTCTTTCTCTGTATGACTTATTTCACTTAGCATAACACTCTCCAGTTCCATCCACATTGCTACAAAAGGCCATAGTTCATTCTTATTCATTGCCAGGTAGTATTCCATTGTGTATATAAAGCACAATTTCTTTATCCATTCCTCAGTTGATAGACATTTAGGCTCCTTCCATAATTTGGCTCTTGTTGAAAGTGCTGCTATAAACATTGGGGTACAAGTGCCCCTATGCACCAGCACTCCTGTATCCCTTGGATAAATTCCTATCAGTGCTATTGCTGGGTCATAGGGTAGGTCTATTTTTAATTTTCTGAGGAACCTCCACACTGTTTTCCAGAGCAGCTGCACTAGTTTGCATTCCCACCAACAGTGCAAGAGCGTTCCCGTTTCTCCACATCCTCTCCAGCATCTATAGTCTCCCGAGTTGTTCATTTTAGCCACTCTGGCGTGAGATGATATCTTAGTGTGCTTTTGATTTGTATTTTCCTGATGAGGAGCGATGTTGAGCATCTTTTCATGTGCCTGTTGGCCATCTGGATGTCTTCTGTAGAGAAATGTCTATTCATGTTTTCTGCCCATTTCTTCACTGGGTTATTTGTTTTTCGGGTGTGGAGTTTGGTGAGCTCTTTATAGATTTTGGATACTAGCCCTTTGTCTGATATGTCATTTGCAAATATCTTTTCCCATTCTGTTGGTTGCCTTTTACTTTTGGTGACTGTTTGCTTTGCTGTGCAAAAGGTTTTTATCTTCATGAGGTCCCAATAGTTCATTTTTGCTTTTAATTTTCTTGCCTTTGGGGATGTGTCAAGTAAGAAATTGCTGTGGCTGAGGTCGGAGAGGTTTTCCTTGCTTTCTCCTCTAGGGTTTTGATGGTTTCCTGTCTCACATTCAGGTCCTTTATCCATTTTGAGTTTATTTTTGTTAACAGTGTAAGAAAGTGGTCTAGTTTCATTTTTCTGCATGTTGCTGTCCAGCTCCAACTTGGAGAGACCTTTGAAGTCATGTAGTACAACCCCCTTTTTTATTGATGAAGGAAATAGAATGAAAGTTCACTTAGCTGTAAAATGGCAGAGAAGCTACCAGGAGCTCAGGCCTCCTGCTGTTTGTACTAAAAGACACTAGAGAATATGTCTAGGCAAAGCCAATGGGTAGGTGAAGGAGATGGGCTTTGGATATGTGTCTTTCCTGTGACACATAGCAACTATCAACTATCATATTTACAAACATGAAGTAGTCCACAGAAATGAATTTGCTTCTTACACCTTAGTCCTGTGTTGTACATACACAGGAGAAATTATCTCAAGTTAAAGGAAGTGTATTGTTTTTTCTTAAAAATTCTCTGGAGAGAAATTGAGATTACATTGCCAGCTTTTTACAATGAACCCAATATGGAGTGCATTTTACTCTTGAACAATATGGGGATTAGGAGCACCCACCCCTCTCCCCTGTGCAGTGAAATATTCACATATAACTTTTGATTTCCCCCAAACTTAACTACTAATAGCCTACTGTTCACTGGAAGCTTTACTGATAACAAAAAATGGTCGATTAACACATATTTTATAACATTTTATGTATTATATATTGTATTCTTACAATAAAGTAAGCTAAAGAAAAGAAAATGTTATTAAGAAAATCATGAGACAATACATTTAGAGTACTATACCATATTTATGAAAAAACAAAACAAAACAAACAGCTGTGTATAAATGGACCCATGTGGTTCAAACCTGTGTTGTTCAAGGGTCAACTGTATGCTTGTTTGGGGGCTTTAGATTCCCTTCATAAAAATAGTAACATTCTCAGCATACACATTTGGAGAAAGCAGCTGGTGTTGATGGAAAGAGTTCTGGCCTGGGATTAAGTCCTAGCACTGCCAGATCTCACTGTGGACGTTTCATAAGGCCCTTACGCTGTTCTCTGGGCTTTGTTTTCCCCTTACATAACCCTTACATGGGTTCCTCTCATGAATATTCTTGTGTTGATATGCTAGGTTCTGAAGGCATTTTTAACATTCTGCTGAAGTAGCCCCTCCTTCTAGCCATCTGCTGCATTCCAGGAGAGGCCCTTATTCTCTCCCTATTGCCTAATTAGATTGTTTCATGCTACAGACTAATGGGCATGCTGCACTTGTCATTTCTGTAGATCCCTTTGTTTTCTCTTGAATTTCACAGTTTCTTTGTTCATTTCTCATCAGACTCTATTGTTTTCTTATTAATAGAGGTTTGTCTTCTTAGTCATTTCTCAACTCCTCAGTTCTGAAAACCATTCAGTGCTGGAGGACTCTACTCCTCTATTTTATTTTAGCTGGAACACTACCAAATATAACAGTATGTGTATTTCAAGGTCATGCAGCTTGTACCTCTGCTAATAGTCTCTGTGCTTTCTTTAAAAAGGGTATTCATTTGTCATTAAAATGTTATTGTAATAATGAAAAATTTTTATTTATAAGCTTAGCTTTTAATTTTTCTATGTTCTTGTCCAGTTTTATCCGTATGTAATTTTTCTTTTTCTTTTAAATATTTTTATTTTTTTGAGAGTGAGAGAGAAAGAGAGAGGGAGGGAGGGAGGGAGGGGAGAGAGAGAGAGAGAGAGAGAGAGAGAGATTAGTGGGGGAGGGGTAGAGAGAGAAGGGGACAGAGGATCTGAAGCAGGCTCTGTGCTATGAGCAGAGAGCCTGATGCATGGCTCAAACTCATGAACCATTAGATCAGATGACCTGAGCAGAAGTTGGAGGCTTAACTGACTGAGCCACCCAGGTGTCCCTGTCCATATGTATTTTAATCGTGTTTTTGAATCATTTTTCCAATACAAGTGTAATGTACCTGCATAGAAAATATTTTGAAAATAAGAAGAGGAAAGCAAATCTCTTCAAAATGCCATCACTCTTGTTCAACCACTATTAATCCATCACTAATTACCAGGGATATGAAAATCAAAACCGTGGTGAGATATCACCTTACACCTGTTAGAATCAGTTTCATCAAAAAAGACAAAAGATATGGAGAAAAGGGAAGGGTATGAAGAAAAGGGAACCCTCTTGCACTATTGATGGGAATGTAAATTGCTGCAACAACTATGGAAAACAGTATGGAGGTTCCTTAAAAAATTAAAAATTACAACTACCATATGTTCAGTAGTCCCATGCCAAGAGATGGAAATAACCTAAATGTCCAGTGGTGGATGAATTGATAAAGTAGTGGTGGTATATAAACACACACACACACACACACATATACATGCACACACATACACAGTGGAATATTCAGTCATAAAAGGAAGGATGTCCGTTATTTGTGATAGCATTACTATAACTTGAGGGAATTATGCTACGTGAAATAAGACAGATAGGGAAAAACAAATACTGTATGATTTCATTTGTGGAATCTAAGGATCTGAACTAATAACAACAGAAAACATATTGGGTGGTTGCCAGAGGCAGGGGTGAGGGCTGTGAGAATCAGGTAAAGGTGATCAAAAGGTACAAACTGAAAAAGAAATGATACATTTCATTCCAGTTTTTTTAAATTTATAGAATAGTTGCAAAAATTGTACACGGGATTTCTATATAAACTTGATACTCTTCACCTAGGTTCTTCACATGTTAACATTACTCACTTTTTTAAAAACTTCAATTCCTGTGTAGTTAATATACAGTGCTATATTAGTTTCGGGTGTATGACATAGTAATTAAACACTTCCATACATCATCCTGTGCTCATCAAGACAAGTGCACTCCTTAATTCCCATCATATAGTTAACCCTTTCTCCCACCTACCTTCCCGTTGGTAACCGTCAGCTTGTTCTCTATAGTTAAGAGTCTTGTTTCCTGCTGTCTCTGTCTCTCTCTCTTGTTTTTTTTTCCCTTTGCTTCATTTGTTTTATTTCTTACATTCTACATATGAGTGAAATCATATGGTATTTGTCTTTCTCTGACTCACTTTTTTCACTTAGCATAATACTCTGTAGCTCCATCCATGTCATTGCAAATTGCAAGATTTCCTTTCTTTTTATGGCTGAACAATATTACATTATATATATATAATATATATATAATATATATATATAATATATATATATTATATATATAATATATATATAATATATATATATATACACACTACATTTTTTTTATCCATTCATCAATCGATGGACACTTGGGCTGTTTCCATATCTTGGCTATTGTAAATAATGCTGCTGTAAACTTGGGGGTGCATATATCCCTTTGAATTAGGATTTTTGTATTAGTTGGGTAAATACCCAGCAGTGCAATTGGATTGTACAGTGGTTCTATTTTTAACTTCTTGAGGAAGTTCCATACTGTTTTACACAGTGAGTGCATCAGCTTGCAGTCCAACCAACAGTGCATAGGTGTTCGTTGTTCTCCACCTCCAACACCTGTTGTTTCTTGTGTTGTTGATTTTAGCCATTTTGACAGGTAGGAGGTGATATCTCATTATAGACTTGATTTACATTTCCTTGATGATAAGTGATGATGAGCATTTTTTAATGTGTCTGTTGATTGTAGCACTGCTTTTGATGGGCTCCAGCCAAAAGTGTATTAGTGGGGGCAGTTCTGCAGGAGAACATGGGGCTGGATGCGTGGTGTTAGCAAGGGTTGCTCACATGTGCTGTGGAGGGTACTTGAAGCTGAGGCTTGCCTGGAGAGGGTGTGTCAACAAGATAATACGGGTCAGGGCATGTTAGCAAGTAGGTAGTGACTTTTGTGCTTTGCTGTAGGCTGGGTGTGGGAGAGGGAAATGGTGCCTGTCACTTCTTTTGTTCTTAGAGAAATATCCCAAAGATCCTTTCCACTCCAGCACAGCTTTGAGATTCGTTAACAAATCTCCAGTCTGTATATCCCAGGTGTTTTTCAAACTACTGGTTCTATTGTTGCGTTTCCCCAGGGCTGTTTGCTGTGCTCTTTAAGGGTAGGGACTCAGTTTCCTTTTCCAATCCTGTCCTTCCCACAGCCTGCCTGCTGAATTTTAACATTCTAATCAACTCTGCTGATTCTAAGAAATTGTGAAATTGGGCCCTTCTGGCTTTCTAAGCCAAATGTCATGGAGGTTCATCTTCCCTGTGCAGGTTCCCTGTGCCTGGGGTGCTTGATGTGAGGGTCCATTTCTTTCCCCTCTGCCTGTCTGTGGAATCCCTCCCTCCCCCTGACAGTCCCTTGGGACATTTAACTCCTGACAGTGTCTCAGCCTTTCCTATCCTCTTCCATATGGCCTCTTCTCTACATTTAGCTGTGGAGTCCGTTCTGCCAGTCTTTGAGGTGTTTTCTGGGTTATTTGTACTGATATGGGTGTTATCTAGCTCTGTCCATTGGATGATGTGAGTTTAGGATCTTCCTATTTCACCATCTTCCCCAGAAATAAGATTTGTATTTTTTTATATCTTTTGTAATAAATTGATAATCTGTTGAGTAAATGAGTTTCCTGAGTTTTGTGAGCAGCTCTATCAAGTTAAACCCTAGAAGGGGGTCATGGGAACTTCTTGACTTGCAGTGGGCCTCTGAGGTGGAGGGCAGTCTTGTGGGACTGATTGCTTAACCTGTGGAATCTGATTCTATCTTTAGGTACATAGTGTCATAGAAAATTCTTCTTTTTGTGGGAACCTGCCTCCTGCAACACACGTACACATTGAAATTGGGTCCAGAATCTGTTACTATTGTAATGGAATGGTTATCCTAATTTTATTTTTCAATTGTTCATTGCTAGTATATATAGTATATAGAATATGATTTGTTTTTATATATTTTGTGATATGCGACCTCGATGAAATTGTTTATTAGTTGTAAATGATTTATAACTGGATTCCATTTGAATATTCTTTATATAAGATCATGTCATCTGCAAATATAGTTTTGCCACTTCGTTTCCAATCTGGATAGCTTGTTCTTTCTTTCTTTCTTTCTTTCTTTCTTTCTTTCTTTCTTTCTTTCTTTCTTTCTCCTCCATCCCCTCCCCTCTCCTCCCC
Organism: Prionailurus bengalensis; assembly: GCF_016509475.1. Classification (NCBI taxonomy): domain Eukaryota; kingdom Metazoa; phylum Chordata; class Mammalia; order Carnivora; family Felidae; genus Prionailurus; species Prionailurus bengalensis. The sequence continues at coordinate 55,859,599 of NC_057361.1, read as the reverse complement.
TCCCCTCCCCTCCACTCTCTTCTCCTCTCCTTTCTCCTACATGCCCTGGCTAGAATCTCCAGAATAATGTTGAATAGAACTGGTGAGAGTGGACATCTTTTTCTCATCATTGAATGAGGGGGAAATTATTCACTCTTTCACTTTTAAGTATGAAGTGAACTGTATGTATTTTTTTTATAGAGGCTTTATATCAGGTTGAGGAAATTTCTTCTATTCCTAGTTTGTTGAGTGTTTTAATAATGAAAATTGTTAGATTTTATCAAATACTTTGTCAAATGAGATTATTATGTTATTTTTCTTCTTTATTCTAATGATGTGATTATGACATTAATTTTCATGTTGAACCAACCATGCATTTGTGAAGTAAATCCCACTTGGCCATAGTGCATAATCCATTTTATATGTTACTAGAACCAGTTTGCTGCTTTTGTTTTTATTGTAATTGAGGGTTTTGCTTTTATATTTATAAGAGTTTCTTTTATAGTGTTTTTATATTTGTAAGGGGTTTTTTGGTGATGACTTTTCTTTTATATCAGGGTGATATTGGCCTTATAGAGTGAGTTGGGAAGTGTTTTCTTTTTTTTCAACCTTTTTTCAACCTTTCTTTTTTTCAACCTAGAAAGTTTAAGTTAAGACTTTGTATTCTTATTTCTTTATGTAGTTTTGCCTGTTGAGTTCATTCTCTGTCACTCTGCTTTTTATAAAGTATTTTATTAGATTTTGAAAATGAAAAAAAGTATTTTTTTTAAATTGAAGTATGGTTGACACATGTTATATTAGTTTTAGGTGTACAACATAGTGATTCAACTTTTTTTTTAAATTTTAAATGTTTATTTATTTTTGAGAGAGACAGAGACAGAATGCGAGTGGGTTAGGGGCAGAGAGAGAGAGGGAGACACAGAATCTGAAGCAGGGTCCAGGCTCCAAGCTGTCAGCACAGAGCCCGATGCGGGGCTCGAACTAATAAACTGCAAGATCATGACCTGAGCTGAAGTCAGACACTTAACCAACTGAGCCACCCAGGAGTCCCATGATTCAACAGTTTTATACATGATGCAGTGCTTACTACAATAAGAGTAATTACTATCTGCCACTTTACAAAGTTACTACAATTTTATTAAGTATATTCCCTTTGCTGTACTTTTCATCGCCATAACTCATTTATTTTATAACTGGAGGTTTCTATGTCTTAATCTCCATTACGTATTTTACCCATACTCCCATCCTATATCCCCTGGCAAAACCAGTTTGTTCTTTGTATTTATAAATTGGTTTCTGTGTGTGTGTGTGTGTGTGTGTGTGTGTGTGTGTGTCTGTTAGTGTGCACATGTGTGTGTTCTTTAAATGTTGGTAGAATTCACCAGTGAAGCCTTCTGGGCTTGGGCTTTTCTTCATGGAAAATTCTAAAATTACAAACTTAATCTTTTAAAAATACAAATTTAATCCCTGAACATAGTGGTTGTAGGTATTTTCAGATTTCTCTTTATTCTTGAGTTAGTTTTAGCAATCTGTGTCTTTCAAAGAATTTTTAGTTTCATGTGATCTAACTTTTGGCATATGGTTGTTCATAAAACTCCCTAATAATAATTTTTATTTCTTTTTTTAAAATGTTTATTTATTTTCAGAGACAGAGTGAGTGAGCATGCGAGTTGGGGAGAAAGGCAGAGGGAGGCAGAGGGAGAATCTTAAGCAGGATCCACTCTCAGCACAGAGCCCAATGTGGGGCTCCATCTCATGACTGAGATCATGATCAAGAGTCAGTCATTTAACTGACTGAGACACCCAGGTGCTCCTAATTGTTTTTATTCCTATAAAATTATAGTAATGTTCCTTCTTTCAGTCATGATGATGGTTATTTGAGCTTTCTTTGTTTTTTCTGGGTTAGTCTAGGTAAAAGTTAGTTAATTTTGTTGATTTCTTTAAAAAACGAACCTTTCCTTTTGTTGTTTTTCTGCAGTTTTTATTTTTCTTTTTTTATGATTTAATTACTTTATTTTATTTTTTTCAATATATGAAATTTATTGTCAAATTGGTTACCATACAACACCCAGTGCCTATCCCAAAAGGTGCCCTCCTCAATACCCATCACCCACCCTCCCTTCCATCCCACCCCCATCAACCCTCAGTTTGTTTTCAGTTTTTAAGAGTGTCTTATGCTTTGGCTCTCTCCCACTCTAACCTCTTTTTTTTTTTTCCTTCCCCTCCCCCATGGGTTTCTGTTAAGTTTCTCAGGATCCTCATAAGAGTGAAACCATATGGTCTCTCTCTTTCTCTGTATGGCTTATTTCACTTAGCATCACACTCTCCAGTTCCATCCACGTTGCTACAAAGGGCCATATTTCATTCTTTCTCAATTCCACGTAGTACTCCATTGTGTATATAAACCACAATTTCTTTATCTATTCATCCGTTGATGGACATTTAGGCTCTGTCCATATTTGGCTATTGTTGAGAGTGCTGCTATAAACATTGGGGTACAAGTGCCCCTATGCATCAGTACTCCAGTATCCCTTGGGTAAATTCCTAGCAGTGCTATTGCTGGGTCATAGGGTAGGTCTATTTTTAATTTTTAGAGGAACCTCCACACTGTTTTCCAGATGGCTGCACCAATTTGCATTCCCACCAACAGTGCAAGAGGGTTCCCGTTTCTCCACATCCTCTCCAGCATCTATAGTCTCCTGATTTGTTCATTTTGGCCACTCTGACTGGCGTGAGGTGATATCTGAGTGTGGTTTTGATTTGTATGTCCCTGATGAGGAGCGACGTTGAGCACATTTTCATGTGCCTGTTGGCCATCCGGATGTCTTCTTTAGAGAAGTGTCTATTCATGTTTTCTGCCCATTTCGTCTCTGGCTTATTTGTTTTTCGGGAGTGGAGTTTGGTGAGCTCTTTATAGATTTTGGATACTAGCCCTTTGTCCGATATGTCATTTTCAAATACCTTTTCCCTTTCCGTTGGTTGCCTTTTAGTTTTGTTGGTTGTTTCCTTTGCTGTGCAGAAGCTTTTTATCTTCATAAGGTCTGAGTAGTTCATTTTTGCTTTTAATTTTCTTGCCTTTGGGGATGTGTCAAGTAAGAAATTGCTACGGCTGAGGTCAGAGAGGTCTTTTCCTGCTTTCTCCTCTAAGGTTTTGATGGTTTCCTGTCTCACATTCAGGTCCTTTATCCACTATAAGTTTGTTTTTGTGAATGGTGTGAGAAAGTGATCTAGTTTCAGTCTTTTTCATGTTGCTGTCTAGTTCTCCCAGCACCATTTGTTAAAGAGACTGTCTTTTTTCCATTGGATGTTCTTTCCTGCTTTGTCAAAGATTAGTTGGCCATACGTTTGTGGGTCTAATTCTGGGGTTTCTATTCTATTCCATTGGTCTATGTGTCTGTTTTTGTGTCAATACCATGCTGTCTTGATGATTACAGCTTTGTAGTAGAGGCTAAAGTCTGGGATTGTGATGCCTCCTGCTTTGGTCTTCTTCTTCAAAATTACTTTGGCTATTCGAGGCCTTTTGTGGTTCCATTTGAAATTTAGGATTGCTTGTTCTAGCTTAGAGAAGAATACTGGTGCAATTTTGATTGGGATTGCATTGAATGTGTAGATAGCTTTGGGTAGTATTGACATTTTGACAATATTTATTCTTCCAATCCATGAGCACGGAATCTTTTTCCATTTCTTTATATCTTCGTCAATTTCCTTCATTAGCTTTTTATAGTTTTCAGCATACAGATCTTTTACATCTTTGGTTAGATTTATCCCTAGGTATTTTATGCTTCTTGGTGCAATTGTGAATGGGATCCGTTTCTTTATTTGTCTTTCTGTTGCTTCATTATTAGTGTATAAGCATGCAACTGATTTCTGAACATTGATTTTGTATCCTGCAACTTTGCTGAATTCATGTATCAGTCCTAGCAGACTTTTGGTGGAGTCTATCGGATTTTCCATGTATAATATCATGTCATGTGCAAAAAGTGAAAGCTTAACTTCATCTTTGCCAATTTTGATGCCTTTGATTTCCTTTTCTTGTCTGATTGCTGATGCTAGAACTTCCAACACTATGTTAAACAGCAGCGGTGAGAGTGGGCATCCCTGTCGTGTTCCTGATCTCAGGGAAAAAGCTCTCAGTTTTTCCCCATTGAGGATGATGTTAGCTGTGGGCTTTTCATAAGTGGCTTTTATGATGTTTAAGTATATTCCTTCTATCCTGACTTTGTCGAGGGTTTTTATTAAGAAACGTTGCTGAATTTTGTCAAATTCCTTTTCTGCATCGATTGACAGGATCCTATAGTTCTTATCCTCTCTTTTATTAATGTGATGTATCACATTGATTGATTTGCGAATGTTGAAGCAGCCCTGCATCCCAGGAATGAATCCCACTTGATCATGGTGAATCATTCTTTTTATATGCTGTTGAATTCTATTTGCTAGTATCTTATTGAGAATTTTTGCATCCACATTCATCAGGGATATTGGCCTGTAGTTCTCTTTTTTTACTGGGTGTCTGTCTGGTTTAGGAATCAAAGTAATACTGGCTTCATAGAATGAGTCTGGAAGTTTTCCTTCCCTCTATTTTTGGAATTGCTTGAGAAGGATAGGTATTATCTCTGCTTTAAACGTCTGGTAGATCTCCCCAGGGAAGCCATCTGGTCCTGGAATCTCATTTGTTGGGAGATTTTGATGTCTGATTCAATTTCTTCGCTGGTTATGGGTCTGTTCAAGCTTTCTATTTCCTCCTGATTGAGTTTTGGAAGAGTGTGGGTGTTTAGGAATTTGTCCATTTCTTCCAGGTTGTCCAGTTTGTTGGCATATAATTTTTCATAGTATTCCCTGATAATTGTTTGTATCTCTGAGGGATTGGTTGTAATCATTCCATTTTCATTCATGATTTTATCTATTTGGGTCATCTCCCTTTTCTTTTTGAGAAGCCTGGCTAGAGGTTTATCAATTTTGTTTATTTTTTCAAAAAACCGACTCTTGGTTTCGTTGACCTGCTCTACAGTTTTTTTAGATTCTATATTGTTTATTTCTGCTCTGATCTTTATTCTTTCTCTTCTTCTGCTGGGCTTAGGCTGTCTTTGCTGTTCTGCTTCTAGTTCCTTTAGGTGTGCTGTTAGATTTTGTATTTGGGATTTTTCTTGTTTCTTGAGATAGGCCTGGATTGCAATGTATTTTCCTCTCAAGACTGCCTTCGCTGCATCCCAAATCGTTTGGATTGTTGTATTTTCATTTTCATTTGTTTCCATAAATTTTAAATTTCTTCTCTAATTGCCTGGTTGACCCACTCATTCATTACTAGGGTGTTCTTTAACCTCCATGCTTTTGGAGGTTTTCCAGACTTTTTTCCTGTGGTTGATTTCAAGCTTCATAGCATTGTGGTCTGAAAGTATGCATGGTATGGTCTCAATCCTTGTATACTTATGAAGGGCTGTTTTGTGACCCAGTATATGATCTATCATGGAGAATGTTCCATGTGCACTAGAGAAGAAAATATATTCTGCTGCTTTGGGATGCAGAGTTCTAAATAGATCTGTCAAGTCCATCTGATCCAATGTCTCATTCAGGGCCCTTGTTTCTTTATTGACCATGTGTCTAGATGATCTATCCATTTCTGTAAGTGGAGTGTTAACGTCCCCTGCAATTACTACATTGTCATCAATAAGGTTGCTTATGTTTGTGAGTAATTATTTTATATATTTGGGGGCTCCCGTATTCAGCACATAGACATCTATAATTGTTAGCTCTTCCTGATGGATAGACCCTGTAATTATTATATAATGCCCTTCTTCATCTCTTGTTACAGCCTTTAATTTAAAGTCTAGTTTGTCTAAGTATGGCTACTCCAGCCTTCTTTTGACTTCCAGTAGCATGACAAATAGTTCTCCATCCCTTCACTTTCAATCTGAAGGTGTCCTCAGGTCTACAATGAGTCTCTTGTAGACAGCAAATAGATGGGTCTTGTTTTTTTATCCATTCTGATACGCTATGTCTTTTGGTTGGCGCATTTAAGTCCTTTTACATTCAGTGTTATTATAGAAAGATATGGGCTTAGAGTCATTGTGATGTCTGTAGGTTTCATGCTTGTAGCGATGTCTCTGGTATTTTGTCTCACAGGATCCCCCTTAGGATGTCTTGTATGGCTGGTTTAGTGGTGACGAATTCCTTCAGTTTTTGTATGTTTGGGAAGACCTTTATCTCTCCTTCTATTCTAAATGACAGACTTGCTGGATAAAGGATTCTTGGCTGCATATTTTTCTGTTCATCACATTGAAAATCTCCTGCCATTCCTTTCTGGCCTGCCAAGTTTCAGTAGAGACATTGGTCACGTGTCTTATAGGTCTCCCTTTATATGTTAGAGCACGTTTATCCCTAGCTGCTTTGAGAATTTTCTCTTTATCCTTGTATTTTTCCAGTTTCACTATGATATGTCATGCATAAGATCGATTCAAGTTATGTCTGAAGGGAGTTCTCTGTGTCTCCTGCATTTCAATGCCTTTTTCCTTCCCAAGATCAGGGAATTTCTCAGCTATTATTTCTTCAAGTACATCTTCAGCACCTTTCCCTCTCCATCCTCTGGAATACCAATTATTCATAGATTATTTCTCTGTAGTGCATTACTCTGTTCTCTAATTTTCCCCTCATACTCCTGGATTTTTTTTTCTCTCTTTTTCTCAGCTTACTCTTTTTCCATAATGTTATCTTCTAGTTCACCTATTCTCTCCTCTGCCTCTTCAATCCGAGCCGTGGTGGTTTCCATTTTGTTTTGCAGCTCGTTTATAGCATTTTTTAGCTCCTCCTGACTGTTCCTTAGTCCCTTGATTTCTGTAGCAATAGATTCTCTGGTGTCCTCTATACTCGTTTTAAGCCCAGTGATTAATTTTATGACTATTTTTCTAAATTCACTTTATGTTATATTGTTTAAATCCTTTTTGATCATTTCGTTAGCTGTTATTTTCTGGAGATTCTTTTGTGGGGAATTCTTCCGTTTTGTCATTTTGGATAGTCCCTGGAGTGGTGCGGAATTGTGGGGCACTTCCCCTGTGCTGTCTTGAATAACTGGCGTTGGTGGGCGGAGCCGCAGTCATACCTGATGTCTGTCCCCAGCCCACCGCTGGGGCCACAGTCAGACTGGTGTGTACCTTCCCTTCCCCTCTCCTAGGGGCAGGATTCACTGTGGGATGACATGGCCCATCTGGGCTACTTGCACACTGTCAGGCTTGTGGTTCTGGGGATCTGGCATATAAGCTGGGGTTGATCGGCAAGGTGCACAGGGGCAGGAGTGGCAGGCTCAGCTCCTTATCCTTTGATTATCCGCTTCGGGTGGGGGGGCTGAGGCACCAGGAGGTGGTCAGTCCCGCCGCCAGAGGGATGGATCCACAGAAGCACAGCGTTGGGTGTTTGCGGGATGCAAGTAAGTTCCCTGGCAAGAACTGGTTCCCTTTGGGATTTTGGCTGGGGGATGGCCAAGGGAGATGGTGATGGCGAGTGCCTTTGTTCCCCACCAAGCTGAGTTCTGTCCTCCAGGGCTCAAAAACTCTCCCTCCCGTTGTCCTCCAGCCTTCCCGCTCTCTGAGCAGAGCTGTTAACTTACAGCCTCCAAGATGTTAAGTCCCGCTTACTGTCAGAACACACTCTCTCCAGCCCCTCCACTTTTGCAAGCCAGACTCTGGGTCTCTGCTTGGCCGGCTGGCCGCCCCCCCCCCCCCCGGTCCCTCCCGCCAGTCCGTGTAGTGTGCACCGCCTCTCCGCCCTTCCTACCCTCTTCCATGGGTCTCTCGTCTGTGCTTGGCTCCAGAGAATCCATTCTGCTAGTCTTCTGGCAGCTTTCTGGGTTATTTAGGCAGGTGTAGGTGGAATCTAAGTGATCAGCAGGACACGGTGAGCCCAGCGTCCTCCTAAGCTGCCATCTTCCCTCAATCCTGTTTTTATTTTTCTATTTTATTGTTTTCTGCTCTAATCTTTAATATTTTCTTGCTAATACTGGCTTTATTTTGTTCTCTTTCCATTATCTAAAGAGGAAAGTTTAATTATTTAACATTTCTTCTTTTTTAATATAAGTATTTGTAGCTATAAATTTGATTGTAAGCACTGCTTTAGTTACATGCCCTATGTTTTTGCGTGTTGTGCCTTCATTTTCATTCATCTTTAAATATTTTCTAATTTCCCTTGTGATTTGTCATTTTACCCATTTACTACTTGGTAGTGTGTTGTTTATTTTCCACATACTTGCAAGTTTCTCAACTTTATTTCAATTAGTAATTTCTAATATTCCATGTGGTCATAATTCTATGATTTCATACTTCTATGATTTCAGTTCTTTCAAGTTTACTGAGGAATTTTTATGGACTAGTATATAGTCTATGTGGGAGGAATTTTTATGGACTTGTATAGAGTCTGTGGGAGGATATTGTTTATTTTTGTTTTTTTAACTTTTATTTATTTTTGAGAGACAGAGAGAGACAGAGCATGAGCAGGAGAGGGGAGGAGAGAGAGAGGACGACACAAAATCTGAAGCAGTCTATAGGCTCCAAGCTGTCAGCACGTAGCCCGATGTGGGGCTTGAACTCATAAACAGATCATGACCTGAGCTGAAGTCAGACATTCAACCGACTGAGCCACCCAGGTGCCCCAATGTGGGAGAATATTCTATGTCCACTTGAGAAGAATGTATATTCTGCTGTTGTTGGGTGGAGTGTGCTATAGAGGTATGTTAGGTCTAATTAGCTTATGATATTGTCCAAACCTTATATTTCTTTATTGATTATCTGTCTAGTTCTAACCTTTAATGAAAATATATTATTGGATTCTCCAACTATTATTGTTGAATTGTTTGTTTCTCCTTTCAGTTTTGTCATTGTTATATGTACTTTGGGGGCTCTATTGTGAGGTACATATGTGTTTATAATGGTTATACCTTCCTCGTGAATTGGCCTTTTTATCATTATAAAATGTCCTTTATTATTTCCAGTGTAATTTATGCTCCGAAATGTATTTTATCTAAAGCATCCCCATTATCTGTTTCATTTTTTTTTTACTTTTGACTTATTTGTGTCTTGAATGTAATATGTGTCTCTTATAGACAGTATACTGTTCAATTTTTTAAAAAATCCACTTTTCACTCACTTTCTTTCGATTAGGTTATCTGATCAATTCGCATGTCATGTATTCATTGATGTAGTTGGATTTATGTTTGGTATTTTACTTTTTTAATGTGTCGTGCCTTTTTTGTTCATATATTCCTTTACTGCTTTCTTTTGTATTAAATGCTATCATTGTTATTATTATTGTACACATTACATATTAAAAAACAATATTACATTGTTATAATTAGCTTATAAAACTTTATTACATTGTTATAATAATTAACTTATAAAACTTTATCTTTTTTAAAATGTTTATTTTGAGACAGAGAGAGAGAGAGAGAGTGAGCACAAGCAGGAGAGAGGCAGAGAGAGGAAAAGGCAATCCCAAGCAGACTCTGCACAGTCAGTGCAGAGCCCAATGAGGGGCTTGATCTCACAAACCATGAGATCATAACCTGAGCTGAAATCAAGAGTTGGATGCTTAACAGACTGAGCCACCCAGATGCCCCAACTGTATGTCTTTTAAAGAAGTTGAGGGAATGAGAATAGGCTTACATTTATAGAGTTTGTTATATTAGCCTTCTTGGGTGCAAGTTCTGGTTCACTTTATTTGCTTTTGTAGATTTAAGTTACCATTTTTTATCATTTCATACTCTATTATAGCTTTGCTTTTACTTTCCTTCTTTGTGATTTTATTGTAAAATATGTTTCCTTTGTGCAGGCCCCCAAATGCAGTCATGTACATATTGTTTTGTGCTTTCTTTTTTTTTTAATGTTTATTTCTGAGGCAGAGAGAGACAGAGCATGAGTCAGTGAGGGGCAGAGAGAGAGGGAGACACAGAATCAGAAGCAGGCTCCAGGCTCTGAGCTGTCAGCACAGAGCCCGATGCAGGGCTCAATCTCACAAACCGTGAGATCATGACCTAAGCTGGTCAGTCGCTCAACCAACTGAGCCACCCAGGCGCCCCTATACAGTTGCTTTCTTTTTTTAAATTTTTTTTAACGTTTATTTATTTTTGAGACAGAGACAGAGCATGAATGGGGGAGGGGCGGAGAGAGAGGGAGACACAGAATCGGAAGCAGGTTCCAGGCTCTGAGCCATCAGCCCAGAGCCAGACGTGGGGCTCAAACTCCGGGACCATGAGATCGTGACCTGAGCTGAAGTCAGAGGCTTAACCGACTGAGCCACCCAGGCGCCCCTACAGTTGCTTTGTATATTAGTTAAGAGAACAAAGAAGAAAGATGTATATATTGTCTTTTATAATTACAGAATTTGCAAAAGATGTGAATTTTTCATGTGAATTTTAATTACTGTGTATGTTCAATTGCTTTCAGCCTGAAGAAGTCCTTTAAAATTTTTTTTGTAAGGTGAATCTGCTAGCAAGGATTCTCTCTGTAGAATACGGATCTTATCCTGTATAATTTAAATCATCTTTGAGAGTGGAGCCAGGAAAAGTTGATTAAAAAATTGTACCATGTTATTTTAATAATAAACCAGCGGCTATAACCACTGGACTAGGGTTTTCTGAGGTCTCTTGTGGCTCTGACATTCTGCGATACTGTAAGCAAGATAAATGTTCTCCCTGAGATTCTTAACCCATGTTAAGACATATTCTTGACTTGCCGGTATAGTATAGGCTTGTAGTTCTCAAAGTATGTTCCCTAGACCAGCAGCATTAGCATCACTGGGCAAAATGTCAGAAATGCAAATTCTCAGCTACTACTCCACACCTATTAAATCAGAAGCTGTAGGGGTGGAACACAGTAGACTGTGTTTTAGCAAGCTCTATCTCTCCTATTGATTTTGAATCACTTTGAAGTTTGAGAACCACTGGCATAGGAAAAGAACACTGTGGGCTTTGTGGTATGGTGACTCTAGTGAGTTTTGGAGATCTCACTGACCAATTTTGGGTTGTTGCTGGGCAACTTCTCCTTTGAGCCACTTTTACTTTTTTTCTAAGGATAATAATATTTGCTCTATATAACTCACATAGTCGTTGTGTTACTACTCAGAGAGTTTATGTCCAAGCTCCTTTATAAACTATTAAGCCTATATGCAGTGTAAGCCATCATTATAATCAAAGGAAACTAAAATTTACTGAGCATCTAATCTATGCCAGGCACTCTGTATATGTTGTCTCATTTAGTCCTTAGCCACTCTACAAGTAGTGTTAGAATTATTTAGCAATTCAGTTTAGTTTTCCAAATGTATTGGAATCCACACATTGAAATCCAGATTCAAAATACAATTATATCAAAATCCAAATAAATCAAATTGTATCTTATATCAAAGTCTAACTGTGTAAAAATCCAGTTCATCAAAATTCGATATTGAAAGCTAAAGAATGAATGCTGTTTCTTAAAATACTTGAGTATTTTGTTGCATTCACTCACCTCCTCACTGAGAAGAGCACATGAGATCTTGTCCTATTAGTAGTTAGAACATGTTAATACTTAGCTTTGACATAGGGAACATCAGATAAATTGTGTTTCCTCTCTTGACTTCAGTCTTCATTTTAAAGTAAGCAGTTTTACCAAAAAAAACCCCACCCTTTAAAATATCTTTTACATTTTAGTCTGTTAACTTAAGATGTATGGTTACGTGTGAAATTTAGTCATTGTTAAAAGCTATAAAAACTGCTTTCCTTTTGAACCTTTAAGGTATCTTTTTAGATTGGTTTAACTAGCAAAATCAATATCAGATTAGAAATGATTGGATTGTATTGGACCTGATTAGAAAATACCAGTTGATGTAGCTAAAATTTGTCTATCAATATTGATCCTTAGCAATGTGATTACAGACTGTTGAAAGTCAGGTGAAGGGGTTTTCAAAATAAGGACATATTTCTTTTCTTTTTTTTTAAATTATTTTATTTTATTTTATTTTATTTTATTTTATTTTATTATTATTATTATTATTTTTAATTTACATCCAGGTTAGTTAGCATATAGTGCAACAATGATTTCAGGGATAGATTCCTTAATGGCCCTTACCCATTTAGCACATCCTCCCTCCCACATCCCCTCAAGTAACCCTCCGTTTGTTCTCCATATTTAAGAGTCTCTTATGTTTTGTCCCCTCCCTGTTTTTATATTATTTTTGCTTCCCTTCCCTTATGTTCATATGTTCTATGTCTTAAAATCCTCATATGAGTGAAGTCATATGATATGTGTCTTTCTCTGACTGAGTGAAGTCATATGATATTTGTCTTTCTCTGACTGACTAATTTCACTTAGCATAATACTCTCTAGTTCCATCCATGTAGCTGCAAATCGCAAGATTTCATTCTTTTTGATTGCCGAGTAATACTCCATTATATATATATATATATATATATATATATTTTGTATATATATATATACATACATATATATACATATATACATACATATATATACATACATATATATATACATACATATATATATATATATACACACACACAACGGAGTATTACATATATATATATATACACAATGGAGTATATATATATGTGTGTATATATATATATATATATATATATAAAATGGAGTATATATATATATATATATATATATACCACATCTTCTTTATCCATTCATCCATTGATGGACATTTGGGCTCTTTCCATGATTTGGCTATTGTTGATAGTGCTGCTATAAACATTGGGATGCATTTGCCCCTTCAAAACAGTACACTTGTATCCCTTGGATAAATACTTAGTAGTGCAATTGATGGGTCTTAGGGAAGTTCTATTTTTAATTTTTTGAGGAATCTCCATACTGTTTTCCTGAGTGCCGCACCAGTTTGCATTCCTACCAGCAGTGCAAAAGAAATCCTTTCTCTGCATCCTCGCCAACATCTGTTGTTGCCTGAGTTGTTACTGTTAGCCTTTCTGACAAGGGTGAGGTGGTATCTCATTGTGGTTTTGGATTTGTATTTCCCTGATGATGAATGATGTTGAGCATTTTTTCATGATAATGACACACTTATTTTCTGATAGAGGTACTTAAACAATATAAAATTCAGTTGAACTGTTTTGTCACAGCCCTTTCATATGTGGGGTACGAGTGTGTATGTGTTCACAAGTATATTTACTTTGAAGTACCAATCTTATTGGTTGCATATTATTACATTGTATCACATTTACGTGCATTATACGAACTGTAATTTAACAGAGGCTAAAATGTCAGCTTAAAGTTGCAGTATTTTGGTTCCTTTCTCTGTAAGTTTGACTGGACCTAGAAGCTAGGCAGTGATAGAGTAGTCAGTCTCTGAAGAATATTGTTTATCTGTGCTAAAGAAACAAATTTGCCCCAAGAGGCCATTGGCTATTGTTCCTACATCCAGGCAGCAGATTCTGTTTTGCTTCACATCCTGTAGGTCTCTGCACAGACATAGCAGCAGCCTATATTCTTATGATTTGAAAGCTTTAAGCTCTCTGCTTTTTAAAAAGTTTCCACAAATGACCAATTAGAAGAGAAAAAATAGTGGGGACCTTACATTTTTCATCAGTCGTTTTTGGCCTAGAAGTCTCCTCCTTTGTTCTCTCAAAGGCTGAGTCTTTTGCAGAGGCTTTGCCAAGGGAAATTGGAGTTTTCCCTTGGGACTCAGAGAACAGCAGTACTCAGTAAATCTGAAAAAGACAATCTTTTCAAATGTTAATAAGACTAAGCAGGACCCTGCAGTACAAAGGACAGATTAAATACCCAAGCAGTATAACCTTTCCCTCCCTGATGGCCAGATTCTTAATATTGGTGATAACTATACGAAGGTAGAATTCCACCAGCTGTCAAAGGTAGAATTCCACCAGAAGACATTTCTCTGAACTTGGAATTCCATACAACTTCCAAAAGTCACAAGCAGCAAAAAGTACTGGTGCCTATTTGGGTGCCAGATTTTCACATTTTCTCTGGGTTTCTCTCTGTGTCTCTAACTGCAGCTGCTAGTGAGTGCTGAACTGGTAGTTGCTGCCACAAACGTGTGGGGAAATTGGAAAAAAAAATTATGTGCTTTGGAAATTGAACAGCAGACACAGGGAAAAAAACAACTACTTATTTATTATTATTATTAAGAGTACTATTATTAATGTGAATTAAAAAGTATAGAGTCATATAATAAACATTTTTGTACCCACTTCCTGAAGATGAAAATTTGTGATGTTAGTTTCATTGCTCTCTTTTTCTAAATAAAGCATTGCAGAGTTAGTGAAGTCTGCTTTTACCCCTCTCTCTAGTCCTCAACACAGGCAACCACAATCCTGAATTGGGTGTGTATCCTTCTTGGCCATACTCTCTTTCTTTATATATTCAGGATAGATAGATAGATAGATAGATAGATATCTCAGAGTAGTTTTATATATATTTATAAACCGTATTTATTTATAAATATAAATATTGTTTATAATATATTTATATATTTATTTAAATTTTTTCACAAATGAAATCATACCATATGTACCATTGAAGTTACATTTTTCACTCAGATGTTTAGATATTTCCATGTTGACATACATATATATGTATATATATATAGTTTATTCACTTTTAATAATGGATAGTATACTTCTGCTATGAATATTGTTGGAAAAACTAAAAATAAAATCTGCTAACCCACAAAATCCTTTTTGTAAATATAGAAAAGAAAGAAAATTATTTTATTATTGAATAAGCTTTAAACCAAACTGGGCTGTAACTGATAGGCAATCCACTACTAACATTGCAAGGAGAGAAAGAAATTTCATCCTTTTATATAGCCAAGCAGATAAAATCCATTATGTACATGTTGTAAGATAAACCATAACTTGTCCTCAAGTAAAGTGACTTGACAGCACTATTATATTTACATAATTCATCCAGAATTCACCTAGTATTTGAAATGGCCATGCATTTAAATTGCCTTTATCAAAAGGAAAAAAATAAAACTTTTCTTCTATGACAAACAGGCAATTAAAATTGGAAGCAAGGTACTTAGCATAAACTTCCAAGGTAACAGAGAGGTAAGGACTTATCTTCCTTGATGTTAATATTTCAAAGAGATGGCTGTTAGGCTTCTAAGAAAATATATTACTGGGTTACAGTGCTTATTTAGCTTTCACAAAGATTTGCATACATATCAAAGGGACAGAAGGCAGCTTTACAATTAAATTTTCATAAGGAAATTAAGAAAAGGGACAGGGGAAAAGGTCTTTCCTTTGTGGCAACCAGGAACATTCAATTGTACAATATACTACATATTTACCTATTAATTTTTCTATTTATGGGATTGTAGGCTGTTTATAATGTTTCATTATTGCCAAAACATGCCAACGAACATCCTCCTATATGCCTTCCTGGGAAATATGCAAGAATTTCTCAGGTAATGAAAATTTTTAACATTACCAGATATTTCCAAATTATACTCCTACCTGGTTATATCCATTTATATATTTTATCAACAAATATAAGATTCTCCATTTGTCCACATCATTAACACTCAATATTGTTGTACCTGAAAAATATTGCCAATCTATGAGTATGAAATGGAATCTCACTATAGCTTAATTTTTATTTTCCTATTTTTAAAAATTTGAGTATAGGGGCGCCTAGGTGGCTCAGTCAGTTGAGTGTCTGACTGTTGGTGTCAGCTCAGATCATGATCTCACGGTTCGTGGGTTTGAGCCCTGCATCTGGCTCCATGGTGACAGCATGGAGCCTGCTTGGGATTCTCTTTCCCTCTCTCTCTGCCCCTCCCAGATCTCTATGTCTGTCTGTCTCTGTCTCTGTCTCTGTCTCTGTCTCTCTCAACAAATAATAAACTTAAAAAATAAAAATTTGATTATATTTGACACACAAAGTTACGTTAGTTTCAGGTGTACAACACAGTGATTCAACTTTATTATATGTTATTCTGTGCTCACCACAAATGTAGCTACCATCTGTCACCATATAACACTATTACAATATCATTGACTATATTTCTTATGCTGTGCCTTTTATTCCCATGACTTGTTCATTCCATAACTAGAAGCCTGTATCTCCTATTCCCCTTCACCCATTTGTTCTCATGCCCCGAACCCCTCTCCTCTCTGGTTACCATCAGTTTGTTATCTGTATTTGTAGATGTGGTTCTCCTTTTCCTTTATATATTCATTTGTTTTTTTAGATTCCACATATGATTGTGAAATCATATGGTGTTTGTCTTTCTCTGACTTATTTCACTTAGCATAATACTCTGTAGGCGCATCCATGTTGTTGCAAATGGCATGATATCAACCTTTTTTATGGCTGAGTCATGTTCCTGTGTGTGTGCTTGCGCATGTGCTTGGGTATATATACACCACATCTTCCTTGTCCATTCACATATTGATGGACACTTAGTTTGCTTACATATTTTGACTGTTGTCATATATCTTCTCAAGTTACTGTTTTTCTTTTTTTTTTAATTTTTAATGGTTATTTCTTTTTGAGAGAGAGACAGAGCGTGAGCAGGGGACGGGCAGAGAGAGGGGGAGACACAGAATCCGAAGCAGGCTCCAGGCTCTGAGCTGTCAGCACAGAGCCCAATTCAGGGCTCTAACTCACAAACTGTGAGATTATGACCTGAGCTGAATTTAGATGCTTAACCAACTGAGCCACCCAGGCACCCCTGTTTTTTTTTTCTTTGGGTAAATACCAATAGTGGAATTATTAAATCATATATTTCTATCTTAAATTTTTTGAGAAGCCTCATTCTGTTTTCAACAGTTCCTGTACCAATTTACATTTTCACCAACAGTGTATGGGGCGCTCCTTTTTCTTCTAGGCTTGCCAACATTGTTATTTCTTGTCTTTTTTTTTTCCAGCCATTCTAACAGGTGTAGGGTGGTGTCTCATTGTGGTTTTAATTTTAATTTTTCTGATTATTGGTGTTGTTGAGCATCTTCTCACGTGTCTGTTGGGCATTTGGATGTGTTCTATTCAGGTCCTCTTCCCATTTTTAAATTGTATTTTTTGTTTGTTTGTTTGCTTATTTGTTTTGTTGTGGAGTTGTATAAGTTCTTTATATATTTATCCTCTTATTGGATATATCATTTGCAAATATCTTCTCCCATCCAGTAGATTTCTTTTTCCTTTTGATGATGGTTGTCTTTCCTGTGAAAAACCTTTTTATTTTGATGATGACCCAATATTTTTTTGTTGTTCGTTTCCCTTGTGTTAGGAGATCTATCTAGAAAGATGTTTCCAGGGCTGATATCAGAGAAATTACCACCTGTGTTTTCTTGTAATATTTTTATGGTTTTGGGTATCACATTTAGGTCTACTAAAGACCTAAATTAACCATTTGAGTTTATTTTTTTTTGTATGTTAAAAAGCAGTCCAGTTTTCCCAGCCCCATTTATTGAAGGGATTGTCTTTTCCCCAGTGTATTTTCTTGCCTCCTTTGTCATAGATTAAGTGACAAATATAATCATGGACTTGTTTCTGGGCTTTCTATCCTGTTGCATTGATTTCTCTGTTTTTATGGGAGTATCATACTGTTTTGACTATTACAGCTTTGTAGTATATTATTCAATGTGGAATTGTGATACCTCCAGCTTTGTTCTTCTTTCTGAAGATTTCTTTGGCTATTCAGGTCTTTTGTTCCATACAAATTTTGGGATTATTTTTTTTCCAGTTTTTTGAACAATGCTTTTAGTGATTTGACATGGATTGCATTAAATCTGTAGATTGCTTTGTGTAGCATGGACATTTTAATAACGTTGGTTTTTCTAACCATGAGCATGAAGTATCTTTCCATTTGTTTGTGTCATTTTCTATTTCTTTCATCAGTGTTTTCTAGTTTTCAGAGTACCGGTCTTTCACATCTTTGGTTAAATTTATTCCTAGGTATTTTATTAATTTTTTGGTGAAATTGTAAATGGTGTTGTTTTCTTAATTTCTCTTTCTGCTCTTTTGTTATTAGTATCATGTCTTCTGCCGATTGTGACAGTTTAACTTCTTCTTTAGGAATTTAGGTGCCACTTATTTTTCTTATCTGATTACTGTGTCTAGGACTTTCAGTACTATGTTGAATAAAAGTGGTAAGAGTGGACATCCTTGCCTTTTTCCTGTTGTTAGAGGAAAAACTCTTAGTTTTTCACCATTGACTATGATGTTAGCTGTGGGTTTTTCATTTATGGCCTTTATTAACATGAGGTATGTTCCCTGTAAACCTACTTTGTTGAGAGTTTTTATCATGAATGTATATTATACTTTGTCAAATTCTTTTTCTGCATTTATTGAGATGATCATATTTTTTTATCCTTTCTTTTGTTGATGTGATGTATCACATTGATTGTGAATATTGAACCATTCTTGCATTCCTGGCATAAATCCTATTTGATCGTGGTGAATGATATTTTAATTATTTTGTGTTGTGGTGTGGACTTCCTTGGCTTCATTGTGTTTGGAACTCCCTTGTCTTCTTGGACTTGGATGTTTACTTTTTTCTCTATGTCAGGGTGACCCTTATATTGCAATTTTTCTTTGGTGATTCTTAAATTGCAAATGTTTGTTCATTTGATGTTGTCAAAGTGATCCATTAAGCTGTTCCCCTTTTATTTTATTCTTGTCTCTTTTTGCTGTTTAACTTGGGTGCTTTGCATTACCCTGTCTTCTAGATTGCTGACACATTCTGCATCTGCTAATCTATTGTTGATTCCCTCTAGTGTGTTTTTTATTTCAGTTATTATATTCAACTCTGATTGGTTCTTTTTTATATTTTTATCTCTTTATTAAAGGTCTCGCCGAGTTCTTCCACTCTTCTTTCCAGCCTAGTGAGCATCTTTTAAGACAATTACTTTAAATTCTTTATCAAGCGTATGATGTATCTCCATTTAATGTAGTTATTTTTCTGAAGTTTTCTCTTGTTCCTTCTTTTGGAATATATTCTCCATATCCCCATTTTGCTTGACTTTCTGTATTTCTTTCTATGGACTAGGTGGACCAGCTACCTTTCCTAAACTTGAACAAATGGTCTTGTGTATGATTGTCCTGTATGTAGATTGTGTGTGCTTGGTGACTTTTCCTGGCTGGCTGTAGGGATCTGGAGGTCACTGGGCTTTCCACATAGTGGATGCCCTGTCCGGAAGCTGAGACTGAAATGGGTGCAATGCATGGTGTCCCAGTGTGCTCTCTGCAGGGGATGCACTTGTCTGGAAGCTGGAGCCAAGGCAGTGTGTGTGCTGGGAATTCCCTGGGCTCTCTGTGCAGTGGATGCCCTGGTAGGATAGGTGAAACTAAACTGGGTGTGAACATGGGTACCCTAGGACTCTACAGCCAAAGGGTACCTAAGTAGGATAATCAAAACTGAATTATATGTAAACTGGGGTCTTCCTGGACTCTCCACAAAGAGGGTGCCCTAAAGAGATGGATAAAGCTTAGGCAGGGTACAGGCTGGAAGGTCTTAGGGTGCTCTGCAGAGATGACATCTTGACAGGACAACTAAAGCTAAAATGTGTGTGAGCCAGTATGGTCCCTGAGCTCTCCATGAATGTCTCCCTATGGGACCGCTGAAACTGAAATAGTTGCAAGTTGGGTTGTCATCATGTTCCCATGCTGAAGGTAACCTGGTGAGACAGCTGAAGCTGAATTGGGTGCAAGATGTAGTGTCCCAAGGTGTTTATCACAGGGGACTCCCTGGCTGACTGATTACAGCTGAGGCCGGTACAGGCAGGTATGTTCCAAGACACTCATAGAGCCCAGAGGAGTTGCCCTGGTGAAGTGGCTGAAATCAATGTAGACATGAGCTTGGGATTTCCAGAGCCTTCCATATTGGGGGCACACTTGCTGGGTGACTGAATCTGAGGCTGATGTCATTCAAGAGGCTCTGGAGCACTCTGCACCAAGGGTGCCCTCGTAAGCTGTCTGAAACCAAAGTAATGTGGACCTGGAGTGTTTTGTGGTACTTTGCATCCATGTTAACTAGGCATGAAGTTGGGACTATAGTGAGTACTAACCAGTGGTGTCCCAATGTGCACCAACCCATGACCACCTTGGTTGGGTGGCTGTGGTTAGAGGCCTTGGGATTCACTGAGGCAGCCAGCCAGTTAGGGTGCCCAGACTATGCACTGGTCTGTGCTTTCAAGGTTGAGGGGTAGGGTAGACCATGTCTTTTGGCCCCTCCCAAAGTGTTCCAGCAGCTACCTCACTGTTGTTTGGTGGAGTTCAAGGGCTGAGGCTTTTATATGACAATTATTTTTACAAACTAAGTCTTTTTAAAGAATAATAAGAGCAAAGAAAAAAAAAGGAATAAGAGGGAAAAAAGAAAAAATGAAAAAAAAAGGTAAAAGAGAAAAAGTGAGAGCAAGGCAGGGAAAATGGGGGAGTAGGAGGACCCTAAGCTTTCCTCATCCCACACATAGAACTACATCAGAGTAAATAACTTAGAGAATGACCTGAAGACTGTCAGAACAAACTCCACAACTAAAGGTAGAGAAGAGTCCTCATTGAACAAGGCAGAAAGGGCAGACATGCAGTTTGGGACTGAAACAGACTATGGCTCTCCATGGTCAGGAGGGATGCAGTGGTGCAGAAAAGGGTGAGAAAAAGACTGTCACACTGGGGAACTGGCATATGGAAGACAAATCCCCATATTTGCCCTTGAAAGGGAGAGAGGCTGAGTTTTGTGAGTTATTAAAACCAGTGAGACTTAAAGCTTGGAATTCTAAAAATCAGCAGGCTTGGCTCAGGGAAAGCCTGGAGGGCACTAAGAATCTGAGTCCCAGGTTTTAAAAAGATAGTGTGACAAACATTCCTTGGAGATATAGCATAGAACCACAAGTTTGAAAAACACGTGAAGCATATGGGAGATAGAGTTATTTACTCATTTCAGAGGAAGGAATTGCAAGGAGACACCTCCAGGAACAAAGGAGCTAACAGATGCCATTTACCTCTGTGCCCACCACACCAATAGGTGCAGGAACCAGCAAGCACTGACACTTGCTACCTAACTGGCTTGCACCAGGACCTGCCACCATATGCTTTGGCAGATCTGGCCTTCAAAGTCACGCTTGTCTCAGTCCAGAATACTGTGGGTCCACCCCCCCCAACAAGCCGCACAAATGCCCCCAACACCACCTCTGACCCTTACAGTTTGCATGGCCTCAGATCTGGTGTCTGTGGCAGCAGGTCTCACTTGTCAAGTACACCAGTGTGCATCTTATTAAAACATTCCACACCCTGGCTGGAATGAAACATTGCATATAACAGGCAAAGAGTGCCTCTGTAGATGACTGGACTGAAGGAAAAAGCATCTAGGACACAATAGCAGGGCATAAGCAACACACATAGTTGACAGTTTCTGACGTGACAGGAGCAGGTGATACTGCATTGCAGGGAATTGCAGGACCTCTTCTTCATTAGACCATTATCAAGAGCAGAAAACATAGCAGACTTTCATACTCTGAAACAGACACAGAGAGTTGGACAATATGAGGTGAGAGAGGGATATGTCCCAAATCAAAGAATGAGACAGAACCACAGCAAGAGACCTAAGTGAAATGGATATAAGTAATATTTCTGATAGAGAATTTACTTTTTTTAAATTTTAAATATTTTTGAGAGAAAGAGAATGAATAGGGAAGGGCCGGGGGAGGGGGCAGAGATTCCAAAGTAGGTTCCACCCTGACAGTAAAGAGCCTGATGTGGGGCTCGAACACACAAATTGTGAGATCATGACCTGAGCCGAAGTTGGATGCTTAACCGACTGAGCCACACAGCTGCCCCAGGAATGTACTTTTTTAAATAGTTTATTTATTTTTGAGAGGGGAGGGGAGTGCGACTGGGGAAGGGCAGAGAGAGAAGGAGAGAGAGAATATCAAGTAGGCCTCATGCTGTCAGCGTGGAGCCTGATGAAACGCTCAAACCTATGAACCATGAGATCATGACCTGTGCTAAAATCGAGTTAAACAGTGGACTGGCTGAGCCACCCAGGTTCCCCACCTGATAGAGAATTTAAAGTAATGATCAAAAGGATTTTCAATGGACATAAGAGTGGAGGACATGAGACAAACCCTTAAAGAATAAATTGAAAATAACCAATCAGAGATGAAGAACACAATAAATGAAATTGCAAATACACTTGATGGAATACATAGGCTAGAGGAAGCAGAGGAATGAGTTAATGACCTTAAGACACAGTAATGGAAAGCAGTCAAACTGAGAAAGTAAGAGAAAAAATATGCAAATTGAGAATAGACTTAGGGAACTCAGGGACTCCATAAAGCATAATAAGGGACACCAAAAGAAGAAGAGAGGGAAAAGGGGACAAAAAATTTATTAGAGGAAATAGTACCAAAAAACATCTCTACTCTGGGAAAGGAAACAGATATCTATATACAGGAGGCACAGATATCACCCAACAAAATAAACCCAAAGAGGTCCACAGCAAGATATGTAGTAATTAAAATGGCAAAAACAATGATGAAAAAATTTTTAAAAGCTTCAAGAGAAAAGAAGACAGTTACATACAAGGGAAACCCCTATCAGCTGACTTTTCAGCAGAAAATTTGTAGGCCAGATGAGAGTTGCATGATATATTCAAAGTGCTAAAAGACAAAAATCTGCAACCTAGATTATAATACCCAGCAAGGCTGTCATTCAGAATAGAAGGGATATGAAGGGTGGCTCAGACAAACATAAACTAAAGGAGTTCATGACCACTAAAAAAGCCCTACAAAAAGTGTTAAAGAGAACACTTTGACTGAAAACAGAAGACCATAAATGGGAGTATAAAAAGTAGGAAATACAAAAGCAATAAAAATAACTCTGTGAAAATTAGTCAAGGGATTCACAAAATAAAAGGGTGCAAAATATGACTCTATATATCTAAAACATACAGGGGACAGGAGTAAAGAATGAGTTAAAACTTAAAATGCATCCAAATTGTTAAGGAAGAATTCAATTTTCACTATTTGCAGATGATATGATTCTATATGTAGAAAACTCTAAAGTCTCCACCAAAAAACTGCTAGAACTGATAAAAAAAATTCAGTAAATTTGCAGGATACAAAATCAACGTACAGAAATCTCTTGCATTTTTAAACACTAATAGTGAAGCAGCAGAAAGTGAAATTAAAAAACAATCACATTTAATTGCACTATAAAAATAAATTAGCTAGAAATAAACAACCAAAGAGGTGAAAGACCTGTACTCTGAATACAACAAAACAGTGATAAAATAAGTTAAAGATGACATAAAAAACGTTAAGATATATTTTGTGCTCATGGATTTGAATAACAAATATTGTTAAAATGTCCACACTATTATAAGCTTAATGCAATCCCTACCAAACTACTAACAGCATTTCTTACAGAACTGGAACGAACTCTCCTAAAATTTGTATACAACCACAAAAGACCCTAAATAGCCAAAGCAATCTTGACAGAGAAAAGCAAAACTGGAAATCTCACAATTCCATGCTTTAGGTTGTATTACAAAGCTGCGGTAATCAAAAGAGTATAGTACTGGTGCAAAAGCAGACACAAAGAACAATGGAGCAGATAGAGAATCCATAAATGAATGCACAATTATATGGTCAATTAAACTTTGACAAAGGGGTAAAGAAAATGCATTGGAAAAAAAAAGACATTCTCTTGAACAAATGGTGTTGGGAAAACTGGACAGCTACATGCAAAAGAATGAAACTGGACCACTTTCTCACACTGTACACAAAAAGACTCTGTAAATGGATTTAAAACTGAAGTGTGAGAACTGAAACCATAAAAATCCTACAGGAGTGCATAGGCATTACTTTCTCTAACATCAGCTGTAGCAACATTTTTTTCTAAACAGTCTTCTGAGGGAAGGGAATTAAAAGCAAAAGTAAACTTTTGGGACAACATTAAAATATAAATCTTCTGCACAGCAAAGGAATTAACAAAACTAAAAGGCATCCTACAGAATGGGAGAAGATATTTCCATGTGACATATCCAATAAAGGGTTAGTATCCAAAACATATAAAGAACTGATACAAATCAACACCCAAAAAGCAAATAATCCAGTTTCAAAATGGGCAGAAGACACGAACAGACATGTCTCCAAAGAAGATACATAGACGACCAACAGGCTCATGAAAAGATGCTCAACATTACTCACGATCAGGGAAATACAAATCAAAACTATAATGAAATATCACCTCACACCTGTCAGAATGGCTAAAATCAAAAACACAAGAAACAACTATGTGGAGAAAAAGGAACACCCACACTGTTGGTGGGAATGGAAACAGGTGCAGCCCTTGTGGAAACAGTATGGAGGCCATCATAAACTTAAGAAATAGAACTACCTTTGGGGCACCTGGGTGACTCAGTTGCTTGAGCATGGTACAGTTGATTTTGGCTCAGATAATAATCTCACGGTTCATGAGATTGAGCCCCACGTTGGGCTCTGTGCTGGAATTCTCTCTCAACCTCTGTCTCTCTGGCCCTCCTCCGTCTCTCAAAACAAATAAATAAAAAGTTAAAAACAATAGAACTAACCTCGGATCCAGTAATCACACTACTGGTTATTCAAAAACAGTAATTCAAAGGGATACATGCACTCCTATGTTTATTGCAGCATTATTTATAATAGCCAAATTATGGAAGCAGTGGAAATGTTCATTGATAGGTGAATGGATAAAGAAGAGCTGATATATATGTGTGTGTATTATTCAGCTATACAAAAAGAATGAAACCTTGCTATTTTTAAGTACATGGATGGAGCTAGAGTGTATAATGCTAAGGGAAATAAATCAGTCAGAGAGAGACAAATACTAGATGATTTCATTCATATGTAGGATTTAAGTAATAAACCAAATGACCAGAGAAAAATAAAAGAGAAGGAGACAAAACAAGAAAGACTCTTTGCTATAGAGAACCAAATGATAGGAGAGCGGAGGTAGGGAAGAGAGATGGTTTAAATCTGTGGTGTGGATTAAAGAGGACACTTATGATGAGCACTGGGTGATGTATATAGAATTCCTGAATCACTATATTGTACACCTGACACTAATATGACACTGTATGTTAACAATACTGGAATTAAAATAAAAGACTATAAAAAAGAAAAAAAAAAGAAAGGAAGGAAAGAAAAGTTCCTGGATTATTTTCTGTACCCCAGAGTGACCAGGGTTGTTGTGGGCTTATGGATTCTGAGCTCACTGAGTCAGCAAGCTCAGTGTGTCCACTGGAGTCTGTTCTCACCTGGGCTTTTAATGTGAAAGTGGAGACAGCATTCCTGCAGCTCTTAGGTCCTTTTAAATTGTTGCTTTTTTTTTTTCCTCCTGTGCCTCAGCATGACCTGTGCTGGTGTGGGTTTGCAGACCTGGAATGCATTGAGGTATCAAGCTCACTGTGTGGACTGGACCCTCCTGTTATGGAGATCAGACTCAGTCTGGCCTGGGCATTTAAGGTGGAGGGGGAATGTAAGCTATGTAGATCTCCAGTCCGTCTGACCAGAAGAGCATTCCTAAAGTTCATGCCCTTTGTTGAAGTTCTAGTGTTGTCTCTTTGATAAACCAGCTACTCTTTTAAACCATGCCTTTTCTCTGTGGCCCAGCACAGAGGAAGCTGTTCCTGGTTCTGTAGTATTATCCCTCCCCACTACCATTCTCAGCATCAGGCTAGGGTTTCTCTTTGTTACATGTTTCCACCTCTCTTGGTGTTCTATTTTGCTGTTCTCTGTGTTTTCTATTGTGAAGATGCTATTCAGTTGGCCCTCAGTTCTTAAGGAGGATTTTTTCTATATAAGGAAGAATTTTTCCATATATAGGTATAATTTAGAGTGTTCCCTGGAGCGGGAGATTTCAGGGTCTTTTTAGTTCACCATCTCGGACCAGTTTCTATAATTTTAAAACTATTAATTTATTTTATTTTTTAATTTTTTAATTATATGTATTTATTTTTATTTTTATTTTTTTCAATATATAAAATTTATTGTCAAATTGGTTTCCCTACAACACCCAGTGCTCATCCCAAAAGGTGCCCCCCTCAATACCCATCACCCACCTTCCCCTCCCTCCCACCCCCCATCAACCCTCAGTTTGTTTTCAGTTTTTAAGAGTCTCTTATGCTTTGGCTCTCTCCCACTCTAACCTCTTTTTTTTTTCCTTCCCCTCCCCCATGGGTTTCTGTTAAGTTTCTCAGGATCCTGATAAGAGTGAAACCATATGGTATCTGTCTTTCTCTGTATGGCTTATTTCACTTAGCATCACACTCTCCAGTTCCATCCACGTTGCTACAAAGGGCCATATTTCATTCTTTCTCATTGCCATGTAATACTCCATTGTGTATATAAACCACAATTCCTTTATCCATTCATCAGTTGATGGACATTTAGGCACTTTCCATAATTTGGCTATTGTTGAGAGTGCTGCTATAAACATTGGGGCACAAGTGCCCCTATGCATGAGTACTCCTGTATCCCTTGGGTAAATTCCTAGCAGTGCTATTGCTGGGTCATAGGGTAGGTCTATTTTTAATTTTCTGAGGAACCTCCACACTGTTTTCCAGAGTGGCTGCACCAATTTTCATTCCCACCAACAGTGCAAGAGGGTTCCCATTTCTCCACATCCTCTCCAGCATCTATAGTCTCCTGATTTGTTCATTTTGGCCACTCTGACTGGCGTGAGGTGATATCTGAGTGTGGTTTTGGTTTGTATTTCCCTGATGAGGAGCGACGTTGAGCATCTTTTCATGTGCCTGTTGGCCATCTGGATGTCTTCTGTAGAGAAGTGTCTATTCATGTTTTCTGCCCATTTCTTCACTGGGTTATTTGTTTTTCGAGTGTGGAGTTTGGTGAGCTCTTTATAGATTTTGGATACTAGCCCTTTGTCTGGTATGCCATTTGCAAATATCTTTTCCCATTCCGTTGGTTGCCTTGTGCAGTCTTAGATAAGGATTTACAAGGAAGGCTCTCTGGTAAAGTGATATTTTAGTAAAGACATCTGCAGGAAGATAACTTTTAATGGCCTTGAAGTTTGCATGTTTCTGGTGAGTTCACAGACCAGAAAGGAAGCTACTGTGGCTAACACTGGTTTTTCTATTAGGCCAGTAAATGATTGAGTAGCTTTCTCATTTGTTTTTTAAATGTATTTTTTTGAAATAATCATAGAATCACAGGAAATTGCAAAGATAGTACAAAAATGTTCCTTGTACCTTTCATCTGAGTTTATCACAAGGCTACTTCTTTTTTTTAATGTTTATTTATTTATTTTTGAGAGAGAAAGAGAGAGAGAGAGAGAAGGGGAGGGGCAGAGAGAGAGAGGGAGAAAGAGAATCCCAGGCAGGCTCTGCGCTGTCAGTGCAGAACACAATGTGGGGCTGAATCCCACGACTGTGAGATCATGACCTGGGCCAAAATCAAGAGTCAGACGCTTAACCAACTGAGCTCATTAAACGTGTCCACAGTGGTTAGTTCTTAAATAATTATTATATGGTATCAAAACGAGGAAGGTGACATTGGTACAATGTGTACATAAAGTTCTATGCATTTCATCATACTTGGAGATTTGTGTGACTATAACTTTAATCAAGATATATAGCTAGCACATTACCATGAATATCTCCTTCATGCCACCCCTTTGAATTGACACTTACCCATCTTCCTGTCACCATCTTTATCCCCTGACAACCAAGGATGTGTTCCCTATCTCTGTATTTTTGTCATTTTGAGAATGCTATAAAAATGGAATCATATAGGGGCGCCTGGGTGGCGCAGTCGGTTAAGCGTCCGACTTCAGCCAGGTCACGATCTCACGGTCCGTGAGTTCGAGCCCCGCGTCAGGCTCTGGGCTGATGGCTTGGAGCCTGGAGCCTGTTTCCGATTCTGTGTCTCCCTCTCTCTCTGCCCCTCCCCCGTTCATGCTCTGTCTCTCTCTGTCCCAAAAATAAATAAACGTTGAAAAAAAATTTAAAAAAAAATGGAATCATATAGTATATGATCTGTTGGGACTGGCTGTCCCCCTCCCGTCCCCCACTCAGCATGATTTTCTGGAATTTTTTTCAAGTTGTGTGTATCAATAGTTTACCCCTTTTTATTGCTGAGTTGCATTACTCGTATGGATATATCATAGTTTTTCTAACCATTCATCTGATGAAAAATATCTGGGTTGTTTCCAGGTTTTGACTAATAATGCTGCTAAAAGTATTCATGTAGAGGATTTGGGGAAGACATGTTTTCAGTTCTCTGGGGTAACTGCCCAGGAATACAATTGCTGGGTTTTATGGTGTTTTAAATAAAATTTGTAAATATTTTTCCCCATTCTATAACTTGTCTTTTCATCCCTTTAATAGGGTCTTTTGAAGAGTGAATTTTTTTAAGTTTAAAAGTTTGGTGAAATTCCATTTATAGATAATTCTTTTATAGATCATGCTTTGAGTGCCAAGTCAAAGAACTTTTCAGCAAGGGCTAGGACCTAAAGATGTTTTCCAAGTTTTCTTCTAAAAATTATTGTTTTAGGTTTAAGTTAATGGTCCATATTGAGTTAATTTTTATATAAGTTTGAGGTTTATGTTCAGGTTTATTTTTATGCTTCATATTCAGTGGTTCCAGCACTTGAAAAAGCTATCCTTCTTTCCATTCAATAATTTTTACACTTTCGATAAAAATAAGTTCAGCAATAATTTATGTAGATACTCTACCCTGAAGGAGGTGGAGTATAACTCCCTTCTCTTTAATTGTGGGCTGTATACAGTGATTTCCTTCCAAATACACAGTATGGAATAAAGGAAAGAAACAGTAATGTTAGCGTGTAGAATTCTGACAAGTACTGCCTCATCCAGGTAAACAATGTGAATATTAGCAATAGTAAGTCAAGTTGATAGTGTGTGCCCATGATATGATGTGATAAGAATGGCACTTTTGTGTTTTTTTCCCCAAGACATATAACTCTGGTTTATGGGAGAAATATTAGAACATTCTGATTTTACAAAATACCTAAGTGCTCTTTAGAATAATCAAGATCATTTAATACAAGGGAAGACTGAGTAACTGTCACAGCTAAAAGGTACCTAGTGAGACATGACTACTAAATGTAATGTATAATCTTCCAGTTATAAAATAAATAATACGAGATTATATAATGTACAGAATAGGGAGTTTAGTAAATACTACTGTAGCTACATTGTATTGTGATATATAGTAATGGCTTATTGCGGTGACCATTCCATAATATTTATAAATATCAAATCACTATGTTGTACAGCAGAAACTAATAAAATGTGGCATGTCTATTAGTCTGTTGTCAGCCAAGAAAAGAAGTACTGAAATTAAAGCATTTATTTGGAGTCTTAGAATTACAATTCAGGGAGCACCCGTTTGCACACATCACAAATGTGTCCTGTCAAATAAAACTCAGGGGTCTTCATTAGTAAATTGTGGAATTATTAGGAAATGCATGGAAGTTGTTTTCCAAAAATTATGGTTAGAAGATATAATTACATTTTATAATTCATTGGTTTTCTGAGTACACTATGTCTGTTACCAGGAAAATATATTTGTGGAGTGCCCAATTTTTGTCAAAAATGTGGGTGCAGCAGCCTTGTGTTCAGTCATATACTTCTGCCCAGTTTGAAAGTTCAATGTAGTCCCTTTTTCAAAAAAGAAAAATGAAGTTTTTAGTCCTAAAATAGAGTCTCTCATGTTCAGAGGTTTTATACAAGTTTACATTTCCCCCCTTTTGACTGAGATATTTCCTCTGTAAAATATCACAGTCAACATTTGACTCCTCATTGCCATTGTGGTCATCTATACCTGCTCTGATTCCATCACGTACCTCAGAGTAGGACATTAGTGATCCTGTTCTGGTATCCTAAGTGAGGAAGGTATGTTCATATGGGTTGTCAGCTTTGTGAATTTTAGTAATGCCAAGCATGGTCATGTGGGAAAACAAGGCATGTGACTGAGCTGGGTATAGCAGAAAGAATAAGTTTAGATATGCTTTTAAGAATCATTAAATTATGGAGTAGTATAAGAAGCATAATGAAACAAATTTAGTACCTAATGATTGGAAACCACTGAGGTCACATTTAAGTAACAAGGAAGGGTAGTAGGGAGAACTTTCAGGTACTTCCCATGTAAAGTGTATATCTTATCAAGGTCATAAGCATTGTAGATCATCTCAAAGCACTGAGCTACCATTGCCCTATTGCTGCTTTGCTTTTGCAGAAATTTGACAGTCAATAGGTACAAAGTTTTAAAATAATTCTGTAAAGAAGAATTAGAAGTAGTGACAGGTACAATTGGTATGATAATTCTAAAAGAAATTCCCTTAACCTGAAGGTTACCAGTTAAATAGATGAAAAGACCTGGGGTCTTTAGGTGAAAGTCATTGAGGCCAAATGTTCTTGTCTTCTGATTTTATGCAATTGCATTTCTTCTTTCCCAGAGGAATTTATCCATGTGCAACAGGTGGTATTGCTATTTAAAAAAATGCCTCCTTGTTCAGCAAGTAATCAATGGCTACATGCATGGGGCATCCTGTTACAAAGAGAACAGAGTCTTATTGAACTTATGCAAATCATACATTGTCATAGAAAATAAGAATATCTCTTTTCTTTTTTTTTTTTTTTTTGAGAGAAAGAGAGACAGAGAGAGAGAGAGAGCAAGTGGGAAGAGGGGCAGAGGAAGAGAGAATCTTAAACAGGCTCCATGCTCAGTGCAGAGCCTGATGCAGAGCTCAATCCCATGACCCTGGGATCATGATCTGAGCTGAAACTAAGAGTTGGATGCTCAACCAACTAAACCATCCAGGTGCCTTGACAATAAGAATATTTAAAAGAGTTTCAGAATTCTGGAGGGATAAGGTTGGGAGAAAAAAAAATGCTTCATTCAACCTTTGTTGTAAAGATATGCTTTACCAAATTGTAAGTTATACATAGCTTAAAGGAGAGGAGAAAAAGGGGTCCTTTAAATCTGGAAAACAAAACATTCAAGAAATCAGTTTTCTATTAGAGTTTTAGAAATTCTTATCTACTTCAATGATCTTAAATTTATCAAAACCTGTGTTTTAGAGTATTTGTCAAAGTCTTTTTTATAAATCTCTTTGAAAATGAAGCACTTAAAAAAATAACTGTCCAGAAATGACAGAAGACTTAAAAAATAGCAATCGTTAGAGATCTGAAGAAAGTTCATTTTGATGTAATTGACAAGGAGATTTGCTTATTTCTGTGACACACTATTTCATGATAATAACTAGAATTATGTTTACCCCAGGGCATATTAGGATTTTAGGAATTTTATATAATTTCTACAACACTTGTAAAATTATAACATAAATAAGTATTACTTTTTGACAATGCTTCCTATGTAAATTAGCATATTAGGTAATCATAATTATTGTAACATCTCATTTTTTATAAGAAGACAGAACAAATCTTTTGAAAAGTTCCAGGGACCATCTAAATCTCTCCAAGTTATTGGGCTGAGAGTTATTATTTGGGGGGTGGGAAAAATGGGTAAAAAAAACTGGGAGATACAAGCTTCCATTTATAGAATGAATAAGCCATGGGAATAAAAGACACAACATAAGGAACATAGTCAATGATATTGTAATAGCCATGTATGGGGATAGATGGTAGCTACATTTGTGGTAAACATGGCATAATATATAAACATGTTGAATCAGTATATTGTAAACCTGAAACTAATGTAACATTGTGTGTCAAGTATACACATATTTTAAAAATGTTACCAAAAAAGATTATTAGAATTTGATTTTGGGAAGACTGTGAAAAATATCAAAAATTGTTAGATACTTGACCAAATAGGATCACAGATCATTGTGAAACAATATCTAATTATTATTTAACACTGTGACAATAAAAGATTTCAAAGGCAAATGTAAGGTCACATAGTTGAATTATTATTTTTTTGTATTTTATTTTATTTTATTATTTATTTATTTATTTATTTTCAATATATGAAATTTATTGTCAAATTGGTTTCCATACAACACCCAGTGTTCATCCCAAAAGGTGCCCTCTTCAATGCCCATCACCTACCCTCCATTCCCTCCCACCACACATCAGCCCTCAGTTCTCAGTTTTTAAGAGTCTCTTACGCTTTGGCTCTCTCCCACTCTAACCTCTTTTTTTTTTTTCTTTTTCCTTCCCCTCCCCCATGGGTTTCTGTTAAGTTTCTCAGGATCCACATAAGAGTGAAACATATGGTATCTGTCTTTCTCTGTATGACTTACTTGACTTAGCAGAACACTCTCCAGTTCCATCCACGTTGCTACAAAAGGTCATAGTTCATTCTTTCTCATTGCCAAGTAGTATTCCATTGTGTATATAAACCACAATTTCTGTATCCATTCGTCTGTTGATAGACGTTTAGGCTCCTTCCATAATTTGGCTCTTGTTGAAATTGCTCCTATAAACATTGGGGTACAAGTGCCCCTATGCATCAGTACTCCTGTATCCCTTGGGTAAATTCCTAGCAGTGCTATTGCTGGGTCATAGGGTAGATCTATTTTTAATTTTTTGAGGAACCTCCACACTGTTGTCCAGAGTGGCTGCACTAGTTTGCATTCCCACCAACAGTGCAAGAGGGTTCCCATTTCTCCACATCCTCGCCAGCATCTATAGTCTCCTGAGTTGTTCATTTTAGCCACTCTGACTGGTATGAGGTGGTATCTCAGTGTGGTTTGGATTTGTATTTCCCTGATGAGGAGCGACGTTGAGCATCTTTTCATGTGTCTGTTGGCCATCTGGATGTCTTCTGTAGAGAAGTGTCTATTCATGTTTTCTGCCCATTTCTTCACTGGATTGTTTGTTTTCCAGGTGTGGAGTTTGGTGAGTTCTTTATAGATTTTGGATACTAGCCCTTTGTCCACTATGTCACTTTCAAATATCTTTTCCCATTCCGTTGGTTGCCTTTTAATTTTGTTGATTGTTTCCTTTTCAGTGCAGAAGCTTTTGATCTTCATGAGGTCCCAATAATTCATTTTGCTTTTAATTCCCTTACCTTTGGGGATGTGTCAAGAAATTGCTGTGGCTGATATTAGAGAGGATTTTTCCTGCTTTTTCCTCTAGGGTTTTAGATGGTTTCCTGTCTCACATTCAGGTCCTTTATCCGTTTTGAGTTTATTTTTG
The DNA here is from genome assembly GCF_016509475.1 of Prionailurus bengalensis. Lineage (NCBI taxonomy): Eukaryota > Metazoa > Chordata > Mammalia > Carnivora > Felidae > Prionailurus > Prionailurus bengalensis. Next base: position 55,826,476 of record NC_057361.1, on the reverse strand, counting down.
TGAATGGTGTAAGAAAGTGGTCTAGTTTCATTCTTCTGCATGTTGCTGTCCAGTTCTCCCAGCACCATTTGTTAAAGAGACTATCTTTATTCCATTGGACATTCTTTCTTGCTTTGTCAAAGATTAGTTGGCAATATTTTGTGGGTCTAATTCTGGGGTTTCTATTCTATTCCATTGGCATATGTGTCTGATTTTGTGCCAATATCATGCTGTCTTGATGATTACAGCTTTGTAGTAGAGGCTAAAGTCTGAGATTGTGATGCCTCCTGCTTTGGTCTTCTTCTTCAAAATTCCTTTGGCTATTTGGGGTCTTTTGTAGTTCCACACAAATTTTAGGATTGCTTGTTCTAGCTTTGAGAAGAATGCTGTTGCAATTTTGGTTGGGATTGCATTGAATGTGTAGATAGCTTTGGGTAGTATTGACATTTTAACAATATTTATTTTTCCAATCCATGAGTACGGCATGTTTTTCCATTTATTTCTATCTTCTTCAATTTCCTTCATAAGCTTTCTATAGTTTTCAGCATACAGATCTTTTACATCTTTGGTTAGATTTATCCCTAGGTATTTTATGCTTCTTGGTGCAATTGTGAATGGGATCCGTTTCTTTATTTGTCTTTCTGTTGCTTCATTATTAGTGTATAAGAATGCAACTGATTTCTGAACATTGATTTTGTATCCTGCGACTTTGCTGAATTCATGTATCATTTCTAGCACACTTTTGGTGGAGTCTATTGGGTTTTCCATGTATAATCTCATGTCATCTGCAAAAAGTAAAAGCTTAACTTCATCTTTGTCAATTTTGATGCCTTTGATTTCCTTTTGTTGTCTGATTGCTGATGCTAGAACTTCTAACACTATGTTAAACAAAGCGGTGAGAGTGGACATCAGTGTCGTGTTCCTGATCTCAGGAGGAAAGCTCTCAGTTTTTCCCCAGTGGGGATGATATCAGCTGTGGGCTTTTCATAAATGGTTTTAATGATGTTTAAGTATGTTCCTTCTATCCCAACTTTCTTGAGGGTTTTAATTAAGAAAGGATGTTGAATTTTGTTAAATGCTTTTTCTGCATCCATTGACAGGATCATATGGTTGTAATCTTTTCTTTTATTAATGTGATGTGTCACATTGATTGATTTGCGAATGTTGAACCAGCCCTGCATTTCAGGAATGAATCCCACTTGATCATGGTGAATAATTCTTTTATATGCTGTTGAATTCGATTTGCTAGTATCTTATTGAGAATTTTTGCATCCATATTCATCAGGGATATTGGTCTGTATTTCTCATTTTTTTACTGGGTCTCTGTCTGGTTTAGGAACCAAAGTAATGCTGACTTCATAGAATGAGTCTGGAAGTTTTCCTTCCCTTTCTATTTGTTGGAAAAGCTTGGGAAGGATAGGTATTATCTCTGCTCTAAATGTCTGGTAGAACTCCCCTGGGAAGCCATCTGGTCCTGGACTCTTATTTGTTGGGAGATTTTTGATAACTGATTCAATTTCTTAGCTGGTTATGGGTCTGTTCAAGCTTTCTATTTCTTCCTGTTTGAGTTTTGGAGGTGTGTGGGTGCTTAGGAATTTGTCCATTTCTTCCAGGTTGTGCAGTTTGTTGGCATATAATTTTTCACAGTATTCCCTGGTAATTCCTTGTATTTCTGAGGGATTGGTTGTAATAATTCCATTTTCATTCATGATTTTATTTATTTGGGTCATCTCCCTTTTCTTTTTGAGAAGCCTGGATAGAGGTTTATCAATTTTGTTTATGTTTTCAAAAAACTAACTCTTGGTTTCATTGATCTGCTCTACAGTTTTTTTTTAGATTCCATATTGTTTATTTCTGCTCTGATCTTTATTATTCCTCTTCTTCTGCTGGGTTTGGGGTCTCTTTGCTGTTCTGCTTCTATTTCCTTTAGGTGTGCTGTTAGAATTTGTATTTGGGGTTTTTCTTATTTCTTGAGGTAGGCCTGGATCGCAATGTATTTTTCTCTCAGGACTGCCTTCGCTGCATCCCAAAGCTTTTGGATTGTTGTATTTTCATTTTCATTTGTTTCCATATATTTTTTTAAATTTCTTGTCTAATTCCCTGGTTTACCACTTCATTCTTAATAGGGTGTTCTTTAACCTCCATGCTTTTGGAGGTTTTCCAGACTTTTTCCTGTGGTTGATTTCAAATTTCATAGCATTGTGGTCTGAAAGTGTGCATGGTGTGATCTCAATTTTTTTTATACTTATGAAGGGCTGTTTTGTGACCCAGTACGTGATCTATCTTGGAGAATGTTCCATGTGCATTCAAGAAGAAAGTATATTCTGTTGCTTTGGGATGCAGTGTTGTAAATATATCTGTCAAGTCCATCTGATCCAATGTATCATTCAGGGCCCTTGTTTCTTTATTGATCCTGTGTCTAGATGATCTATCCATTGTTGTAAGTAGAGTATTAAAGTCCCCTCCAATTACCAGATTCTTATCAATAAGGTTGCTAATGTTTGTAGTTAATTGTTTTATATATTTGGGGGCTTCCATATTTGGTGCATGGACATTTAAAATTGTTACCTCTTCCTGATGGCTAGACCCTGTAATTATTATATAATGTCCTTCTTCATCTCTTGTTATAGCCTTTAACTTAAAGTCTAGTTTGTGTGTTATAAGTATGGCTACTCCAGCTTTCTTTTGACTTCCAGTAGCATGATAGATAGTTCTCTATCCCCTCACTTTCAATCTGAAGGTGTCCTCAGGTCTAAAATGAGTCTCAGGTAGACAGCAAATAGATGGGTCTTGTTTTTTTTTTTTTATCCATTCTGATACCCTATGTCTTTTCGTTGGAGCATTTATTACATTTACATTCAGTGTTATTACAGAAAGATATGGGTTTAGAGTCATTGTGATGTTTGTAGGTTTCATGCTTGCGGTGATGTCTCTGGTTCTTTGTGGTCCTTGCCACATTTCACTCACAGAATCCCCCTTAGGATCCCTTGTAGGGCTGGTTTAGTGGTGACGAATTCCTTCAGTTTTTGTTTAGGAAGACCTTTATCTCTGCTTCTATTCTGAATGACACACTTGTTCAATAAGGGATTCTCAGCTGCATATTTTTTCCTTTCATCACATTGAAGATTTCCTGCCATTCCTTTCTGGACTGCCAAGTTTCAGTAGATAAATCTGCCGGGTCTCCCTTTATGAGTTAGAGCCTGTGTGTCCCTAGCTGCTTTCAGAATTTTCTCTTTATCCTTGCATTTTATCAATTTCACTATGATATGTTGTGAAGATTGATTCATGTGATGTCTGAAGGGACTTCTCTGTGACTCTTGGATTTCAATGTCTGTTTCCTTTCCCAGATCAGGGAAGTTCTCAGCTATGATTTGTTCAAGTACACCTTCAGCCCCTTTCTCTCTCTCTTCCTCTTCTGGAATTCTGTTATACAGATATTGTTTCGTTTTATTGCATCACTTAGTTCTCTAATTCTCCCCTCATTTTCCTGAATTTTGTTTCTCTCTTTTTCTCAGCTTCCTCTTTTTCCATAATTTTATCTTCTAATTCACCTATTCTCTCCTCTGCCTCTTCAATTCATGCTATGGCCACCTCCATTTTATTTTGCACCTTATTTATAGCATTTTTTAGCTCCTCACGACTATTTTTTAGTCCCTTGATCTCTGTAGCAACAGTCTCTGCTGTCCTCTATACTTTTTTCAAGCCCAGTGATTAATTTAATGATTATTATTCTAAATTCTTATTCTGTTATATTGCTTAAATCGGTTTTGATCAATTCGTTAGCTCTTGCTTATTCCTGGAGTTTTTTCAAGGAGAGTTCTTCTGTTTTGTCATTTTCGGTAGTCCCTGGGGTGGCTTCAAACTGCAGGGCACTTCCCCCATGCTGTCCAGAGTAACTTGTGTTGGTGGTCAGGGCTGCAGTCAGACCCAATGTCTCCCCCAGCCCACTGTTGGGGCCACAATCAGACTGGTGTGTACCTTATCTTCCCCTTTCCCAGAGGCAGGACTCACTGTGGAGTGGTGTGACCCCTGTCTGGGCTACTTGCATACTGCCAGACTTGTGGTGCTGCTTTGTTCGGATCTGGCATATTAGCCAGGGTGGATCTTCAAGGTGCACAGGGGCAGGAGAGGTAGGTTTAGTTTGCTTTGTTGTCAGTAGTCCCCTTTGAGAGGGGCCCTGCAGCACCGGGAGGGAGGCAGACCTGTAGGAGGGATGGATCCACAGAGGCACAATGTTGGGTGTTTGTGGGGTGCAAGCAAGTTTGGTGAAGGGAACTGGTTCCCTTTGGAATTACAGCTGGGGGATGGGAGAGGGAGATGGCAGTTGCCATGCCTTTATTCCCTGCTGAGCTGAGCTCTGTCTTCCAGGGTTCAACAACTCTCCCTCCCAGTGTCCTCTAGCTCTCCCACTCTCTGAGCAGAGCTGTTGACTTTTAACATTCCAGATGTTAAGTCCCACTGGCTGTCAGAACTCATAGAGTCTGGCCCCTCCATTCTTGCAATCCAGACTTCAGGGGCTCTGTGTTGTTGGGCAGGCTGCCCCTCCACCGCTCTGCCTCCCTCCCGCCATTCCATTTAGCGTGCACCGCCTCTCAGCCCTTCCTACCCTCTTCCATGGGCCTCTTGTCTACACTTGGCTCCAGAGAGTCCATTGTGCTAGTCTTCTGGTGGTTTTCTGGGTTATTTAGGCAGATGTGGGTGGAATCTAAGTGATCAGTAGGATGAGGTGAGCCCAGTCCTCCCACACTGCCATCTTCCATGTTGAATATCATGTTCTATGGTTTTTAATGCCCAGCTAGTATCCTTATACTCACTGTTTTAAATTCTAATTTCAAGTATCTTATATCTGCATTGATTAAATCCCTGGCTTTCTTTCACCCTGTTCTTTGTTTCTTTTTTTTTTTAAGGCACAAAATTTTAATGTTTATTTTTGAGAAAGAGACAGAGCATGAGTGGGGGAGGGTCAAAGAGAGACACAGAATCCGAAGCAGGCTCCAGGCTCTGAGCTGTCAGCACAGAGTCCCACATGAGGCTCGAAACCACAGATTATGACCTGAGCCAAAGTTGGACACCCAACTAACTGACTGAGCCACCCAGGCGCCCCTCCCTGTTCTTTCTTTAGAGGTAAATTCTTCCATCTTGTCATTTTGGCGGAAACAACATCAACAATAATAATAGAATGAAATAAAAATTAAAAAGTTTAAAAAAAGTGGTGCCTGGGTGGCTCAGTTGGTTAAGCATCCGACTTCGGCTCAGATCATGATCTCACGGTTCATGGGTTCATGCCCCACGACGGGCTCTGTGCTGACAGCTCAGAGCCTGGAGCCTGGAGCCTTCAGATTCTGTGTCTCCCTCTCTCTCTGCTCCTCACCCAGTCAGGTTCTGTTTCTCTCTCAAAACTAAATAAACATTAAAAAAATTTTAAAAAAGTTAAAAAAAATCAAATAAAGGAAGCTAGATCCTTGGTGTGGTTTGGTGTTCTTTTGGAGTATCTTGATAGAAAAAAAGGAGAAAAGAGAAAAGAGAGAAAAATAAATAAAAATTAAAAAAATAAAATGTAAGAAAAAAATAAATAAAATAAAATATTTTGCTCTTTCAGTGTCCATGAAACAAAAGATAAACAACAGTAACAACAACTAAAAAGAAAAGCAATAACAACAACAAAAGAACAAACAAAAAAACTGAAATGAAGCTAGATCCACGTTCCCGTAGAGCTGAAACTTTGCAACCGTCTATGGGTAGTAGACTAAGCTCTTTGAAGGGGTTTGTGCTGGTCTTGGAGCGGCTTGCTGCTCTGTTTCTCTGGCCAACTTGCCCTAGTGGAGATGTGCCTGGAGGGCACAGGGGGCCAGGATTCGTGTAACATCTCCATTCTCCATTTGGTGGCGCTCTTTAGCTGACTGGGGTTGATCAGTGTTTGTGGGTTAATGGCGAAAATGTGTTTACTGTGCTCCCTAGTCTCCAGAGCAGGAATTCATGCTCTCACAGATGGGGGATCAATCATCCCTCTTGTGTCCCCCTCTTCATCAGCTCCCCACTTTCCCTTTGTCTGTGACCCAGCTGTCTGCCTACCAGGTATAACCTTCCTCTAGAGTTTTATCTCATGTGAGGCTGTGTTTCAAAACACCACACTTCAGACACCCCCAAGGTTCTGACCTATAGTTATCTTCTGGGAGAGGGTTTCACTGCACTGTGGCCAAGACAGACTTGTTCCAGAAAACGCTGGTACCAGTGAGCACAGGCTTAGAATTTATAGTAATTCACAACATACAGCCAGTGCCAGGGTTTGCTGCCTTCAGCCACTGTGTTTGTTTTTTGTATGGGTGAATGTGGCAGTTTGATGGTGCCTGCCAGGTCTTTTGCCCATGGAGCCACTGTATCACCTCTACCAAATGCACTCCAAGCAGGGGAAACTGCTTCTCCCAGTGCAACCCAGGGTATCCTCAGACCATGCTGCCTCTTTACTGGGCTCTGCTCTGTTTCTTCCCTGGAGCACCACCAGGGGCTAACCTCTGAAAATTCCGACTCTGTGCTCTGCTGTTTATTAAAAAAAAAAAAAAAAAAAAAAAAAAAAAAAAAAAAGCAGTATTGAAACCCTCTCCTTTTCCCCCTGTCAGTGGTATTGGGAACAATTTTCTTGTGCAGGCACCAGTGCATGTTTTCACTCTTTATATCTAGCTGCCCTTTGGGGCAGTGCTATCTTGTGCAAATTGCATGTGCTGTTCTCTCTCCAGCTCTGTGTTTCTTCTCTCAGTGACAATGGCTACTTCCTCTCTGTGGTACCACAGATCTCCCCAGCAATTCACCAATCCTCACTACATACCTGCATACCTGCATTCCCTCCCTCAAATTATGAGGATTGTTCTAATCCTCAGATCAATTTCCTAGGTTTTCATAATGGTTTGATGTTGATCTAGCTGTGTTCAAGGGATGAAACAAGCCCAGAGTCCCCTTAATATTCCACCATCTTAACTCCTCCTCTGTAATCACTTTTAAATCCATTCTATCACTCCCAGGTTTTGATTGGGGTTTTTACTATATTCATGTTTAAATTAATACAGACAAGTTAGGATTTACATCTGGCAATTTGCTATTTATTTTCTGTATGCCTCATATATATTTTGTTCCTCTGTTCTAATACTATTGTTTTCCTTTGTGTAAAGTTGATTTTCTAGTAGACTCCTTAGGTTAGTTCGATTTATTATATATTTTTAGCTATTTTCTTAGTGGTTGTCATCAGAATTACAATTAGTATCTTTTTTTTTTTTGGTGTTTATTTCTTTTATTCCATATTATTATTTTTTTTTCTGAAATTTATTGACAAATTGGTTTCCATACAACACCCAGTGCTCATCCCAAAAGGTGCCCTCCTCAATACCCATCACCCACCCTCTCCTCCCTCCCACCCCCCATCAACCCTCAGTTTGTTCTCAGTTTTTAACAGTCTCTTATGCTTTGGCTCTCTCCCATTCTAACCTCTTTTTTTTTTTTTCCTTCCCCTCCCCCATGGGTTCCTGTTAAGTTTCTCAGGATCCACATAAGAGTGAGACCATATGGTATCTGTCTTTCTCAGTATGGCTTATTTCACTTAGCATCACACTCTCCAGTTCCATCCACGTTGCTACAAAAGGCCATATTTCATTTTTTCTCATTGCCACGTAATATTCCATTGTGTATATAAACCACAATTTCTTTATCCATTCATCAGTTGATGGACATTTAGGCTCTTTCCATCATTTGGCTATTGTTGAGAGTGCTGCTATGAACATTGGTGTACAAGTGGCCCTATGCTTCAGTGCTCCTGTATCCCTTGGATAAATTCCTAGCAGTGCTATTGCTGGGTCATAGGGTAGGTCTATTTTTAATTTTCTGAGGAACCTCCACACTGCTTTCCAGAGCGGCTGCACCAATTTGCATTCCCACCAACAGTGCAAGAGGGTTCCCGTTTCTCCACATCCTCTCCAGCATCTATAGTCTCCTGATTTGTTCCTTTTGGCCACTCTGACTGGCATGAGGTGATACCTGAGTGTGGTTTTGATTTGTATTTCCCTGATAAGGAGCGACGCTGAACATCTTTTCATGTGCCTGTTGGCCATCCGGATGTCTTCTTTAGAGAAGTGTCTATTCATGTTTTCTGCCCATTTCTTCACTGGGTTATTTGTTTTTCGGGTGTGGAGTTTGGTGAGCTCTTTATAGATTTTGGATACTAGCCCTTTGTCCGATATGTCATTTGCGAATATCTTTTCCCATTCCGTTGGTTGCCTTTTAGTTTTGTTGGTTGTTTCCTTTGCTGTGCAGAAGCTTTTGATCTTCATAAGGTCCCAGTAATTCACTTTTTCTTTTAATTGCCTTGCCTTTGGGGATGTGTCGAGTAAGAGATTGCTACGGCTGAGGTCAGAGAGGTCTTTTCCTGCTTTCTCCTCTAAGGTTTTGATGGTTTCCTGTCTCACATTTAGGTCCTTTACCCATTTTGAGTTTATTTTTGTGAATGGTGTGAGAAAGTGGTCTAGTTTCAACCTTCTGCATGTTGCTGTCCAGTTCTCCCAGCACCATTTGTTAAAGAGGCTGTCTTTTTTCCATTGGATGTTCTTTCCTGCTTTGTCAAAGATGAGTTGGCCATACGTTTGTGGATCTAGTTCTGGGGTTTCTATTCTATTCCATTGGTCTATGTGTCTGTTTTTGTGCCAATCCCATGCTGTCTTGATGATGACAGCTTTGTAGTAGAGGCTAAAGTCTGGGATTGTGATGCCTCCTGCTTTGGTCTTCTTCTTCAAAATTCCTTTGGCTATTCGGGGCCTTTTGTGGTTCCATATGAATTTTAGGATTGTTTGTTCTAGTTTCAAGAAGAATGCTGGTGCAATTTTGATTGGGATTGCATTGAATGTGTAGATAGCTTTGGGTAGTATTGACATTTTGACAATATTTATTTTTCCAATCCATGAGCAGGGAATGTCTTTCCATTTCTTTAAATCTTCTTCAATTTCCTTCAGAATCTTTCTATAGTTTTCAGCATACAGATCCTTTACATCTTTGGTTAGATTTATTCCTAGGTATTTTATGCTTCTTGGTGCAATTGTGAATGGGATCAGTTTCTTTATTTGTCTTTCTGTTGCTTCATTGTTAGTGTATAAGAATGCAACTGATTTCTGTACATTGATTTTGTATCCTGCAACTTTGCTGAATTCCTGTATCAGTTCTAGCAGACTTTTGGTGGAGTCTATCGGATTTTCCATGTATAATATCATGTCATCTGCAAAAAGCGAAAGCTTGACTTCATCTTTGCCAATTTTGATGCCTTTGATTTCCTTTTGTTGTCTGATTGCTGATGTTAGAACTTCCAGCACTATGTTAAACAGCAGCGGTGAGAGTGGGCATCCTTGTCGTGTTCCTGATCTCAGGGAAAAAGCTTTCAGTTTTTCCCCGTTGAGGATGATGTTAGCTGTGGGCTTTTCATAAATGGCTTTTATGATCTTTAAGTATGTTCCTTCTATCCCGACTTTCTCAAGGGTTTTTATTAAGAAAGGATGCTGGATTTTGTCGAAGGCCTTTTCTGCATCGATTGACAGGATCATATGGTTCTTCTCTCTTTTTCTGTTAATGTGATGTATCACGTTGATTGATTTGCGAATGTTGAACCAGCCCTGCATCCCAGGAATGAATCCCACTTGATCATGGTGAATAATTCTTTTTATATGCCGTTGAATTCGATTTGCTAGTATCTTATTGAGAATTTTTGCATCCATATTCATCAGGGATATTGGCCTGTTGTTCTCTTTTTTTACTGGGTCTCTGTCTGGTTTAGGAATCAAAGTAATACTGGCTTCATAGAATGAGTCTGGAAGTTTTCCTTCCCTTTCTATTTCTTGGAATAGCTTGAGAAGGATAGGTATTATCTCTGCTTTAAACGTCTGGTAGAACTCCCCTGGGAAGCCATCTGGTCCTGGACTCTTATTTGTTGGGAGATTTTTGATAACCGATTCAATTTCTTCGCTGGTTATGGGTCTGTTCAAGCTTTCTATTTCCTCCTGATTGAGTTTTGGAAGCGTGTGGGTGTTCAGGAATTCGTCCATTTCTTCCAGGTTGTCCAATTTGTTGGCATATAAGTTTTCATAGTATTCCCTGATAATTGTTTGTATCTCTGAGGGATTGGTTGTAATCATTCCATTTTCATTCATGATTTTATCTATTTGGGTCATCTCCCTTTTCTTTTTGAGAAGCCTGGCTAGAGGTTTGTCAATTTTGTTTATTTTTTCAAAAAACCAACTCTTGGTTTCGTTGATCTGCTCTACAGTTTTTTTAGTTTCTATATTGTTTATTTCTGCTCTGATCTTTATTATTTCTCTTCTTCTGCTGGGCTTAGGCTGCCTTTGCTGTTCTGCTTCTAGTTCCTTTAGGTGTGCTGTTAGATTTTGTATTTGGGATTTTTCTTGTTTCTTGAGATAGGCCTGGATTGCAATGTATTTTCCTCTCAGGACTGCCTTTGCTGCGTCCCAAAGCGTTTGGATTGTTGTATTTTCATTTTCGTTTGTTTCCATATATTTTTTAATTTCTTCTCTAATTGCCTGGTTGACCCACTCATTCGTTAGTAGGGTGTTCTTTAACCTCCATGCTTTTGGAGGTTTTCCAGACTTTTTCCTGTGGTTGATTTCAAGCTTCATGGCATTGTGGTCTGAAAGTAAGCATGGTATAATTTCAATTCTTGTAAACTTATGAAGGGCTGTTTTGTGACCCAGTATATGATCTATCTTGGAGAATGTTCCATGTGCACTCGAGAAGAAAGTATATTCTGTTGCTTTGGGATGCAGAGTTCTAAATATATCTGTCAAGTCCATCTCATCCAATGTCTCATTCAGGGCCCTTGTTTCTTTATTGACCGTGTGTCTAGATGATCTATCCATTTCTGTAAGTGGTGTATTAAAGTCCCCTGCAATTACCACATTCTTATCAATAAGGTTGCTTATGTTTATGAGTAATTGTTTTATATATTTGGGGGCTCCGGTATTCGGTGCATAGACATTGATAATTGTTAGCTCTTCCTGATGGATAGACCCTGTAACTATTATATAATGTCCTTCTTCATCTCTTGTTACAGCCTTTAATTTAAAGTCTAGTTTGTCTGATATAAGTATGGCTACTCCAGCTTTCTTTTGGCTTCCAGTCGCATGATAAATAGTTCTCCATCCCCTCACTCTCAATCTAAAGGTGTCCTCAGGTCTAAAATGAGTCTCTTGTAGACAGCAAATAGATGGGTCTTGTTTTTTTATCCATTCTGATACCCTATGTCTTTTGGTTGGCGCATTTAATCCATTTACATTCTGTGTTATTATAGAAAGATACGGGTTTAGAGTCATTGTGATGTCTGTATGTTTTATGCTTATAGTGATGTCTCTGGGGCTTTGTCTCACAGGGTCCCCCTTAGGATCTCTTGTAGGGCTGGTTTAGTGGTGACAAATTCCTTCAGTTTTTGTTTGTTTGGGAAGACCTTTATCTCTCCTTCTATTCTAAATGACAGACTTGCTGGATAAAGGATTCTTGGCTGCATATTTTTTCTGTCTAGCACCCTGAAAATCTCTTGCCAATTCTTTCTGGCCTGCCAAGTTTCAAAAGAGATCCGTCACGAGTCTTATAGGTCTCCCTTTATATGTGAGGGCACGGTTACCCCTTGATGCTTTCAGAATTTTCTCTTTATCCTTGTATTTTGCCAGTTTCACTATGATATGTCGTGCAGAAAATCGATTCAAGTTACGTCTGAAGGGAGTTCTCTGTGCCTCTTGGATTTCAATGCCTTTTTCCTTCCCCAGTTCAGGGAAGTTCTCAGCTATGATTTCTTCAAGTACCCCTTCAGCACCTTTCCCTCTCTCTTCCTCCTCTGGGATACCAATTATGCGTATATTATTTCTGTTTAGTGTATCACTTAGTTCTCTAATTTTCCCCTCATACTCCTGGATTTTTTTATCTCTCTTTTTCTCAGCTTCCTCTTTTTCCATAACTTTATCTTCTAGTTCACCTATTCTCTCCTCTGCCTCTTCAAGCCGAGCTGTGGTGGTTTCCATTTTGTTATGCATTTCGTTTAAAGCGTTTTTCAGCTCCTCGTGACTGTTCCTTAGTCCCTTGATCTCTGTAGCAAGAGATTCTCTGCTGTCCTGTATACTGTTTTCAAGCCCAGCGATTAATTTTATGACTATTATTCTAAATTCACTTTCTGTTATATTATTTAAATCCTTTTTGATCAGCTCATTAGCTGTTGTTATTTCCTGGAGATTCTTCTGAGGGGAGTTCTTCCGCTTGGTCATTTTGGATAGTACCTGGCGTGGTGAGGACCTGCAGGGCACTTCCCCTGTGCTGTGGTGTATACCCTCTTCCGTGGGCCTCTCGTCTGCGTTTGGCTCTGGCGACTCTGTTCTGCTAATCCTCTGGCGGTTTTCTGGGTTATTTAGGCAGGTGTAGATGGAATCTAAGTGATCAGCAGGACGTGCGGTGAGCCCAGCGTCCTCCTAAGCCGCCATCTTGCCGCAACTCCCTTAATGATACAATGTGTAGCAGATTAATATCAGTTCCAATTGTGTATAAAAATCTTTTCTCCAATACAGGCAACTTACCTCCCCTTTCCTTTGTATCTGTATATTCATACAAATTATAATTTATACATTATAATTCCATAAATATAATTTTATAATTATTCATATACAGTTTTCTCTTGAACATATATAAGAGGAAATGAATTACAAATCAAATGTATTTATTCTGTCTTCTATATTTGCTTTTGTATTTCCTTTCCTGGTACCATTTATTTCTTTGTGTGGATCGAGTTATGATTTAGTGTTTTTTGTTTTTTCTTTAAGTTTTTATTTAAACTTCAGCTAGTTAACATACAGTAAAATGTTAGTTTCATGTGTACAATTTAGTGATTCAATAAACCTGGTGCTCATCACAATAAGTGCACTCATTAATCCCCATCACTCTTTAACCCATTCCCTCACCCACCTCCCCTCTGATAACGATCAATTTGTTCTCTATAGTTAGGTTTCTGTTTCTTGGTTTGACTCTCTCCCTCTTTTATTTCCCCTATGGTTGTTGTGTTTCTTAGATTACACATATGTGTGAAATCATATGGTATTTGTCTTTCTCTGACGTATTTTGCTTTGCATAATATACTCTAGCTCCATCCACATCATTGCAAATGGCAAGATTTTATTCTTTTAGGTGGCTAAGTAATATCATTGTATATATATACCACCTCTTCTCTTTATCCATTCATCAGTCAATAGACATTTGGACTATTTTTATAATTGGCTGTGTAGATTATGCTGCCATAAAGATTGAGGTACATGTATCCCTTTGAATTAGTATTTGTGTATTCTTTGGTAGTACCTAGTAGTGCAGTTGTTGGATCTTTGGGGAGTTTTATTTTTAACCTCTTAAAGAACCTCCATACTGTTTTCTAGAGTGGCTGCAGCAGTTTGCTTTGGCACCTAGAGTGCAAGAGGGTTCCCCTTTCTCCACATTCTCATCAACACGTGTGGTTTCTTGTGTTGTTGATTTTAGTCATGCCAGCAGGTATAAGGTGATATCTCATTGTAGTTTTGATATGCTCTCCCTGATGATGAATGATGTTGAGCATCTTTTCACATGTCTCTTGGCTATCTGTGTCTTCTTTGGAAAAATGTCTGTTCATGTCTTCTTCAGATTTTTAATTGGATTATTAGTTTTTTGTATGTTGAGTTTTATAAGTTCCTTATATATTTCGGTTACTTACCTTTTATCAGATGTTATTTGCAGGTATCTTCTCTCATTCTGTAGGTTGCTTTTTGGTTTTGTTGATTGTTTCCTTCACTGTGCAGAAGTTTTTTTTTTTTTTTATGAAGTTCTAATAATTTATTCTTGCTTTTGTTTCCCTTGCCTCAGGAGATGTATCTAGAAAGAACTTTCTAGGGTTGATGTCAAATAGTTTACTGCTTGTGTTTTCCTCTAGGATTTTGATTGTTTCCTGTCTCACATTTAGGCCTTTCATCCATTGTCAATTTATTTTTGTAGATGGTGTAAGATAGTGGTCCAGCTTCATTCTTTTGCAAGTCTCTATCCAGTTTTCCCAGAATTAATTTTTGAAGAGACTCTCTTTTTCACATTGGATATTCATTCCTGCTTTGTTGGAGATTAATTGACCATAGAGTTGGGAGTTTATTTCTGAGATATCTATTATGTTCCATTGTGTCGTTTATTGTGCTAGTACCACAGTGTCTTGATCTCTACAGCTTTGTAATATAATTTGAAGTCTAGATTTTGATGGCTCCAGCATTGCTTTTCCTTTTCAAGGTAACTTTGGGTATTTGGAGTCTTTTGTAGTTCTATATAAATTTTAAGATTGTTTGTTCTAGCTTTGTGAAAAATACTGGTGGTATTTTGATACGGATTGCATTAAATGTGTAGATTCCTTTCGGTAGTATAGAAAATTTAATAATATTTGTACTTCTAGTCCATAATCATGGAATTATTTTTCCATTTATTGGTATCTTCTTCAATTTCTTTCATCAGTGTTTGACAGTTTTCAGATTATACTTCCTTCACCTCTTTGGTTAGGTTTATTCCTAGGTATCCTATGGTTTTTGGTGCAGTTGTAAATGTGATTGATTCCTGAATTTCTCTTTTTGCTTCTTCATTATTGATAAATAGAAATGCAACAGGTTTTTTTAAATTTTGTATCTTGTGACCTTATTGAATTTGTGTATCAGATCTTGCAAGTTTTTGATTGAGTCTACATATACTACATATGTATCTACATATCTACATATACTGAAAGTTGGATTTTTTCCTTGCCTGTTTTGATGCCCTTTCTTTCTTTTTATTGGCTGCTTTCTAGGAATTCCAGTACTATTTTAAGTGACAGTGGTGATAGTGGACGTCCCTGTCTAGTTCTTGACTGCAGAAGAAAAGCTCTCAGTTTTTCCCCATTGATGATATTAACTGTGGTTTTCTTATATGGTCTTTATTATTTTGAGGTATGTGTCTTGTAAACCTACATTGTTGAGGGTCTTTTTCATGAGTGAATGTTGTACTTTTTCAAATGCTATTTGTCCCTCTATTGAAGCAATCATATGGTTCTAGTCCTTTCTTTTATTAATGTCATGTATCACAGTGATTTATTTGTGAATATTGAACCACCCTTGAAACCCACATTATCATGGTTAATAATTATTTTTAATATATTGTTGGATTTGGTTTGCTAGTATTTTATAGAGAATTTTTGCATCCATGTTCATCAGAAGTATTGGTTTGGAGTTCCTTTTTTGTGTAATCTTTATGTGATTTTTGTATGAGGATTATGCCTGCTTTTTACTATGAATTTGGAAGATTTACTTCCTTTTCTATTTTTTGGAATAGTTTGAAAAGGAAAGTATTAAGTCTTCCTTATTTATTTAATTTATTTTTTTAAAAATACAAATTAATTAACATAGTGTTGGTTTCAGGAGTAGAACTCAGTGATTCATCACTTACATATAATACCCAGTGCTCATCCCAACAAACGCCCACTTTAATGTCCATTACCTATTTAGTCTATCCCCCCACCTACCTCTCTTCCAGCAACCCTCAGTTTTCTCTCTCTCTCTCTCTCTCTTTTTTTTAAGGGTCTCTTATGGTTTACTTCCCTCTCTGTTTTTTTTTAAGTTGAATGTTTTATTATTAAACTATTTATCTTCCTGCAAGGCTGTTGCTTCACCATATAAAAATAGCACCAACAAGCACAGTATATTACAAAATTAAGATAATATTGTTCTTTATCTGACACTATACAACTAACAACCTTTCTCCACTGCCATTTATTTCCAATGGACAGATCATTTAAGTATTTTGATCCCAACCCAGGGATACATGTAAGCAAGTGAAAATTCCCAAAAGTTTAAGATGACAGTATTATCCTTAAATTACATAGTTTTTATAACTAATTTTTAACCACAGATAATTTCAGGATTCTGAATATTATAACTGGAGCCTAGCCTAAGAATCGTAGGGGGTTGCAAAAAAGATACATATGGTGTTTATCTGCAATCATTAGAAAGTTAAGGGGTGTTTTCTTTCATTAACATTGTTGCTCTCTCCCCAGTATCTCACCGCTGCGTCAGTGCAGTTAGGCATCAGCAAATTAATGAGAGGAGAGAGGAGGCCCCTGCTCTTGGTCACCCCCAGGAACTTACTCCAGCTCCAGATACACCGTAAACACTTTCATCTAATGGAAGATAAACTGTGAAATCGGATTTCTGAACCACAAGACAAGATATCACAGAATTTTCCAGCTGAAAGGGAATAACACACTTGTTAATTGAAGAGTGGTCAGGAAAGAAAGCACATGGAGAGCAGTGCCCTGTGGCAGCTTGTGTAAAAACTGCATTCCATGCCAGGCCTGAAATGTTCCAAAGCTCAGTTCGCTATCAGCATCCCAGGTGGTGCAATTAATAAAGAGCTAGCGTGGGTCCACTGGCACAAACAAGGCAGCTCCTTAGAACCTGAACTTCCTATTTGTTCCATTCCTTGGGTAGATAACACCTGTTAATTACTCTGGAGAAATTATTTTGGTGAGAGAGGGAAGATGGCGGCGTAGGAGGACGCTGGGCTCACCGCGTGTTCTGCTGATCACTTAGATTCCACCTACACCTGCCTAAATAACCCAGAAAACCGCCAGAGGATTACCAGAATGGAGTCTCCGGAGCCAAGCACGGACAAGAGGCCCACGGAAGAGGGTAGGAAGGACGGCGAGGCGGTGCGCGCTCCACGGACTGGCGGGAGGGAGCCGGGGCAGAGGGGCGGCTCCCCGGCCAAGCACAGCCCCCGCCTGGCTGGCAAAAGTGGAGGGGCCTGACGGACTGTGTTCCGACAGCAAGCACGACTTAGCGTCTGGGAGGTCATAAGTGAACAGCTCTGCTCAGAAAGCGGGAAGGCTGGAAGACAAAGGGAGGGAGAGCTGCTGAGCCCCCGGATGACAGAGCTCAGTTTGGTGGGGAACAAAGGCGGTCGCCAGCGCCATCTCCCCCACCCATCCCCCAGCCAAAATCCCAAAGAGAACCAGTTCCTGCCAGGGAACTTGCTCACTCCACGCAAACACCCAACTCTGTGCTTCTGCGGAGCCAAACCTCTGGCAGCGGATCTGACTCCCTCCCGCTGCCACAGGGCCCCTCCTGAAGTGGATCACCTAAGGAGAAGCGAGCTAAGCCTGCCCCTCCTGCCCCCGTGCACCTTGCCTACCCACCCCAGCTAATACGCCAGATCCCCAGCATCACAAGCCTGGCAGTGTGCAAGTAGCCCAGACGGGCCACGCCACCCCACAGTGAATCCCGCCCCTAGGAGAGGGGAAGAGAAGGCACACACCAGTCTGACTGTGGCCCCAGCGGTGGGCTGGGGGCAGACATCAGGTCGGACTGCGGCCCTGCCCACCAATTCCAGTTATACACCAGAGCACAGGGGAAGTGCCCTGCAGGTCCTCACCACTCCAGGGACTATCCAAAATGACCAAGCGGAAGAATTCCCCTCAGAAGAATCTCCAGGAAATAACAACAGCTAATGAACTTTACAAAAAGGATTTAAATAATATAACAGAAAGTGAATTTAGAATAATAGTCATAAAATTAATCGCTGGGCTTGAAAACAGTATACAGGACAGCAGAGAATCTCTTGCTACAGAGATCAAGGGACTAAGGAACAGTCACGAGGAGCTGAAAAGCGCTTTAAACGAAATGCAAAACAAAATGGAAACGACGACAGCTCATATTGAAGAGGGAGAGGAGAGAATAGGTGAACTAGAAGATAACGTTATGGAAAAAGAGGAAGCTGAGAAAAAGAGAGATAAAAAAATCCAGGAGTATGAGGGGAAAATTAGAGAACAAAGTGATTCACTAAAAAGAAATAATATACGCATAATTGGTATCCCAGAGGAGGAAGAGAGAGGGAAAGGTGCTGAAGGGGTACTTGAAGAAATTATAGCTGAGAACTTCCCTGAACTGGGGAAGGAAAAAGGCATTGAAATCCAAGAGGCACAGAGAACTCCCTTCAGAAGTAACTTGAATCGATCTTCTGCACGACATATCATAGTGAAACTGGCAAAATACAAGGATAAAGAGAAAATTCTGAAAGCATCAAGGGGTAACCGTGCCCTCACATATAAAGGGAGACCTATAAGACTCGTGACTGATCTTTCTTTTGAAACTTGGCAGGCCAGAAAGAATTGGCACGAGATCTTCAGTGTGCTAGACAGAAAAAATATGCAGCCGAGAATCCTTTATCCAGCAAGCCTGTCACTTAGAATAGAAGGAGAGATAAAGGTCTTCCCAAATAAACAAAAACTGAAGGAATTTGTCACCACTAAACCAGCCCTACAAGAGATCCTAAGGGGGACCCTGTGAGACAAAGTCCCAGAGACATCACTACAAGCATAAAACATACAGACACCACAATGACTCTAAACCCGTATCTTTCTATAATAACACTGAATGTAAACGGATTAAATGCACCAACCAAAAGACAAAGGGTATCAGAATGGATAAAAAAACAAGACCCATCTATTTGCTGTCTACAAGAGACTCATTTTAGACCTGAGGACACCTTTAGATTGAGAGTGAGGGGATGGAGAACTATTTATCATGCGACTGGAAGCCAAAAGAAAGCTGGAGTAGCCATACTTATATCAGACAAACTAGACTTTAAATTAAAGGCTGTAACAAGAGATGAAGAAGGGCATTATATAATAATTACAGGGTCTATCCATCAGGAAGAGGTAACAATTATAATTGTCTATGTGCCAAATACCAGAGCCCCCAAATATATAAAACAATTACTCATAAACATAAGCAACCTTATTGATAAGAATGTGGTAATTGCAGGGGACTTTAACACCCCACTTACAGAAATGGATAGATTATCTAGACACACGGTCAATAAAGAAACAAGGGCCCTGAATGAGACATTGGATCAGATGGACTTGACAGATCTATTTAGAACTCTGCATCCCAAAGCAACAGAATATACTTTCTTCTCGAGTGCACATGGAACATTCTCCAAGATAGATCATATACTGGGTCACAAAACAGCCCTTCATAAGTTTACAAGAATTGAAATTATACCATGCATACTTTCAGACCACAATGCGATGATGCTTGAAATCAACCACAGGAAAAAGTCTGGAAAACCTCCAAAAGCATGGAGGTTAAAGAACACCCTACTAACGAATGAGTGGGTCAACCAGGCAATTAGAGAAGAAATTAAAAAATATATGGAAACAAACAAAAATGAAAATACAACAATCCAAACGCTTTGGGTCACAGCAAAGGCAGTCCTGAGAGGAAAATACATTGCAATCCAGGCCTATCTCAAGAAACAAGAAAAATCCCAAATACAAAATCTTAACAGTACACCTAAAGGAAATAGAAGCAGAACAGCAAAGGCAGCCTAAACCCAGCAGAAGTAGAGAAATAATAAAGATCAGAGCAGAAATAAACAATATAGGATCTAAAAAAACTGTAGAGCAGATCAACGAAACTAAGAGTTGGTTTTTTGGAAAAATAAACAAAATTGACAAACCTCTAGCCAGGCTTCTCAAAAAGAAAAAGGAGATGACCCAAATAGATAAAATCATGAATGAAAATGGAATGATTACAACCAATCCCTCAGAGATACAAACAATTATCAGGGAATACTATGAAAACTTATATGCCAACAAATTGGACAACCTGGAAGAAATGGACAAATTCCTGAACACCCACACTCTTCCAAAACTCAATCAGGAGGAAATAGAAAGCTTGAACAGACCCATAACCAGCGAAGAAATTGAATCGGTTATCAAAAATCTCCCAACAAATAAGAGTCCAGGACCAGATGGCTTCCCAGGGGAGTTCTACCAGACGTTTAAAGCAGAGATAATACCTATCTTCCTCAAGCTATTCCAAGAAATAGAAAGGGAAGGAAAACTTCCAGACTCATTCTATGAAGCCAGTATTACTTTGATTCCTAAACCAGACAGAGACCCAGTAAAAAAAGAGAATTACAGACCAATATCCCTGATGAATATGGATGCAAAAATTCTCAATAAGATACTAGCAAATCGAATTCAACGGCATATAAAAAGAATTATTCACCATGACCAAGTGGGATTCATTCCTGGGATGCAGGGCTGGTTCAACATTCGCAAATCAATCAATGTGATACATCACATTAACAAAAAAAAAGAGAAGAACCATATGATCCTGTCAATCGATGCAGAAAAGGCCTTTGACAAAATCCAGCACCCTTTCTTAATAAAAACCCTTGAGAAAGTCGGGATAGAAAGAACATACTTAAGATCATAAAAGCCATTTATGAAAAGCCCACAGCTAACATCATCCTCAACAGGGAAAAACTGAGACCTTTCCCATGAGATCAGGAACACCACAGGGATGCCCACTCTCACTGCTGTTGTTTAACATAGTGCTGGAAGTTCTAGCATCAGCAATCAGACAACAAAAGGAAATCAAAGGCATCAAAATTGGCAAAGATGAAGTCAAGCTTTCGCTTTTTGCAGATGACATGATAATTATACATGGAAAATCCGATAGACTCCACCAAAAGTCTGCTAGAACTGATACATGAATTCAGCAAAGTTGCAGGATACAAAATCAATGTACAGAAATCAGTTGCATTCTTATACACTAACAATGAAGCAACAGAAAGACAAATAAAGAAACTGATCCCATTCACAATTGCACCAAGAAGCATAAAATACCTAGGAATAAATCTAACCAAAGATGTAAAAGATCTGTATGCTGAAAACTATAGAAAACTTATGAAGGTAATTGAAGAAGATTTAAAGAAAGGGAAAGACATTCCCTGCTCATGGATTGGAAAAATAAATATTGTCAAAATGTCAATACTACCCAAAGCTATCTATACATTCAATGCAATCCCAATCAAAATTGCACCAGCATTCTTCTCGAAAGTAGAACAAGCAATCCTAAAATTCTTATGGAACCACAAAAGGCCCCGAATAGCCAAAGTAATTTTGAATAAGACCAAAGCAGGAAATATCACAATCCCAGACTTTAGCCTCTACTACAAAGCTGTCATCATCAAGACAGCATGGGATTGGCACAAAAACAGACACATAGACCAATGGAATAGAATAGAAACCCCAGAACTAGACCCACAATCGTATGGCCAACTAATCTTTGACAAAGCAGGAAAGAACTTCCAATGGGAATAAGACAGTCTCTTCAACAAATGGTGCTGGGAGAACTGGACAGCAACATGCAGAAGGTTGAAACTAGACCACTTTCTCACACCATTCACAAAAATAAACTCAAAATGGGTAAAGGACCCGAATGTGAGACAGGAAACCATCAAAACCTTAGAGGAGAAAGCAGGAAAAGACCTCTCTGACCTCAGCCGTAGCAATCTCTTACTCGACACATCCCCAAAGGCAAGGGAATTAAAAGCAAAAGTGAATTACTGGGACCTTATGAAGATAAAAAGCTTCTTCACAGCAAAGGAAACAACCAACAAAACCAGAAGGCAACCAACGGAACGGGAAAAGATATTTGCAAATGACATATCGGACAAAGGGCTAGCATCCAAAATCTATAAAGAGCTCTCCAAACTCCACACACAGAAAACAAATAACCCAGTGAAGAAATGGGCAGAAAACATGAATAGACACTTCTCTAAAGAAGACATCTGGATGGCCAACAGGCACATGAAAAGATGTTCAACGTCACTCCTTATCAGGGAAATACAAATCAAAACCACACTCAGGTATCACCTCACGCCAGTCAGAGTGGCCAAAATGAACAAATCAGGAGACTATAGATGCTGGAGAGGATGTGGAGAAATGGGAACCCTCTTGCACTGTTGGTGGGAATGCAAATTGGTGCAGCCGCTCTGGAAAGCAGTGTGGAGGTTCCTCAGAAAATTAAAAATAGACCTACCCTATGACCCAGCAATAGCACTGCTAGGAATTTACCCAAGGGATACAGGAGTACTGATGCATAGGGGCACTTTTGTACCCCAATATTTATAGCAGCACTCTCAACAATAGCCAAATTATGGAAAGAGCCTAAATGTCCATCAACTGATGAATGGATAAGGAAATTGTGGTTTATACACACAATGGAATACTACGTGGCAATGAGAAAAAATGAATATGGCCTTTTGTAGCAACGTGGATGGAACTGGAGAGTGTGATGCTAAGTGAAATAAGCCATACAGAGAAAGACAGATACCATATGGTTTCACTCTTATATGGATCCTGAGAAACTTAACAGAAACCCATGGGGGAGGAGTAGGAAAAAAAAAAAAGAGGTTAGAGTGGGAGAGAGCCAAAGCATAAGAGACTGTTAAAAACTGAGAACAAACTGAGGGTTGATGGGGGGTGGGAGGGAGGGGAGGGTGGGTGATGGGTATTGAGGGGGGCACCTTTTGGGATGAGCACTGGGTGTTGTATGGAAACCAATTTGACAATAAATTTCATATATTAAAAAGAAAACAAAAAAAACATTGTTGCAAGTAGTTTCTTTTTGCACTGGTATTGCTAAAAGTTGCCATTTTAAATCTTCTCTGCACCCCTATTTAAAACAACTATGCTATGGCAATGAGAAAAAATGAAATATGGCCTTTTGTAGCAACGTGGATGGAACTGGAGAGTGTGATGCTAAGTGAAATAAGCCATACAGAGAAAGACAGATACCATATGGTCTCACTCTTATGTGGATCCTGAGAAACTTAACAGGAACCCATGGTGGAGGGGAAGGAAAAAAAAAAAAAAAGAGGTTAGAATGGGAGAGAGCCAAAGCATAAGAGACTGTTAAAAACTGAGAACAAACTGAGGGTTGATGGGGGGTGGGAGGGAGGAGAGGGTGGGTGATGGGTATTGAGGAGGGCACCTTTTGGGATGAGCACTGGGTGTTGTATGGAAACCAATTTGTCAATAAATTTCAGAAAAAAAAAAAATAAAACAACTATGCTAGATTAAGTTGTTTCATAATAGTTTATTTAGGTGTTCCATTTTTACTCCTCAATAGATTTTATGTATTTCTCATATGCTTCTTCACTCATCAATTCATCCAGTTCTGAAGGATTACTGACTGTTTTCTTGATCAGCTAACCATCTTCATAACAAGATTTGTTGACAAGTCCTGGATTTTCTGCAAGAGCTTCATTAATTTTAGTTACTTCTCCTGATAGAGGAGAATAGAGTTCACTAGCAGCTTTCACACTTTCCAAAGCGCCAAACTCCTCTTGCTTGTTCAATTTTGTCCCAACTTCAGGCAGACTACAGTAAAAAACATCTCCCAAAGCTTCCTGTGCAAAATTGCTGATTCCCACTGTTCCAATACCATTTTATGTTATTATCCACTCATGTTTGTCTGTGAATTTATGCACAGACAGCAGAGCGGAGCCCGTGCGAAACATCCGGAGGGCACCCGCCCTCAGCCCCTAGGGCCGCGGTCGGCTGCAGGCCAGAGACTGTATGCTCTACACTGCTCATAGTGCCATGTTGCCAGAGGTGCGGGGTCGCAGTCTCTGTTTTTATTAAGTCTTCTTTAAATGTTTGGTAGAATTTGCCTGTTAAGCCAGCTGCCCTTGCACTTTCGTTTGTTGGGAAATTTTTCATTACTGATTCAATTTCTTCACGTTTTCTATTTTTTCTTGTTTCAGTTTTGCTACTTTATATATTTCTTTAAAAAGTTTTTTTAGGGGCACGCGGGTGGCTCAGTGGGTTAGGCATCCAACTTCAGCTCAGGTCATGATCTCACAGTTGGTGAGTTTGAGCTCTGCATAGGGCTCTGTGCTGATAGCTCAGAGCCTGGAGCTTGCTTCGGATTCTGTGTCTCCCTCTCTCACTGCCCCTCCCCCACTTGTTCCCTCTCTCTCTTTCTCTCTCTCTCTCTCTCAATAATAACGTTAAAAATTTTTTTAAGTTTTTTAATGCTTTATTTATTTTTGAGAGAGAAAGAGACAGAGCGCAAGTGGGGGAGGGGCAGCGAGAGAGGGAGACACAGAATCTGAAGCAGGCTCCAGGCTCTGAGCTGTCAGCACAGAGCCTGACGTGGGGCTCGAACTCACAAACCGTGAGATCCTAACCTGAGCCAAAGTTGGATGCTTAACCGACTGAGCCACCCAAGCGCCCCTATATATTTCTACGAAGTTATCCATTTCTTCCACGTAGTCTAATTATTTACTATATAGTTTTTTTTTTAATATTCTATTACAATTGTTTGTATTTCTGTGATGTTGGTTGTTATTTTCCTTTCCCATTTGTGATTTTATTTGGGTCCTTTCTTTTTGCTTTTTGGTAAGTCTGGCTAGCAGTTTATCAATTTTATTAGTTTTTTTCAAAGAACCTACTCTTGGTTTTATTGATTTCTTCCTATTGTTTTTTTAGTTTCTATATCATTTGTTTCTGCTCTAATCTTCATTACTTCTTTCCTTCTGCTAGCTTTAGGCTTCATTTATTGTTGTTTTTCTAGTTTCTTTAGGTTTATCTTAGGTTGTTTATTTGAAATTTTTGTTGCCCCTTGAGATAGCCATGTATTGCTATATGCTTCCCTCTTAGGACCACTTTTGCTGCATACCAAAGGTTTTGGACCATTGTGTTTTCACACATTTCTTTCCATGTTTTTTGTTTGTTTGTTTGTTTGTTTATTCTTTGATTTTCTGGTTGACCCATCCTCTATTTAGTATCTTTTAATTTCCATGTATTTGTGGTCTTTCCAAATTTTTTCTTGTGGTTGACTTCAAGTTTTATGGCATTGTCATCAAAAAAATTGCATGGTGTGATCTCAGTCTTTTTGTATTTGTTGTGTATTGATTTGTGACTTAGTATGTAATCTCTTTTGGAGCATGTCCCATGTGCACTTGAAAAGAATGTGTATTTTGTTGTTTTAGGTTGGAATATTCTTAATGTATCTGTTAAGTCCATCTGGACCAGTCTGTTATTGAAAGCCAGTTTCCTTGTTGATTTTGTTTAGATGATTTTCCTCTTGATGTAAAGAGGTGTGTAAACATTCCCTACTGTTATGTATTATTATCAATTGGTTCCTTTATGTTTGTTAGTAATTGTTTTATATATTTGGGCACTCCCATTTTGAGTGTATGAACATCTATAGTTGTTAGATTTTGTTGTTGCATTGTTCCTTTTATGACTATATCATACCCTTTTTTCTCTTGTTGCATTCTTTGTTTTAAAGTCTAGCTGGTCCGATATATATATTGCTACACTGGCTTTATTTTGATGTCCATTTGAATGATGAATGTTTCTCCATCTCCTTACTTTCAATCTGCTGGTGTCATTAGATCTCTAGTGAGTGTCCTGTATGCCTCATATAAATGGATCTAGTTTTTTTTTTTTCCTTTCTGACACCCTGTGTGTTTTGATTGGAGCATTTAGTCTATTTACATTCAGAGTAATTGTTGATAGATTTGTATTTAGTGCTACTTTATTACTTGTTTTTCATTGTTTCTAGAGATTTTCTCTGATCCTTTTTTGTCTTTGTCACTATTCTATTCATTCCTCTCAAAGAATTTCCTGTAATATTGCTTGCAGTTTGGGTTTAGTGGTCATGGACTCCTTTAGTTTTTGGTTTTCTGGGAAACTCTTTATCTCTCTTTCTATTCTGAATGATAGCCTTGCTGGATAGAGTATTCTTGGCTGCAGATTTTTTGTACTCAGCACATTGAATATATCATGCCACTGCCTTCCGGCTTGCCAAGTTTCTGTTGAGAGAGCCGCAGCTAACCTCATGTGTCCTCCCTTGTAAATTAGGGACTTACTTTGTCTTTATGCCTTTTAAGACTTTTTCCCCATCACTATATTTTGTCAATTTAATTACATTATGTGTTGGTGTTGGCCTGCCTTTGTTGATTTTGATGGGAGTTCTTTATGCCTCCAGGATCCAGATGTCTGTTTCCTTCCCCAGATTAGTGACATTTTCACTTATTACTTTCTCTAGTAAATTATCTGCCCCTTTTCTCTCTCTTCTTCTTCAGGGGCTCCTGTAATATGAATATTATTACATTTGATGGAGTCACTGAGTTCTCTAAGTCTATTTTTGTGTTCTATAATTCTTCTTTAAGCCTTCTGTTCATTGTGTCAAGCCTGTTTCCAATCTCAGTTACTGCATTGTTCATTTCTGATTGATTCTTTTTTAACCTTTTTTCTCTGAGGTAAAATTCTCCTTGATAGCTTCCATTCATTTCTCAAGACCAGTGAGTATCGTTATGATTATTGCTTTAAATTCTCAGTCATGTTACTTATATCTGTTTTGCTTAGATCTCTGGCCAGGGCCTTATCTTGTTTTTCATTTGCAGTAAATTCCTTAATTTTGGCATTTTGTCTAAGTCTCTGTCTTTTTCTGTGTTACAAAAGTCTGTTCTGTTTCCTGTTTCTGAGAATAATGGCTTTATGAAGTAGAGATGATGTAGTGTGCAGAGCCTGGAGCTTCAGGGGGTGTTTCTGCCATGTGCTCATGCACTCTGTTCTGTGTTTTGACTGCTCTATCCTTCAGGCCAATTGTCTTCAGAGGCTCTCCTTGCCTACAGTGGGCATTGTTTGGTCCTTGACCATAATGTGGCAAGGTTTAACTAGGTATGGTCCGGTCTGCTTGTGAAAAGAGACTGGATCCTTCTTCCACTAGAACTGAGGCTTTGCAGAACTCTCTGGTCGGGAGACATGGTGTGGGCAGGGGTTTCTTCTGGTCTTTTGGGGAAGGGGCCCATCATGCTGAGACTAAGTCTAGCTTGACTGAGAAGGGTAGTCCTGCTAGAGTGCAGCGGTCTGAGATTTTGTGTAAGCAAGTTAGGTAGACTGTGTTGGCCCTGAGCTGCCTCCTGTATGTGTCTCTGTGTTTATCATTAGGTGCAGGGGAGGGAAATGGCTCCAGCCAGCATCTTTGTTCCTGGAGAAGTGTCACCATCAATGCTGCCTCTTAGGGAAGCACTCAGAGAACAGCACATAATCTTCCCACTCTGTGACTCAGGTGTTTTTCAGATTGTTGTTTCCATGCTGTCTGTCTCTGTGTTTTTTTTGCCTGACTTCTCACCAGGAGCAGCCCAGTTCCCTTTGGGCTCTATTTCTGCCAAGCCTGCTGATGTTTAAAACTGCATGCTTTAGGGATTTGGTGTGGGCAGGGGTTTGTGTGGGACTTCTAGGGGACACATGCTGGGACTGCCATGCTGGGACTGAAGCAAGCTTGACTGAGCTGGGTAGTCCTTACAGCATTCAGGGGTGTGGGAATTGTAATCAAATTAGGCAGCCTGTTTTGGCCCTGTGCAGCTTTCTGCAGGTGACTCTGTGTTTATCTTGAGGGGAGGAAGGAAAATGGGACCAGCTAGCTCCTTTGTCACCAGAGAGGCATCTGTGTGAGTGCTGCCTCTCAGGGAAGCTTTCAGAGAAGAATGAGTAATCTCCCCACTGTGTATCCCAAGAGTTTATTCATATTGACCTTTCCATGCTGTCTACCTCCCCCCTTTTTGCCTACCTTCTCTCTAGGAGCAGTGCAGTTCCCTCTCAGCTCTATCTCAACCAAAACTGCTGACATTTAAAACTCCAGACTTTGAGGCTTGCTGGTTGCAGGATTTCAGGAAAGTCAACCCCTCTCATTTTCCCAGTCAAGGGCTTTGGAGAAATGTTCTTCTTCTGTGTCCCCCTGTGTGCTTCTCTGTCTCTTGCCCTCCTCTGTGACCATGGCTCACTCCCCTCTATAGCACCCATAATCCTTTTCTCCCTGAAGCCATGTCTTTACACTTCCTACCTTCTTCCATGTGGTTTATTCTCTCCCTTTAGTTTTGGAGTCTGTTCTGTCAGTCTTCAGGTTGATCCCTTGGGTGTTTGGGATAATTTGATAGTTGTATCATTGTGTTCATGGGTTGAGACTAGCCCAGGGTCCTCCTACTCTGACACCATCTTTCAACCTCCTGATTTAGTTTTCTTTGATTTTAGCCTGGTAGACTCCCTTTATTGATTGATTGTTTGACTGACTGATTGATTGATTGATTGATTGATTGTAGGACAAATTTGCCAGCAACAAATTCAGTTTTTGTTTATCTTAATTTCCTCTTTATTTTTTAGGAGGTTAATATTGGTAGATGTAGAATATTTTATAATCCGCCCCAAGGATTTTTTTAAAAAGTTTATTTTGAGAGAGAGTGCACATGTGCAAGTGGGGGAGGGGCAGAGAGAGAGAATCCCAAGTAGGCTCTGCACTGTCAGCACAGAGTCCAATGCAGGACTCAATCCCTCAAAGTGCAAGATCATGACATGACCCGAAATCAAGATTCAATCACTTAACCAACTGAGTCCCCTAAACATTCCCTCCTCCCAAGCATTCCCTTTACTGTCTGATCCTTCATGATTCCTGATGAAAAATTCAGCAGTTAATCTTACTGAGAATTCCTTGTTCATGGTGAGTCTTTTTTTTCTTTTTAAAAGATTCTCTCCCTTTATCTTTCAATAGTTGACTATGATGCTTTTAGGTGTATATATGTGATTTTATCGTCTTTTAACTATATTGAGCTTGTTGGGAGTGAAGATGAGTTTTATTTTTATCAAGTGTGACAATATTCTTTCTTCTTCTTCCTCTCCTATTGTAGGATTCCCATTGTCTGTATTTGTTATGTTTATGGTGCCTCTTAGGTCTCTGAAGTTCTGATAATTTCTTCATTCTTTTTTCTTTCTGTTACATAAACTTGGTAATCTCAATTGACCTGTCTTTAACTTCACTGATTCTGCCTAAATCAAATATTGAGCTTCTGTAGTAAATTTCTCATGTTTATTATTGTATTTTTTAATTATAGAATTTTTAGTTGGTTCTTTTAAAATATTTTCCAACTCTGTTGATATCTGCATTTGGTGAGACATTGTTCTTATTCTCTCATTCAGTTTTCTTAGACATGGTTCCCTTTAATTCTTGGAAATATTTAGAATAACTAACTTAAGGGGCATCTGGGTGGCTTAGTCAGTTAAGTGTCTGACTTCGGCTCAGGTCATGATCTCATGGTTCGTGGGTTTGAACACTGCATCGGGCTCTGTGCTGACACCTCAGAGTCTGGAGCCTGCTTTGAATTCTGTGTCTCCTTCTGTCTGTGCCCCTCCCTGACTCACACTCTGTCTCTGAAAAATAAATAATAAAAACATTTAGAAAAAAGAATAACGAACTTAAAATCTTTGTCTAGTAAGTCCAATATCTTCATCATGGACAGTTCAGGTGATTACATTTTTAATTTTTTTAAATACTTATTAATTTTTGAGAGAGAGAGACAGAGCATGTGCCACGGAGGGGCAGGGAAAGAGGGAGACACAGAATCTGAAGCAGGCTCTAAATATCTGAACTGTCAGCACAGAACCCCATGCAGGACTCGAACCCATGAACTGTGAGATCATGACCTGAGCTAAAGTTGGAGGCTTATCCAACTGAGTCACCCAGGTGCCCGTACATTTTTTTAGTATAAGCTAATGTTTCCTGTTTCTGTGTGTTTCCTCATTTCTTGTTGAGAAGTGTACATTAATATTATATAATGTGACAACTCTGGAAATAAGATCATCTCTCTTTGCCCATGGTTTGCTCTGTCTGTTGTTGTTTGCTTATTTATTGGTTTCCTGAGCTAATTCTGTATTAAAGTCTGTATTTTTTGGTGTGTGAAGCTGCTGAGGTCTTTTGTAGGTTACCTCTGTGATCAGCTAATGAGTGGACAAGGATTCCATAAAATATCTTGAGCCAACAAGTTTCTCAGCCTTTGGTGAAGGGCTTTGTTGGTGTGTGTTATGGTATGACCTCAACATTCAGCCAGTCAGTTTACAACTCTGCCTGCCATTCTCTCCCTGCTTGTTCAGGGCCTCAAATTCAGATAGAACTGAGAGATTAGGGCCTTCTTAAATCTTTAATGGACATAGATACAGCCTGGGGTGTTCACACATTCCTTTGCATGCACATGTCTTTCTAGATTCTTAGGAATAGTTTGTACTTTTGCAAAGGCCCTGTGCATGTCATTCTCCAAACTGTCATTCTCTAATTTTTTTATGAAGGGTTTTGGGTTCCTGGACCCAATTCCAATTTATTTTTGGGAGTGGTTTCCCCACAGTAACAAGCAGTTCTCTGGACATCACATAGATGTCCTACCATTCAACTCAATTACAACACTATATACCTGGAAACCAGATTCTACAGGTTAAGGGTTCAGTCGTACAAGACTACACTACTACTTGCAGGTATCAGTCACAAGTCCAATGCTTCTGACCAACTGATTATAAACCAGTGTTTCCACAATGCCCTTCTTAGGTTTGATTAATTTACTAGAGTGGCTCACAGAGCTAAAATATTTTACTTTCTAGATTATTGGTTTATTATAAAAGGATATAACATAGGAACAGCCATATGGAAGTTATGTATAGAGCATATTATGCAAAAGGGTGTGGGGCTTCCATGCCCTGTCTGAGTGTACCATTCTCCCCACTTCTCCTTCACATATTTACTAACCTAGAAGTTTCCAGAACCCCATCCTTTTCGGTTTTTATGGATACCTAGGGATGATTGATTAAATCATTGGCCATTGGTGATTGATTCAGCCTCCATCCCCTCTCTCCTCCCAGAGGTCAGAGGGACCCAGAGGTCAGGGGAGTGAGAATGAAAGTTCCAATGCTCTAATCACATAGTTAGTTATCCTGGAAATCAGTCTCCATTTTTCGGTGTGGTCCAAAAGTCATTCTAATAACCTAACAAAAGACAATTTTATGGCTGTCATCACTTCAGTATTCCAAGTGTTTTGGGAGTTGTCAGCCAGGAACTGTGGATAAAGACAAAATATATATGAGAAATGTATTTTTGTCATCTGAATGATCAAATACACACACATACACACACATATATAATATATGTGTGTATATATATATATATATATATATATATATATATACATATATATATTAATTTATTTTTGAGAGAGAGAGAGAGAGAAAATGTGAGCAGGGGAGTGGCAGAGAGAGAGGGAGACACAGAATCTGAAGCAGGCTTGAGTCTCTGAGCTGTCAGCACAGAGCTCGATGTGGGGCTCAAACTCACAAACCACAAGATCATGACCTGAGCTGAAGTCAGATGCTTAACCGACTGAGCCACCCAGGTGCCCCTCAAAATATATTTCTTATAAATCACAATATCACACCAAATACTTTGATCAACCTCTTGATAACTCCAACTTTTACATTGCTTAAGGACACCACAATTTTTTAAAATTTCAGGTAATTGTTTTTGACAAATGCCCCAATAGCAGCACTGTTTACACAGAATGAGCTTTGGGTAAGGAGAGAGACTATTCTTAATAATGGAATTTTCAGGACCTCTCAAAATGGGCAAATAGTGATAATT
This sequence comes from Prionailurus bengalensis, assembly GCF_016509475.1. Classification (NCBI taxonomy): domain Eukaryota; kingdom Metazoa; phylum Chordata; class Mammalia; order Carnivora; family Felidae; genus Prionailurus; species Prionailurus bengalensis. The sequence goes on along the minus strand of NC_057361.1, from coordinate 55,795,130 downwards.
GTCTAAGAACACAGCCTTGTAAAACTCCACCCCATTCTGCCCTCTCTGGTGGCTGCTAACCTATTGTTTTTCACAGCTACTGTAGTTGTGAAGCTGTTGTTTTTCAATGCTACAGTAGAGACGGGGAGAGAGTGGTTTGATTAGGTTTACTTAATGTATCCCAAAGTACACTGGTATTATCAAGATTCAGTATTTTATCTTGAAGAGAGAACCTTAGATTGTTACAACTTTAGTTTATTTAGAGAATATTTGGTATCTATTTCTCTCTCTCTCTCTCTCTCTCTCTATATATATATATATATATATATATATATAACAAAAACTTGTGTCCAGAATATATAAGGAAATCTTATAACTCAATAATAAGAAGACAAAAACCCAGTTATAAAACAGGCAAGAATTTGAACAGACACTTCATGAAAAAAAGATACTATAAATGTCTAATAAGTACATGATAAACTACTTAATGCCATTAGTCATCAGGAAAATGCAAATTAAAACTACAAGGAGATACTAGTACTCATCCATTTGAATGGTTAAAATAAAAAAGTAACTTACCAGCTTTTTCTTGTATGTTTATTCACAATAGCCGAGATATGGAAGAAACTTAAGTGTCCATCAGTAGATGAATGGATAAAGAAGATGTGGTATATATATACAGTGCATTATAGTCATAAAAGAGAACGAAATCTTGCCATTTGTAACAATATGGATGGACCTAGGGAGGATTTTGCTAAATGAAATAGGTGAGAGAAAGACAAATACCATGTGATATCACTTAATGTGGATACAAAAATAGCAGAAACAGAACCACAAATACAGAGAACAAACTGATGGTTACCAGAGGGTAAGTGAATGAGAGGATGAAAAAAAAATGACTGAAGGGAAGTAGGGGTACAGGCTTTCAGGTACGGAATGAGTAAGTCATGGAGATGAAAGGTACAGCATAAAGAATATAGTCAGTGGCACTGTAATAGCATCGTATGGTGACGGAGGGTAGCTGTACTTGTAGTGAGCATATCATCATGTACATAGTTGTTGGATCACTATGTTGTACACTTGAAAGTAATATAATATTGTATGTCAGCTATACTGCAATAAAAAGATTTTAAAATAAATTACCAGATGTTGGAAGATATGTGGATCAACTGAAATTCTCATATATTGTTGATAGGTGTACAAAATAGTACAATGAATTTGGAAAGCAGTTAGACCTCTTCTTGTATATTTTAATATACACTTTCCAACTAAACATATAACCAATTTATTGGGCTGTTATGTATTTACCAAAGAGAAATGAAAATATATGTTCTAGGCAGGCTCATACATGAATGTTTAAAGTAACCGTCTTCACAATAGTGAAAAACTATAAACAGCACAATATCCATAAATAGGTGAATGAATGAATTATGGTATATTTATACAATTCAATCTACTCAGCAACAAAAATAATTACAGATAGATGAATTCCTAAGACATTGTGCAGACCAAAGTAATGTAGACATCAGGGTATATTCTATATGATTCCATGTCAGATAATAGTGATAAAAGTAAAGTGGTGTGTATACAACATTAATTAACTACCTGACTAATTAATTCTGTTTACATTCTACCTTATTCCCAGAAAGCTTCAATTGCCTAAAAACACTATCTAGCTACGTTTAAGGGGAAGGTGAGGGAAAAACATTATAGAAGGTAAATAAGAAGGTGGTATAGAGAGAACCTTCAAAGATAGCTTGAAAAATTATGAGATAATGGCTTGTTGGACAGGGATGCAGAAGTATTAGGAAGGATAAAATAATGACTTTACATGGTTTAGAGTGATGCAGTAAATTTTAGTGTAATAAAGAAATAAGTGCCCCATATACTGCAAGCATTTCTAGGTTATCTATTGATTCTTTGGAGTCCAAAATTACCCAACTCATTTATCTGAAATAGATGACTCATTCCTGGTACATCTCTTAGTACAGAGTCTAAATATTGAGACTTTGTTTCAATGAAGAGCTGTTAATTTGTGCTTGTTCATATTTGCAAATGTGATTTGTCTGCATTGTCTCATTTTTTATTTGCTTGTTTATAAGGTGAACATAGTAATACCTACATTGGGGTATTGGAGAGGAGTCAGTGACAGTGTGGAAAGTTCTTCATATACTTTTTGAAGCTCTATGCAAATGTAAAGTAGCGTTTTGAAAACCAGAAGTCTGGGGTGCGTGGGTGGCTCAGTTGGTTAAGTGTCGACTTGATTTTGGCTCAGGTCATGATCTCACGGTTCATGAATTCGAGCCCCATGTCGGGCTCTGTGCTGACAGCTCAGAGCCTGGAGCCTGCTTCAGATTCTGTGTCTCCCTTTGTCTCCGTTCCTCCCCTGCTCATGCTCTGTCTCTATCTGTCTCTCAAAACTAAATAAATGTTTAAAAAAAAAAAGGAAAATCAGAAGTCTGGAGAAGAGACGTTGGTGCAAATAGTGAAAAAGGGAATAAATGCCACTCCTTTCTTATTGTATGCTTTTACTTACAAAATAATATAAATGTCAAAAATTATAGTATTTGTTGTTTTGGAAAAGTTCAGATTATTCTAAAAGAGGAATTATTAATAACTGTACCTTGCTTGTCTCAAGAAAATAATGAAGAAATCCAGGTATGTGTGAAAAGGCAATATAATAAATATTTTCATTTAATCTTTCTGACTGAAACAGAAAGTGCATGGCAGAATTCTGGGCTTGCCCTTTTCTGCTACTAGCTAAGGAGGGCAGAGGAAAGTGATTGTTTTCCAGCCATGGAGCTGGTTTTGTATTCTCTTTGCTGATGGAATATGGAAAGCAAGGTGGGCATGCTCCTCTCACATTTATGTAGACCAGATTTGAAATAGAAAATGCTATCCAAAATGTAGAGATTTGAGAAGGCATGGTAACCTGGTCTGCAGCCTCCAATTTTTGTAAGACTTTTCTCCTCCTCCACTTCCTCCTCCCCCTCCCTCTCCTTCCCCCGTCCTACTCACTAATCATGTATTCAAAGGGTCAGGGCTCTAAATACTGAAAATAAGTTCTTCTGGAAATGGGACACAGAGAAGATGGCAATAAAATTCTAGGCAGTTTAATCTGTTTCCACCAAATATCTGAACATGTTTTATTGTGTTTGTGCTTAACCATGATAGTTTTTCATTGAAAGGGATAGGTGCTGTTTGCATTGTCTCCCTTTCTGTTAGTCTGAGAGCAAAAACTCCCATAACCCTGTGTTTCTGATAGATGTGAAGGTGGGGGATGATGACACTATGGAGTTAGAGAAGAAATAGGAAAAGGGAGCCAAAGATAACCCAAAGCTTGAGCTTTCCTAGAAGATTGTCCAGTGGGTTACTTGAGTTGTTGAGAGAAGTGCCCCTCAAACTTTCAAAGGCATATGAATCCCCTAGGGATTATATTAAAATGCAGTTTCTTATTCAGTAAGTCTAGGTTGTGACCTGGAAATGTGTATTTCCATCGAGCTCCTAGATGATGATGATTCTGCTGACCTGAGAACCACTCAGAGTAGCGAGGCTGGAGAGTTTGGCCAGACCACTTGATGAAGGCCATATTTAAAATAAATCCATAAGGAGAATTTGTCAAAAGGTTAGCTAAATGTGATTTAGTTTTATACCTGCATTAATCTTTTATATAATAAAATTCAAAACTGTTCACCCAAAGTAAAAGCATTTGTCTGGCCATACCATCCTGAAGTTTGTTATTAAGTGCCTTCCTAGTTCAGGTCTCTCGGTGAATACTATGTGAGCAACTTAAATTTGTTCTCCTGCCAGATAGTATTCTAACCCAGGATTCCATATGGTTAATGTGTAACATTTCCATGTTGTGCCTGTGTTGCCATGGAAAAGGCCCTGAAGAGACAGGCCATCTGGCTTCTACTTTTGGCTCTGCCAGCTAGCTTGGGGACTTTGATTACCACAGTTATAAAATTCAGCTACATCTTTCTTTGTAGAATGATTGTGGATATTTCTTTGGTGAGAGGTGAGAAAGCATTTAGTCCATTGCCCATAATTGGTGCTCAAAAGAGCCTCTTTTAGAAGTAAAACTAAGTAGTTTTAGGTCTTTACAGGCTTTGGGTAGAACGAGTCAGAAAGGATAGGGAGTGAGATTAAAACATGTCCCATAACTTAAAAGGATTCACTAAGATGCCTTCCTTCCTCCTTAATGTATGATTTTCATTGCTCAAATCTTCTACTGAGGGTGAGATCTTTTGTTTAACTTTATTAAATGCAAGTTGCTAACTCCCAGGAGCACTTTGCTTTTTCTCCTATTCGCCCTAATAGAGATGAGTAAATCAGTTAAAGGACAGAAATTTTGACCATTTCTTCTGTTTCTCTTACTTTGCAGATTATTCTTCAGCTGTTCAGAAATTTTCTCAGACACTTCAGTCCTTTCAGTTCGATTTCATTGGAGATACTCTGACTGATGATGAAATTAACATTGGTAAGTCTTCACCTACATGTGGTCATGTGCCTCTTGAGGCGATTCGGAGACCATTCAGTCTCCTAGGTTTCTAGATACAGAGAACTTGGGCACCTTTATCCTCTGTGGTCTTGTGCCAAGCTCATGGGAAGCTGCTTATGAAGGATAAAGAAACACTGCTTGTCAGTCCTGTTCCCCACTCACACAAAAGCAATAAAAATATATCCCTGAAGCCTCCACTGAAGCCTTTGTATCAGTCTGCAGGAGAATTTTTCTTTAAAGAATATAATACATGAAAATAGATATTTGTGTAAGGGATAAATTAAAGAGTGATTTAAAAAAAATTTCCAAAATGATTTAGAGTAAGAGTCCTCTAAGCAATAAACTCCCCTAGAGAGTTTAAAATTAGCATTTATATATGTACAGCTTTTCAGACGACAGGACATTTGGCATCTCTCTTGGAACTGAATTTAACAACTCACTCTATCAGCTGTGTCATCTTGGACAGATATTTCTTTTCTCTGAGCCTTAGTCTTGTCCTCTGTAAAATGTGGTTATTATTAATAGCAAGACTGTTACCATGAGGAGATTGAACAGTGGAGGGTAAAGAACTTTGTGTTTGTGTTAGTTGTAATGAAGTTAAAGTAGTATCAGCAAACCATGGCCCTTGCGCCAAACTTGCCTGCCACCTTTTTTTTTCTTTTTGTAAATAAAATTTTGTTGGAACACAGCCACATTTATTTGTTTAAATATTTTCTAAAGGTACTTTTGTGGTAGGAAAACAACATTGAGTAGTAGTAGTGACTGGATAGCTTTCAAAGCCTAAAATATTTGCTCTCTGGCCATTTAAGAAAAAGTTTGGTAACCACTGAATTGAAGAGTTAGTGTAAAGCATTTGCTAGACAAGAACATTGAACCACAGAAATGTTGCAAATCATTTAATGTCACTGAAACAAGTTAGTTACACAGTTCTATTTATGAACCCCAGCATTAAAATATAAAATGTATTATTATTATTAAATGACATTTGTAGTAAGTATAATATATAAAAGTATAAAATTACCTATGATAATAGGATATTCTAGCACAGAAACTTTGTATTAGATGGTATTGGCATGTTATCTTTTAGTTCTTTTTTCTACATGTACCTCTTTTATATGTATGCAATTTAGTTCATAGTATATACATGATTTTAACTTTTTAACCTACCTTTTATCATAATTATCTTCTTATATCAATTCAAATTCTTTTTAAGTTTCATGGGGGGCAAGGACATTGTTTTTATTCACTGCTATTTCCCCAGCAGGTAGAGGAGTGCCTAGCATGTAGTAGATACTCGATTCATGTTTACTGACTAAATAATGGATGCATTCAGATCTCATTATTATTGGAGCCATACTGTACATAATATTCAACTATTTAGCTTATTTTCAATTTTTCACTATTATAAATAATACTGCAATGAGTGCTTTTATGAGATTATGATTGGTGACTATTTGTTTTGGTAAATGTAGTGGTGTAACTAGTGAGGCACACATTTGCATTTAGATTATTTACTTATTCATTCCACTTCACTTTACTTTTGCAAATCTATTTTTGTCAAAGGGCATGACTTATTTAAAAGTTAATTTCATGGGCTGTAGAATCAGATAGGCCAAATTTGAACTCTAGCTTTGGACCTTATTATCGGTGTAAACTTGGCAAGTGACTTTCCCTGAGTGTTAATTTTTCTCATCTTTGAAATGGGGATGAGGTGATCGATTCCAAGTGTACACAGTGCCTAAATACATTTTATCTATGTAATTGTTGTTAACATAAAATTTGATGTATTTGTACTCTGCAATGGATTGGATATTTTTGTGTCCTTCCCAAAATCCATATGTTAAAATCCTAACCCCTGATATGATGGTATTAAGAGCTGGAGCCTTTGGGAAATAATTAGGTCATGAAGGTGGAGCCCTTCATGAATGGGATTAGTGCCCTCATAAAAGAGACTTCAAAGGGTTCTTTTACCTTCCTCCCACCACGTGAGAATACAAGTTGTCAGTCTGCAACCTGGAAGAGGGCTCTCACCAGAACCTAACTATGTTGACACCCTGATCTCAAACTTCCAGCCTCCAGAATTGTGAGAAATATATTTCTGTTGTTTATAAGCCACACAGTCTATGGTATTTTGTTACAGAATCCTAAACTTCGTAAGACGGAAATCAGTACTGAGAAGTGGGGGGAACTGATGTACCAAATACCTAAAAATGTAGAGGTAGCTTTGGAATTGAGTAATGGGAAGAAAGTACAAGAATTTGGAGGTGCATGCTAGGAAAAGCCTGGATTGTCATGAAAATAATTTTAAAGGCAATTGTGGTGACAGCTCAGAAAGAAAAAAAGAGAGCCATAGAGAAAGCTTCCATGAAGAACATGTTATTGGACAATGGAGAAAAGCCATCCTTGTTACAAAGTAGGCAAAGAACTTGGCTGAATTGTATTTGTGTTTTGTGGGAAGTAGTATTTTGTGAGTGATAAAATGGAATATTTGGATGAGGAAATTTCTAAGCAAAGTGTTGGAAGAATGGCTTTGTTCTCTCTTTATAGTAAAAGCTGAGAGGAGAGAATGAATTGGAGATGGAATTATTAAACAAAATGGAAACAGAACTTCAAGATTTGGACATTTCTCTGCTTTCCCATATTACAAAAAATGGCAAAGTGTATTTGGAAGAGAACACCAAGGGTGTGGTGGACTGACCATTGCATAAAGAGCTCAATATGGATGTAACCATGGATATAATCAACTATCACAGCAGAAGCCAGGAATAGAGATGGGATTATATGAGCAGAAATACCACCAGCTGGGAATATAGGAAACAAAAAATGTGACAAAATGAAGAAAAACTGGTTGACTTCTTAGACCCTATTAGACCAGACCATAGAGCTATTTGGCTATGAACATGCACTATTCTTCAAGATAAGAGAAGAAGGCCTCTGAAGCCGCTTCTGAGATCATCAGGGCTGCCACTCCTATCATATACATAGTGTACATAGGCTTTGGGGGCCTACTCTTAGATTTGAAAGGGCAAGACCAATACCCAGGGAGCTGTAGGAGTGGGCCTACTGAGGGTATAACACCTACCCTACCATAAATGTCAACTAGTGCCATTAAGGAAAAATAAAGTGGGTGAGGTTGAGCATGATGGCTTATAAACAAAAATAAAAATGACCCCCTGATATGTCAGGTTCTTGTGGCTGTCTGTGAGCTCCATATAAGGTGTTAGCTGGACACATTTGCTTCTTAATGTATGCTTTACAACAACCTCTTAACTCAGTTACTGTTTGCCTGCCAACTCCAGATATTCTTGGTTATCAACTGATCATTGCTTTTAGGGCTGATGACTCATGAACTGACCTTTATTGATGGGGACTGAAAAAAGATTTTGAGATTTTAATTGGCCTGTCATATTCACTGTCCTTGTTGAATTTGTCATTTTGAGAACTGGGATGTGTGGTGGTAGTGACAGTAACACCCAATGCTCCAACAGTTTAAGGTGAGGCTTTTTGGAGGCTTTAAGAAGAAATATTAGAGAGCATACTGGGAGAGTATTGTTGGGAAAGAACAGTTGCTTTGGAAGTTGAGACAGCAGAGTGTGCCATCCCCTCCAGTTGCCAATACTACTGGCCCTGAGTCAGTAGATCTTCCATTTAACTGAAAATATTGGTAGAAGGACAGTTGCAATACAATTTTGGGATGAGATTTAGATTTCACATTGCATGTGAAGAGGGCCTTGCAGTTCTTTCCATAATGCATTTTTCATGATGGCTGCAAAAGGTGACTCAGTACCATTAAGCCCCTTGTAGATACTATTTGTCTAACAGAAATGATAGTGATTCCTAGAGGATGTGAGGCAAAGCCTGAGGCTTCTGTGAAGAGTCCCTTCCGTTGATGATCAGCTCTAGTACCTAACTTGAGCAGTCTGTGTACAACAGAAACAAGTGGGAGGAAGTGTCTCACTGCCCTGAAGATGACATTTGTTCCTGCTCTTAGAGTAAGACATCTGTGCCTTCAACTGGCATTGTATGACTTTTTCTCTACCTCTAGAGCTCAATAACTAAAGGAAATCTCAGGTATTTAGGTAGTTTTGTATATACTTCAGATTTATCAGCTATAGGATATTAGCAATATTACCTAAACTTGTTGGGCCTGTTTTCCTCATCTGTAAAGTAGGAAGTATAATCTATTTCACAAGACTGTAAAGAGTAAATCAGATAAATACATATAACAGAGAGTATATGTAAATCATTTGGCTCAGTGTCTGGCATATGATTGGTGCTCAATATCTCATGGTCATTATTAATCTTAGCAGGAAGGTAGTAGAACCCAATTTTTTGAAAATGTCAGTTTGCAATTTGATTTCCTGAATAACTACAAGAAATATAAAATAAAATGTTAGTGTTCCAGGGACCTTAGAGGATATCTAGTTCAGTTATTTCTAATATATGTCAGAGGCACCTGAAGCTCTTACTGATCCTGTCTCAGGACCTCTCTTAGATCAAATGAATCAGAATCTCTGTAGTGGATCCCAGGTCTCTGATTTCTGTACAGTCATCATAACATCAGTGAGCATTTTGGAACTCATTAGTTGTCAGGGATTTTCAAACTGTTCCTTGGATCTTCAATGTCTCCTATCCACCCAAGCTCAAATGAAGCATGTAAGAATTTACTTGAAAATTCCAATTTCAGATTAAAAAATAAGCTAATATTTTCAGAGTGCTTACTGAGTAAGAGGTCTTGTTCTAATAACTTTACATAAACTAATGAGAGAAAGTCAGAAAGACAGTGACTGAAAGGTGTGTGTGTGCACACACGTGCACACACACACACACACACACACACACACACACAGAAGGAAAGAGAGAGGGAGAGAGGAGAATATACTAGACTAGTTTACCAACCTCCCCACCACCACTCCTGCCAATTCTAAAGATAGGGAAATTGATGTCCAGAGGTGGGCCAGTGATTGTTGAAGGTCTCACACAGTTAAGTAGTGCCAAGTTTATTACTGGAACCAAGGTCTCCTAAAGCCCAATTGATTTATTCAACCAATTTTTACTGAGCATCTGCTGTGAACTCTACCTTCATGGAGCTTCAGTTAAATTTTAGGAAGAAGTACAGGTGCCTAGGTGGCTCAGTCAGTTAAGTTCGAGCCCCGTGTCAGGCTCTGTGCTGACAGCTCAGAGTCTGGAGCCTGCTTCAGATTATGTGTCTCCTCTCTCTGCTCCTTCCCTGCTCGCTCGCTCTCTCTCTCTCTCTCTCTCTCTCTCTCAAAACTAAATAAACATTAAAAAAATTAAAAGAAAAGTTTTAGGAAGAAGTATAAGCAGATAACTTCCTATATCATTGCAGTACTAGGAGCAAGAAAGAAGAATGCTTCCCACATAGGTTTAAGAGAACTTTCCTGCTCTTTTCTGAGGAACACTGCCATGTGTTTGTTCATTAGTAAATAGGTAGAAAGTGTCCACTAAATGCCATAGACTGGGGTTTCAGGTACACAATGTATCTCTCTGCCCTCCAAGATATCATAGTCTATTAAAGGAGGCAGATATGTTTTCACTCATATGTGGATCTTGAGAAACTTAACAGAAGACCAGGGGGGAAGGGAAGGGGGAAAAATAGTTACAAACAGAGAGGGAGGAAGGCAAACCATAAGAGACTCTTTTTTTTTTTTTTAAATTTTTTTTTCAACGTTTATTTATTTTTGGGACAGAGAGAGGCAGAGCATGAACGGGGGAGGGGCAGAGAGAGAGGGAGACACAGAATCGGAAACAGGCTCCAGGCTCCGAGCCATCAGCCCAGAGCCCGACGCGGGGCTCGAACTCACGGACCGCGAGATCGTGACCTGGCTGAAGTCGGACGCTTAACCGACTGCGCCACCCAGGCGCCCCATAAGAGACTCTTAAATACAGAGAAGGATCTGAAGGTTGATGGGGGGGTAGGGGAGAGGGGAAAATGGGTGATGGCATTGAGGAGGGCACTTGTTGGGATGAGCACTGGATATTGTATGTACGCGATGAACCACGGGAATCTACCCCAAAAACTGAGAGCACACTTTACACACTGTATGTTAGCCAATTTGACAATAAATTATATTTTAAAAAAATGAGGCAGATGAATAAACAGACAATTGCAATACAATGTAAGTATTGTGGTAGAGGTAGGCACACAGTAGCCCCTATTCCACACTGTGTGTGTGTGTGTGTGTGTGTGTGTGCGTGTGTGTGTATGTGCGTGTGTCTGTCTGTCTGTCTTGTATTAGTGGTGGGGAGAATAAACAAGGAAGGCTTCTGAGAAAGATTATATATAAGTTAGATCCAGGGCTAGTGTGAGGCAAGTGAGGCTTCTAAGGCAAACATTTAATAAAGCACTTATTCTCAGATTCATGGAAAGTACAGGTGGGCACCAGAGTGTGAATGCCTCCTTAAATTTTGTACCCTAAGTGCCTCACCTGCCTCTTTTCTGTTTTGGTCCTGATCTGAGTTGAATTTCTAAAGGATGAATGAGAATTAAAGAGGGGAGAGAAAACACATAAAAAAATCACAGTTGAGGGGAGTGAGATTATCTCTCTTGATACTGGAGGACATTGAATGTGACTGGAAAGAGTAGGGAGGAGTCAGAGATTAAGACCTAGAGATTGAATAAAGGCTAAATTAGAGTCTTGGCAGGTAATAAAAGTGAGCAAAGCAGGCTGGATATAGGATGGCAATTGATATTCTGTCTCTGTGACTTGGTAATGAGAGGTAGGGCTGTGGCGAACAAAAAAAGACATGCTCCATCTAAGAGCAGCATCTTTGACTGGGCTCCAGTGATTGTTTCCACCTAAAATATGTGGGTCTACATTGCCATAATCTCTTATTTTTTTCCAGAAAGTGACACCCATATATTTTATGCCTAGTATTAAGTGCCACCAGTAAATTAAAATTGAAAACAGCAAACCAAACAAAACATACCTGTTGGCTGAACACACTGCATGGGTTTGTGATGCTGTTGCCTGGGTTAGACAATAAGGGGCCTGGAATACCTCATGAAATATTTTGGATTGTATCCTGAAGCTTATGGGGAGTAATACCCAAATGGCAAATGATCAAGCAGGAGACCTAGGCAGATACCCAAAAGATTTGCTTTAACCTTAAAAACTCTGAGTATTATCTGGTAGACCTTACCAGATAATATGTGTTTCTTGTGTTGTTAATTTTAACCATTCTAACAGGTATGCAGTAGTATGACACAGTGATTTTGATTTGTATGTCTCTGATGATGAGTGAGCATCTTGTCATGCATCTGTTAGCCATCTGGATGTCTTTCTTGGAAAAGTTCCTATTCATATTGTCTGCCCATTTCTTAACTGGATTATTTGTTTTCTGGGTGTTGAATTTGCTAAAATCTATAAAGATTTTGGATATTAACCCTTTATCAGATGTCATTTGCAAAAATTTTCTTCCATTACTTACCCTGCCTTTTAGTTTTGTTGATCATTTTGTTCCCTGTGCAGAAAGAAGCTTTTTATCTTGTTGAAATCCCACTAGTTCATGTTTGCTTTTGTTTCCCTTGCCTCTGGTGATGTGTCTAGTAAGAAGTTGCTATGACTGAGGTCAAAGAGGTTGCTGCTTGTATTCTTCTCTGGGGTTTTGATGGTTTTCTGTCTCACATTTAGGTCTTTCATCAATTGTGAATTTATTTTTGTTTATGGTGTAAGAAAGTGGTTCAGTTTCATTCTTCTGAATGTTGCTGTCTAGTTGTCCCAACGCCATTTGTTGAAGAGACTGTCTTTTTACAATTGGATTCTTTTTCCTGCTTTGTCAAAAATTACTTGATGATACAGTTTTGGGTCTATTGCTGGGTTCTCTATTCTGTTCCATTTGTCTATGCGTCTGTTTTGGTGCCAGTACCATACTGTCTTGAAGATTATAGCTTAATAATATAACTTGAAATATGGAATCATGATGTCTCCAGTTTTATTTTTCTTTTACAATATTGCTTTGACTATCCAGGGTCTTTTGGGCTTCCATACAAATTTTAGGATTGTTTGTTCTAGCTCTGTGAAAAATGTTGGTGGTATGCTGATGGAGATTGCATTAAATGTGGATTGCTTTGGGTAGTATAAACATTTTAACAATGTTTGTTCTTCCAAACCATGAGAATGGAATACTTTTCCATTTATTTGTATTATCTTCAATTTGTTTTATAAGTGTTCTATAGTTTTCACTGTAAAGATCGTTTACCTGTTTGGTTAGGTTTATTCCTAGGTTTCTAATTGTTTTTGGTACAATTGCAAATGGGATCAATTCCTTGATTTCTTTTTCTACTGCTTTGTTATTGGTGCATAGAAATGCAACTCATTTCTGTATGTTGATTTTATATCCTGTAACTTTGCTGAATTCTTGTATTCATTCTAGAAATTTTTTGATGGAGTCTTTTAGGTTTTCTACATAGAGTATCATGTTGTATGTAAATAGTGAAAGTTTGTCTTTTTTCTTTGATTTGGATGCCTTTAATTTCTTTGTTGTCTGATTGCTGAGGCTAAGACTTCCTTGTTAAATAATACTGGTGAGAGTGGACATCCTTGTCTTGTTCCTGAGTATAGGGGAAATGAAAGGCTCTTAATTTCTCCCCACTGAGGATGATATTAGCCTTGGATCTTTCATATATGGCCTTTATGATGTGGAGGGTTTTTTTTTTTTTTTTTAATTTTTTTCTTTTCAACGTTTATTTATTTTTTGCGACAGAGAGAGACAGAGCACGAACGGGGGAGGGGCAGAGAGAGAGGGAGACACAGAATCGGAAACAGGCTACAGGCTCTGAGCCATCAGCCCAGAGCCTGACGCGGGGCTCGAACTCCCAGACCGCGAGATCGTGACCTGGCTGAAGTCGGACGCTTAACCGACTACGCCACCCAGGCGCCCCTGATGTGGAGGGTTTTTAATCAAGAATGGATGCTGTACTTTGCCAAATGCTTTTTCTGCATCTATTGAGAGGATCATATAATTATAATCCTTTCTAATATTAATATGATGTATCACATTGGTTGATTTGTGAATATTGAACCAGAACTGCAGCCCAGGGATAAATCCCACTTGATCATGGTGAATAATTCTTTTAACGTACTGTTGAATTTGATTTGCTAGTATCTTGTTGAGAATTTGTACATCCATGTTCACCAGGGATATTAGCCTGTAATTCTCCTTTTTGTGGGGTCTTTGTCTGGTTTTGGAATGAAGGTAATGCTGGCTTATAGAATGAGTTTGTAAGTTTTCCTTCCTTTTATATTTTTTGGAACAGTTTGAGAAGAATAGGTATTAACTCTTCTTTCAGTGTCTGGTAGAATTCCTCTGAGAAGCCATCTGGGCCTGGAATTTTGTTTTTTGGGAGATACTTTATTACTGATTCAGTTTCTTTGCTGGTAATGGGTCTGTTCAAATTCTCTATTTCTTCCTGTTTCAGTTTTTTTTTTTATGAAATTTATTGACAAATTGGTTTCCATACAACACCCAGTGCTCATCCCAAAAGGTGCCCTCCTCAATACCCATCACCCACCCTCTCCTCCCTCCCACCCCCCATCAACCCTCAGTTTGTTCTCAGTTTTTAACAGTCTCTTATGCTTTGGCTCTCTCCCATTCTAACCTCTTTATTTTTTTTTCCTTCCCCTCCCCCATGGGTTCCTGTTAAGTTTCTCAGGATCCACATAAGAGTGAAAACTTATGGTATCTCTCTTTCTCTGGATGACTTATTTCACTTAGCATAACACTCTCCAGTTCCATCCGCGTTGCTACAAAAGGCCAGATTTCGTTCTTTCTCATTGCCACGTAGTATTCCATTGTGCATATAAACCACAATTTCTTTATCCATTCATCCGTTGATAGACATTTAGGCTCTTTCCATAATTTGGCTATTGTTGAGAGTGCTGCTATAAACATTGGGGTACAAGTGCCCCTATGCACCAGCACTCCTGTATCCCTTGGATAAATTCTTAGCAGTGCTATTGCTGGGTCATAGGGTAGATCTATTTTTAATTTTTTGAGGAACTTCCACACTGTTTTCCAGAGTGGCTGCACCAATTTGCATTCCCACCAACAGTGCAAGAGGGTTCCCGTTTCTCCACATCCTCGCCAGCATTTATAGTTTACTATTTTGTTCATTTTAGCCACTCTGACTGGCGTGAGATGATATCTGAGTGTGGTTTTGATTTGTATTTCCGTGATTAGGAGCGACATTGAGCATCTTTTCATGTGCCTGTTGGCCATCTGGATGTCTTCTGTAGAGAAGTGTCGATTCATGTTTTCTGCCCATTTCTTCACTGGATTATTTGTTTTTCGGGTGTGGAGTTTGGTGAGCTCTTTATAGATTTTGGATACTTGCCCTTTGTCCCATATGTTATTTGCAAATGTCTTTTCCCATTCCGTTGGTTATCTTTTAGTTTTGTTGATTGTTTCCTTTGCTGTGCAGAAGCTTTTTATCTTCATGAGGTCCCAATAGTTCATTTTGGCTTTTAATTCCCTTGCCTTTGGGGATGTGTCAAGTAAGAAATTGATGTGGCTGAGGTCAGAGGTTTTTTCCTGCTTTCTCCTCTAGGGTTTTGATGGATTCCTGTCTCACATTCATGTCCTTTGTCCATTTTGAGTTTGCTTTTGTGAATAGTGTAAGAAAGTGGTCTTGTTTCATTCTTCTGCATGTTGCTGTCCAGTTCTCCCAGCACTATTTGTTAAACAGACTGTCTTTTTCCATTGGATATTCTTTCCTGCTTTGTCAAAGATTAGTTGGCCATACTTCTGTGGGTCTAGTTCTGGGGTTTCTATTGAGTTCCATTGGTCTATGTGTCTGTTTTTGTGCTTGTACCATGCTGTCTTGATGATTACAGCTTTGTAGTAGAGGCTAAAGGCTGGGATTCTGATGCCTCCTGCTTTGGTCTTCTTCTTCAAAATTACTTTGGCTATTCGGGGTCTTTTGTGGTTCCATACAAATTTTAGGATTGCTTGTTCTAGCTTAGAGAAGAATGCTGGTGCAATTTTGATTGGGATTGCATTGAATGTGTACATAGCTTTGGGTAGTATTGACATTTTCACCATATTTTTTCTTCCAATCCATGACCATGGAATATTTCTCCCTTTCTTTATATCTTCTTCAATTTCCTTCATAAGCTTTCTATAGTTTTCAGCATACAGATCTTTTACATGTTTGGTTAGGTTTATTCCTAGGTATTTTATGCTTCTTGGTGCAACTGTGAATGGGATCAGTTTCTTTATTTGTCTTTCTGTTGCTTCATTATTAGTGTATAAGAATGCAACTGATTTCTGTACATTGATTTTGTATCCTGCGACTTTGCTGAATTCATGTATCAGTTCTAGCAGACTTTTGGTGAAGTCTATCAGATTTTCCATGTATAATATGTCATGTGCAAAAAGTGAAAGCTTAACTTCATCTTTGCCAATTTTGATGCCTTTGATTTCCTTTTGTTGTGTGATTGCTGATGCTAGAACTTCCAGCACTATGTTAAACAACAGCAGTGAGAGTGGGCATCCCTGTCATGTTCCTGATCTCAGGGAGAAAGCTCTCAGTTTTTTCCCATTGAGTATGATATTAGCTGTGGGCTTTTCATAAATGGCTTTTATGATGTTTAAGTATGTTCCTTCTATCTCGACTTTCTTGAGGGTTTTTATTAAGAAAGACGCTGATTTTTGTCAAATGCTTTTTCTGCATCCATTGACAGGATCTTATAGGTCTGTTCTTTTCTTTTATTAATGTGATGTATTACATTGATTGATTTGCAAATGTTGAACCAGCCTGCAGCTCAGAAATGAATCCCACTTGATCATGGTGTATAATTCTTTTTATATGCTGTTGAATTCGATTTGGTAGTATCTTATTGAGAATTTTTGCCTCCATATTCATCAGGGATATTGGCCTGTAGTTCTCTTTTTTACTGGGTCTCTGTCTGGTTTAGCAACCAAAATAATGCTCGCTTCATAGAATGAATCTGTAAGTTTTCCCACCCTTTCTATTTTTTGGAATAGCTTGAGAAGGATAGGTATTATCTCTACTTTAAATATCTGGTAGAATTCTCCTGGGAAGCCATCTGGTCCTGGACTCTTATTTGTTGGGAGATTTTTGATAACTGATTCAATTTCTTTGCTGGTTATACATTTGTTCAAGCTTTCTATTTCTTCCCATTTGAGTTTTGGAGGTGTGTGGGTGCTTAGGAATTTGTGCAATTCTTCCAGGTTGTCCAGTTTGTTGGCATATAATTTTTCATAGTATTCCCTGATAATTGCTTGTATTTCTGAGTGGTTGGTTGTAATAATTCCGTTTTTATTCATGACTTTATCTATTTGGGTCATCTCCCTTTTCTTTCTGAGAAGCCTGGCTAGAGGCTTATCAATTTTGTTTATTTTTTTCAAAAAACCAACTCTTTAGTTTCATTGATCTGGTCTAGTTTTTTTTTTATATTCCATATTGTTTATTTCTGCACTGATATTTATCATTTCTCTTCTTCTGCTTGGTTTAAGGTTTTATTTGCTATTTTGCTTCTATTTCCTTTAGGTGTTCTGTTAGATTTTGTAATGGGATTTTTCTTTTTTCTTGAGCTAGGCCTGGATTGCAATGTATTTTCCTCCTCTCAGGACTGCCTTTGCTGCATCCCAAAGCGTTTGGATTGTTGTCTTTTAATTTCCCTTTGTTTCCATATATTTTTAAATTTCTTCTCTAATTGCCTGGTTGACCCATTCATTCTTTACTAGGGTGTTCTTTAACCTCCATGCTCTTGGAGGATTTCCAGACTTTTTCCTCTGGTTGATTTCAAACTTCATAGCATTGTGGTCAGAAGTGTGCATGGTGTGATCTCAATTTTTTTTATACTTAGGAAGGGCTGTTTTTTGACCCAGTATGTGATCTATCTTGGAGAATGTTCCATGTGTACTTGAGAAGAAAGTATATTCTGTTGCTTTGGGATGCAGGGTTCTAAAAAGATCTGTCAAGTCTATCTGATCCAATGTATCATTCTGGGCCCTTGTTTCTTTATTGATTCTGTGTCTAGATGATGTAGTCATTGTTGTAAGTGGAGTATTAAAGTCCCCTTCAGTTACCACATTCTTATCAATAAGGTTGCTTTTGTTTGTGGTTGTTTTATATATTTGGGGGCTCCGTATTCGGTGCATAGACCTTTAATTGTTAGCTCTTCCTGATGGATAGACCCTGTAATTATTACATAATATCCTTCTTCATCTCTTGTTACATCCTTTAATTTAAAGTCTAGTTTGTCTGATATAAGTGTGGCTCCTCCAGCTTTCTTTTGACTTCCAGTAGCATGATAGATAGTTCTCCATCCCCTCACTTTCAATCTGAAGGTGTCCTCAGGTCTAAAATGAGTCTCTTGTAGAAAGCAAATAGATGGGTCTTGTTTTTTTTTTATCCATTCTGATACCCTATGTCTTTTGGTTGTAGCATTTAATCCATTTACATTCAGTGTTATTACAGAATGATATGGGTTTAGAGTCATTGTGATGTCTGTAGGTTTCATGCTTGTAGTGATGTCTGTGGTACTTTGTCTCACAGGATCCCCCTTAGGATCTCTTGTTGGGCTGGTTTAGTGGTGATGAATTTCTTCAGTTTTTGTTTGTTTGGGAAGAGCTTTATCTCTCCTATTCTAAATGACAGAGTTGCTGGATAAAGGATTCTCGGCTGCATATTTTTTTCTGTTCATCACATTGAAGATTTCCTGCCATTCCTTTCTGGCCTGCCAAGTTTAAGTAGAGAGATCCATCACGAGTCTTATCGGTCTCCCTTTATATGTTACAGCACGTTTATCCCTCGCTGCTTTCAGAATTTTCTCTTTACCCTTGTATTTTTTCAGTTTCACTATGATATGTCATGCAGAAGATCTATTCAAGTCACGTCTGAAGGAAGTTCTCTGTGCCTCTTGGATTTCAATGCCTTTTTCCTTCCCCAGTTCAGGGACGTTCTTAGCTATGATTTCTTCAAGTACCCCTTCCGCACCTTTCTCTCTCTCTTCCTCCTCTGGAATCCCAATTATGCATATATTATTGGGTTTCATCGCATTACTTCGTTCTCTAATTCTCTCCTCATACTCCTGGATTTTTTTTATCTCTCTTTTTCTCAGCTTCCTCTTTTTCCATAATTTTATCTTCCAATTCACCTATTCTCTCCTCTGCCTCTTCAATCTGAGATGTGGTCGCCTCCATTTTATTTTGCACCTCATTTATAGCATTTTTCAGCTCCTCACAACTATTTCTTTGTCCCTTGATCTCTGTAGCAATAGATTCTGTGCTGTCCTCTATGCTTTTTTCAAGCCCAGCGATTAATTTTATGACTATTATTATTTTTTTCAACGTTTATTTATTTATTTTGGGACAGAGAGAGACAGAGCATGAACGGGGGAGGGCCAGAGAGAGAGGGAGACACAGAATCGGAAACAGGCTCCAGGCTCTGAGCCATCAGCCCACAGCCTGATGCGGGGCTTGAACTCATGGACCGTGAGATCGTGACCTGGCTGAAGTCAGACGCTTAACCGACTGCGCCACCCATGCTCCCCTATGACTATTATTTTAAATTCATGTTCTGTTACTTTGCTTAAATCATTTTTGATCAGTTCGTTAGCTGTCACTACTTCCTGGAGTTTCTTTTGAGGAGAATTCTTCTGTTTTGTCATTTTGGATAGTCCCTGAGTGGCGCAGAACCGCAGGGCTCTTCCCCTGTGCTGTCTGGAGTAACTTGTGTTGGTGGGTGGGGCCGCACTCCGACCTGATGTCTGCCCCCAGTCCACGCTGGGGTCATAGTCTGACTGGTGTGTACCTTACCTTCCTCTCTCCCAGGGGCTGGACTCACTGCTGAATGGTGCGGCCCCTGTCTGGGCTACTTGCACACTGCTAGGCTTGTGGTGCTGATTAGATGGGATCTGGCATGTTAGCCTTGGTGGATCTGCAAGGTGCACAGGGGCCAGAGGGGAAGGCTCAGCTCACTTTGCCTTCAATGGTCCACTGTGGGAGGTCCCCTGAGGCACCAGGAGGGAGGCAGACCCGTCAGAGGGATGGATCCACAAAAGCACAGCGTTGGGTGTTTGTGCAGTGCAAGCAAGTTCCATGACAGGAACTGGTTCCCTTTGGGATTTTGGCTGGGGAATTGGCGAGGGAGATGGCACTGTCCAGCGCCTTTGTTCCCCACCGAGCTGAGCTCTGTCCTCTGGGTTTCAACAACTCTCCCTCACATTGTCCTCTAGCCCTCCTGCTCTCCGAGCAGAGCTTTTGACCTATAACATTCCAGAAGTGAATTCATGCTGGTTGTCAGAACTCACGGAGTCTGGCCCTTCTGCTTTTGGAAGCCAGACTCGGGGGCTCTGCCCTGCCAGGTGGGCTGCCCCTCCACTGCCTCGGCTCCTTCCCACCAGTCCGTGTGGTGCGCTCCACCTCTCAGCCCTTCCTACCCTCTTCCGTGGGCCTCTTGTCTATGCTTGGCTCGGGAGAGTCCATTCTGCTATTCTTCTGGCAGTTTTCTGGGTTATTTAGGCAGATGTGGGTGGAATCTAAGTGATCAGCAGAACGTGGTGAGCCCAGCATCCTCCTACACTGCTACCTTCCAAGAATCCATCATACAGAAAAACCATGGACACTTTCTTACACTATACAGAAAAATAAACTAAAAATGGATGAAAGACCTAAACGTAAGATAGGAAGCCATCAAAATCCTAGAGGAGAAAACAGGCAACAACCTCTTTGACCTCAGCCGAAGCAACTTCTTACTAGACGTGTTTCTGGAGGCAAGGGAAATAAAAGCAAAAATGAACTATTGGAATCTAGATAAAAACTTCTGCACAGTGAGGGAAACAATCAACAAAACTACAGAATGGGAGAAGATATTTGCAAGTGACATATTGGATAAAGGGTTAGTATCCAAAATCTCTAAAGCATTTATCAAACTCAGCATCCAAAATCAAATAATCCAGCGAATAAATGGGCAAAAAACATGAACATATACTTTTCCAAAGAAGACATCCAGATAGGTAACTGGCACATGAATACCTGCTCAACATCACTCATCATCAGGGAAATACAATGGGATACAATCAAAACCACAATGGGATACCACCTCACACCTATCAGAATAGGTAAAATTAACAACTCAAGAAACAACAGATGTTGGTGAGGATGTGGAGAAAGTGGTGCCCTCTTACACTGTTAATGGGAATCAAAACTGGTGCAGCCACTCTGGAAAGCAGCATGGAGGTTCCTCAAAAAATGAAAAATGGGACTACCTTATCCCAGAAATTGCACTACTATGTTTTTACCCAAAGGATACAAAAATAAAGATTTGAAATGGTACATGCACAAAATTTATAGCAGCACTCCCAACAATAACCAAATTATGGAAAAATGCCCAAATGTCCATTGACTGATGAGTGGATAAAGAAGGAGTGGTATATAAATATACAATGGAATATAACTCAGAGATTATAAAGACTTAAATCTTGGCATTTGGAATAACATGGATAGAACTAGAATGTATTATGCTAAGCAAAATAAGTCGGTCAGAGAAAGACAAATATCATATGATTTCACTCCTGGAATATAGGAAGCAAAACAGCTGAACTTAGGGAAAGAGAAGGAAAAATAAGATAAAAACTGACTGGGAGGCAAACCTTAAGAGACTCTTAAAGACAGAGAACAAACTGAGGATTGCTGTGGAGTGTTGGTGTAGGGGATGGGCTGAATGGGTGATGGTCATTAAGGAGGTCACTTTTTGGGATGAACACTGGGTGTTACATGTAAGTCATGAATCACTACATTCTACTCTGGAAACCATTAGTACACTATATGTTAATTAACTTGGATTTAAATGAAATAAAATAAAAATAAAATAATATATTGAACAATCACAGAATTTTTATTGAGAGTAACTCATTTTTTATTTTATTTTTATTTATATAATTTATTTTTAAATAATTTATTTTTATTAATTATTTTATTAATATTTATTAATTGAGGTGACCAGGTTACTTCAGTGGAATGGTTGAGAAATGACCTCTGAAATGCTGCTCTTTAATAAAAGCAATAGAAACACCAATAGACATTTTCAAAATCAACTTTTTAAGATCTCTGGACATTAACCAAAATTTGAAATAATAGAAGGTGTGCTTGTTCAAGAAAAATAGCTGAGTAATTAATAGAACAATGAGCTTTGTGGTTTTTGCCCTGTATTCTATACTCCTTTCTCCAGCTCCATAGTAGCCTTGAAAACTATGAGCTGGATAGTTTTGGAAGCTGTGAATATCATGATTTTAGTAGCCACTGCAGAGGGCAGAAGGGGATTGTAGCTCCCCTAGAACTGAAATATATTACTCATATGGGTTGCCTTATTTGAATTGACTCATAGCTGGCTTACTGCAAATGGATTTTTCCTTAGAGTTTACTTTTCAAAACAATCAATTAGTAGTGATTGTTCAGTACTGCAGTTCTCTTAGGCAGCATAAATTGTGATAGCAACCAAGAAGCTGAACAATAAACTTAAAAAGAAAAACTGGAGAATGAAATGTCCATAGAGAGCTTCGAAAAGTTGCTACATATTCCTATAAGTATGGAAGATCACATGCACATTTAGGGCTTTGCTTATATGTATTGTTTTGTGCCTGTCTAGAAAAGATTTTAGAAGGCTATATTGTCTTACTTCTGGCTGACCTTGAAGCTCTGGGCGGGAAGATTAAGGCAGAATTATAAACTAATTGGCTGAGTGTTGAAGGCACTCACCAACACACACAAGAGCCCTTCAACAAAGCCTGAGATACTTAATGGTTCAATGCATTTAAATACATCTCTGTCTAATCACTAGCTGACCACTAAGCTAACTGATCAGAGATGTCAGTGGCTTCATATGATAAAGAATACAGACTTTATAGCATTAGCCACAAACTCACTAAACAAACAGCAACAACAAGAACAAATTTGGGAAAAAGACAGGTTTTGATTTCTGATTTGTCACATTACATCATTTAAAATGTTCTCTTTTCAACAAAATTATGAGAAGTGTCACGAAATAAGAAAATTGGGGCACATGGCTCAATCAGATAAGCGTCCGACTTTTTATCTTTTCTCGGGGCATGATCTCATGGTATTTTAGATTGAGCCCTGTGTTGAGCTCTGTGCTGACAGCACAGAGCCTTCTCAGGGTTCTATCTCTGCCTCTCTCTCTCTCTCTCTGCCCCTCCTCTGCTCTCTCTTTCTCTCTCTCTCAAATTAAATAAATATTTTTTAAGAAAAGCAATATGAAAATGGGCCATGAATAAGGGAAAAAAGTCCACAATCAATAGAAACTGTCCCTGAGGAAAACAAATCATTGCACTTCTTGGGAAAAGAGTTTCGATGATGTATTTCTAATATTAGAAACATATTTATTTAATAAAAAAGAGCCATTTAAAACTGTGCATTTGAAAAGTACAATAACTGAAATGAAAATTCACAACAGGGGCTTAACCTCAAATGTTTACTGGTAGAAGATAGAATCAATAAATATTAAGATAGATGAATTGAGATCATACAATCTGTGGAAAAAAGTAAATTAAAAAATGAACAGAACTTCAGAGACCCATAACAGAATATACATAATGGCAGTCTCAGAAGAAGAGGATAGAGAGAAAAGGTAGAAAAGATATTTGAGTTAACAAAGGTAAAAACCTTGCTAAATTTGATGAAAAACTTTAGTCTGCTCATATAACAAATTCAACAAACCAAGGAAAGGAAAACTCAAATACATGCTTAAACATACTACAGCCAAATTTGGAAGAAAAAGAATAGGAGACATGAACAATACCATAAATCAACTATACCTAACACGTTTCCCTACCCAAGAGCAGTAGAATATATATTTTTTCATGTGTGCAAGGAATATTGTCCAGGAGAGACCATACATTAGGCCATAAAACAAGCCTCAATAAACTTAAATGAATGAAAATCATACAAAATAAATTTGCTGAATACAATGAAATGAATTTAGAAATTAATAACAGAAATTTGGAAAAGTCACAAATATGTGGAAATTAAACAGCATACTCCAAATTAATCAATTGATTAAATTTAGAGGTAATCACAAAGGAAATGATAAAATACTTCGCAAATAGAAAAAAACCAAAAACATAGTATATCTAACCTTATGGAATTCAGCTAAACAATGAATGGAAGGAACTTTGTAGCTTCAAATTTCCTACTTTAAGAAAGAACAAAGGTACCAAATCAATAACAGAACATTTTATCTTAAGTCACTGAAAAAAATGAGGAGCAAAGTCCAACACAAACAGAATGAATGAAATAAGAATAGAGAAGACATTAATGAAGTAGACAATAAGAAAACAATAGATAACAACAAAACCAAACATTTGCTTATTGAAAAGTTAAACAACATTGACAAACCCTTAGCTAGACTAACCAGGAGCAATACTAAATTACTAAAATTGGGAATGAAGTACAGGCCATTACCATTGACCTTACAGAAGTAAAACTGATTATAAGGAAATAGTATAAACATGTCTATACCTACAAATAAGATAACCTCAGTGAAATCAAATTCCTAGGAATATACAAACTACTAAAACTGGTGAAACAGAAAATGTTACTGGACCTATAACAAATAAAGCAATTTAATTTTTAATTGAAAAATATCCCATCAACTCATTCTGTAGGTCCAGCATTACCCTGATACAAAAACCAAAAGCATCCCGTGTTCATGTGTCAGATGACTTATATTGTTAAATTGGCAACAATCCCCATATCCATCTACACATTCAGTGTAGTACCTATCAAAATCTCAGCAGCTATTTTTTCAGAAATTGTCAAGGTGGTACTAAAATTCATATGGAAATTCAAGGGGCCTAGAATAGCCAAATAATCTTGAAAAAGAACAATATTGGATAACTCATACTTCCCCATTTCAAAACTCATTACTCCTTTGTATGTTCTTTACTATTACCACAATTATTTGGTATTGGCATAAGAACAGATACAGAGATCAATAGAATAAAAATAAGAGTCCAAATACAATCCCTTGTTATATGGCCAATTGGTTTTTGACAAGAGTGTCAAGATAATTAGGGGAAAGAATAGTCTTTTTGATAAATGGTGCTGAGATAATAGGATAAATACAAGTGAAAAAACGAAGTTGGACCTTTATACCATGCAAAAGTTAACTCAAAATGGATCAAACAGTTAAATGTAAAAGCTAAAATTATAAATCTCTTAGTAGGAAAAAAAAGATATAAGTTTTCACAACCTTGAATAAGCAGTGGTTTCTTACATAAGACCAACAAAGTACAAGCAATAAAAGAAAAGGTAGATAAATTGGATTTCAACAAAATTTTAAGCTTTTGTTCTTCAAAGGGCACCATAATGAAAGTGAAAGTCACACACACAGTGCCCCAAAATTTTGCAAATTATCTATCTGATAAGGGGGACATTTTGTCCAGAGTAGATAAAGTACTCTTACAACTCAATAATAAAGACAATTAGCCCAGTTACAAAATGGGCAAAGTGATTGGATAAATGTTTTTTCTTGCAATATTTTATTTAAATTCAAGTTAGTTAACATATAGTGTAGTAGTATTGGTTTCAGGAGTAGAATTTAGTGATTTATCACTTAGATGTAGCACCCAGTGCTTATCCCAACAAGTGCCCTCCTTAATGCCCATCATCTACTTAACACCCCCCCCACCTCCCTCCATCAATCCTGTTATTTCTCTATCTTTAAGAGTCTCTTATGGCTTGTTCCCCTCTCTCTATTTTTCTCCCCTTTCCCATATGTTCATCTGTTTTGTTTCTTAAATTCCATATATCAATGAAATCATATGGTATTTGTCTTTCTCTCACTGACTTATTTCACTTAGCATAATACACTCTAGTTCCATACAAAGGAGATAATTAAATGACCAATAAGCACAAAGATTCTCAGTAACATTAGGAATTAGGGTAAAACAAAACCACAATGAGATACCACTTCAAACCCACTAGGATTGTGGGCAACAAAAAGACAGGTAATAACAAATCTTGGTTAGGACATGGAGAAATTTGAAACTTCATACGTTGCATTGTTCATAGAAAATTGTGTAGATGATTTTGAAAATTTTGTCAGTTCTTCAAAAAGTTCAACATAGAGTTACCATAAGATTCAGCAATTCCATGCCTAGCTATGCACGCCCCTAAAACAAAAAAAATCCACACTAAATTTGTACGTACATATTCATGGGTACATTATTCATAATAGCCAATAAATGGTAACACCGTGTCTTTCAGTTGATAAATGGTTGAATAAATCTGATATAGCCATACAATGGAATGTTATGTGGCAATAAAAAATGAAGTATTGATAGTACAACATGGAATAGCCCTGAAAATATTATGCTAAGTGAAAGAAAGTCACAAAAGACCACATAGTGTATGATTTCATATTTATGTAAAATGTCTACAGTAGGCAAATCCATGGAGATAGGAAGTAGGTGAGTGGTTGACTGAATACAGGAGGAAGATGGGAATGGGGAGTGATGCTAATGAGTTAATGCTTCTTTTAGGGGTGATAAAACGATCTGGAATAGCAATGGTGGTTGCACAACTTTGAGAATATACTAAAAAGCAATGAGTTGTGTACTTTAAAATGGTAAATTTTATGGTATATAAATAATATTTCAATTTTAAAAAGTTACGTAACTATTTAGCCAAATATAAATATTGTCAAATATTTTTTTCCTCATGAATGATGAAGCCTGACTTTTATTTTATTTTTTTTCAATATATGAAGTTTATTGTCAAATTGGTTTCCATACAACACCCAGTGCTCATCCCAAAAGGTGCCCTCCTCAATACCCATCATCAACCCTCCCCTCCCTCCCACCCCCCCATCAACCCTCAGTTTGTTATCAGTTTCTAAGAGTCTCTTATGCTTTGGCTCTCTTCCACTCTAACCTCTTTTTTTTTCCTTCCCCTCGCCCATGGGTTTCTGTTAAGGTCTCAGGATCCACATAAGAGTGAAAACTTATGGTATCTGTCTTTCTCTGGATGGCTTATTTCACTTAGCATCACACTCTCCAGTTCCATCCATGTTGCTACAAAGGGCCATATTTCATTTTTTCTCATTGCCACGTAGTATTCCATTGTGCATATAAACCACAATTTCTTTATCCATTCATCCGTTGATAGACATTTAGGCACTTTCCATAATTTGGCTATTGTTGAGAGTGCTGCTATAAACATTGGGGTACAAGTGTCCCTATGCATCAGTACTCCTGTATCCCTTGGGTAAATTCTTAGCAGTGCTATTGCTGGGTCATAGGGTAGATCTATTTTTAATTTTTTGAGGAACCTCCACACTGTTTTCCAGAGTGGCTGCACCAATTTGCATTCCCACCAACAGTGCAAGAGGGTTCCCATTTCTCCACATCCTCTCCAGCATCTATAGTCTCTTGATTTGTTCATTTTGGCCACTCTGACTGGTGTGAGGTGATATCTCAGTGTGGTTTGATTTGTATTTCCCTGATGAGGAGCGACGTTGAGCATCTTTTCATGTGCCTGTTAAGCCTGACTAATTTTAAACACATACCTGCTGGTAGTAGTAGCTTCCCCCATCTCTGATGATCTATTCAGATGATATTTAGTAACCTAATCTTTGGTTACCTCTACCTGGAGAGTTGTGGGCAGTGTGACAATGGCAAGACTCTAGCAGCAAGACAGGTCTGAATTTGTAATGTAGCATTGTCATTTACTTCTTGTATGGTTTTGAACAAGTTGCTTAGCTTCTGTGAGCCTTAGCATTCTCATGTTCAATTTAGGAATAATTACATGTCCCTCATAAAGTTATTATGAGTATTAAGCTGTCAACCAAAGGGCTTTTATCCATTTATGTTTCATGAAATTAACCTTTTCCTTTAAATGTTCCAATATTATATGCATCACATTTCTTTTAGAGTCAAACTGATCTTGCCTGGAAAAATGCTCAAATAAACAATCTGACTCCTTTTGTAGTGTTAACCTTAACAATAAAACAGCCATTTTTTTTAACCAGCAAAAATGGATTTATTCAGGAATAAGAGAGAATTGCAATTCAGGAAAAGGAGGTTATGGAATGGTTTTCATAAGCAAATTCAACAAGCAAAGGAAAGAAACATTTTATAGATAAGAAGGAAGTTGGGAGGGGCTGTTAAAGTCCACTGGAGAAAAGCAAGTGGGTGATAGCTGTTTCCCCTTGGCCGATTTGCGTGTGTAGTTGATTTCTTGTAGTAGATGCAATATACATCCTTCCCTGCTGAAGCCTGTAATTGATGATTCTTTCCCACTGAGGATTCTTCTGTTATGGGGTCTGTAACTGATGATATTTCCTGTAATTGACATTGAATATGCCTCCCCCCACCTTTCCAGCCTCCCCTTCTAGAATCCTGAGTCCACTTTAATGAGGTTTGCCTTTATTAATTTTTTCAGTAGCATACAGTATTTGGGGACAGGAGTTCTGCAAACATTTCTGTGTTTTCCTATTTACTCTTCCTGATTAAATTATTTTTTTTCTTTATGTTGAGCTTGAGCTTTTAATTTGCAGTGTTTCCAAAGGTGACCTCCTTGAGTATGAGCAATTTGATCCTCAGAAGGAAAGAGTGCCATTATCTGGTGTCCTGTATTGACCCAGCACTTAGTTTCTTTGGTGCTAGGAATTCTTGATTAGTTATCCACTTCTCTTGGGAAGGGAAATCTATTTTTTATTTAAAATATCAATATGACTATATTTGTTTTCTAGGCTTTCAAGAAGTTTTCTTTAAATCAGATACCATTTGATAATATTCTTCCTGTTTTTGGTGAGAAGTTTTGAACTTTAAACTAGTAGTTACTAGAATTTGAAGGGACGCTAAATACTATTTAACTTCTCTTTTTTAATATCTGGAGACCATGAAGTCTAGGAAGGAGAAGTTACTTGCCCTGTCACCTCACCAGTAGATCACAGAACTGGCACTAAAAGTGTAGAAAGTTGGGATGGGGGGGAGAAGTGGTAAGGTTTATTTTCTACTATGTGTTGGCACTTTACATTTATCTTCTGATTTAGTTTTTTTTTAATGTTTTTATTTATTTTTGAGACAGAGAGAGCATGAGCAGGGGAGGGGCAGAGAGAGAGGGAGACACAGAATCTGAAGCAGGCTCCAGGCTCTGGGCTGTCAGCACAGAGCCCGATGTGGGGCTCGAACTCACAGACTGTGAGATCATGACCTGAGCCGAAGTCGGACGCTCAACCAACTGAGCCACCCAGGCGCCCCTTCTGATTTAGTTTTTACAACACTCTCAGGTAGATATATTATGTCTCTTTGACAAGTGAGGCAACTGAAACTCATAGGGGGTAAGTCATTTATCAAGAGTTTCACAGCAAGAAGATGACAAAATATGGATGCAAATCTAGCCCTCTCTCAAAGTCATGCTCTTTTTTATTTCATCCCCTAAAGTAGAATCCTCATTTTCTGTCACCCTAATGTTCTTTCTAACATGTCACATCGCTTTCTTACCTACATTCCCACACTCATTAGGAACCTGAGGAGAAACAAAAGTAGAATGCAGGGAAATGGAATTTATCTATCTATTAAGGAAAAAGGTTTATTTTTAAATATAATTTATTGTCAAGTTGGCTTATATAGAGCACCCACTGCTTATCCCAACTAAGGAAGGAGATTTTAATAGAGACACTGCAAGCAGGTGACTAACAGTCCTGGGAAAACCAGGACTTGGGGTTTTCCTTGAACAAGGGGCTTCCAATTTTATAACTGTGACAGTTCCAGGGACACCAAGACAAGTTGGTCATCACTCCTTTCACTGGAGGTGTATGAGCAGAGATTTGATGGTTCCTCAGGCTTGAAGAGTTGCATAAGACCATCTGAGATTCTTCTGTTACTGTGAAATAAGACGTTTACCTTGTTGTTTTTGTTTTTGGAGCTCAGGTCCAAATTCTGATAAAATTAGGTCAGAGGGCTGAAAGTTAAATATAATAACACAAAATAGAAACAAGGGAATACTTGAGTCTTACTGTTCTCTGTACTACTAGAACATAGTTTCATTGTTGTTTTGTTCATTCCTTTTTGTTTTATTTCAATATAAGAATACATTCTCAGGTAGTTATGATTCATTTTCTGACAGGCTCTGAGTGTTCATCCCTGCAATTATATTGTTGTGCCAATCAAGCTGTCTGATACTTAGCAGGTGAATTTGGGCTTTAACTAGTCTGGGAAGGGGGCTGGCATTGGTATGTAAGCTTGCCAGATACTTTTTTTTTAAAGGAAATACCAGAATTTTATTTAAAAATATTGAAATATTTTAGATTTTGTGCTATTACAGAGATCATATATGAAACCAATAGTGGGAATTAAAAGATACTGTTTAGGGGTGCCTGGGTGGCTTAGTCGGTTAAGCATTTGACGTCAGCTAAGGTCATGATCTTGTGGTTCGTGAGTTCAAGCCCTGAGTTGGGCTCTGTGCTGACAGCTCTGAGCCTGGAGCCTGATGCTGATTCTGTGTCGCCCTCCCCAACTCATGCTCTGTCTCTCTCTGTCTCTCTGTCTCAAAAATAAATAAATATTAAAATTTTAAAAAAGATACAGTTTAGGCTCTTCTAATAAACATTATAGTAAGGAATATATGTGAAAAAAATTATAATCAGTGTATGTTTCAAAAAATACTTTCTATGTGCTTTATGTATCAATTAATTTAATTCTCACAAGTCTAGAAGTTTAGTATCCTTTTAATCTCTGATTTTTATTTAAAAATTTTTTAATGTTTATTTATTTTACAGACAGAGAGACAGAGCACAAGCAGGGGAGGGGCAGAGAGATAGGGAGACACAGAATCGGAAGCAGACTCCAGGCTCTGAGCTGTCAGGACAGAGGTCGACACAGGGCTCAAACCCACAAACCGTGAGATCATGACCTGAACTGAAGTCGGACACTTAACTGACTGAGTCATCCAGGCGCCCCTTTAATCTCTGATTTTTATTTTTATTTATTTATTTATTTTTAAATTTTTTTAACGTTTATTTATTTTTGAGACAGAGAGAGACAGAGCATGAATGGGGGAGGATCAGAGAGAGAGGGAGACACAGAATCCGAAACAGGCTCCAGGCTCTGAGCGGTCAGCACAGAGCCCGACGCGGGGCTCGAACTCACCGACCGCGAGATCATGACCTGAGCCGAAGTCGGCTGCTTAACCGACTGAGCCACCCAGGCGCCCCTAATCTCTGATTTTTAAATGAGGACATTGAGATACAAAAGAATTACTAATTTCCCCAGATCAAATAGCTATGAAAATGGTGTAGCCAGACTTCAAGATCAGGCAATCTGATCTCAGAGTCTTTAAGCTTAACTAACTTCATGCTATTTTTTTAAGGAAAAATTACCTGGAAATGGGAATGAAACATTAAGGTAATACTAACAAAATTATCTCTTTGTGCAGAGGTGCATAAAGTATGGGAAAATGAACATCCTCCTTCCCTTAAGACAGCTTCAGGGAGAAAAGAAAAAGTCAGGTCTTGGCTTCAGGAAAGGACAGGAAAGGAGAATTCTGTGAAGAGTATCAGGTTAAGGGAAGATCTCTGTGTAATGAATAGGGGTTTTAAGGATCACTGTGGAGGTGGTTGAGAGGAAGCACAGGCCCCCATAGGTATAAGAATATGTTATATAAGATTTACAAGGATGTGAAGCATGGTACTATTGACTGGCCTTGTATTATCAGGTTGAGTGGAGATCTGCTGACACCTAGCAGTGTATACCACTTGCTTAGGATTCTAAGTAGACTAATGAAGACCTGAGTTGTTGACACTGAAAGATCCCTCCTCTAATGACTGGAAGATACCCCTCTTGGATAAATCAACAATGGCTAGTACACAGTTGTATATTCTATTTCAAGTGTTTTGTTTTTCTGCTTATTTGATTTTATTATGTTTATCTTTTAAAGTCCTGCTTTGCTGTATTTCTTTTGTAATTATATGGAAACAAAATGAAAGATAATATATAAAGAAAATATAATTACAAAGATACAATTAATACACATATGCCTACTATTCAAAAATTAAAGTTTTGTATTTACTTCAGATTATTTGCTCTTTTTGTTCTTTAAAAACATTTTATGTATTTATTTTTGTTCCAAAATTTTATTTAATTCTAGTTAGTTAACATACGGTGTAATGTTGGTTTCAAGAGTAGAATTCAGTGATTCATCCCTTACATTTAATACCCAATGCTCATCATAAGAAGTGCCCTTCTTAATACCCATTACCCATCTAGCCCATCCCTTACACATGTCCATCCATCAACCCTCCGTTTGTTTTCTATCCTTGAGAGTCTCATATGGTTTGCTTCCCTTTCTGTCTTTTTTTCCCTTTGCATATATTCTTCTGTTTTGTTTCATAAATTCCACATACGAGTGAAATCATATGGTATTTGTATTCCTCTGAGTGACTTATTTCACTTAGTATAATATACTCCAGCTCCATCCACATTGTTGCAAATGGTATGCTTCCATTATTTTTGATAGCTGAGTAATGTTCCATTATATATATATAATATTCCATATATTATATTACATATATAATACATATACAATATGGAACATTTCTCAGCTTTCAATGGAATATTACTCAGCCTTCAAAAGTAATGAAAGCTTAACACACACACACACACACACACACAAGCACATACACAGCATATCTTTATCCATTCATCAGTGGATGGACACTTGGGCTGTTTCCATAGTTTGGCTATTGTTGATAATGCTGTTATACACAGTATAAACATTGTGGTGCATGTACCCCTTTGAATCTGTATTTTTGTATTCTTTGGGTAAATACCTAGTAGTGCAATTGCTGAATCATATGGTAGTTGTATTTTTACTGTTTGAGGAACGTCCATACTGTTCTCCAGAGTGGCTACACCAGTTTGCATTCTCACCAACATTGTAAGAGTGTTCCGTTTTCTCCACATCCTTGCCAAATCTGTTGTTTCCTGTGTTGTTAGTTTTAGCCATTCTGACCGGTGTGAAATGGTATCTCATGGTTTTGCTGTGTTTTTCCCGATGATGAGTGATGTTAAGCATCTTTTAATGTGCCTGTTAGCCATCTGTTTGTCCTCTTTGGAAAAGTGTCTATTTGTGTCTTCTGTCAATTTCTTAACTAGATTATTTGTTCTTTGGGTATTGAATTTGATAAGTCTTCTATATATTTCAGATACTAACCCTTTATCACATATGTCTTTGGCAAATATCCTCTCCCATCCCATAGGCTGCCTTTTATTTTTGTTGATTATTTCCTTCACTGTGCAGAAGCTTTTTATATTAATGAAGTCCCAATAGTTCATATTTGCTTGTGTTTCCTTTGCCTCCAAGAACATGTCTAGTAAGAATTTTCTCTGGCTGAGGTAAAAAAGTTTACTACCTGTGCTTTCCTCTAGGATTTTGATGGTTTCATGTTTTACATTTAGGTCTTTCATCCATTTTAAATTTCTTTTTGTGTATGGTGTAAGAAAGTGGTTAAGTTTCATTCTTCTGCATATTACTGTCCAGTTGGCCTAACATCATTTGTTGAAGAAACTGCCTTTTTCCATTGGATACTCTTTCCTGCTTTGTTGAAGGTGAGTTGACCATATTATTGTGGGTCCATATCTGGGTTTTCTATTCTGTTCCATTGACATACATGTCTGTTTTTGTGCCTGTATCAAGCTGTCTTGATGACTTCAGCTTTACAATATAGCTTGAAGTCAGGAATTGTGATGCCTCCAGCTTCACTTTTCTTTTTCAGGATTTCTTTGGCTATTTAAAGACTTTTATGGTTCCATAGAAATTTTAGGATTGTTTGTTACAGCTCTGTAAAAAATGCTGGCAGTATTTTGATAAGGATTGCATTAAATGTGTAAATTGCTTTGGGTAATATAGACATTTTAATAATGTTTGTTCTTCCAATCCATGAGCATGGGATTTTTTCCAATATCTTTGTGTCCTCTTCAATTTCTCTCATAAGTGTTGTATAGTTTTCAGAGTACATATCTTTTACTTCTGTGGTTTGGTTTATTGCTAAATATCTTATTGGTTTTGGTACAATTGTAACTGGGGGTGATTCCTTGATTTCTTTTTCTGATGCTTCATTATTGGTGTATAAAAATGCAACTGATTTCTGTACATTAATTTTATGTCCTGCAGCTTTGTTCAATTCATGTATTAGTTACAGCAAATTTTTGGTGGGGTCTGTCAGATTATCTACATAGAGTAACTTGTCATCTGGAAATGAAGTTTGACATCTTCCTTGCCAATGTGAATGCCTTTTATTTCTTTTAGTTGTCTGATTGCTGAGGCCAGGACTTTCAGTAGTATGTGGAATAACAGTGGTGAGAGTGGACATCCCTGTCATGTTCCTGACCTTAGTGGTAAAGATGTCAGTTTTTTCCCATTGAGGATGATATTAGCTGTAAGCCTTTTGTATATGGCCTTTATGATGTTGAGTTATGTTTCCTCTATCCCTACTTTCTTGAAGGTTTTTATCAAGAAAGTGTTTTGTCAAATGCTTTTTTTTCATCTATTGAGAGGGTATAAAGAGGTTCTTATCCATTCTTTTATTATGTGGTGTATCATGTTGATTGATTTGTAGATATTGAACCACCCCTGCAGCCAGGTAGTAAATCCCACTTGATTGTGGTCAATTCTATTACATTAATTCTATTAATGTACTGTTGGATTCGATTTTCTATTATCATGTTGAGAATTTTCACATCCAGGTTCATCAGGGATATTGGCCTGTTTTTCTCTATTTTAGTGGGGTCTTTGTCTGGTTATGGAATCAAAGTAATATTGGCCTAGAATAAGTTTGGAAACTTCCCATTTACATTTTTTGGAACAGTTTGAGAATAATAATTATTAAGCCTTCTTTAACTGTTTGGTAGAATTCCCCTTGGATGCCATCTGTCCCTGGACTTTGTTGGGAGATTTTTGATTAATGATTAAATTTCTGTGCCGGTTTGGATCTGTTCAAATTTTCTATTTATTCCTGTTTCACTTTTAGTAGTTTGTATGTTTTTAGGAATTTGTCCATTTCTCTCAGATTGCCCAGTTTGTTGGTATATAATATTTCATAATATTCTCTTATAATTGTTTGTATTTCTGTGGTGTTGGTATTCTCTCCCCTTTCATCTGTGGTTTTATTTGGGTCCTTTCTCTTTTTCTTTTGATAAGTCTGGCTTAGAGTTTATCAATTTTATTAATTCTTTGAGAGAACCAGCTTTTAGTTACATTGATCTGTTCTCCTATTTTTTTATATATCATTTATTTATGCTCTTGTCTTTAGTTTTTCCCTTCTTCTCCTGGCTTTAGTCGTTATTTGCTGTTGTTTTTCTAGCTCCTTAAAGTGTAAGGTTAGGTTGTGTGTTAGAGACATTTCTTGCTCCTTGAGTTAAGTCTGTATTGCTATATACTTCCTCCTTCTGACTGCCTTTGCTATCAAAGAGTTTGGACTGTCATGTTTTCTTTTTCATTTGATTCCACATATATTTTTTATTTCCTCTTTAATTTCCTGGTTAACTCATTCATTCTTTAGTAGGAGGTTCTTTAATCTCCGTATATTTGTGGTCTTTCCAAATTTTTTCTTGTGGTTGACTTCAAGTTTCATATTGTTGTGGCTTGAAAATATACATGGTATGATCTCAGTATTTTTGTACGTGTTGAGCACTGATTTGTGATCCAGTATGTGATCTATTCATGAGAATGCTCCATGTGCACTTGCAAAGAATGTGTATTCCACTGCTTTAGAATGAAATGTTCTGAATATATCTGTTAAGTCTATCTGCTCTAGTGTGTCATTTAAAGCCATCGTTTCCTTGTTGATCTTCTGCATGTATGATCTGTACATTGCTTTAAGTGGGGTGTTAAAGTCTCCTATTATTTTATTATTTTCAATGATTTCCTTTATGTTTGTGATTGATTTATATATTTGGCTGCTTCCAATTGGGGGCATAGATATTTACAATCACTAGATCTTCTTCATCAATATAGACCTTAATTATGATAGAGTGCCCTTCTTCATCTCTTGTTACAGTCTTTGGTTTAAAATCTAGCTTGTCTGATATAAGTATGGCTACTTCGGCTTTTGGTGTCTGTTAGCATGTTAGATGGTTCTCCCTCTCCTCACTTTCAGCCTCAGGATGTCTTTAGGTCTAAAATGAATCTTTTGTTGGCAGCATATAGTTGAGTCTTGTTTTTTTTTTTTTATATTGATACCCTATTGTTTTTTTTATTGGATTCCCAGATAATTCTAATGTGTTGCCAGGGTGAAGTATAACTGCCTTATACCAAGGAAGAAACACAACTAACATTTATTGATTGGCTATCATGTGTTCTGGGAGCTATATTTGATGTTATCTTGTTTACTCATCAAAGAACCCTGTGAGATAGGAATTATTATTTCTGGGTAAGGAAAGTGAGTCTCAGAGAATTTGAGTAACTTATCAAAGGTCACAGTTAGTACATCAAATGTGCTTTTTACTCAACCATAGTGCTTCTAAAAACAAGAAAAAAACACAACTCATTCATCAATTATGTCTCCATAACTACTCTGATGTAATAATTCCTAATATGCTCATTTTACAGATGTCGAAATTGAGGCATAGAAAGACTAAATTGAGAAATTTGTCTAGGTTGGTAAGTAGTGGAGCAGGGACTCAAACTCAAATCTCAAGATTTTAGTTCCACTTTTTTTTTTTTACACGGAAAACTCATTTACATGGAAAACTCACTTTGCTAATCATTTTGCTTGTCTATGAAATGAGAGAAGTCCTGGCTACTCCTAAGGGTGCCTGTGAGGATTAATAAAATATTAACTATGAAAGAATTCATAGAAAACCATAGGCCAATATTACTGATGCATGATGATGCAAAAATTCTCAACAAAATATTAGAAAACAAAATTCAGACTCACATTAAAAGGAGAATAATCAGGATCAAGTAGGATTCATCCCTGGGAAGCAAAGATGGTTGAATAAGTGCAAATCAATAAATTTGATATATTAAATTCATAAAATGAAAGGTAAAAGTCAATGATCATCTCAATCAATGCAGAAAAGCCATTTGACAACTCCCAAAAGCTAAAGTCCAGGTCCAGAATTCATATATGAAGTGAATTCTACCTAACATTTAAAGAAGAGCTAATACCTATTCTTGTACTCCTGAAACTAAGACTATAGTATGTTAACTAACTTGAATTTAAATTTAAAAAATAGTAATAAATGATCAGAAGACTTGAATAGACATTTTTCCAAATAAGACATACAAATGCCAAAAGACTTATGAAAAGATGCTCAACATCACTCATCATCAGGAAAATGCAAATCAAAACTACAATGAGATATCACCTCACACCTGTTAAAATGGCTACAATAGAAAAATACAAGACATAAGTCTTGGTGAAGATGTGGAAAAAGGAATCCTCTTGCTCTGTTGGTGGGAATGCAGACTGGTTCAGTCAGTGTAGAAAATAGTATTCAGTTTCCTCAAAAAATTAAAACTGGAACTATCCAATTATCCAGTAATTGCGCTACTGGTACTTACCCCCCAAAATACAAAAAAAAATAGTCATTCAAAGGTATATATGCACCCCTATATTTATTGGAGCATTATTTACAATAGATAAATTATGAAAGCAGTCCAAGTGTCCATTGATAGATAAGTGGATAAAGAAGATGTGGGGTGTGTGTGTGTGTAATGAAGTATTATTCAGTCATAAAAAGAAGAAAATCTTGCCATGAAATGAGTAGATCTAGAAAGTATATTGGTAATTGAAACAAGTCAGTCAGAGAAAGACAAATACCATATGATCTCACTTGTATGTGGAATTTAAGAAACAAAAAAAAATGCACAAAGGAAAAAAGAGACAAACCAAGAAACAGTCTCTTAATTATAGAGAACAAACTGAGGGTTACCAGAGGGGAGGATTATGGGGGGGATTGGTGAAATAGGATATGGGGATTAAATAATACACATCATCATGAAAAAAAAAAGTAAAATAAAATAAAATGCTAAAAAGGTGGGGTAAAGAGATTAATTTTATAGTAATTGCACTATAGGACCTAAATGCTGGACTAAAGTCATCAGGACTAAATAAATGCCAGTCATCATCTCATTGTTATTGTTTAGTCATAAGTCAGGGCTTTGGAAGTGCCTTACTCAACAAAGTTGATGCTTTTTGGAAAGTTGGAAAGTTTGGAAATTTGTACAAATCAAATAACACTTCAAATTTGTTAGAAAAGTTCAGTAATTAAAGATATCCTGAAATGAATATTTCATAATGGTAAAGTAAACATAACAAATAAAAACTATTTGCATTATGATTAACCATCAATAAAAATAATAGATAAAAATATTTGACAAAATTTAATATGTGTTCATGGTAAAAACTCTCAACAAATTAGATATAGAAGGAGTGTACCTCAGTATAATAAGGGCAGTATGTGACAGCCCACATCTAACATCATATTCAGTTGTGAAAGTTCCAAAGCTTTCTTTCTAACATCAAGAATAAGACAAGTGTTCAACATTGTATTGGAAGTCCTAGCCATATTAATTAGGAAGAAAAAGAAAGAAAAGACATCAGAATTGGAAAGAAAGAAGTAACATTATCTCTATTTGATTTTAAATAGACAAAATCCTAAAGACTTCACCAAAAAAAAATGTGGGGTACGAGGTGAAAGAAATGAGTGAAGAGGATAATAAGTTTAAAAAAAAACAAAAAATAAATTATGTGAGAAAGAAATAAAGAAAATGATTTCATTTGCAAGGGCATAATAACCAAAGTATTTAGGAATAAATTTAACCAAGGTGCTAAAAGACTTATACTGTGAAAACTATAAGACATTGATGAAAGAAGTTGAAGATGAAACAAATAAATGGAAAGATATAGTTCTCATGGATTGGAAGAATTAATATTATTAAAATATCCACACTACCCAAGGCAATCTATAGATTGAATTTAATCCCTAACAAAATATCATAGCATTTTCACAGACTACAACAAATAATACTAAAATTTGTCTTGAGAAAGAAGAACAAAGCTAGAGGCATTAATGCTCCCTGATTTCAAATTATATTACAAAGTTGTAATCAAAACAGTATGGTACTGGCACAGAAACAGACATATAGATCAGTGGAACAGAATAGAGAGCCCAGAAATAAACCTGCATTTATATGGTCCATTAATCTAAGACAAAGGAGGCAAAAATATACAATAGGGAAAAGACTGTCTCTTCAATAAATGGTGCTGGGAAAACTGGATATTCACATGGAAAAGTATGATTCTGATCTTACACTATTCATAAAAGTTAACTTGAAATGGATTAAAGACTTAAATGTAAGACCTGAAACCATAAAATTCCTAGAAGAAAACATATAGGAAAAGCTTCTTGATATGGGTCTTGGCAAATATTTTTTTTGATATGACACCTAAAGCACAACAACATAAAAAATCAAGTGGGACTATGTCAAACCAAAATTCTTTTGCACAGTCAAAGAAACAGTCAACAAAATGTAAAGGCAACCTATGGAATGGGAGAAAATATTTGCAAATCATATATCTGATAAAGGGCTAATAGCCAAAATGTATAAACAACTCATATAACTCAATAGCAAAACAAACAACCTCCAAAAAATTCAATTAAATATGAACAAACGATTTGAATCAACAGTTTTCCAAATAATATATTAAAATACCCAAGAGGTACATGGAACTTGCTTAACTTCACTAATCATAAGGGAAATGCAATTCAAAACCACAATGAGATATCACTGTGGTTAGAATAACTGTCATCAAAAAGACAAGAGATAACAAATACTGGTGAGGATGTGGAGAAAAGGGAACCCTTGCACACTGTTGATAGGAATGTAAATTGGTACAACCACTCAGGAAAATAGAGTGGAGGTCCCTCAAAATATTAAAAATAGAATTACCTTATGATGCAGCAATTCCACATCTGAGTATATATCCAAAGGAAATGAAATCACTATGTTGAAGAGATATCTGCACTCCTGTGTTCATTGCAGTATTATTTGTAATAGCCAAGACATGGGAAACAAATGACCATTGATAGATGAATGGATTAAAAAGTTATGATATACATATATATGTTTATTGACATATATATATATATTAGAATATTATTCAGGCATAAAATAGTTGGATATTTTGCCACTTGTCACAACATGAATGGATCTTTATGGTATTATGCTAAGTGAAATAAATCAGACAAAATCATACTGTATGATCTCACTTATATGTGGAACCTGAAAAACAAACTCATAGAAAAAGAAATCAGGCTTGTGGTTGCCAGAAATGGGGGTTGTTTTAATTGTATGAAGGCAATCAAAGGGTACAAACTTACAGTTATAAAATAAATAAGAACTGAGTATGTAGTGTACAACATGATAATTATAATTAGTATGGCTATGTGGTATTTTGAAAGTTGCTAAGAGAATAGATCCTATCCTTAAACTTGTGTGGTATGTATATCAATTATATTTCAGTAAAACTGAAGGAAAAAAATCTCTTTGGTAGGGATTGGCAAGGAAAAAACAAGAAGAAGAAAGAAAATGAAAACAAAAAGATATTCAACAGGCACTGAACACATTCTTCTGTTAGCCTTTGGTTGGTACCTTCCTCTAGTGTCCAGGCAGGCTCAGAGCACTGGCCCCTACCTCATATCACACAGATCTATGCCCACCTCCCTATCAAGTACTGTGATTAATTTGTCTTATCTTTTATTCTATCCTTCTAGCTGAATCCTTCAAGGAATTTGCTGAATTGCTCAATGAAGTAGAAAATGAAAGGATGATGATGGTAGGTCTCTAACACTGGGCCATGACCTTATTCATTGGATCGGTACTCTGTTGTTTCCATTTTGTCTCATGGCTGTTTAGTACAGTAAAGATATTTAGGCAATAGATCTGGTTATTCTGTCTCAAGCTTTTACCCTGGGAATTTAACATTAGCTAGAGATAGATTATTGTAGAAACTCCATTCCTCTTCATATCAGTGAGAAAGGGTTTCAAAGGACATTAAACTAGGCTATTGAACATGTGCAAAGAAATTGTGGCCTTTAGTGTTCTTAAACATATTATCCATTTATTTATCTGTTTCTCTGTTTGTAAAAATAATAATATGGGTTTTATTTATATTTGACATATAATTGTTTCATTTAAATCTGTGTGAAAACTTTCCTTACATTTAAAGTCTATTTTTTAAAATAATATACTTATTTTTAGAGCAGTTTTAGTTTTATAGAAACAGAGATTTCATATAATCCCTTTCTTCTATTTTGATTCCTGTAGCTTTGTAGTAAGACTTAATGTTAGGTGTGAACTTTACAACCATTTTGTCAGCATCCACCAAATGAATTGCTGGGATTTGATCAAGATTACATTGAATCTATAGAACAGGTTGGGATAAACTGACATCTTAAAAGTATTTTCTTATTTATGAACATGGATTATCTTTCCATTTATTAAGCCCTTCTTTGATTTCTGTTATCAGAGTTTCTTACATAGCTCTTGTATGCATTTTATTAGATATGTTCCTAAGTATTTTCTTTTTTTGTGAGCTCTATTTTAGCAGCTTAAAAAGTAATCATTTTGTGTGGACCCTAAACCTGCAGCACTAATGTCACCTGGCAAATTGTTAGAAATGGAAGTCCTTGGCCCCAACCCAGACCTATTTGTACCTAATGTGAACGTACCTAAGTTGGTCAATATTTATTTTGATTAGGGGTGTGAGGGTAAAGTTGGAACTTTGTAGAGAGCAAAGAGAGGTGTATCTTGCCTTTCTTGATAAGTTGTCTTCCTGTGGGCAGTTCAGTTTTGTGAAGTCCATTTATCCAATAGCCAGAGTTCTTCAATCTGTCATTACTCATCCTTCCCAGCAGTGTGGTACTGGCTTTTCAGAATAGTGCTATCATTTTATCTAGGCTCCTAGAGAAGTGGGGTTGCAGGGCTTGTAATGGCAGTGCCACTAATTGTTGATTTCAGACTAATCATGGTATTTTGCTGTCTCTCTTTTTCATATGTAAAATGAGGAAAATAATCCCTACCTCCCACAGTTGTTGTAAGAGCTCCAAATGATATAATGAAGTGTTCTATATGTAGCAAAAAAAAACTTATTAAGTAAGTCTTGTTTGTAGTTATCTTTTGTTACCCCCAAGATTCTGCTTGTGGAAATTTGACTTGGGAATTTTCTTAGTTTAAGAGAATTGCTTCTAGGGATACTAAGGAGGGACCAATATGGGTAGCTTCTCTGGAGTCTGGTAGATATCCACCCACTAGCTAATCTACACTCTACTAACTGTTTTCTTCTGCCTGAAGAGTTTGTGGACTATTGCCAATGTTGATCTCAAAGGCATTCAACTCCTTTTCATTCAGATACCACTAGAAAGCTCAACTGTACTTCCTTCAGCCCTAGTTGTTTATCTCTTTTATTTACCCAATTATAAAGCTCTAAAATATTAAAGTAGGACTCATCTTTTGAGATATTGTTTTTCTCACCCTTCTTGCTGGATCTTTTCCACAGGAATGACTCATTTTCTTCTGTCTTTCATTGTTGTGCCCTTTTGTGCCCACAACTTTTCAATCATGTATTGACTTTTAGCTCCCCACTTCCCGTTTAATTCTAGGAATGCTGTGAAGGTTAAGCTCAATGAGGGCCTTTCACAACGTGCCAGGAATTCATTGTTTGACTGCACCTCTCCCTTTTCCTAGAACTGTGGTAAGAGGACTCCTTACCCCAGTATGGATAATCTGGGTTATCTGAGGTATTAAACAGCTTTTTATCCTTTCTATAAGAAGAGACCAAACGAAGCTTTAGAAGAACAGGAAGGAAGTTCACAGCCCTAGCATCTGATAATTGCAAATGTCTAGTCATTCTTGTAATGAACTTAAACTGTTGAAGGAATTATGGAGGAAAGAATTGAGGGGAAGCATTTCCCAACTGTGGTGTTCTTAAATAGTACCCTGTGGGATGTTGTATTAACCTCAGAAGTTGGCCTTGAAAAGTCTCGATAAAAGACTTCCTGTATGATTAAGGATAGGAGTCTTGCCTATGTGCCTTTCTGACTCTGAAGGGAACCATATTAGCAATATGCAAGGTCTGTCTTTGAGGACTGCCAAGAATGACCTAAAGAGACCCATGCTATTTTAAACAGTGTATCTTCAAATCCTTTTTTTGGTAGTTAGTTAACAATAAAAGATTCACAAACAATCCTACACTGCTGGATTGTGTACCATCTCTAATCTGCTAAATGTTTTATCTAGTGTTAATTTGGGATTCATGCAATAAGAATCCGATTAAACTCCCTAAGATGTTTAGAATATCAGTTATCATGCTGGGTATTCTACCCTGAGTTAGAAGGTAGGAGCTTTTCTCCTAGAGAATTTATGAAATGGATGCAGTGATCTGAAAGGGGAATAAAGGTCATATTTAATTAAAAGGGCTTTTTTGAGTAGATGCTGGACTTCTAAGGGATTTAAGGATAAAACAAAATGAAAAAAAAAAAAAGAGCCAAGCTTCAGTGTGACCATTTCCTATATCTCTAGCTCTGTTTTCTGGCAGAAAGTAGTATAATTACCAATGAGTGTCAAAAAAAGGAAGTGGCTCAGAGTATCTATTTGTGTTGTAGGAGACTGGGAGCAATATTGCCAATGTGATTAAGGGAAATCTATGGTCTCCAATTTCAGTGAATCATATGCTAGTTTCCTAGGGCCAAACATACAAAAAGCAGTGGTCTTATGGACCCTGTGTGAGAAGTTGCTGGTACACCTGCTTATGCAAGAAAATCCCCTTTGAATCACGAAAACTGGTACTGTGCCATCCTTGTGTTGCCTGTGTATGC
The DNA here is from genome assembly GCF_016509475.1 of Prionailurus bengalensis. Taxonomy (NCBI): domain Eukaryota; kingdom Metazoa; phylum Chordata; class Mammalia; order Carnivora; family Felidae; genus Prionailurus; species Prionailurus bengalensis. The sequence goes on along the minus strand of NC_057361.1, from coordinate 55,751,756 downwards.
AAGGGCTCAGCTGAATATCCATATAGAGGTTTGACACATATTACTCTCCTTAGAAATGGCATGTTCACTTCTTATTCAACAGCAAACTTCTTCAGTGTGTCCCAGGTAACCACTTTTTTTGTGTTACCTTGGTGAAAGTGGAAATAATTTTTCTAATTATCTATTGCTGCATAAAAACCTATTTCAAAACATAGTGGCTTAACCTAAAACCATTTAATTTTATCTCATTATGTTGTGGTTCAGGAATTCAGGCAGGGGTCAGCTGGGTGATTCTTCTGCTTCATATGGAGGTGTTCACCTGGGAGGTGGGTTGATGTGGAGAGTCCAAAGCAGCTTTGCTTACCCATCTTGCACCTCAGTGGGATGGCTGGAAGGTTGGGCTGAACATAACTTTTACCAGAATGTGTATATTTGGCCTCACTAGTTTGGTAGTCTCAGGGCAGTCTAACTTCTTAGAGAGTGGCTCAGGGCTCCCCAGTGGGAGTGTTCCAAGAGAACCAGGTGGAAGTTGCTGGCCTTTTATGACTTAGTCTGAGAAGTCACATTGTGTCACTTCTGCTGTATTCTATTGGTTCAAAGAAGTAATGAACTCACTCTCATTAAAGATAGAGGGGGCAGAGGCCTCACCTCAATAGGAGAAGTGTCACAAAATTTGTAGCCATGTTTTAAAAGTTCCACAAAAGGAAAGAAGAAAAATGACTCTCTGTATTGGATCTATGATACCAATGACATAATTTGTTTCCAGGTAGGTACACAAAGTTGATGTCACACAATTCACAATTCATAACTGTAGAGTGTGTTGGGCAAAAGAGATGTGCTAGTACTTTTAATAGAATAATTCTTGTTTTCGATCAAGCAGAATCACTGGTGTCTTTATTTTTGGTGCTAGGGCTTCTGGTAGAGCTTTGATTGGGTGAGAGTTTGCCCATTTAGTTGAACTTTGAATCATACCTAGACACAAAACAGGAGACCCAAAGTGCCTGCAGGACATAGCTAAAAAATATGTACTAATGCCCCAACTTGCCATGCATTTTGGTGGGTAGTTTAAAAACTGCTTCTTAATATGGAGAATACAGGACTGGTCAAAACTGGCTCTTTACTCTGTTTTCTATTTTTGGTATGAATATATATCTTGTCTTACTGACACTTTATGTCTCATTTGACAAGGAAGGCAGTCCCTCATTTTCTTGTCTTATAACATATCAAAATTAATGCAATGGATCCTAAAATCCAGCCCTTCAGATGTATTCTTTTAGGTCCTCCATTAAAATACAGCTGATTCACACAAGTGAAGAAAACAAACTCCACTTGCTGCCTTGGGCAGGTGTAATTATTCAAGAGGTTAATATTGAAGACAAAACTTTGTGTATCTCTGCCTGACCACTAAGCAAGGGGTCCAATTTGTAAATGGGGTTTTTATATCTCTAGAACCATATTAATGTCAATGTTTTAGTATTTGGGCAGGCTGTTTTTATCAGCTTTGGAGCATCTATAATTAGGTAATTTGAAGGCCTAGTCCAGTGTTCTATGTGATGCTGTAATACACTCCAAGTTCTGAAGGAAATGTTCTGGTTTTATGACACACACTGGCAGGACTGGAAACAATTGATCTTGATGCTATTATTGCTAACTCATTTCCCTCTCATGAAGTTATTTGCACTTGATGCAATTGGTATTTTCGTGCATTTTCCATTCCATTTATCTTCTCTTTTCCACATATACTTCAGGCCCCCGTATCTGTTTCTGGACATGACTATAGATATTTATTGATTAAAAACTCAGATCAGACTGCCAGTAAAAATACAGAGAAATGCCCCTAGTGTTCCTTCTCTCATTTCCCCTCAAATCATTTGATTTTAAGAGACCAATATGGGGGGGAAAGTAACAACAATGGGAAAAAAAAACCCAGCAAATCAATTTACATTTTGCAGGCTGATGCATTACAGTGAAATGCCTTAGTAACAAGGAAACTTGAATATGATCTTTTCTAATCTGAAAGTTGTTTTATATGTTTTCTTTTTTTTTTTCTAGGTACACAATGCTAGTGATTTGCTGATTAAACCCCTGGAAAATTTTCGGAAGGAGCAAATAGGCTTCACCAAGGTACATTTTCTCCACATAAGATATTTTTTACGGCAGTTGAGTAGTTGTTTGGGCTACCACCCTTCATTCTTTAGGGGCGAGGAGGGTTCATATATATAAGAATCATTCAAAAAAGTGAGAAAATCTGGAATTGGTGCCTGGTCATGTTTCCAACTAGCTGTGCAACTGTTGACAAGTCAGTTCTCGTTTTGGAGCTTCCATTTCTCCATCTGGAAAATGAGGAGCTCAATAATAACAAGTATTATTTAAAGGGTAATTACTATTATGTTTGCTAAGCATTGGACTTCATGCTTTACATTAATTCTGTAATTACAACAATTGTGTGAGTTTCTGGTAGTATCTCATTTTACAAATGAGGCAACTGAGGTTTGGGCATGATAAAGAACTTGATCAAAGTTATATAGTTAGTGACAGTAACCAGGATTTAGACTTTAGGGTTTTTTAGCTTCAAATCCCACATTCTTTCCATTAAGCCATACTATGTAGATCTTTGCTGTCCAATATTATAGATACAGCTATATAAATAAGTTAAAATTAACAACTCAGTTTCTCAGTCATGCTAGTCACATTTCAAGTAGTCAGTACCCACATGTGGCTAGTAGCTACTATATTGGATTGCACAGATATAGAACATTCCATCATTGTAGAAATTTCTGCTGGAAGCACCTTGCCAGATAATCTGAGATTATTTCCACCTTGACTACTCATGGATCTGATTCCCCAGTGTTTCATAAAGGGATATGAAAAATTGTCAAATTTATTCTTTTTCAGCTAGGTGTAGACCTATTTTCTGAACTCCAATATGTATGCCATGTAACCTAAATAGTCTTCCAGAACTAAATGTAGCATCTTGACCAAGCATGTAGTCCTAAAAAGGACTAAGAACACACCATCTGGTTATTATCTAGAATATTGTGACAAGCAGTTTGGATTGAAGATATGGAAGTAGGAAAACAGAGGAGACTAAGTGGCTGTGATACCATAGCTGGATATCATCAGTCAGATTGACATGGGCATTATTTGAGTGACTGACATCAAGGCTAAATGAGTTATTTGGATAGCCCAGTAATTCTGGATTCCACTCAGTTTACCTGGAATCTCATTAACATAAATACTTAATTGGGAAAGTATATAATTGAAGTAGAGAAGAACCTTTAAAATCACAAGTGTGGTATGGAAGTAATTAACCACTAAGTGATGTGACAGTTGTTACGTAACAATGAATAAAGAGTATGAAGAAGCATAAACAATGTGAGAATCTTCACAGTTAGTCTACTTTCACTCCTGAATGATATTAGGAAAAAGCACAGTAAAAATATGCTGCATTTGTTGACCCCATATCATCTGAGGGAAACAAATTTCTAATATATATTTCCTATGTCCCAGGCCTGTGCTGAGGATTTTTCATATGCTGTCTTCCTTAATTATTACAGCAAATCTATGAGGTGGGAATGTATAATATTCATTATCCCAATGAAGAAACAGAGACTCAGAAAGCTTAAATTCCTATATTCCTATCAGTCTTTTTCTCCTACTTCTTTACTGGTAGGGTCAACTTGCACACCTAAAAGGAAAGTGACCAACTCTCAGTATGAGTGTTGTTTTTCAGTCTGTCTAGAATTATCCTAGTAGTAAAATTTGGGGTAATAGAGCACTGAACTAAAGACTAGAAAATACAGCTTTCAGTCTACCTCTGTGTGTTTTCCAATTATTGCCTCTCAGTTCCAGTACTTCTTAATACCTGTTCTATGAAATTGGACAGAATTCCTTTAAGCATCACTCCTTTATACATGCTGTTAAGCTTTCTCAGTAGAGGGTGCTGGAGGGATATTGCAGGGAGAAGGGACTCTCCTGAAGTTTTCAGCTGCTGCAAGTGGGCGTCAGTAGAGAGGGAGTGAGCCATCTGGTGGGGCTCTGAACCATTCACACATCCAAAACACATAGTCCCTCAGTGACCTTGAAGCCTCTCTACCTGGCCTGGTGATAACTTTCCTGCTGGTCTCTCAGTTTAGGTCTCTCCCTGAAAGCTTCCCCACTCATGTTGTCTCCTAGCTTCCCTCTGTAGGGTCCCCACCTATCCCACCATCTGACTGAAGGTCCATGACAGAGTTGCTGCTCCATGATTTCTCTGCCAGCTCCCACACAGCCTATTTGAATTCTAGGAGGTTCCTCCTGAGGCAGGCTGGTCCTGCAATGCTTATCTGCAACCTAGAAGGTTCCCATTCTCTCTATAGTACTACCTGCGCTCTGGAGAGTTGCCTCCTGCTTACCTAGTAAGTGTGGACCACCAGGCCAAACCAATTTAAACTAATTTCTCTGCTTAAATTATACCTTTTCCAATGAGTTTGGAACCCCAGATTTCCCCTTCCTTGTGTGCCTTCTCTCAGCCTCAGGGTACTGTAAAGAGTTTCCTTATATATTATAGTTACTTTCTTTTTAGTTTAACAAGTTTGTAGTTTAATAATTCTATGTAGTGGTTTTTGTCTTTTGTCTGGGCCCAGACTGATACACCCAGCACTTCTGCTAGTTGGCTCTGTGACTTAATTGGTAGTGGTATGTGCTTTGCCAGGCATTACAAAGAGGGGTGTGTGTTCTCATTTGAACCTCAGAACCTTGTAAAGTAGAAGTTACTGTCCATTTTTTAGATGAAGATACTAAGGCTCAGTGAGGTGTAGTGTCTAAAGCCATTCAGCCAGGAAGTGGCAGAGCTTGGGTTTGAGTGCAGTTTCTTGATTGTACGTCTGGGGCTCATTTCACTTTATGAGAGATCTCACTTCTCTCTGGACCTCAGTTTTGTCATATGTACAAAAAATGATGGGCAAATAATTCCTAATCTAATATTCTGTGTGAAATTCTAAGGGTGATTAAATGTGCATCTATACAGTAGTAGAAATTGACTAGTCAGAATTTAGTGTGCTATAAATGTAAAATATGTGCTAGATTTTGAAGGTAGTGTGAAAATTTTAAATATCACTAATATTTTATATTGATCACATGTTGAAGTGGTACTCTTTTGGATATAGTGTGTTAAATATATTGTTGAGATAAATTTCACCTGTTTCTTTTTCCTTTTTTTTTAAATTTTTTCAATATATGAAGTTTATTGTCAAATTGGTTTCCATACAACACCCAGTGCTCATCCCAAAAGGTGCCCTCCTCAATACCATCACCCACCCCCCATCAACCCTCAGTTTGTTCTCAGTTTTTAAGAGTCTCTTATGCTTTGGCTCTCTCCCACTCTAACCTCTTTTTTTTTTCCTTCCCCTCCCCCATGGGTTTCTGTTATGGATCCTGAGAATCTTTTTCCTTTTCTTAATATGCTTATAGAAAGTTAAAAATTATAAATGTGGCTTGCATTACATTTCTATTTGGTAGCACTGAACAAGAGAAAGTAATTACAGTTGAATTATTTATTTTATAACTGGAAGTTTGTACCTCTTGTTCCCCTTTATCCATTTTACCCATGCCCCCACCCCCCACCCCCCTCTGGCAACCACCAGTTTGGTCTCTGTATTTAAGATTTTGTGTTTTGGTTTGTTTGTTCATTTGTTTTATTTTTTAGATTGCACATGTAAGTGAAATTATATGGTATTTGTCTTTCTCTGTCAGACTTATTTCACTTAGCATAATAACCCTCCAGGTCCATCTGTGTTGTTACAGATGGCAAGATCTTTCTTTTTTAATGCTGATAATATATATCACATCTTATTTACCCATTCATCTGTCAATGAATGGTTGGTTGCTTCCATATCTTGGTTATTGTAAATAATGTTGCTATAAAGATAGAGGTGCATATCTTCTTGAAATACTGTTTTTCCCCCCTTTGGGTAAACACCGAGCAGTGGGATTCCTGGATCATATCGCATTTCTATTTTTGATTTTTTGAGGAACCTCTATACTGTTTTCTACAGTGGCTGTACCAACTTGCATTCTCACCAACAGTGCAACAGCATTTGCTTTTTCTTTCTCTGCATCCTCGCCAGCACCTATTGTTTCTTGTGTTGTTGATTTTAGCCATTCTTACAGGTGGGAAGTGATATCTCATTGTGGTTTTGATTTGTATTTCCCTGATGATGAGTGATGTTGAGTATCTTTTCATGTGACTATTGACCATCTAGATGTCTTATTTGGAAAAATGTCTCTTCACTGTCCATTTTTAAATTGGATTATTTAATTGTTGGTACTAACTTTTACAAGTTCTGTATATATTTTGGATATTAACCCCTTATCAGATATGTCATTTACAAATATCTTCTCTTGTTCAGTGACAGTTTTGTTGACAGTTTCCTTTATTATGCAAAATTTGTTTATCTTAATCAAGTCCCAATAGTTTAATATTTCTTTTGTTTCCCTTTCCCAAGGTGACATATCTAGAAAAATGTTGCTATGGCCGATGTCAAAGAGGTTACTGCCTATGATTTCTTCTAGGAGGTTTTTGGTTTCAGGTCTTACATTTAGGTCTAAGTAATTGCTTTTGATAGAAAGGTCCTGACATTTCGTGGATTCTCTGGATTCAGAATTAACAGAAAGGTAGCATTTGAAGAAAATTCATATACACATAGATATATAATTAATTAAATTAGTTAACACACACACACACACACACACACACATATAAAGTTATTCAAATAGCACCTGGAAAATAATATATGTTAGTGTTTTGTTATCATCATCATTATCATTGTTATTGGCAGCAAAACTGGGAGAATAGAACACTCTGCATGAAATTGTCCAATTGGTGATGGTCTTACTCTGATTAAAATAATCACAAGAAGTGGCACCTGGGTGGCTTGGTTGATTAAGCGGCAGACTTTGGCTCAAGTCATGATCTTGCGGTTCATGGGTTCAAGCCCTGCGTCCGGGCTCTGTGCTGACAGCTTGGAGCCTGCTTTGAATTCTGTGTCTCCCTCTCTCTCTGCCCCTTCCCTGCTCGCACTCTGTCTCTCTACATCTCTCAAAAGGGAATAAACATTTAAAAAGAATTTTTTTTTAATTTCTTTTTCAACGTTTATTTATTTTTGGGACAGAGAGAGACAGAGCATGAACGGCGAGGGGCAGAGAGAGAGGGAGACACAGAATCGGAAACAGACTCCAGGCTCCGAGCCACCGGCCCAGAGCCCCACGCAGGGCTCGAACTCACGGACTGTGAGATCGTGACCTGGCTGAAGTCGGACGCTTAACCGACTGCGCCACCCAGGCGCCCCTAAAAAGAATTTTAAAAAATCACAAGAAGAGACGTTAGTGAGTGAGGCAGGAAGAGAAGGATAGGGTCAATGAATGTTTCCCAAGTGACTACTGGTATATGGAGAAGTTTCATTTCACTAGATCTGTGTCTCTGGCTCTGCAGGATGTGGGAGATGTCTTCTTATCATAGAAAGTAAAACAAACAAACAGGGGGTAAATAAAAGAGAGTGCTGGGAACTGAGAGGGGACATATTCGGAATAAACTCATCTTGTTCAAAGAGGATTAGCCTCTTCAAATGATGCTGATGATACTACCTCTTGAAATAATGTCTTGTGTGAAATCTGTGGAAAGGTGAATGGTCATGCATGGAGGGGAATGATGTGTGATAATCAAATGGTACTCTTCTCTTGTGGTTCCTGTGATAGATTTTGAGCTATTGGTCTGGGTTGGCTTTCCTGGGTAATGGAAGTTACTCTGTTTGCAGAGTCCATTTGCAGGCCAATGAACTCTGTTGTAAGTTCAGCTTGGCTAGCCAAGACCTAGTGGAAAGGCTCTTTCAATAATCAGAATCTCAAAAGGCCATTTTGTAACAGAGTCATTTCACAAAGACAAAAGATCCTCTATCTGATTAGCCACTCTGATGTGATGCCTTGGATACTATCTTTTGTTATACAATAGATTCTAAATGTCTCAGATGGTTGGCTTCCCAAGCATGGAATCATGGGTCAGATGATTTCCCAGGTATCGTCTCCATCAGAGGATTTTTTTCCCTAGGAGAAACTGTCTTGGTAGGGCTCCTAACTCCCTACTTGAGCCAGAACAGTTTCTCTTGCACTTATAATAGGATTCTATTGGCTAAAAAGTTTGAACACCAACTCTTTATGCTAAAACTCTATTGGTCTCCCTTTTCCAATTAAATAGGATATGTCTTTTAATCTCTGTATGGCAGTTAGGACATATGCAATTAGATGAAAATTTGTTTTCTTCAAATTTTAGTGTGTAATCTGCAATGTAATCAGACTAATCCCATTTTACAACCCTTAAGTTTTGACAAAAATAGCTTTTATTTTTTCTACTGTAAAATTGAACTTATATACAATTGAAAAAATAATGCAATCAAATCTATTTAAAAACTTAATAGTCTTCATTCTTTCCCTACTCCTCAGAAGACATTCATTTTTAACCATTTATATTCCACCATTTGGTGGTTACTTTCATATTTTTAAAAAAATATGCTTGTATTGCTATTGCATTATTTATCTACTTGGGAAATTATTTAATTTGTCTTGCTATAAACAGAGGGGATCATGGCTCATACCTCTTTCTTCCCCTCCCCTCCTGTTGTTGGGTGGACTGGGGAGACCCCCAGATCCTGAGGCCTCCACCTAGCCTGTCTCTGGGAATGGTTGTCGCCAGAGGCTCTTATTCTCATCACCAGAAAGAATTCAAGGATGGACCAGACACAGTGGTTGAGCAGTGCTGGTGGAAAAATTTAGTAAAATGAGAGTACACTCTTAAGATCTGAGAGCAGGCAAGCTCAAGTGAACGCTGTGCCCCAGGTTTGGGTCTTTATCTTTTATAGATAGTTATTAACTAAGGGATGGAATATTTATTATTTGTGGAGGGGATTTCTTTGGGAGCAGGGTTTCATGCCTTTTCTCCCTCACTTGGTGAGGGTCTCAGGCCTTCTTTGCCTTGGGCCTGTGTAGTTTTGATATGGCTTCTTGTGGCTTTGTTTTTGGAGTGCTGTCAGGACAGGTCTCTAACTTTCCTGATAATGGAGCAGGATATGCCCTTTGCTGGCCTCCAGGCATCCTGTTAAAGCCTAACTGCCTATTCTAACACTTATAATTTTTAATAACTATAACATACTTTTACCTTCTGTTGTTCACCACTGTTTAAATAATATACTTAACCCATATTTCTTACTCCATCACCTTTTGACTGACTTTGTAAGATGAAAGTATTAACACTTCTGTCTTGCTTTACTAAAAGCCTCGACTCCTGTCAGACACACCTTTACTTTTCACTGGTAGGTTGATAACAGTACTATTCTAGTCTGTAACCTTAATTTAATCTTGTTTTTGGTTATTATTAGGCTCATGTTATAGTGGCAAATGCAAGTGAAATTTCCAGAATTTTAACACAAGTTTCTTGGCTCTGAGTCCATGAATTTTCACATTTCTTATATTGGATTAATATAAGTATTAATTTCTGGTGGATGGGATAGATCAAGGATGACCCATTCTTTACCCTTTTCTCTTAATTTCTTGTCTACTAGGCTTAGAGTTTTTTGGCCACCCTACTCTAGACTCCTGTTTAGTTAACTCCTTCTATTCCTCTTACCTCTTAAAAGTAACTGTACATGCAAATTTTGTGAGTCATTTTCCATGTGTATATTTTAGCTATCACTTGATTAACAGAAGCCTTCCCACCACTATTCCCCTTCTAACCACCATGCAACAACCCCCCCCCCAAACATCCTGCACCAAGGTCAAGGAAGGACAAACAAAACTCAGTCCAGTTCTGTTCATAATGGGTCTTTCATGTAGCAGTGTAGAATGCTGGACTGTCCATTGGAGATGGCAGAATAAAGACTTAGTCATCTCCCATAGACCCATGACAGAGAAAGTATTTGTACCCTTTGATTCATATTTTTTGGACTTGTCAGAATTGTCCACAGTATTATGTTTTCAGTTCTTTTTCAAGGATTCCCTTGCCAAAGAACTGTCGCTGAATTGAGACTTTGTGTATTCTCTGGAAATAATAGGGCCAAATTGCCTAAGACATCTGAATCTGCATTTAACTCACTTTTTGGAGAGTTAGAGCTTCTGTGGAAGCTATGATATTAGTGTTTTCTCAACCAACAGATGTCAGGCAAGAGACATTGACAGTAATGTATGAAGTTGCCAGTCTTATTGCTGTTTCTTCTCCATGAACAGAGATCATAGGAAGAACTTTAGGAAAAGATCCTGTTCTGGAAGCAGATGAGGTTGAAAAAATTAAGAGGATGGAACAAAATGCAACCTAATAGGATAGGTGAAACCAAGGGTATATCAGTCTGCCCTGCATTCCAAATATGAGAGTATACCCTGGGACAGAAAGGAAGGGAACAGGAGCAAAGAACTTTCAACAGCTACAAAGAGTTTGAATTATCACATCCACTCATCCCTTTTTGAATCTCAATGGCCCCATAATGTATTAACCAGAAGAGTGAAATACTCAAGGTGCTCAAGAGCTAAGCTGTGTGACAGTAATCCATAAGTGGTTTCCAAGCCAATATTAAATATTTTACATGATTTATAATAATTACCAGATACTAGGTAATTGCTGTATATTAACTCAGTTAAGCATTATTATCTACATCCCACAGATGAGGAATTCAAGACCCATAATGGCCAAATAACTTGTCCAAGGACACAAAGTTATTAACAGAAGTAAGCTTCAACCAGATTTTCGTAATTCCAGAAATTGTACTCTTTCCATTTTATGCACTCCGAACCCAGATTTTGTGGGGTTGTTATGAAAAAAATTAAAAAGATAGATTAATAATGCCTATTGACAATTTAATGGGTAAACAAATTCACAATAAATTCACAGTACTTTTACAGCAATGAGAATGAATGAACTAGACCTGTTGTATACAACAACATGAATGAATCTGACAAATATAAGGTCAAGGGGGGAGAAGCTTGTCACAAAAGATTACCTGCTATGTGTACATATTTTTATAAAATTCAAAAACAAGCAAAAATAAGTGATGGTGTTAGAAGCCAGTATACTGGTTACCCCACAATGAGGTATTAGTGACAAAGTCAGGCACAAGTGTCACTTTAAGGGAGTTGGTAATATTTTGGCTTTTTATATGAGTGCTGATTGCACACGCATGTTCAGTTTGTGAATATTGAAACTTGTGCAGAGTATTTTTCAGGTTACATGTTACAATTTTTTATTAAGTTTTTTTTTATTTAAACTCCAGTATAGTTAACAATAGTGTTAAATTAGTTTTAGTTGTATAATATAGTGATTCAACAATTTCATACATTACCCAGTGCTTATCACAACAAGTGCACTCCTTAATCCCCATCACCTATTTGACCAATCCCCCACTCACCTCCCCTCTGGCAATCATCATTTTGTTCTCTATAGTTAAGAGTCTCTTTCTTGCTTTCTCTCTCTTTCCCTCTCTTTTTTGATGTGTGTATTTGTTTTTTTCCTAAATTCCACATTTGAGTGAAATTATATGGTATTTGTCTTTCTCCGACTGACTTATTTCACTTAGCATTATACTTTCCAGCTCAATCCATGTTGTTGCAAATGGCAAGATTTCATTACTTTTTATGGCTGAATAATATTCCTGTGTGTGTGTGTGTGTGTGTGTGTGTGTGTGTGTGTGTGTACACCACATCTTCTTCTTTATCCATTCATCAATTGATGGACACTTGGGCTCTTTCCATAATTTGGCTATTATAGATAATGCTGCTATAAACATTGGGGTGTATGTATCCCTTTGAATTAGCATTTTTGTATTCTTTGGGTAAATACCCAGTAGTGCAATACCTGGGTCATAGGGTCGTTCTATTTTTCACTTTTTGAAGAATCTCCATACTGTTTTCCAGAGTGGCTGCATCAGTTTGCATTCCCACTAACAGTGCTGGAGTGTTCCTTTTTCTCCACATACTTGCCAACACCTGTTGTTTCTTGTGTTGTTGATTTTAGACATTTTTCCAGGTGTGAGGTGATATCTAATTATAGTTTTGACTTGTATTTCCCTGATGATCAGTGATGTTGAGCATCTTTTCATGTGTCGCTAGCCATCTGTATGTCTTCTTTTGAAAATGTCTATACATGTCTTCTGCCCATTTTATAATGGGATTATTTATTTTTGGTGTTGAGTTTTATAAGTTCTTTATACATTTTGGATACTAACCCTTTATCAGATATGCCATTTTCAAATATCTTCTCCCATTTTATAGATTGCCCTTCCGTTTTGTTGATTGTTTCCTTTGCTGGGCAGAAGCTTTTTATTTTGATGAAGTCCCAATAGTTTATTTTTGCTTTTGTTTTCCTTGCCTCAGGATACATAACTAGGAAAATATTGATATGTCCAATATCACAGAAATTACTGCCTGTGGTCTCTTCTTTATTTTATTTTATTTTTTAAAAATATTCATTTATTTATTTTGAGAGAGAGAGAGAGAGAGCAAGAGAGCAAGAGAATGGGGGAGGGGCAGAGAGAGAGAGGGAGAGGGAGAGAGAGAGAGAGAGAGAGAGAGAGAGAGAGAGAGAGAGAGAGAGACACCCAAACAGGCTCTGCACTGTCAGCACAGAACCTATCCTGGGGCTTGAACTCACAAATGTTGACATCATGACCTGAGCAGAAACCAAGAGTCGGACACTTAATTGACTGAGCCACCCAGGCTCCCCTCTCTTCTATGATTTTTATGGTTTTAGGTCTCAAATTTAGGTCTTTAATGCATTTTGAATTTATTTTTTTATATGGTGAAAGAAAGTGGTCCAGTTTCTTTCATTCTTTTACATGTTGCTGTCCAGTATTCCCACCTCCATTTGTTGAAGAGATTATCTTTTTCCCATTGGATATTCATTCCTCTTTTGTCAAAGATAAATTAACCATATATTTGTGGGTATATTTCTGGGTTTTCTATTCTGTTTCACTTAACTATGAGTCTATTTTTATGCCAGTACCATACTGTTTTGATTGCTACAGCTGTGTAATATAAATTAAAGTCTGGAATTGTAATACCTCCAGTTGTGTTTTTCTTTTTCAAGATTGCTTTGGGTATTCAGGGTCTTTTGTGGCTCCATAGAAATTTTGGGTTTTCTCTAGTTCTGTGAAAAATGCTATTGGTATTTTGATAGGGATTACATTATATCTGTAGATTGTTTTTGGTAGTATAGATATTTTAACAATATTTATTCTTTCAACCCATGAGTATGGAATGTCTTTCCATTTCTTTGTGTTGTCTTCACTTTCTTTCATCAGTGTTTTAGAGTTTGTAGAGTATAAGTATTTTCTCCTCTTTTGTGAAGTTTATTTCTACATATTTTATTGATATTGTTGAATTGTAAATGGCATAGTTTTCTTAATTTTACTTTCTGTTGCTTTATTTTTAGTGTATAGGAATGCAACAGATTTCTGTACATTGATTTTGTATCCTGCGACTTTACTGAATTCATTTATCAGTTCTAGTAGTTTTTTTGGTGGTGTCTTCAGGGTTTTCTACACATAGTATCATATCTGCAAATTGTGAAAGTTTTACTTCTTTCTTATCAATTTGAATGCCTTTTATTTCTTTTTCTTGTCTAATTGATGTGGCTAGGACTTCCAGTATTATGTTGAATAAAAGTGGTGAGAGTGGATATCCTTGTCTTGTTCTCGACCTTAGAGAAAAAGCTTTTACATTTTCCCAGTTGAGTATGATGTTTGCTGTGGGTTTTCCCTATAAGGCCTTTATTATGTTGAGATATGTTCTCTATAGACCTGCTTTGCTGAGGTGTGGTTTTTTGTTTTTTTTTTTTGTCATTAATGGATGTTGTACTTTGTCAAATGATTTTTCTGTATCTATTGATCTATTTTTCATCCTTTGTCTTAATGATGTGATGTATCACGTTGATTGATTTGCAAATATTGAACCACCCTTGCATCTCAGGATTAAATTACATTGATTGTGGTGTATGATTTTAAAAATGTTTTGTGGGATTCTTTATGTTAGTGTTTTGTTTGGGATTTTTGCATGTATATTCAACTGAAATACTGGTTTCAGTTTTCTTTCTTTTTGTGGTGACTTTGGTTTTGGTGTCAATGTAAAGCTGTCCTCATAAATAAACTTGGGAGTTTTCCTTCCTCTTCTATTTTGTGGAAATGTCTGAGAATAATAGGTATTAACTCTTCCTTAAATATTTTCAAGAATTGACCTATGAAGCCATCTCGTCCTTGATTTTTGTTTGGTGAGAGTTTTTATTGATTAGGTTACATTGATGGTAATCAGTCTGTTCACATTTTCTATTTCTCTCTGCTTCAGTTTTTGTAGAATTTATTCATTTTTTCTAGGTTGCTCAGTTCTTTGGCTTATAATTTTTCATAATATTCTCTTAGAATTGTTTTATTTATCTGGTGTTGGTTATTTCTATTCTTTAATTTGTGATTTTGTTTATTTGTGTTTCTCTCTCTCTCTCTCTCTCTCTCTTTCCTTTCATGAGTCTGGGTAGGGGTTTATCAATTTCATTGATCTTTTCAAAGCACTGGTTCTTGCTTTAATTCATTTATTCTATTTTTTTTTTTTTTAGTTTCTATATCATTTATTTCTGTTCTTATCTTCATTATTTCCCTCATTCTCTGGTTTGGAGTTTTGTTTTGTTTTTTCTTTTTGTAGCTCCTTTAGGTGTAATTTCACTTTTATTTGGGACTTTTCTTCTGAGATAAGCCAGTATTGCTATAAATTTCCCTGTTAACTGAGATTGCTCACATTGCGCTGGAGACAAAGGACTATTATGGCATACATGACTATGGAGGAAATCTGTTGGGACAGGCAGAAATTCTTAAATGCAATGCCTTTTTTAAAATATTTTTTAGGGGCAACTGGGTGGCGCAGTCGGTTAAGCGTCCGACTTCAACCAGGTCACGATCTCGCGGCCTGTTTTGGATTCTGTGTCTCCCTCTCTCTCTGCCCCTCCCCCGTTCATGCTCTGTCTCTTTCTGTCCCAAAAATAAATAAACGTTGAAAAAAATATATATATTTTAACGTTTATTTTTAAGACAGAGAGACAGAGCATGAGCGGGGGAAGGTCAGAGAGAGAGGGAGACACAGAATCCAAAACAGGCTCCAGGCTCTGAGCCGTCAGCACAGAGCCTGACGCAGGGCTCAAACCCATGGACCGCAAGATCATGATCTGAGCCAAAGTGGGACATTAAACAGACTGAGCCACCCAGGCGCCCCTAGGACAGGCAGAAATTCTTGGAGCAAGTTTTTAAAGTGAACTCCTCAGATTTGGTAAACATGTGAATCAGTGTGGTTACCTATAGTCTGAAGGATATTCACAATGATCAGGACTATTTGCACTCCTTAGGAAATGGTCAAATAGCTCAAATGCAAAACGGTGCTCGGACTGGGCAAGTAGATGCCAAAAGAAGGGCTGGGATCCAGGATGCCAATGCCAAGCAGTAAAAGGTGTCTGCTCAGTACCTGTGTGGGATCAAGATGGTCAAATTGCAGAGAAACTATGCGCTAAAGAAGGCTGTATATGACATAGAGGTCAACACTTGTCTAGCACAGGCTGATCTGGCCTATCAGCTTCAGACCCTCATCTTCCAAAGAAGTCATCAAGAAGACTATGCTAGGGAACATGACCAATCCAAAAGGAAAGACTTAAAGATCCTGAATCAGGTTTTTCACCAGATGGCCTGCCTAGATCACCCTCGAGTGAAGCTTAAAGTCAACAAGACTCATCCACACACCCGGTTTCCTTTCATTGTTTTAGACCTTCTTCCCTGTGAGCAGACAGCCAAGGATTACCTGATATATGAGGGAATCCTGCAACATGGAAGGCTGAGACTAAAAAACACAGCAAAATGATTTGAAGGGTACATACTATGCAGGAAGAAGAAAGTTTAAAAACTTTAATATCTTCAGTGAGATAAAGGAATTCACATCCAGAAAACCAGGACATAGAACAGAAAACAAGAGCTCTTAGAAATTAATAAGATGGCAGAAATGAGGAAAAAATTCACATTGGAGGAAATTCAAATGTATTAATCTAATTCTAATAAATTATTCTAATTTTTTTTGGACAGCATAGTCACTATATATGGTTTTATTTTTTTTTTTATGAAATTTATTGACAAATTGGTTTCCATACAACACCCAGTGCTCATCCCAAAAGGTGCCCTCCTCAATACCCATCACCCACCCTCTCCTCCCTCCCACCCCCATCAACTCTCAGTTTGTTCTCAGTTTTTAACAGTCTCTTATGCTTTGGCTCTCTCCCATTCTAACCTCTTTTTTTTTCCTTCCCCTCCCCCATGGGTTCCTGTTAAGTTTCTCAGGATCCACATAAGAGTGAAACCATATGGTATCTGTCTTTCTCTGTATGGCTTATTTCACTTAGCATCACACTCTCCAGTTCCATCCACGTTGCTACAAAAGGCCATATTTCATTTTTTCTCATTGCCACGTAATATTCCATTGTGTATATAAACCACAATTTCTTTATCCATTCATCAGTTGATGGACATTTAGGCTCTTTCCATAATTTGGCTATTGTTGAGAGTGCTGCTATGGACATTGGGGTACAAGTGGCCCTACGCATCAGTACTACTGTATCCCTTGGATAAATTCCTAGCAGTGCTATTGCTGGGTCATAGGGTAGGTCTATTTTTAATTTTCTGAGGAACCTCCACACTGCTTTCCGGAGCGGCTGCACCAATTTGCATTCCCACCAACAGTGCAAGAGGGTTCCCATTTCTCCACATCCTCTCCAGCATCTATAGTCTCCTGATTTGTTCCTTTTGGCCACTCTGACTGGCGTGAGGTGATACCTGAGTGTGGTTTTGATTTGTATTTCCCTGATAAGGAGCGATGCTGAACATCTTTTCATGTGCCTGTTGGCCATCCGGATGTCTTCTTTAGAGAAGTGTCTATTCATGTTTTCTGCCCATTTCTTCACTGGGTTATTTGTTTTTCGGGTGTGGAGTTTGGTGAGCTCTTTATAGATTTTGGATACTAGCCCTTTGTCCGATATGTCATTTGCGAATATCTTTTCCCATTCTGTTGGTTGCCTTTGAGTTTTGTTGGTTGTTTCCTTTGCTGTGCAGAAGCTTTTTATCTTCATAAGGTCCCAGTAATTCACTTTTGCTTTTAATTCCCTTGCCTTTGGGGATGTGTCGAGTAAGAGATTGCTACGGCTGAGGTCAGAGAGGTCTTTTCCTGCTTTCTCCTCTAAGGTTTTGATGGTTTCCTGTCTCACATTTAGGTCCTTTATCCATTTTGAGTTTATTTTTGTGAATGGTGTGAGGAAGTGGTCTAGTTTCAACCTTCTGCATGTTGCTGTCCAGTTCTCCCAGCACCATTTGTTAAAGAGGCTGTCTTTTTTCCATTGGATGTTCTTTCCTGCTTTGTCAAAGATGAGTTGGCCATACGTTTGTGGGTCTAGTTCTGGGGTTTCTATTCTATTCCATTGGTCTATGTGTCTGTTTTTGTGCCAATACCATGCTGTCTTGATGATGACAGCTTTGTAGTAGAGGCTAAAGTCTGGGATTGTGATGCCTCCTGCTTTGGTCTTCTTCTTCAAAATTCCTTTGGCTATTCGGGGCCTTTTGTGGTTCCATATGAATTTTAGGATTGCTTGTTCTAGTTTCGAGAAGAATGCTGGTGCAATTTTGATTGGGATTGCATTGAATGTGTAGATAGCTTTGGGTAGTATTGACATTTTGACAATATTTATTTTTCCAATCCATGAGCAGGGAATGTCTTTCCATTTCTTTAAATCTTCTTCAATTTCCTTCATAAGCTTTCTATAGTTTTCAGCATACAGATCCTTTACATCTTGGGTTAGATTTATTCCTAGGTATTTCATGCTTCTTGGTGCAATTATGAATGGGATCAGTTTCTTTATTTGTCTTTCTGTTGCTTCATTGTTAGTGTATAAGCATGCAACTGATTTCTGTACATTGATTTTGTATCCTGCAACTTTGCTGAATTCCTGTATCAGTTCTAGCAGACTTTTGGTGGAGTCTGTCGGATTTTCCATGTATAATATCATGTCATCTGCAAAAAGCGAAAGCTTGACTTCATCTTTGCCAATTTTGATGCCTTTGATTTCCTTTTGTTGTCTGATTGCTGATGCTAGAACTTCCAGCACTATGTTAAACAGCAGCGGTGAGAGTGGGCATCCTTGTCGTGTTCCTGATCTCAGGGAAAAAGCTCTCAGTTTTTCCCCGTTGAGGATGATGTTAGCTGTGGGCTTTTCATAAATGGCTTTTATGATCTTTAAGTATGTTCCTTCTATCCCGACTTTCTCAAGGGTTTTTATTAAGAAAGGGTGCTGGATTTTGTCGAAGGCCTTTTCTGCATCGATTGACAGGATCATATGGTTCTTCTTTTTTTTTTTTTTAATGTGATGTATCACATTGATTGATTTGCGAATGTTGAACCAGCCCTGCATCCCAGGAATGAATCTCACTTGATCATGGTGAATAATTCTTTTTATATGCCATTGAATTCGATTTGCTAGTATCTTATTGAGAATTTTGGCATCCATATTCATCAGGGATATTGGCCTGTAGTTCTCTTTTTTTACTGGGTCTCTGTCTGGTTTAGGAATCAAAGTAATACTGGCTTCATAGAATGAGTCTGGAAGTTTTCCTTCCCTTTCAATTTCTTGGAATAGCTTGAGAAGGATAGGTATTATCTCTGCTTTAAACGTCTGGTAGAACTCCCCTGGGAAGCCATCTGGTCCTGGACTCTTATTTGTTGGGAGATTTTTGATAACCGATTCAATTTCTTCGCTGGTTATGGGTCTGTTCAAGCTTTCTATTTCCTCCTGATTGAGTTTTGGAAGAGTGTGGGTGTTCAGGAATTTGTCCATTTCTTCCAGGTTGTCCAATTTGTTGGCATATAATTTTTCATAGTATTCCCTGATAATTCTTTGTATCTCTGAGGGATTGGTTGTAATAATTCCATTTTCATTCATGATTTTATCTATTTGGGTCCTCTCCGTTTTCTTTTTGAGAAGCCCGGCTAGAGGTTTGTCAATTTTGTTTATTTTTTCAAAAAACCAACTCTTGGTTTCGTTGATCTGCTCTACAGTTTTTTTAGTTTCTATATTGTTTATTTCTGCTCTGATCTTTATTATTTCTCTTCTTCTGCTGGGCTTAGGCTGCCTTTGCTGTTCTGCTTCTAGTTCCTTTAGGTGTGCTGTTAGATTTTGTATTTGGGATTTTTCTTGTTTCTTGAGATAGGCCTGGGTTGCGATGTATTTTCCTCTCAGGACTGCCTTTGCTGCGTCCCAAAGCGTTTGGATTGTTGTATTTTCATTTTCGTTTGTTTCCATATATTTTTTAATTTCTTCTCTAATTGCCTGGTTGACCCGCTCATTCGTTAGTAGGGTGTTCTTTAACCTCCATGCTTTTGGAGGTTTTCCAGACTTTTTTCTGTGGTTGATTTCAAGCTTCATAGCATTGTGGTGTGAAAGTAAGCATGGTATAATTTCAATTCTTGTAAACTTAAGAAGGGCTGTTTTGTGACCCAGTATAGGATCTATCTTGGAGAATGTTCCATGTGCACTCGAGAAGAAAGTATATTCTGTTGCTTTGGGATGCAGAGTTCTAAATAGATCTGTCAAGTCCATCTGATCCAATGTCTCATTCAGGGCCCTTGTTTCTTTATTGACCGTGTGTCTAGATGATCTATCCATTTCTCTAAGTGGGGTGTTAAAGTCCCCTGCAATGACCACATTCTTATCAATAAGGTTGCTTATGTTTATGAGTAATTGTTTTATATATTTGGGGGCTCCGGTATTCGGTGCATAGACATTTATAATTGTTAGCTCTTCCTGATGGATAGACCCTGTAACTATTATATAATGTCCTTCTTCATCTCTTGTTACAGCCTTTAATTTAAAGTCTAGTTTGTCTGATATAAGTATGGCTACTCCAGCTTTCTTTGGCTTCCAGTCGCATGATAAATAGTTCTCCATCCCCTCACTCTCAATATAAAAGTGTCCTCAGGTCTAAAATGAGTCTCTTGTAGACAGCAAATAGATGGGTCTTGTTTTTTGTTTTTTTTTTTTTTCAACGTTTATTTATTTTTGGGACAGAGAGAGACAGAGCATGAATGGGGGAGGGGCAGAGAGAGAGGGAGACACAGAATCGGAAACAGGCTCCAGGCTCTGAGCCATCAGCCCAGACAGAGCCTGACGTGGGGCTCGAACTCACGGCCCGCAAGATCGTGACCTGGCTGAAGTCGGACACTTAACCGACTGTGCCACCCAGGCGCCCCAGAGTCTTGTTTTTTTATCCATTCTGATACCCTATGTCTTTTGGTTGGCGCATTTAATCCATTTACATTCAGTGTTATTATAGAAAGATACGGGTTTAGAGTCATTGTGATGTCTGTATGTTTTATGCTTGTAGTGATGTCTCTGGGACTTTGTCTCACAGGGACCCCCTTAGGATCTCTTGTAGGGCTGGTTTAGTGGTGACAAATTCCTTCAGTTTTTGTTTGTTTGGGAAGACCTTTATCTCTCCTTCTATTCTAAATGACAGACTTGCTGGATAAAGGATTCTTGGCTGCATATTTTTTCTGTCTAGCACCCTGAAAATCTCGTGCCAATTCTTTCTGGCCTGCCAAGTTTCAAAAGAGAGATCAGTCACGAGTCTTATAGGTCTCCCTTTATATGTGAGGGCACGGTTACCCCTGATGCTTTCAGAATCTTCTCTTTATCCTTGTATTTTGCCAGTTTCACTATGATATGTCGTGCAGAAGATCGATTCAAGTTACGTCTGAAGGGAGTTCTCTATGCTCTTGGATTTCAATGCCTTTTTCCTTCCCCAGTTCAGGGAAGTTCTCAGCTATTATTTCTTCAAGAACCCCTTCAGCACCTTTCCCTCTCTCTTCCTCCTCTGGGATACCAATTATGCATATATTATTTCTGTTTAGTGTATCACTTAGTTCTCTAATTTTCCCCTCATACTCCTGGATTTTTTTTATCTCTCTTTTTCTCAGCTTCCTCTTTTTCCATAACTTTATCTTCTAGTTCACCTATTCTCTCCTCTGCCTCTTCAAGCCGAGCTGTGGTGGTTTCCATTTTGTTATGCATTTCGTTTAAATCGTTTTTCAGGTCTTCGTGACTGTTCCTTCGTCCCTTGATTTCTGTAGCAAGAGATTCTCTGCTGTCCTGTATACTGTTTTCAAGCCCAGTGATTAATTTTATGACTATTATTCTAAATTCACTTTCTGTTATATTATTTAAATCCTTTTTGATCAGCTCATTAGCTGTTGTTATTTCCTGGAGATTCTTCTGAGGGGAATTCTTCCGCTTGGTCATTTTGGATAGTCTCTGGCGTGGTGAGGACCTGCAGGGCACTTCCCCTGTGCTGTGGTGTATAACTGGAGTTGGTGGGTGGGGCCGCAGTCAGACCTGATGTCTGCCCCCAGCCCACCGCTGGGGCCACCGTCAGAGTGGTGTGTGCCTTCTCTTCCCCTCTCCTAGGGGCGGGATTCACTGTGGGGTGGTGTGGCTCATCTGGGCTACTTGCCCCCTGCCAGGCTTGTGATGCTGGGGATCTGGTGTATTAGCTGGGGTGGGTAGGCAAGGTGCACGGGGGCAGGAGGGGCAGGCTGAGATCGCTTCTCCTTAGGTGATCCACTTCAGGAGGGGCCCTGTGGCAGCGGGAGGGAGTCAGATCCGCTGCCGGAGGTTTGGCTCTGCAGAAGCGCAGAGTTGGGTGTTTGCGTGGAGCTAGCAAGTTCCCTGACAGGAACTGGTTCTCTTTGGGATTTTGGCTGGGGGATGGGCGGGGGAGATGGCGCTGGCGAGCGCCTTTGTTCCCCACCAAACTGAGCTCTGTTGTCAGGGGGCTCAGCAGCTCTCCCTCCCTTTGTCCTCCAGCCTTCCCGCTTTCCGAGCAGAGCTGTTAACTTATGACCTCCCAGATGCTAAGTCACTCTTGTTGTGGGAACACAGTCCGTCAGGCCCCTCCGCTTTTGCCAGCCAGACTCGGGGGCTCTGCTTGGCCGGCGAGCCGCCCCTCCGCCCCGGCTCCCTCCCGCCAGTCCGTGGAGTCCGCACCGCCTCGCCGCTCTTCCTACCCTCTTCCGTGGGCCTCTCGTCTGCGTTTGGCTCCGGCGACTCCGTTCTGCTAATCCTCTGGCATTTTTCTGGGTTATTTAGGCAGGTGTAGATGGAATCTAAGTGATCAGCAGGACGTGCGGTGAGCCCAGCGTCCTCCTAAGCCGCCATATTGCAGAACCCCCAAATTATTCTAATTTTTAAAAAATTATTAATCCTAACAAATCTACAGTTTTATTAATCTAATAAATCCACAGAACAAATAAAATGGGAGGAAAATCACCAATAGAAAAAACTCAAAAATGTTTACCTGTTCTGAAAGTTATCACTTTCTAGATTGAAATGGCCCACCAAATGCACAATACAATGAATTAAAAACAACTGCAGTGTGAAATTTTACAACATGGAGAACAAGGGAAGGATCTAAAAGATTTCAGAGAGAAGGAACAGATCTCAAACAAAGGGTTAGACATCAAAATGACTACATTTCAATAAGGTATGAGACCATGGAACAATGCCTTCAAAATTCTGATGGAAATGAATTCTAACATAGTAACCTGTTTTCAACCTAATTGTCATTCAAATAGAAAGGTAGAGTCTGGGAGATTGTAGCTAATATGGCTTTAGAGTAGGGGACTCTAGTTTCCTGTCTTCTCTTGAGCACAGCTAGATAACTATCAAATCATTCTAAGCATCCCAGAAATAAACCAAAAGACTGACAACACACTCCGCAATGCAAGGGAGACAAGAAGCCACATGAAAGAAGGTAGAAAGTGCAGAGGCTTAGTTTGGGGAAGAAAAGAATCATGGGTGCTGCAGAGGGGAGGGAGCCCTGGTTGCAGAGAAAGGTAAGAGCTAGAGAGGGAGAGGGAGACGGGGGGGGAGAGGAGAAGGAGAGGGAAGAGGACACAGGGGTATGTACAAGGAGAACAATTCCACAAAGCCACTGGCTGGAGTTTTAAAGTTCTGCAGGTTTGGCTGGAATAGAGCCCTAAGGGCACTGCCAAGCTGGTAGACCTTTAAAACTCCAGTCTTTAAGCCCTGCTGATTGCAAGAACTCATGAAAATCAGCCCCTCTCTTTTTCCCAGTCAATGACTTTGGGGAATTGTTCTCCTTGTGCATTCCCCTGTGTTCATATTCTCTCTCTCTCTCTCGATTCCATTTTCTGTGTGTGTGTGTGTGTGTGTGTGTGTGTGTGTGTGTGTGTACCACATCTTTATCAGTCAGTGGACACTTGGCTTTTTCAATAATTTGATTATTATAGATAATGCTGCTAAAATTATCTGGGTGTATGTATCCATTTGATTTAGTATTTTTGTATTATTTGGGTAAATACCTAGTAGGGAAATTGCTGAGTAGGGTAGTTTTATTTTTCACTTTTTGATGCATCCATACTGTTTTCCAGAGTGGCTGTACCAGTTTGCATTCCCACCAACAGTGCAGGTTTCCCCTTATTCCACATCCTCACAAACACCTGTTATTTCTTGTGTTGTGGAATTTAGCCATTCTGCCAGGTGTGAGGTGATATGTCATTGTAGTTTTGATTTGTATTTCCCTGATGATTAGTGATGTTGAGCATCTTTTCATGTGTCGTTAGCCATCTGTATGTCTTCCTTTGAAAATGTTTATTCATGTCTTCTGCCCATTTTATAATTGGATTATTCATTTTTGTAGTTTTGACTTTTATAAGTTCTATATATATTTTGGATACTAACCCTTTATCAGATATACCATTTTCTTTCTTTTGTTTTCAGATATACCATTTTCAAATATCTTCTCCCATTTCATAGACTGCCCTTCAATTTTGTTCATTGTTTCCTTTGCTGTGCAGCAACTTTTTATTTTGATGAATTCCCAATCGTTTATTTTTGCTTTTGTTTCCCTTGCCTCAGGAGACATATTTAATGACAAGTTGCTATGACCCATGTCAAAGAGTTTACAGCCTGTGTTCTCCTCTAGGATTTTTTATGGTTTCAGGTCTCTGAATTTTGAATTTATTTTTGAGTTTTGAATTCATTTTTGAATTTATTTTTATGTTTGTTGTAAGAAAGTTTTTCAGTTTCATTATTTTGCATGCTGCTCTTTAGTTTTTCTAACACCATTTATTGAAGAGACTGTCTTTTTCCCATTAGATATTATTTTCTACTTCAGCAAATATTAACTGACCATAGAGTTGTGGGTTCATTTCTGAGTTTTCTATTCCATTCTATTGGTCTATGTGTCTCTTTTTGTGCCAGTATCATACTGTTTTGATTGACACAGCTTTGTAATATAAAGTAAAGTGAGAAATCGTGATGCTTCCCACTTTGCCTTTCTTTTTCAAGGTTGCTTCAGCTGTTTAGGGACTTTTGTGGTCCCACACAAATTTTGGGGTTGTTGGTTTCAACTCTGAGAAAAATGCTGGTGGTATTTTGTTAGGAATTGCATTAGAGGTGTAGAATAGGTAGCATAAACATTTTAACAATATTTATTTCTCCAGTCCATGAGCATGCAATGTTTTTCCATTTCTTTTTGTCATCTTTAATTTCTTTCATCAGTGTTTTATAGTTTTCACAGTACAGCTCTTTCACCTCTTTGGTGACATTTATTCCTAGGTATTATATTGTTTTTGGTGCAATTGTAAATGGTGTTGATTCCTTAATTTCTCTTTCTGCTGTTTCATTATTGGTGTATACAAATGGCAACAAATTTCTGCTGTTGATTTTGTATCCTGTGACTTTACTGAATTCATCTATCAGTTCTAGCAGGTTTTGGATGGATTTTTTTTGAGTTTTCTACATAGAATATCATGCCATCTGCAAATAATGACATTTTTACATCTTCCTTGCTGATATAGAAGACTTTTTCTTTTTTGTTGCCTGATTTTCATGGCTAGGGCTTTTAGTATTATATTAAATAACAGTGGTGAGAATGGAAATTCCTATCTTATTCCTGACCAAAGAGGAAAAGCCGTTGTTGTTCCCCATTGAGGGTGATATTAGCTGTTTTTTCATTTATGGCCTTTATTATGTTGAGCTATGATCTCTCTAACCCTACTTTGTTGAAGGTTTTTATGATGAGTGGATGTTGTACTTTCTCAAATTCTTTTTATGTATCTATTGAAATGATGACATGGCTCTTATCTCTTCTTTTAGTAATGTAATGTAATGTATCACATTGATTCATTTGCAAATATTATATGACCCTTGAACCCCAGAAAGAAATTTCGCTTAATCATAGTGAATGGTTCATTTAATTTATTGTTGGATTTGTTTTTGGTGTATTCAGAATTTTTGCATCTATGATCATCAGAGATATTGGCATGTAGTTCTCTTTTTAGTGGAGTCTTTATCTGGCTTTGTTATCAGGGTAATGCTGGCTTCAAAGACTGAATTTGTGAATTTTCCTTCCTTTTTTATTGTTTCAAAATGTTTGAGAGTAACAGGTATTAATTCTTTTCTTTTTTTTTTTTTTTTGGTTGATGTCTTTACCTACATTTATTTTTTTTTATTTTTTTTTCTGAAATTTATTGACAAATTGGTTTCCATACAACACCCAGTGCTCATCCCAAAAGGTGCCCTCCTCAATACCCATCACCCACCCTCTCCTCCCTCCCACCCCCATCAACCCTCAGTTTGTTCTCAGTTTTTAACAGTCTCTTATGCTTTGGCTCTCTCCCATTCTAACCTCTTTTTTTTTTTTCCTTCCCCTCCCCCATGGGTTCCTGTTCAGTTTCTCAGGATCCACATAAGAGTGAAACCATATGGTATCTGTCTTTCTCTGTATGGCTTATTTCACTTAGCATCACACTCTCCAGTTCCATCCACGTTGCTACAAAAGGCCATATTTCATTTTTTCTCATTGCCACGTTATATTCCATTGTGTATATAAACCACAATTTCTTTATCCATTCATCAGTTGATGGACATTTAGGCTCTTTCCATAATTTGGCTATTGTTGAGAGTGCTGCTATGAACATTGGGGTACAAGTGGCCCTACGCATCAGTGCTCCTGTATCCCTTGGATAAATTCCTAGCAGTGCTATTGCTGGGTCATAGGGTAGGTCTATTTTTAATTTTCTGAGGAACCTCCACACTGCTTTCCAGAGCAGCTGCACCAATTTGCATTCCCACCAACAGTGCAAGAGGGTTCCCATTTCTCCACATCCTCTCCAGCATCTATAGTCTCCTGATTTGTTCCTTTTGGCCACTCTGACTGGCGTGAGGTGATACCTGAGTGCGGTTTTGATTTGTATTTCCCTGATAAGGAGCGACGCTGAACATCTTTTCATGTGCCTGTTGGCCATCCGGATGTCTTCTTTAGAGAAGTGTCTATTCATGTTTTCTGCCCATTTCTTCACTGGGTTATTTGTTTTTCGGGTGTGGAGTTTGGTGAGCTCTTTATAGATTTTGGATACTAGCCCTTTGTCCGATATGTCATTTGCGAATATCTTTTCCCATTCTGTTGGTTGCCTTTGAGTTTTGTTGGTTGTTTCCTTTGCTGTGCAGAAGCTTTTTATCTTCATAAGGTCCCAGTAATTCACTTTTGCTTTTAATTCCCTTGCCTTTGGGGATGTGTCGAGTAAGAGATTGCTACGGCTGAGGTCAGAGAGGTCTTTTCCTGCTTTCTCCTCTAAGGTTTTGATGGTTTCCTGTCTCACATTTAGGTCCTTTATCTATTTTGAGTTTATTTTTGTGAATGGTGTGAGAAAGTGGTCTAGTTTCAACCTTCTGCATGTTGCTGTCCAGTTCTCCCAGCACCATTTGTTAAAGAGGCTGTCTTTTTTCCATTGGATGTTCTTTCCTGCTTTGTCAAAGATGAGTTGGCCATACGTTTGTGGGTCTAGTTCTGGGGTTTCTATTCTATTCCATTGGTCTATGTGTCTGTTTTTGTGCCAATACCATGCTGTCTTGATGATGACAGCTTTGTAGTAGAGGCTAAAGTCTGGGATTGTGATGCCTCCTGCTTTGGTCTTCTTCTTCAAAATTCCTTTGGCTATTCGGGGCCTTTTGTGGTTCCATATGAATTTTAGGATTGCTTGTTCTAGTTTCGAGAAGAATGCTGGTGCAATTTTGATTGGGATTGCATTGAATGTGTAGATAGCTTTGGGTAGTATTGACATTTTGACAATATTTATTTTTCCAATCCATGAGCAGGGAATGTCTTTCCATTTCTTTAAATCTTCTTCAATTTCCTTCATAAGCTTTCTATAGTTTTCCGCATACAGATCCTTTACATCTTTGGTTAGATTTATTCCTAGGTATTTTATGCTTCTTGGTGCAATTGTGAATGGGATCAGTTTCTTTATTTGTCTTTCTGTTGCTTCATTGTTAGTGTATAAGCATGCAACTGATTTCTGTACATTGATTTTGTATCCTGCAACTTTGCTGAATTCCTGTATCAGTTCTAGCAGACTTTTGGTGGAGTCTATCGGATTTTCCATGTATAATATCATGTCATCTGCAAAAAGCGAAAGCTTGACTTCATCTTTGCCAATTTTGATGCCTTTGATTTCCTTTTGTTGTCTGATTGCTGATGCTAGAACTTCCAGCACTATGTTAAACAGCAGCGGTGAGAGTGGGCATCCTTGTCGTGTTCCTGATCTCAGGGAAAAAGCTCTCAGTTTTTCCCCGTTGAGGATGATGTTAGCTGTGGGCTTTTCATAAATGGCTTTTATGATCTTTAAATATGTTCCTTCTATCCCGACTTTCTCAAGGGTTTTTATTAAGAAAGGGTGCTGGATTTTGTCGAAGGCCTTTTCTGCATCGATTGACAGGATCATATGGTTCTTCTCTCTTTTTTTGTTAATGTGATGTATCACGTTGGTTGATTTGCGAATGTTGAACCAGCCCTGCATCCCAGGAATGAATCCCACTTGATCATGGTGAATAATTCTTTTTATATGCTGTTGAATTCGATTTGCTAGTATCTTATTGAGAATTTTTGCATCCATATTCATCAGGGATATTGGCCTGTAGTTCTCTTTTTTTACTGGGTCTCTGTCTGGTTTAGGAATCAAAGTAATACTGGCTTCATAGAATGAGTCTGGAAGTTTTCCTTCCCTTTCAATTTCTTGGAATAGCTTGAGAAGGATAGGTATTATCTCTGCTTTAAACGTCTGGTAGAACTCCCCTGGGAAGCCATCTGGTCCTGGACTCTTATTTGTTGGGAGATTTTTGATAACCGATTCAATTTCTTCGCTGGTTATGGGTCTGTTCAAGCTTTCTATTTCCTCCTGATTGAGTTTTGGAAGAGTGTGGGTGTTCAGGAATTTGTCCATTTCTTCCAGGTTGTCCAATTTGTTGGCATATAATTTTTCATAGTATTCCCTGATAATTCTTTGTATCTCTGAGGGATTGGTTGTAATAATTCCATTTTCATTCATGATTTTATCTATTTGGGTCCTCTCCCTTTTCTTTTTGAGAAGCCCGGCTAGAGGTTTGTCAATTTTGTTTATTTTTTCAAAAAACCAACTCTTGGTTTCGTTGATCTGCTCTACAGTTTTTTTAGTTTCTATATTGTTTATTTCTGCTCTGATCTTTATTATTTCTCTTCTTCTGCTGGGCTTAGGCTGCCTTTGCTGTTCTGCTTCTAGTTCCTTTAGGTGTGCTGTTAGATTTTGTATTTGGGATTTTTCTTGTTTCTTGAGATAGGCCTGGGTTGCGATGTATTTTCCTCTCAGGACTGCCTTTGCTGCGTCCCAAAGCGTTTGGATTGTTGTATTTTCATTTTCGTTTGTTTCCATATATTTTTTAATTTCTTCTCTAATTGCCTGGTTGACCCGCTCATTCGTTAGTAGGGTGTTCTTTAACCTCCATGCTTTTGGAGGTTTTCCAGACTTTTTTCTGTGGTTGATTTCAAGCTTCATAGCATTGTGGTGTGAAAGTAAGCATGGTATAATTTCAATTCTTGTAAACTTAAGAAGGGCTGTTTTGTGACCCAGTATAGGATCTATCTTGGAGAATGTTCCATGTGCACTCGAGAAGAAAGTATATTCTGTTGCTTTGGGATGCAGAGTTCTAAATAGATCTGTCAAGTCCATCTGATCCAATGTCTCATTCAGGGCCCTTGTTTCTTTATTGACCGTGTGTCTAGATGATCTATCCATTTCTCTAAGTGGGGTGTTAAAGTCCCCTGCAATGACCACATTCTTATCAATAAGGTTGCTTATGTTTATGAGTAATTGTTTTATATATTTGGGGGCTCCGGTATTCGGTGCATAGACATTTATAATTGTTAGCTCTTCCTGATGGATAGACCCTGTAACTATTATATAATGTCCTTCTTCATCTCTTGTTACAGCCTTTAATTTAAAGTCTAGTTTGTCTGATATAAGTATGGCTACTCCAGCTTTCTTTGGCTTCCAGTCGCATGATAAATAGTTCTCCATCCCCTCACTCTCAATATAAAAGTGTCCTCAGGTCTAAAATGAGTCTCTTGTAGACAGCAAATAGATGGGTCTTGTTTTTTGTTTTTTTTTTTTTTCAACGTTTATTTATTTTTGGGACAGAGAGAGACAGAGCATGAATGGGGGAGGGGCAGAGAGAGAGGGAGACACAGAATCGGAAACAGGCTCCAGGCTCTGAGCCATCAGCCCAGACAGAGCCTGACGTGGGGCTCGAACTCACGGCCCGCAAGATCGTGACCTGGCTGAAGTCGGACACTTAACCGACTGTGCCACCCAGGCGCCCCAGAGTCTTGTTTTTTTATCCATTCTGATACCCTATGTCTTTTGGTTGGCGCATTTAATCCATTTACATTCAGTGTTATTATAGAAAGATACGGGTTTAGAGTCATTGTGATGTCTGTATGTTTTATGCTTGTAGTGATGTCTCTGGGACTTTGTCTCACAGGGACCCCCTTAGGATCTCTTGTAGGGCTGGTTTAGTGGTGACAAATTCCTTCAGTTTTTGTTTGTTTGGGAAGACCTTTATCTCTCCTTCTATTCTAAATGACAGACTTGCTGGATAAAGGATTCTTGGCTGCATATTTTTTCTGTCTAGCACCCTGAAAATCTCGTGCCAATTCTTTCTGGCCTGCCAAGTTTCAAAAGAGAGATCAGTCACGAGTCTTATAGGTCTCCCTTTATATGTGAGGGCACGGTTACCCCTGATGCTTTCAGAATCTTCTCTTTATCCTTGTATTTTGCCAGTTTCACTATGATATGTCGTGCAGAAGATCGATTCAAGTTACGTCTGAAGGGAGTTCTCTATGCTCTTGGATTTCAATGCCTTTTTCCTTCCCCAGTTCAGGGAAGTTCTCAGCTATTATTTCTTCAAGAACCCCTTCAGCACCTTTCCCTCTCTCTTCCTCCTCTGGGATACCAATTATGCATATATTATTTCTGTTTAGTGTATCACTTAGTTCTCTAATTTTCCCCTCATACTCCTGGATTTTTTTTATCTCTCTTTTTCTCAGCTTCCTCTTTTTCCATAACTTTATCTTCTAGTTCACCTATTCTCTCCTCTGCCTCTTCAAGCCGAGCTGTGGTGGTTTCCATTTTGTTATGCATTTCGTTTAAATCGTTTTTCAGGTCTTCGTGACTGTTCCTTCGTCCCTTGATTTCTGTAGCAAGAGATTCTCTGCTGTCCTGTATACTGTTTTCAAGCCCAGTGATTAATTTTATGACTATTATTCTAAATTCACTTTCTGTTATATTATTTAAATCCTTTTTGATCAGCTCATTAGCTGTTGTTATTTCCTGGAGATTCTTCTGAGGGGAATTCTTCCGCTTGGTCATTTTGGATAGTCTCTGGCGTGGTGAGGACCTGCAGGGCACTTCCCCTGTGCTGTGGTGTATAACTGGAGTTGGTGGGTGGGGCCGCAGTCAGACCTGATGTCTGCCCCCAGCCCACCGCTGGGGCCACCGTCAGAGTGGTGTGTGCCTTCTCTTCCCCTCTCCTAGGGGCGGGATTCACTGTGGGGTGGTGTGGCTCATCTGGGCTACTTGCCCCCTGCCAGGCTTGTGATGCTGGGGATCTGGTGTATTAGCTGGGGTGGGTAGGCAAGGTGCACGGGGGCAGGAGGGGCAGGCTGAGATCGCTTCTCCTTAGGTGATCCACTTCAGGAGGGGCCCTGTGGCAGCGGGAGGGAGTCAGATCCGCTGCCGGAGGTTTGGCTCTGCAGAAGCGCAGAGTTGGGTGTTTGCGTGGAGCTAGCAAGTTCCCTGACAGGAACTGGTTCTCTTTGGGATTTTGGCTGGGGGATGGGCGGGGGAGATGGCGCTGGCGAGCGCCTTTGTTCCCCACCAAACTGAGCTCTGTTGTCAGGGGGCTCAGCAGCTCTCCCTCCCTTTGTCCTCCAGCCTTCCCGCTTTCCGAGCAGAGCTGTTAACTTATGACCTCCCAGATGCTAAGTCACTCTTGTTGTGGGAACACAGTCCGTCAGGCCCCTCCGCTTTTGCCAGCCAGACTCGGGGGCTCTGCTTGGCCGGCGAGCCGCCCCTCCGCCCCGGCTCCCTCCCGCCAGTCCGTGGAGTCCGCACCGCCTCGCCGCTCTTCCTACCCTCTTCCGTGGGCCTCTCGTCTGCGTTTGGCTCCGGCGACTCCGTTCTGCTAATCCTCTGGCATTTTTCTGGGTTATTTAGGCAGGTGTAGATGGAATCTAAGTGATCAGCAGGACGTGCGGTGAGCCCAGCGTCCTCCTAAGCCGCCATATTGCAGAACCCCCAAATTATTCTAATTTTTAAAAAATTATTAATCCTAACAAATCTACAGTTTTATTAATCTAATAAATCCACAGAACAAATAAAATGGGAGGAAAATCACCAATAGAAAAAACTCAAAAATGTTTACCTGTTCTGAAAGTTATCACTTTCTAGATTGAAATGGCCCACCAAATGCACAATACAATGAATTAAAAACAACTGCAGTGTGAAATTTTACAACATGGAGAACAAGGGAAGGATCTAAAAGATTTCAGAGAGAAGGAACAGATCTCAAACAAAGGGTTAGACATCAAAATGACTACATTTCAATAAGGTATGAGACCATGGAACAATGCCTTCAAAATTCTGATGGAAATGAATTCTAACATAGTAACCTGTTTTCAACCTAATTGTCATTCAAATAGAAAGGTAGAGTCTGGGAGATTGTAGCTAATATGGCTTTAGAGTAGGGGACTCTAGTTTCCTGTCTTCTCTTGAGCACAGCTAGATAACTATCAAATCATTCTAAGCATCCCAGAAATAAACCAAAAGACTGACAACACACTCCGCAATGCAAGGGAGACAAGAAGCCACATGAAAGAAGGTAGAAAGTGCAGAGGCTTAGTTTGGGGAAGAAAAGAATCATGGGTGCTGCAGAGGGGAGGGAGCCCTGGTTGCAGAGAAAGGTAAGAGCTAGAGAGGGAGAGGGAGACGGGGGGGAGAGGAGAAGGAGAGGGAAGAGGACACAGGGGTATGTACAAGGAGAACAATTCCACAAAGCCACTGGCTGGAGTTTTAAAGTTCTGCAGGTTTGGCTGGAATAGAGCCCTAAGGGCACTGCCAAGCTGGTAGACCTTTAAAACTCCAGTCTTTAAGCCCTGCTGATTGCAAGAACTCATGAAAATCAGCCCCTCTCTTTTTCCCAGTCAATGACTTTGGGGAATTGTTCTCCTTGTGCATTCCCCTGTGTTCATATTCTCTCTCTCTCTCTCGATTCCATTTTCTGTGTGTGTGTGTGTGTGTGTGTGTGTGTGTGTGTGTGTACCACATCTTTATCAGTCAGTGGACACTTGGCTTTTTCAATAATTTGATTATTATAGATAATGCTGCTAAAATTATCTGGGTGTATGTATCCATTTGATTTAGTATTTTTGTATTATTTGGGTAAATACCTAGTAGGGAAATTGCTGAGTAGGGTAGTTTTATTTTTCACTTTTTGATGCATCCATACTGTTTTCCAGAGTGGCTGTACCAGTTTGCATTCCCACCAACAGTGCAGGTTTCCCCTTATTCCACATCCTCACAAACACCTGTTATTTCTTGTGTTGTGGAATTTAGCCATTCTGCCAGGTGTGAGGTGATATGTCATTGTAGTTTTGATTTGTATTTCCCTGATGATTAGTGATGTTGAGCATCTTTTCATGTGTCGTTAGCCATCTGTATGTCTTCCTTTGAAAATGTTTATTCATGTCTTCTGCCCATTTTATAATTGGATTATTCATTTTTGTAGTTTTGACTTTTATAAGTTCTATATATATTTTGGATACTAACCCTTTATCAGATATACCATTTTCTTTCTTTTGTTTTCAGATATACCATTTTCAAATATCTTCTCCCATTTCATAGACTGCCCTTCAATTTTGTTCATTGTTTCCTTTGCTGTGCAGCAACTTTTTATTTTGATGAATTCCCAATCGTTTATTTTTGCTTTTGTTTCCCTTGCCTCAGGAGACATATTTAATGACAAGTTGCTATGACCCATGTCAAAGAGTTTACAGCCTGTGTTCTCCTCTAGGATTTTTTATGGTTTCAGGTCTCTGAATTTTGAATTTATTTTTGAGTTTTGAATTCATTTTTGAATTTATTTTTATGTTTGTTGTAAGAAAGTTTTTCAGTTTCATTATTTTGCATGCTGCTCTTTAGTTTTTCTAACACCATTTATTGAAGAGACTGTCTTTTTCCCATTAGATATTATTTTCTACTTCAGCAAATATTAACTGACCATAGAGTTGTGGGTTCATTTCTGAGTTTTCTATTCCATTCTATTGGTCTATGTGTCTCTTTTTGTGCCAGTATCATACTGTTTTGATTGACACAGCTTTGTAATATAAAGTAAAGTGAGAAATCGTGATGCTTCCCACTTTGCCTTTCTTTTTCAAGGTTGCTTCAGCTGTTTAGGGACTTTTGTGGTCCCACACAAATTTTGGGGTTGTTGGTTTCAACTCTGAGAAAAATGCTGGTGGTATTTTGTTAGGAATTGCATTAGAGGTGTAGAATAGGTAGCATAAACATTTTAACAATATTTATTTCTCCAGTCCATGAGCATGCAATGTTTTTCCATTTCTTTTTGTCATCTTTAATTTCTTTCATCAGTGTTTTATAGTTTTCACAGTACAGCTCTTTCACCTCTTTGGTGACATTTATTCCTAGGTATTATATTGTTTTTGGTGCAATTGTAAATGGTGTTGATTCCTTAATTTCTCTTTCTGCTGTTTCATTATTGGTGTATACAAATGGCAACAAATTTCTGCTGTTGATTTTGTATCCTGTGACTTTACTGAATTCATCTATCAGTTCTAGCAGGTTTTGGATGGATTTTTTTTGAGTTTTCTACATAGAATATCATGCCATCTGCAAATAATGACATTTTTACATCTTCCTTGCTGATATAGAAGACTTTTTCTTTTTTGTTGCCTGATTTTCATGGCTAGGGCTTTTAGTATTATATTAAATAACAGTGGTGAGAATGGAAATTCCTATCTTATTCCTGACCAAAGAGGAAAAGCCGTTGTTGTTCCCCATTGAGGGTGATATTAGCTGTTTTTTCATTTATGGCCTTTATTATGTTGAGCTATGATCTCTCTAACCCTACTTTGTTGAAGGTTTTTATGATGAGTGGATGTTGTACTTTCTCAAATTCTTTTTATGTATCTATTGAAATGATGACATGGCTCTTATCTCTTCTTTTAGTAATGTAATGTAATGTATCACATTGATTCATTTGCAAATATTATATGACCCTTGAACCCCAGAAAGAAATTTCGCTTAATCATAGTGAATGGTTCATTTAATTTATTGTTGGATTTGTTTTTGGTGTATTCAGAATTTTTGCATCTATGATCATCAGAGATATTGGCATGTAGTTCTCTTTTTAGTGGAGTCTTTATCTGGCTTTGTTATCAGGGTAATGCTGGCTTCAAAGACTGAATTTGTGAATTTTCCTTCCTTTTTTATTGTTTCAAAATGTTTGAGAGTAACAGGTATTAATTCTTTTCTTTTTTTTTTTTTTTTGGTTGATGTCTTTACCTACATTTATTTTTTTTTATTTTTTTTTCTGAAATTTATTGACAAATTGGTTTCCATACAACACCCAGTGCTCATCCCAAAAGGTGCCCTCCTCAATACCCATCACCCACCCTCTCCTCCCTCCCACCCCCATCAACCCTCAGTTTGTTCTCAGTTTTTAACAGTCTCTTATGCTTTGGCTCTCTCCCATTCTAACCTCTTTTTTTTTTTTCCTTCCCCTCCCCCATGGGTTCCTGTTCAGTTTCTCAGGATCCACATAAGAGTGAAACCATATGGTATCTGTCTTTCTCTGTATGGCTTATTTCACTTAGCATCACACTCTCCAGTTCCATCCACGTTGCTACAAAAGGCCATATTTCATTTTTTCTCATTGCCACGTTATATTCCATTGTGTATATAAACCACAATTTCTTTATCCATTCATCAGTTGATGGACATTTAGGCTCTTTCCATAATTTGGCTATTGTTGAGAGTGCTGCTATGAACATTGGGGTACAAGTGGCCCTACGCATCAGTGCTCCTGTATCCCTTGGATAAATTCCTAGCAGTGCTATTGCTGGGTCATAGGGTAGGTCTATTTTTAATTTTCTGAGGAACCTCCACACTGCTTTCCAGAGCAGCTGCACCAATTTGCATTCCCACCAACAGTGCAAGAGGGTTCCCATTTCTCCACATCCTCTCCAGCATCTATAGTCTCCTGATTTGTTCCTTTTGGCCACTCTGACTGGCGTGAGGTGATACCTGAGTGCGGTTTTGATTTGTATTTCCCTGATAAGGAGCGACGCTGAACATCTTTTCATGTGCCTGTTGGCCATCCGGATGTCTTCTTTAGAGAAGTGTCTATTCATGTTTTCTGCCCATTTCTTCACTGGGTTATTTGTTTTTCGGGTGTGGAGTTTGGTGAGCTCTTTATAGATTTTGGATACTAGCCCTTTGTCCGATATGTCATTTGCGAATATCTTTTCCCATTCTGTTGGTTGCCTTTGAGTTTTGTTGGTTGTTTCCTTTGCTGTGCAGAAGCTTTTTATCTTCATAAGGTCCCAGTAATTCACTTTTGCTTTTAATTCCCTTGCCTTTGGGGATGTGTCGAGTAAGAGATTGCTACGGCTGAGGTCAGAGAGGTCTTTTCCTGCTTTCTCCTCTAAGGTTTTGATGGTTTCCTGTCTCACATTTAGGTCCTTTATCTATTTTGAGTTTATTTTTGTGAATGGTGTGAGAAAGTGGTCTAGTTTCAACCTTCTGCATGTTGCTGTCCAGTTCTCCCAGCACCATTTGTTAAAGAGGCTGTCTTTTTTCCATTGGATGTTCTTTCCTGCTTTGTCAAAGATGAGTTGGCCATACGTTTGTGGGTCTAGTTCTGGGGTTTCTATTCTATTCCATTGGTCTATGTGTCTGTTTTTGTGCCAATACCATGCTGTCTTGATGATGACAGCTTTGTAGTAGAGGCTAAAGTCTGGGATTGTGATGCCTCCTGCTTTGGTCTTCTTCTTCAAAATTCCTTTGGCTATTCGGGGCCTTTTGTGGTTCCATATGAATTTTAGGATTGCTTGTTCTAGTTTCGAGAAGAATGCTGGTGCAATTTTGATTGGGATTGCATTGAATGTGTAGATAGCTTTGGGTAGTATTGACATTTTGACAATATTTATTTTTCCAATCCATGAGCAGGGAATGTCTTTCCATTTCTTTAAATCTTCTTCAATTTCCTTCATAAGCTTTCTATAGTTTTCCGCATACAGATCCTTTACATCTTTGGTTAGATTTATTCCTAGGTATTTTATGCTTCTTGGTGCAATTGTGAATGGGATCAGTTTCTTTATTTGTCTTTCTGTTGCTTCATTGTTAGTGTATAAGCATGCAACTGATTTCTGTACATTGATTTTGTATCCTGCAACTTTGCTGAATTCCTGTATCAGTTCTAGCAGACTTTTGGTGGAGTCTATCGGATTTTCCATGTATAATATCATGTCATCTGCAAAAAGCGAAAGCTTGACTTCATCTTTGCCAATTTTGATGCCTTTGATTTCCTTTTGTTGTCTGATTGCTGATGCTAGAACTTCCAGCACTATGTTAAACAGCAGCGGTGAGAGTGGGCATCCTTGTCGTGTTCCTGATCTCAGGGAAAAAGCTCTCAGTTTTTCCCCGTTGAGGATGATGTTAGCTGTGGGCTTTTCATAAATGGCTTTTATGATCTTTAAATATGTTCCTTCTATCCCGACTTTCTCAAGGGTTTTTATTAAGAAAGGGTGCTGGATTTTGTCGAAGGCCTTTTCTGCATCGATTGACAGGATCATATGGTTCTTCTCTCTTTTTTTGTTAATGTGATGTATCACGTTGGTTGATTTGCGAATGTTGAACCAGCCCTGCATCCCAGGAATGAATCCCACTTGATCATGGTGAATAATTCTTTTTATATGCTGTTGAATTCGATTTGCTAGTATCTTATTGAGAATTTTTGCATCCATATTCATCAGGGATATTGGCCTGTAGTTCTCTTTTTTTACTGGGTCTCTGTCTGGTTTAGGAATCAAAGTAATACTGGCTTCATAGAATGAGTCTGGAAGTTTTCCTTCCCTTTCAATTTCTTGGAATAGCTTGAGAAGGATAGGTATTATCTCTGCTTTAAACGTCTGGTAGAACTCCCCTGGGAAGCCATCTGGTCCTGGACTCTTATTTGTTGGGAGATTTTTGATAACCGATTCAATTTCTTCGCTGGTTATGGGTCTGTTCAAGCTTTCTATTTCCTCCTGATTGAGTTTTGGAAGAGTGTGGGTGTTCAGGAATTTGTCCATTTCTTCCAGGTTGTCCAATTTGTTGGCATATAATTTTTCATAGTATTCCCTGATAATTCTTTGTATCTCTGAGGGATTGGTTGTAATAATTCCATTTTCATTCATGATTTTATCTATTTGGGTCCTCTCCCTTTTCTTTTTGAGAAGCCCGGCTAGAGGTTTGTCAATTTTGTTTATTTTTTCAAAAAACCAACTCTTGGTTTCGTTGATCTGCTCTACAGTTTTTTTAGTTTCTATATTGTTTATTTCTGCTCTGATCTTTATTATTTCTCTTCTTCTGCTGGGCTTAGGCTGCCTTTGCTGTTCTGCTTCTAGTTCCTTTAGGTGTGCTGTTAGATTTTGTATTTGGGATTTTTCTTGTTTCTTGAGATAGGCCTGGGTTGCGATGTATTTTCCTCTCAGGACTGCCTTTGCTGCGTCCCAAAGCGTTTGGATTGTTGTATTTTCATTTTCGTTTGTTTCCATATATTTTTTAATTTCTTCTCTAATTGCCTGGTTGACCCGCTCATTCGTTAGTAGGGTGTTCTTTAACCTCCATGCTTTTGGAGGTTTTCCAGACTTTTTTCTGTGGTTGATTTCAAGCTTCATAGCATTGTGGTGTGAAAGTAAGCATGGTATAATTTCAATTCTTGTAAACTTAAGAAGGGCTGTTTTGTGACCCAGTATAGGATCTATCTTGGAGAATGTTCCATGTGCACTCGAGAAGAAAGTATATTCTGTTGCTTTGGGATGCAGAGTTCTAAATAGATCTGTCAAGTCCATCTGATCCAATGTCTCATTCAGGGCCCTTGTTTCTTTATTGACCGTGTGTCTAGATGATCTATCCATTTCTCTAAGTGGGGTGTTAAAGTCCCCTGCAATGACCACATTCTTATCAATAAGGTTGCTTATGTTTATGAGTAATTGTTTTATATATTTGGGGGCTCCGGTATTCGGTGCATAGACATTTATAATTGTTAGCTCTTCCTGATGGATAGACCCTGTAACTATTATATAATGTCCTTCTTCATCTCTTGTTACAGCCTTTAATTTAAAGTCTAGTTTGTCTGATATAAGTATGGCTACTCCAGCTTTCTTTGGCTTCCAGTCGCATGATAAATAGTTCTCCATCCCCTCACTCTCAATATAAAAGTGTCCTCAGGTCTAAAATGAGTCTCTTGTAGACAGCAAATAGATGGGTCTTGTTTTTTGTTTTTTTTTTTTTTCAACGTTTATTTATTTTTGGGACAGAGAGAGACAGAGCATGAATGGGGGAGGGGCAGAGAGAGAGGGAGACACAGAATCGGAAACAGGCTCCAGGCTCTGAGCCATCAGCCCAGACAGAGCCTGACGTGGGGCTCGAACTCACGGCCCGCAAGATCGTGACCTGGCTGAAGTCGGACACTTAACCGACTGTGCCACCCAGGCGCCCCAGAGTCTTGTTTTTTTATCCATTCTGATACCCTATGTCTTTTGGTTGGCGCATTTAATCCATTTACATTCAGTGTTATTATAGAAAGATACGGGTTTAGAGTCATTGTGATGTCTGTATGTTTTATGCTTGTAGTGATGTCTCTGGGACTTTGTCTCACAGGGACCCCCTTAGGATCTCTTGTAGGGCTGGTTTAGTGGTGACAAATTCCTTCAGTTTTTGTTTGTTTGGGAAGACCTTTATCTCTCCTTCTATTCTAAATGACAGACTTGCTGGATAAAGGATTCTTGGCTGCATATTTTTTCTGTCTAGCACCCTGAAAATCTCGTGCCAATTCTTTCTGGCCTGCCAAGTTTCAAAAGAGAGATCAGTCACGAGTCTTATAGGTCTCCCTTTATATGTGAGGGCACGGTTACCCCTGATGCTTTCAGAATCTTCTCTTTATCCTTGTATTTTGCCAGTTTCACTATGATATGTCGTGCAGAAGATCGATTCAAGTTACGTCTGAAGGGAGTTCTCTATGCTCTTGGATTTCAATGCCTTTTTCCTTCCCCAGTTCAGGGAAGTTCTCAGCTATTATTTCTTCAAGAACCCCTTCAGCACCTTTCCCTCTCTCTTCCTCCTCTGGGATACCAATTATGCATATATTATTTCTGTTTAGTGTATCACTTAGTTCTCTAATTTTCCCCTCATACTCCTGGATTTTTTTTATCTCTCTTTTTCTCAGCTTCCTCTTTTTCCATAACTTTATCTTCTAGTTCACCTATTCTCTCCTCTGCCTCTTCAAGCCGAGCTGTGGTGGTTTCCATTTTGTTATGCATTTCGTTTAAATCGTTTTTCAGGTCTTCGTGACTGTTCCTTCGTCCCTTGATTTCTGTAGCAAGAGATTCTCTGCTGTCCTGTATACTGTTTTCAAGCCCAGTGATTAATTTTATGACTATTATTCTAAATTCACTTTCTGTTATATTATTTAAATCCTTTTTGATCAGCTCATTAGCTGTTGTTATTTCCTGGAGATTCTTCTGAGGGGAATTCTTCCGCTTGGTCATTTTGGATAGTCTCTGGCGTGGTGAGGACCTGCAGGGCACTTCCCCTGTGCTGTGGTGTATAACTGGAGTTGGTGGGTGGGGCCGCAGTCAGACCTGATGTCTGCCCCCAGCCCACCGCTGGGGCCACCGTCAGAGTGGTGTGTGCCTTCTCTTCCCCTCTCCTAGGGGCGGGATTCACTGTGGGGTGGTGTGGCTCATCTGGGCTACTTGCCCCCTGCCAGGCTTGTGATGCTGGGGATCTGGTGTATTAGCTGGGGTGGGTAGGCAAGGTGCACGGGGGCAGGAGGGGCAGGCTGAGATCGCTTCTCCTTAGGTGATCCACTTCAGGAGGGGCCCTGTGGCAGCGGGAGGGAGTCAGATCCGCTGCCGGAGGTTTGGCTCTGCAGAAGCGCAGAGTTGGGTGTTTGCGTGGAGCTAGCAAGTTCCCTGACAGGAACTGGTTCTCTTTGGGATTTTGGCTGGGGGATGGGCGGGGGAGATGGCGCTGGCGAGCGCCTTTGTTCCCCACCAAACTGAGCTCTGTTGTCAGGGGGCTCAGCAGCTCTCCCTCCCTTTGTCCTCCAGCCTTCCCGCTTTCCGAGCAGAGCTGTTAACTTATGACCTCCCAGATGCTAAGTCACTCTTGTTGTGGGAACACAGTCCGTCAGGCCCCTCCGCTTTTGCCAGCCAGACTCGGGGGCTCTGCTTGGCCGGCGAGCCGCCCCTCCGCCCCGGCTCCCTCCCGCCAGTCCGTGGAGTCCGCACCGCCTCGCCGCTCTTCCTACCCTCTTCCGTGGGCCTCTCGTCTGCGTTTGGCTCCGGCGACTCCGTTCTGCTAATCCTCTGGCATTTTTCTGGGTTATTTAGGCAGGTGTAGATGGAATCTAAGTGATCAGCAGGACGTGCGGTGAGCCCAGC
Source organism: Prionailurus bengalensis (assembly GCF_016509475.1). NCBI lineage: Eukaryota > Metazoa > Chordata > Mammalia > Carnivora > Felidae > Prionailurus > Prionailurus bengalensis. Next base: position 55,710,582 of record NC_057361.1, on the reverse strand, counting down.
GTCCTCCTAAGCCGCCATATTGCAGAACCCCCAAATTATTCTAATTTTTAAAAAATTATTAATCCTAACAAATCTACAGTTTTATTAATCTAATAAATCCACAGAACAAATAAAATGGGAGGAAAATCACCAATAGAAAAAACTCAAAAATGTTTACCTGTTCTGAAAGTTATCACTTTCTAGATTGAAATGGCCCACCAAATGCACAATACAATGAATTAAAAACAACTGCAGTGTGAAATTTTACAACATGGAGAACAAGGGAAGGATCTAAAAGATTTCAGAGAGAAGGAACAGATCTCAAACAAAGGGTTAGACATCAAAATGACTACATTTCAATAAGGTATGAGACCATGGAACAATGCCTTCAAAATTCTGATGGAAATGAATTCTAACATAGTAACCTGTTTTCAACCTAATTGTCATTCAAATAGAAAGGTAGAGTCTGGGAGATTGTAGCTAATATGGCTTTAGAGTAGGGGACTCTAGTTTCCTGTCTTCTCTTGAGCACAGCTAGATAACTATCAAATCATTCTAAGCATCCCAGAAATAAACCAAAAGACTGACAACACACTCCGCAATGCAAGGGAGACAAGAAGCCACATGAAAGAAGGTAGAAAGTGCAGAGGCTTAGTTTGGGGAAGAAAAGAATCATGGGTGCTGCAGAGGGGAGGGAGCCCTGGTTGCAGAGAAAGGTAAGAGCTAGAGAGGGAGAGGGAGACGGGGGGGAGAGGAGAAGGAGAGGGAAGAGGACACAGGGGTATGTACAAGGAGAACAATTCCACAAAGCCACTGGCTGGAGTTTTAAAGTTCTGCAGGTTTGGCTGGAATAGAGCCCTAAGGGCACTGCCAAGCTGGTAGACCTTTAAAACTCCAGTCTTTAAGCCCTGCTGATTGCAAGAACTCATGAAAATCAGCCCCTCTCTTTTTCCCAGTCAATGACTTTGGGGAATTGTTCTCCTTGTGCATTCCCCTGTGTTCATATTCTCTCTCTCTCTCTCGATTCCATTTTCTGTGTGTGTGTGTGTGTGTGTGTGTGTGTGTGTGTGTGTGTACCACATCTTTATCAGTCAGTGGACACTTGGCTTTTTCAATAATTTGATTATTATAGATAATGCTGCTAAAATTATCTGGGTGTATGTATCCATTTGATTTAGTATTTTTGTATTATTTGGGTAAATACCTAGTAGGGAAATTGCTGAGTAGGGTAGTTTTATTTTTCACTTTTTGATGCATCCATACTGTTTTCCAGAGTGGCTGTACCAGTTTGCATTCCCACCAACAGTGCAGGTTTCCCCTTATTCCACATCCTCACAAACACCTGTTATTTCTTGTGTTGTGGAATTTAGCCATTCTGCCAGGTGTGAGGTGATATGTCATTGTAGTTTTGATTTGTATTTCCCTGATGATTAGTGATGTTGAGCATCTTTTCATGTGTCGTTAGCCATCTGTATGTCTTCCTTTGAAAATGTTTATTCATGTCTTCTGCCCATTTTATAATTGGATTATTCATTTTTGTAGTTTTGACTTTTATAAGTTCTATATATATTTTGGATACTAACCCTTTATCAGATATACCATTTTCTTTCTTTTGTTTTCAGATATACCATTTTCAAATATCTTCTCCCATTTCATAGACTGCCCTTCAATTTTGTTCATTGTTTCCTTTGCTGTGCAGCAACTTTTTATTTTGATGAATTCCCAATCGTTTATTTTTGCTTTTGTTTCCCTTGCCTCAGGAGACATATTTAATGACAAGTTGCTATGACCCATGTCAAAGAGTTTACAGCCTGTGTTCTCCTCTAGGATTTTTTATGGTTTCAGGTCTCTGAATTTTGAATTTATTTTTGAGTTTTGAATTCATTTTTGAATTTATTTTTATGTTTGTTGTAAGAAAGTTTTTCAGTTTCATTATTTTGCATGCTGCTCTTTAGTTTTTCTAACACCATTTATTGAAGAGACTGTCTTTTTCCCATTAGATATTATTTTCTACTTCAGCAAATATTAACTGACCATAGAGTTGTGGGTTCATTTCTGAGTTTTCTATTCCATTCTATTGGTCTATGTGTCTCTTTTTGTGCCAGTATCATACTGTTTTGATTGACACAGCTTTGTAATATAAAGTAAAGTGAGAAATCGTGATGCTTCCCACTTTGCCTTTCTTTTTCAAGGTTGCTTCAGCTGTTTAGGGACTTTTGTGGTCCCACACAAATTTTGGGGTTGTTGGTTTCAACTCTGAGAAAAATGCTGGTGGTATTTTGTTAGGAATTGCATTAGAGGTGTAGAATAGGTAGCATAAACATTTTAACAATATTTATTTCTCCAGTCCATGAGCATGCAATGTTTTTCCATTTCTTTTTGTCATCTTTAATTTCTTTCATCAGTGTTTTATAGTTTTCACAGTACAGCTCTTTCACCTCTTTGGTGACATTTATTCCTAGGTATTATATTGTTTTTGGTGCAATTGTAAATGGTGTTGATTCCTTAATTTCTCTTTCTGCTGTTTCATTATTGGTGTATACAAATGGCAACAAATTTCTGCTGTTGATTTTGTATCCTGTGACTTTACTGAATTCATCTATCAGTTCTAGCAGGTTTTGGATGGATTTTTTTTGAGTTTTCTACATAGAATATCATGCCATCTGCAAATAATGACATTTTTACATCTTCCTTGCTGATATAGAAGACTTTTTCTTTTTTGTTGCCTGATTTTCATGGCTAGGGCTTTTAGTATTATATTAAATAACAGTGGTGAGAATGGAAATTCCTATCTTATTCCTGACCAAAGAGGAAAAGCCGTTGTTGTTCCCCATTGAGGGTGATATTAGCTGTTTTTTCATTTATGGCCTTTATTATGTTGAGCTATGATCTCTCTAACCCTACTTTGTTGAAGGTTTTTATGATGAGTGGATGTTGTACTTTCTCAAATTCTTTTTATGTATCTATTGAAATGATGACATGGCTCTTATCTCTTCTTTTAGTAATGTAATGTAATGTATCACATTGATTCATTTGCAAATATTATATGACCCTTGAACCCCAGAAAGAAATTTCGCTTAATCATAGTGAATGGTTCATTTAATTTATTGTTGGATTTGTTTTTGGTGTATTCAGAATTTTTGCATCTATGATCATCAGAGATATTGGCATGTAGTTCTCTTTTTAGTGGAGTCTTTATCTGGCTTTGTTATCAGGGTAATGCTGGCTTCAAAGACTGAATTTGTGAATTTTCCTTCCTTTTTTATTGTTTCAAAATGTTTGAGAGTAACAGGTATTAATTCTTTTCTTTTTTTTTTTTTTTGGTTGATGTCTTTACCTACATTTATTTTTTTTTATTTTTTTTTCTGAAATTTATTGACAAATTGGTTTCCATACAACACCCAGTGCTCATCCCAAAAGGTGCCCTCCTCAATACCCATCACCCACCCTCTCCTCCCTCCCACCCCCATCAACCCTCAGTTTGTTCTCAGTTTTTAACAGTCTCTTATGCTTTGGCTCTCTCCCATTCTAACCTCTTTTTTTTTTTCCTTCCCCTCCCCCATGGGTTCCTGTTCAGTTTCTCAGGATCCACATAAGAGTGAAACCATATGGTATCTGTCTTTCTCTGTATGGCTTATTTCACTTAGCATCACACTCTCCAGTTCCATCCACGTTGCTACAAAAGGCCATATTTCATTTTTTCTCATTGCCACGTTATATTCCATTGTGTATATAAACCACAATTTCTTTATCCATTCATCAGTTGATGGACATTTAGGCTCTTTCCATAATTTGGCTATTGTTGAGAGTGCTGCTATGAACATTGGGGTACAAGTGGCCCTACGCATCAGTGCTCCTGTATCCCTTGGATAAATTCCTAGCAGTGCTATTGCTGGGTCATAGGGTAGGTCTATTTTTAATTTTCTGAGGAACCTCCACACTGCTTTCCAGAGCAGCTGCACCAATTTGCATTCCCACCAACAGTGCAAGAGGGTTCCCATTTCTCCACATCCTCTCCAGCATCTATAGTCTCCTGATTTGTTCCTTTTGGCCACTCTGACTGGCGTGAGGTGATACCTGAGTGCGGTTTTGATTTGTATTTCCCTGATAAGGAGCGACGCTGAACATCTTTTCATGTGCCTGTTGGCCATCCGGATGTCTTCTTTAGAGAAGTGTCTATTCATGTTTTCTGCCCATTTCTTCACTGGGTTATTTGTTTTTCGGGTGTGGAGTTTGGTGAGCTCTTTATAGATTTTGGATACTAGCCCTTTGTCCGATATGTCATTTGCGAATATCTTTTCCCATTCTGTTGGTTGCCTTTGAGTTTTGTTGGTTGTTTCCTTTGCTGTGCAGAAGCTTTTTATCTTCATAAGGTCCCAGTAATTCACTTTTGCTTTTAATTCCCTTGCCTTTGGGGATGTGTCGAGTAAGAGATTGCTACGGCTGAGGTCAGAGAGGTCTTTTCCTGCTTTCTCCTCTAAGGTTTTGATGGTTTCCTGTCTCACATTTAGGTCCTTTATCTATTTTGAGTTTATTTTTGTGAATGGTGTGAGAAAGTGGTCTAGTTTCAACCTTCTGCATGTTGCTGTCCAGTTCTCCCAGCACCATTTGTTAAAGAGGCTGTCTTTTTTCCATTGGATGTTCTTTCCTGCTTTGTCAAAGATGAGTTGGCCATACGTTTGTGGGTCTAGTTCTGGGGTTTCTATTCTATTCCATTGGTCTATGTGTCTGTTTTTGTGCCAATACCATGCTGTCTTGATGATGACAGCTTTGTAGTAGAGGCTAAAGTCTGGGATTGTGATGCCTCCTGCTTTGGTCTTCTTCTTCAAAATTCCTTTGGCTATTCGGGGCCTTTTGTGGTTCCATATGAATTTTAGGATTGCTTGTTCTAGTTTCGAGAAGAATGCTGGTGCAATTTTGATTGGGATTGCATTGAATGTGTAGATAGCTTTGGGTAGTATTGACATTTTGACAATATTTATTTTTCCAATCCATGAGCAGGGAATGTCTTTCCATTTCTTTAAATCTTCTTCAATTTCCTTCATAAGCTTTCTATAGTTTTCCGCATACAGATCCTTTACATCTTTGGTTAGATTTATTCCTAGGTATTTTATGCTTCTTGGTGCAATTGTGAATGGGATCAGTTTCTTTATTTGTCTTTCTGTTGCTTCATTGTTAGTGTATAAGCATGCAACTGATTTCTGTACATTGATTTTGTATCCTGCAACTTTGCTGAATTCCTGTATCAGTTCTAGCAGACTTTTGGTGGAGTCTATCGGATTTTCCATGTATAATATCATGTCATCTGCAAAAAGCGAAAGCTTGACTTCATCTTTGCCAATTTTGATGCCTTTGATTTCCTTTTGTTGTCTGATTGCTGATGCTAGAACTTCCAGCACTATGTTAAACAGCAGCGGTGAGAGTGGGCATCCTTGTCGTGTTCCTGATCTCAGGGAAAAAGCTCTCAGTTTTTCCCCGTTGAGGATGATGTTAGCTGTGGGCTTTTCATAAATGGCTTTTATGATCTTTAAATATGTTCCTTCTATCCCGACTTTCTCAAGGGTTTTTATTAAGAAAGGGTGCTGGATTTTGTCGAAGGCCTTTTCTGCATCGATTGACAGGATCATATGGTTCTTCTCTCTTTTTTTGTTAATGTGATGTATCACGTTGGTTGATTTGCGAATGTTGAACCAGCCCTGCATCCCAGGAATGAATCCCACTTGATCATGGTGAATAATTCTTTTTATATGCTGTTGAATTCGATTTGCTAGTATCTTATTGAGAATTTTTGCATCCATATTCATCAGGGATATTGGCCTGTAGTTCTCTTTTTTTACTGGGTCTCTGTCTGGTTTAGGAATCAAAGTAATACTGGCTTCATAGAATGAGTCTGGAAGTTTTCCTTCCCTTTCAATTTCTTGGAATAGCTTGAGAAGGATAGGTATTATCTCTGCTTTAAACGTCTGGTAGAACTCCCCTGGGAAGCCATCTGGTCCTGGACTCTTATTTGTTGGGAGATTTTTGATAACCGATTCAATTTCTTCGCTGGTTATGGGTCTGTTCAAGCTTTCTATTTCCTCCTGATTGAGTTTTGGAAGAGTGTGGGTGTTCAGGAATTTGTCCATTTCTTCCAGGTTGTCCAATTTGTTGGCATATAATTTTTCATAGTATTCCCTGATAATTGTTTGTATCTCTGAGGGATTGGTTGTAATAATTCCATTTTCATTCATGATTTTATCTATTTGGGTCCTCTCCCTTTTCTTTTTGAGAAGCCCGGCTAGAGGTTTGTCAATTTTGTTTATTTTTTCAAAAAACCAACTCTTGGTTTCGTTGATCTGCTCTACAGTTTTTTTAGTTTCTATATTGTTTATTTCTGCTCTGATCTTTATTATTTCTCTTCTTCTGCTGGGCTTAGGCTGCCTTTGCTGTTCTGCTTCTAGTTCCTTTAGGTGTGCTGTTAGATTTTGTATTTGGGATTTTTCTTGTTTCTTGAGATAGGCCTGGGTTGCGATGTATTTTCCTCTCAGGACTGCCTTTGCTGCGTCCCAAAGCGTTTGGATTGTTGTATTTTCATTTTCGTTTGTTTCCATATATTTTTTAATTTCTTCTCTAATTGCCTGGTTGACCCGCTCATTCGTTAGTAGGGTGTTCTTTAACCTCCATGCTTTTGGAGGTTTTCCAGACTTTTTTCTGTGGTTGATTTCAAGCTTCATAGCATTGTGGTGTGAAAGTAAGCATGGTATAATTTCAATTCTTGTAAACTTAAGAAGGGCTGTTTTGTGACCCAGTATAGGATCTATCTTGGAGAATGTTCCATGTGCACTCGAGAAGAAAGTATATTCTGTTGCTTTGGGATGCAGAGTTCTAAATAGATCTGTCAAGTCCATCTGATCCAATGTCTCATTCAGGGCCCTTGTTTCTTTATTGACCGTGTGTCTAGATGATCTATCCATTTCTCTAAGTGGGGTGTTAAAGTCCCCTGCAATGACCACATTCTTATCAATAAGGTTGCTTATGTTTATGAGTAATTGTTTTATATATTTGGGGGCTCCGGTATTCGGTGCATAGACATTTATAATTGTTAGCTCTTCCTGATGGATAGACCCTGTAACTATTATATAATGTCCTTCTTCATCTCTTGTTACAGCCTTTAATTTAAAGTCTAGTTTGTCTGATATAAGTATGGCTACTCCAGCTTTCTTTTGGCTTCCAGTCGCATGATAAATAATTCTCCATCCCCTCACTCTGAATCTAAAGGTGTCCTCAGGTCTAAAATGAGTCTCTTGTAGACAGCAAATAGATGGGTCTTGTTTTTTTATCCATTCTGATACCCTATGTCTTTTGGTTGGCGCATTTAATCCATTTACATTCAGTGTTATTATAGAAAGATACGGGTTTAGAGTCATTGTGATGTCTGTATGTTTTATGCTTATAGTGATGTCTCTGGGACTTTGTCTCACAGGGTCCCCCTTAGGATCTCTTGTAGGGCTGGTTTAGTGGTGACAAATTCCTTCAGTTTTTGTTTGTTTGGGAAGACCTTTATCTCTCCTTCTATTCTAAATGACAGACTTGCTGGATAAAGGATTTTCGGCTGCATATTTTTTCTGTCTAGCACCCTGAAAATCTCGTGCCAATTCTTTCTGGCCTGCCAAGTTTCAAAAGAGAGATCAGTCACGAGTCTTATAGGTCTCCCTTTATATGTGAGGGCACGTTTACCCCTTGCTGCTTTCAGAATTTTCTCTTTATCCTTGTATTTTGCCAGTTTCACTATGATATGTCGTGCAGAAGATCGATTCAAGTTACGTCTGAAGGGAGTTCTCTGTGCCTCTTGGATTTCAATGCCTTTTTCCTTCCCCAGTTCAGGGAAGTTCTCAGCTATTATTTCTTCAAGTACCCCTTCAGCACCTTTCCCTCTCTCTTCCTCCTCTGGGATACCAATTATGCGTATATTATTTCTTTTTAGTGTATCACTTAATTCTCTAATTTTCCCCTCATACTCCTGGATTTTTTTATCTCTCTTTTTCTCAGCTTCCTCTTTTTCCATAACTTTATCTTCTAGTTCACCTATTCTCTCCTCTGCCTCTTCAAGCCGAGCTGTGGTGGTTTCCATTTTGTTATGCATTTCGTTTAAAGCGTTTTTCAGCTCCTCGTGACTGTTCCTTAGTCCCTTGATCTCTGTAGCAAGAGATTCTCTGCTGTCCTGTATACTGTTTTCAAGCCCAGCGATTAATTTTATGACTATTATTCTAAATTCACTTTCTGTTATGTTATTTAAGTCCTTTTTGATCAGCTCATTAGCTGTTGTTATTTCCTGGAGATTCTTCTGAGGGGAGTTCTTCCGCTTGGTCATTTTGGATAGTCCCTGGCGTGGTGAGCACCTGCAGGGCACTTCCCCTGTGCTGTGGTGTATAACTGGAGTTGGTGGGCGGGGCCGCAGTCAGACCTGATGTCTGCCCCCAGCCCACCGCTGGGGCCACAGTCAGACTGGTGTGTGCCTTCTCTTCCCCTCTCCTAGGGGTGGGATTCACTGTGGGGTGGTGTGGCTCGTCTGGGCTACTTGCACCCTGCCAGGCTTGTGATGCTGGGGATCTGGCGTATTAGCTGGGGTGGGTAGGCAAGGTGCACGGGGGCAGGAGGGGCAGGCTTAGATCGCTTCTCCTTAGGTGATCCACTTCAGGAGGGACCCTGTGGCAGCGGGAGGGAGTCAGATCCGCTGCCGGAGGTTTGGCTCCGCCGAAGCGCAGAGTTGGGTGTTTGCGCGGAAGGAGCAAGTTCCCTGGCAGGAACCGGTTCCCTTTGGGATTTCGGCTGGGGGATGGGCGGGGGAGATGGCGCTGGCGAGCGCCTTTGTTCCCCACCAAACTGAGCTCTGTTGTCAGGGGGCTCATCAGCTCTCCCTCCCTTTGTCCTCCAGCCTTCCCGCTTTCTGAGCAGAGCTGTTAACTTATGACCTCCCAGACCCTAAGTCGCGCTTGCTGTCGGAACACAGTCCGCCCGGCCCCTCCGCTTTTGCAAGCCAGACTCTTGGGCTGTGCTTGGCCGGCGAGCCGCCCCTCCGCCCCGGCTCCCTCCCGCCAGTCCATGGAGTGCGCACCGCCTCGCCACCCTTCCTACCCTCTTCCGTGGGCCTCTCGTCTGCTTTTGGCTCCGGCGACTCCGTTCTGCTAATCCTCTGTCGGTTTTCTGCGTTATTTAGGCAGGTGTAGATGGAATCTAAGTGATCAGCAGGACATGCGGTGAGCCCAGCGTCCTCCTAAGCCGCCATCTTGCCGCAACCTCCTTAATTCTTTTCTTAATGTTTGGTAGAATTCACCTGTGAAGCCATCTGGCCTGGGACTTTTGTTAGTTTTTTGATTACTGATTTAATTTCATTGCTGATTATTAGTTTTGGTGCTTTATATATTTCTAGGAATTTAACCTTTCCTTCCTGCTTGACCAATTTGTTGGCATGTAATTTTTCATTACATTCTCTTTTTTTTAAGTTTATTTATTTTGAGAGAAGGGGAGGGGCAGAGAGAGAGATAGAGAGAGAGAATCACAAGCAGGCTCCATGCTGACAGCACAGGGCTCAATCTCATGAACTGTGAGATCATTACCTGAGCTGAAATCAAGAGTGGGATGCTTAACCAACTGAGCCACCCAGGTGCCCCTCATTATATTCTTTTACAATTGTTTGCATATTTTTGATGTTTATTTATTTTGAAAGAGACAGAGACAGAGAGATAGAGCACGAGTGGGACAGGGGCAGAAAGAGAGAGGGAGACACAGAATTCAAACCAGGTTCCAGGGTCTGAGGTATCAGCACACAGCCTGTCATGGGTCCTGAACCTATGAGCAGTGAGATCATGACCTGAGCTGGTTGGTGGCTCAACCAACTGAGCCACCCAGGCACCCCTAATTGTTTATATTTTTAAATGTTTGTTTATTTATTTTGAGAGAGAGAGAGAGAGAGAGCAAGGAAGGTGCAGAGAGAAGGGGAGAGGAAGAATCCCAAACAGGGTCCACACTGAGAGCATGGGATTCTATCTCAAAAACTATGAAATCATGACCTGAGCGGAAATCAAGAGTCAGAAGCCTAACCTACTGAGCCACCCAGGCACCCCACAATTGTTTGCATTTTTATGGTGTTGTTCCTTATTTCTCTTCTCTCCTTTGTGGTTGTGTTCTTTTGAGTCCTTTTTTTTTTAATGAAACTGGTTAGACATTTATAAATTCTGTTGCTCTTTCATGGAACCAGCTCTTGATTTCATTGATTTCTTCTACTGCTTTTTTAGTTTCTATACCATTTATTCCTGCCCTAACCTTTATTATTTCCCTCTTTGTGCTGGTTTTAGGTTCTTTCTTTTCTTTTTCTAGCTCTAGGTTGTTTGAGATTTTTCTTGCTTCTTTAGTTAGGCCTGTGTTGCTGTAAACTTCCCTCTTAGAACTGTATTCTACGGGATTTGGACTGTTGTGTTTTCATCTCTGTTTCCATATAAATTTTAATTGCAAAGGTTTTGTACATTGTGTTTTCATCTCCATTTGTTTCCATGTAATTTTTTATTTCTTCCTTTGTTTCTTCTTGGCCCATTCATTGTTTATTAGGCCTGCATATATTTGTGCTTTTTCCATATTTTCTCTTGTGGTTACTCACAAATTTTATACCATTGTGGTCATAAAGGATGCATGGTATGACTTTAATTTTTTTTTGCATTTCTTGATGTTTGTTTTGTGGCCTAATATGTGATCTGTGCTGGAGAGTGTTCCATGTGTACTTTGAGCAAAATGTATACTGTGCTGTTTTAGGATAGAATGTTCTGAATATATTTGTTAGATCTTTCTGTTCTGGTGTGTTATTCAATGCCACTCTTGTTGATTTTCTGTTTCGATGACCTATCAATATGTGTGGGGTTTTAAAGTTCTATACTGTTTTTGTATTACTATTGATTATTTCTTTACCTGGTATTAACAGTTTTATGTTATTTGGGCACTTTTTGTTGGGTACATAAATAATTATAATTGTTATGTCTTCTTGTTGGTTTGTCCCCTTATTATATAGTCTGTGTCTCTAGTGACTTTGTTGTAAAGTGTATTTTGTGTAATATAAATATTGCTACTCCAGCTTTCTTTTATCAACCATTTGCATGACAAATATTTTTTCTGCCCTCTCATTTTTAATCTGCAGATGTCTTTAAGTTTGAAATGAGTCTTTTGTAGGCTGCCGGTCTTGTGTTTTTTTTTTTTTTAATCTACTGTGTTACCCTATGTCTTTTTATTGGAGAGTTTAGTCCATTTACAGTCAAAGTAATCATTGATAAATATGTATTTATTGCTATTCTGTTGTTTGTTATGTGGTTGTTTTTGTAGTTTTTCTCTGATCCTTTCATATCTTTTTCTCTTTCATGGTTTGCTGGTTTTATTTTGTTATAACCTTGTATTCCTTTCTCTTGATTATTTCCATATCTATAAGTGGTTTTTGATTTGAAGTTTCCATTAGGTTTGTATATAACATCTGCATATAGCAGTCTATATTAAGTTGATGGTCGCATAAATTCAATACCTTCTTTATTTCTATTCCCCCCACCCTGCCATGTTTTATATGTATGTTTGTCATAGTTTGAGTACTTTTATTTTGTTAATGCTTTGACTAATTTTCTGAGGATATACTTTTTTTTTAACTTTTTTTTTTTTTTTTTTAAGACAGAGAGAGACAGAGCATGAACGGGGTGGGTCAGAGAGAGAGGGAGACACAGAATCCGAAACAGGCTCCAGGATCTGAGCTGTCAGCCCAGAGCCCGACACGGGGCTCGAACTCACTGGCTGTGAGATCGTGACCTGAGCTGAAGTGGGACGCCCAGCCCACTGAGCCACCCAGGCGCCCCAAGATATACTTATTTTTATTGCCACCATGATTCCTTCTCTTCATAGTCTCAATTATAATCTTTCCACTGAAAAGTCCCTTCATCATTTCTTGTAAGCCTTGTTTAGTGGTAATGGTCTCCTTTAGTTTTTGTCTGTGAAAGTCTTAACTTTCCTCTATTTTGAATGATACCCTTGCATGGTAGAGTATTTTTGGGTTTAGATTTTTCCCTTTCAACACTTTGAATATATTATGTTCCCTTCTGGCTTGCAAAGTTTCTGTTGAAAAATCCATTGACTGCCTAATGGGTTTTCCCTTTTATGTATCTCTCTTCTTTTCTCTTGCTTATTTGAACATTTTTCCTTTATCATTACTTTTTCCATTTTGAATTCTATTTGTCTTCTAGATCTCTTTTGGTGTCATAGACTCTGGGTCTAAAGTACTCTCTTGTTCAGCAAGAGAGAGAATGCAGAATTAAAATGCAAGAGATGGCTAATGTCCAGGAAAAGACAAGAGCTCCAAATAAGGGTCCTTGCTCAGTATTTATTAAGATCAGAAGGTTTACAATTGTGATGGGTATGTACAAAGAGACAATGAGTCTGTGAATATTAATTCATGGGCATGAGGGAAAGGGGGTTTTGAAGATATATGGTGTTAGTGGTTTGTATCAATATAAACCAAAATCGTGGATCTGGGCAGATGGATGTTATCAGCAGACAGTAGGCACCTTGTATGTTTATTTTAGCCAGTCTAGGGGATAGGACAGATAAAGCATGCTGCCTCAGGGTTAACAAGGCACCTTTCTTTTGCTGATTAGCTCCACTCTGGGAAGCTTCATCTGTAGAGGTCTATTTACCTGTTTATCTAATTTGGTCCTTCCTTCCTGTGAAAGCAGCTTTCTGCTATAGTACTAAATTGTGTGTCATTTTCACCCTAAATACCTAATCTTGTTACCTCATGTACATTTGTTTTGAGGTCTTTGCTCCACCCTCAATATTCTGGGGGCCTTCCCCCCCCCCGCTTCTATCCTGGGGGTTTTTGCCCCCCCCCCAACTCTCTATCCTTATTTGCCTAATCTTGTTCACCCAAGCTTGGGTGTGAGCATCCTATGGCTTTGTAATTCTTTATGCCTTATTAACCCATCAGTGCAGGCTCAGGGAATTCCTAAGCTTATTCCCCACACTTTGGTTGATTTTGTTGGAGTATCTCTGTGCCTCTGAAATTTGGATATCTGTTTCCTTCTCCAGAATAGGGAGATTTTCAGCTACTATTTCTTCAAGTAAATATCCTGCCACTTTTCCTTGTCTTTTTCTGGAATCCCTATAATGCAAATGTTATTTCCCTTGATGGAGTCTCTGAGTTCCCTAAGTGTATTCTAGTTTTTCATAATTTTTTTCTTTCATTTGTTCATCTTGATTACTTCCCATTACTCTGTCTTTTAGGCTATTAATTTGTTCCTGTATTTCTTCCAACCAATTTATTCCACCAGTTGTATTCTTAATTTGATTTATTGTGTTCTCCATCTTTAATTGGTTCTTTCTTATCTCTATTTTAAAGGTCTCACTTATGTCCTTAACTCTTTTCTCAAGTCCATTGAGTGTCTTCAAGATCATTAGTTTAAATTCTGTGTCAGGGATTTTACTTATATCTGTTTTGCTTAGATCTCTTGCTGTGGTTTTGTCCTGTTCTTTCATTCAGTGCATATGTCTCTGTGCCTTATTTTGTGTAACTCTGTGTGTGTTTCTCTATTTGGAAAGGCTATGTCTCCTGATCTTCATGTTAATGGCCTTATGAAGAATAGTTCCTGTCTTGCCCTGCAGTGCAGTGTCCCTTGTTCCCCAAGGCCTTGTGCTTCATGGATTGTCTCCTATGTGTCTTTTGGTTGTGCTCTACTGTTGAGGGCTGGTGTTGTTTTTTCCTTCTGTCTAATTGACTGCTGAGGCTGTCTTTATATGTTGTGGGCTATTTTTGGTCCCCAGAAGGGGTGGCACTCATTTTAGAAACTTGGAGCTGGTCTGCTTGGGAAATGAGAACTTTCACCACAACATTCTTGTTGGTAGATGGCTGTTGGTGGGGTTTGCACCAGTATTCTGGGGGGTGAGGGCCCAAAGTGCCAGGTGTGAAGCAAGTGTGACTGGAAGGGCAGATCTTGCTGAAATGTGATAGGATGGGATTTGGGGTAAGTTAAGTAGTAAGTATGAATGTCATGCTAGTCCCCACTAGTGGCCCTATATTTATGCTGCAGGGCAGGGGAGGGAGATATCACTTATAGGTCCATTGTGTTTGGACTGGTTTCTCTGTGATCCCTGCCTCTCCAGGCTCTGCTCTGAAATGAGTAAATCACTCTCACTCCCATCTGCCCCCAGCATTTTTCAAATTACTGGTTCAATGCAGCATCTGTACATGCTGATTTTGGTGCTATCCTTCTGTGGCTATCCTCATGCCCTCAGAGTGCTACCAGAGCTGAGCCCACTGATTTTTAAAATTCCAGGCTTTACATTTTGCTCGTATAGGAATTCATGAAATTCAGCTACTCTCACTTTCAAAGCCAAATATGGGGATTCTTCTTTCCCAAGTGTGCCCACTGGTATGAAAATCTGTTTTTTCCCATCTGTGTAGCACCAGCACCCTCCCCAATGCAGATTACCAAGGCCCATTTTGCTCCCAGACTGCATCTTCACCTTTTCTACTTTCTTCTATGTGGCCTCCTATTTGCTTTTAGTTATGGAGTTTGTTCTGCCTGCTTTTAGGTTGTTTCCTGGGTTATTTCTGCTCATGTGTATGTTATCTAATTGTATATGTGGGACAAGAGATGCTTAGGGCTCTCTTACTATACCATCTTCCCAAGCCTCTTTATATGTTACAATTTTGGAAAGATTCGTAAAACAATGTTAAAATACTAAAATTTCCTTTCATCATATCTTTCACTGAAAGTCTTGTGTGTACATACATATAAGGATACAGTGGTTGAGGGAAGATCTGTGGGTTTATTTTTCTGATTATATTTATGTAAGGAGTTTCATCCTTTTCTAGGACTTTCCGTTCCTTCCCCTCCATATGTGACTTTCCCTAAGCAATATATAGTATTATTTTGCATAATATAGTGGTTGAACTGGACTGTGGAGCCAGACCACCTGGGTTTGCATCCTGGCTCTTCGACATACTATCTGTTGCATTTAAGCAAGTCACTTATATTGGGCTTTAATTTACTTATCTGTATGACATGAATAATGGTATCAAACTTTAAAAAGTTATTGTGAATAAGTTTTAATTTGTATATAATGCTTAGAACAGTATCTTATACACAGTAAGCATTATGTGTGTTTGCTATTATTGCTTTCCATGTTTATAAAAAAGAAATAATTCATTTATTCTTTTTGTACTCTGTTTTTCCACTCAATATTATGTATGTGAAATTCATCTGTGTTTATATATTTAACATAAGTTCCTTCATTTTTATTGCTATATGGTATTCCACTGTGAGAATATACTGTGATTTCTTTAAGCATTCTTTTGTTGATTGATAAAAAAGTTACTTCTCTTTTTTATGCTAGTACAAACAATACTCCCACAAAAAGTGTTGTACATGTCTTTTGCATGTTCATTTTTTTTCCACAGTAGAAGCTTAGAAATAGAAATTTTGGGATGTAGGACATGTACATCTTTCCTAGATATATTGCCGAATTGATCTCCAAAGTGGTTATACCAACTTAGGTATGACCAGCAGTGTTAATGAATTTTCAGTGCTCCCCATCCAAGGAAAACAAAAGGTAGGCTGAATCAGAAAGATGTAAGAAAGTTTGTTTCAGCAAACTTGTCTCTATCCCATGTATGGAAAAAAACAGTTATCCTAGAAACAAATCTGTCTTAAAAACAGAAAACAACTCTACTTAATACCAAATGAAATCCTGTATGTAAAGTATTTGGCATACAGTAGGCCCTTTTCCTCAATCAATTTAGGAATGTACCTACACAGGCTAATATGGTAATGTTAGTTTTTAAAAATTTAATTAATTAATTAATTTATTTATTCATTTATTTTTAATATGAAATTTATTGTCAAATTGGTTTCCATACAACACCCAGTGCTCATCCCAACAGGTGCACTCCTCAATACCCATCACCCACCCTCCCCTCCTTCCCACCCCCCATCCACACTCAGTTTGTTCTCAGATTTTAAGAGTCTTTTATGGTTTGGCTCCCTCCCTCTCTAGCCTTTTTTTTCCTTCCCCTCCCCCATGGCCTTCTGTTAAGTTTCTCAGGATCCACATAAGAGTGAAAACATATGGTATCTCTCTTTCTCTGTATGACTTATTTCACTTAGCATAACACTCTCCAGTTCCATCCACATTGCTACAACAGGCCAGATTTCATTCTTTCTCATTGCCACATAGTATTCCATTGTGTATATAAACAACAATTTTTTTATCCATTCATCCGTTGATGGACATTTAGGCTCTTTCCATAATTTGGCTATTGTTGAAAGTGCTGCTATAAACATTGGGGTACAAGTGCCCCTATGCATCAGCACTCCTGCATCCCTTGGGTAAATTCCTA
Source organism: Prionailurus bengalensis (assembly GCF_016509475.1). Classification (NCBI taxonomy): domain Eukaryota; kingdom Metazoa; phylum Chordata; class Mammalia; order Carnivora; family Felidae; genus Prionailurus; species Prionailurus bengalensis. The sequence goes on along the minus strand of NC_057361.1, from coordinate 55,694,207 downwards.
GCAGTGCTATTGCTGGGTCATAGGGTAGGTCTATTTTTAATTTGCCGAGGAACCTCCACACTGCTTTCCGGAGCGGCTGCACCAATTTGCATTCCCACCACCAGTGCAAGAGGGTTGCTGTTTCTCCACATCCTCTCCATCATCTACAGTGTCCTGATTTGTTAATTTTAGCCACTCTGACTGGCGTGGGGTGGTATCTCAGTGTGGTTTTGATTTGTATTTCCCTGATGAGCGATGTTGAGCATCTTTTCATGTGCCTGTTGGCCATCTAGATGTCTTCTGTAGAGAAGTGTCTATTCATGTTTTCTGCCCATTTCTTCACTGGCTTATTTGTTTTCCAGGTGTGGAGTTTGGTGAGCTCTTTATAGATTTTGGATACTAGCCCTTTGTCCGATATGTCATTTGCAAATATCTTTTCTCATTCCATTGGTTGCCTTTTAGTTTTGGTGATTGTTTCCTTTGCAGTGCAGAAGCTTCTTATCTTCATGAGGTCCCAATAGTTCATTTTTGCTTTTAATTCCCTTGCCTTTGGGGATGTGTCAAGTAACAAATTGCTGCAGCTGAGGTCAGAGAGGGTTTTTCCTGCTTTCTCCTCTAGGGTTTTGATGGTTTCCTGTCTCACATTCATGTACTTTGTCCATTTTGAGTTTGTTTTTGTGAATGGTGTAAGAAAGTGGTCTAGTTTCATCCTTCTGCATGTTGCTGTCCAGTTCTCCCAGCACCATTTGTTAAAGAGACTGTCTTTTTTTCCATTGGATATTCTTTCCTGCTTTGTCGAAGATTAGTTGGCCATACTTTTGTGGGTCTAGTTCTGGGGTTTCTATTCTATTCCATTGGTCTATGTGTCTGTTTTTGTGCCAATACCATGCTGTCTTGATGATGACAGCCTTGTAGTAGAGACTAATGTTTGGGATTGTGATGCCTCCTGCTTTGGTCTTCTTCTTCAATATTACTTTGGCTATTCGGGGTCTTTGAACCCAGATTATTGAAAACTGATTCAATTTTTTCGCTATTTATGGGTCTGTTCAAATTTTCCATTGCTTCCCATTTGAGTTTTGGACGTGTGTTTGTTTTTCAGAATTTGTCCATTTCTTCCAGGTTGTCCAGTTTTTTGGCATATAATTTTTCATAGTTTCCTCTGGTAATTGCTTGTATTTCTGAGGGATTCGTTATAATAATTCCATTTTTATTCGTGATTTTTTCTATCTGGTTCCTCTCTCTTTTCTTTTTGAGAAGCCTGGCTACAGGTTTTGTAGCCAATTTTGTTTATTTTTTCAAAAATCAACACTTGGTTTCATTGATCTGCTGTACTGTTTTTTTTAATTCTATATTTTTTATTTCTATTCTGATCTTTATTATTTCTCTTGTTACAGTGGGTTTGGGGTGTCTTTGCTGTTCTGCTTCTAGTTCCTTTAGGTGTGCTGTTAGATTTTGTATGTAGGATTTTTCTTGTTTCTTGAGATAGGCCTGGATTGCAATGTATTTTCCTCTTAAGACTGCCTTTGCTGCATCCCAAAGCGTTTGGATTGTTGTATTTCCATTTTCATTTGTTTCCATATATTTTTAAATTTCTTTTCTAATTGCCTTGTTGACCCATTCATTCTTTCACAGGGTATTCTTTAACCTCCATGCTTTTGGAGGTTTTCCAGACATTTTCCTGTGGTTGATTTCAAGCTTCATAGCATTGTGATCTGAAAGTGTGCATGGTATGATCTCAGTTCTTTTATATTTACAAAGGGCTGTTTTGTGACCCAGTATGTGATCTATCTTGGAGCATGTTCTATGTGCACTCGAGAACAAGGTATATTCTCTTGCTTTGGGATGCAGAGTTCTAAATATATCTATAAAGTCCATCTGGTACAATGTATCATTCAGGGCCATTGTTTCTTTATTGATTCTCTGTCTAGATGATCTATCCATTGTTATAAGTGGAGTATTAAAGTCCTCTGCAATTACCACATTCTTATCAATAAGGTTGCATATGTTTGTGATTAATTGCTTCATATATTTGGGTGCTACTAATTTTTGTGCATACACATTTATAATTGTTAACTCTTCCTGATGATAGACCCTGTAATTATCATATAATGCCCTCCTTCATCTCTTATTACAGCCTTTAATTTAAAGTCTAGTTTGTCTGGGGGCGCCTGGGTGGCGCAGACGGTTGAGCGTCCGACTTCAGCCAGGTCACGATCTCGCGGTCCGTGAGTTCGAGCCCCGCGTCAGGCTCTGAGCTGATGGCTCGGAGCCTGGAGCCTGTTTCCGATTCTGTGTCTCCCTCTCTCTCTGCCCCTCCCCCATTCATGCTCTGTCTCTCTCTGTCCCAAAATAAATAAAAAACGTTGGAAAAAAAATTTAAAAAAATAAATAAATAAAGTCTAGTTTGTCTGATATAAGTATAGCTACTTCAGCTTTCTTTTGAGTTCCAGTAGCATGATAGATAGTTCTTCATCCCCTCTCTTTCAATCTGAAGGTGTACTCAGGTCTAAAATGAGTCTCTTGTAGACAGCAAATAGATGGGTCATTTTTTTTTTATTGATTCTGATAACCTATGACTTTTGATTGGAGCATTTAGTCCATTTACATTCAGTGTTTATTGAAATATATGGTTTAGAGTCGTGATATCCGTGGGTTTCATGCTTGTAGTGATGTCTGTGGTACTGTGGTCCTTGCAACATTTCACTCATAGAGTCCCCCTTAGGATCTCTCTTGGTTTCGTGGTGAATTCCTTCAGTTTTTGTTTTTTGGGAAAACCTTTATCTCTCCTTCTATTCTGAATGACATATGCTAGATAAAGGATTCTTGGCTGCACATTTTTCCTGTTCATCACATTTAACATTTCCTGCCATGCCTTTCAAGCCTGCCAAGTTTCATTAGATAGGTCTGCTACTACCCTTATGTGTCTCCCTTTGTATGTTAAGGTCCATTTATCCCTAGTTGTTTTCAGTCTACTTATGTATGTTTCTACCCTTATGTGTCTCCCTTTGTATGTTGAGGCCCACTTATCTCTAGTTGTTTTCAGTCTGGTTTTGTATGTTAAGCTCCGTTTATCCTTAGCTACTTTCAGAATTCTCTCTTCATCCTTGTATTTTGCTATATCACCAGCACCACTTCTACCCTGTTCTTTACTTGTAATCAGTGTTTTGGGGTTTTTTGTTTTTAGTTTTTTGACTATGTTATTTGTTTGTTTGTGTTATTTGTATGTGTGTATGCATTTTTTTGTCTTCTGTTTGTCTATCTGTTTTCCTTTACAGGGCTACTCCAAGCAACAAATCAAAGCACACCTGGTGGAGGGTCCAAAATATCACTACGAGTAGCGTAATAAAATAACGAAAGTCATGACAATAGAGAGCAAGTAACAATCTCTTAAAAAATACCTCCTGAAGGGCCAGGCCCTGGACAGTATATGACCCCCCCCCCCTTTAATATAGCAGACTGTGCAGCAGAACTAGCCACTGAGCCCTGGGGGTGGCAGACCCAGGCAGACACAGGCTGGCTTTGTCTTCTCCAACAGCACTCCAGGGAGGGGGCAGCTTTCTCCTACTGTGGACTGTGCCTTTGGCCCAGCCACTGACCCCGGGGGTGGTGGACACAAGCTTTGTACTATTGTGCAGCCCTCCAGGGAGGGGACTACTTTCTCCAACTGCAGACTGAGCCCCTGAGCTACCACTGCACCCAGGCCTGGCTCACCTCCTCCCCAGGTGCAGGAACAGGGAGCCAGTCCCAGACTTAAGAAAACTCCGAAGTTAGAGATAGGATCCCTCTCAGTCCCAGTTCAGGGTCTTTCTTCTGTCCAGATACAGTCCTACACTTTCCTAGCTTCCATTTGTCTTTCCTTAGAAGAGGGTCCCTCCCCTCTGTGCTCACACGACCTTTTTAGTCTACCCCAGTTCGCAGTCACCCACCTATCTTTCCTCCAGTTTTCCTATTTTCTTCCTGGTAGATTCAGTCTCTTTTCCTCCCAGGGTCTGGTGTTCAAAGTCCTTTTGCTTCAGTACATCTTTGTTTGAGAGACGTGGGAAGTATGGATCCCCCTACTTCTCTTAGGATAATGTTACTGATAAAAAATTTTTATAAGGTAACCTATCCCCCAAAATAGAAAAATGTCTGCATTTAGGTTGAAGAAGAGAGAATTAAAGGGGGAATATCATCTTAGCTGTCTGTGATGTTGAAAAGACTATATCTCAGAAGGCAATCACATCTGTTTTTCATCTCCCTTGCCATCATTCACTAGAGCTGAAGAAAGTTGCATCATAGAAGAGAGTGACATCAAAAGATTTTTCCTTCATTTTGTAATCAAAATGAGAGGAATATTCCCATCCTTTTCACCTTAGTTACCTTTCTACTTGAACTATTTAAAGGCATGTGTGTAATTACAAGCAGGACTGTGTTCAAATGAACTGGACCTAAGTGAGCTTGCAACTCTGTCCCTGATAGCAGCTGGTTCCAAACTTACCCCTGGAGAGGAAAAGAAATGAGGAAAATCAAGAGCCCATAACCCCTTGAATTAGATTGTAGATTTAAGATTAAATGAATTAAAGAAAAAAAACAAAAGTAGATGGAAGCAAATGAAAATAAAAACAAAATAGTCCAATACCTTCGGGATGCAGGAAAAACATTTCTAAGAGGGAAGTTCATAGCAATACAGGCATATGTCAAGAAACAAGAATCCTCAAAAAGAGATCTAACTTTAACCCTAAAGGAGCTAGAAAAGAAAAATGCTAGAGCAGCAGAAGGAAGGAAATAGTAAAGATTACACCATAAATAAATGATATAGAAACTGCAAAACCAAAGTATATATATAGTAAAAAAAAACAACAGGAGCTGGTTCTTTAAAAATACCAACAAAATTGATAAACGTCTTAACAGACTCATCGAGAGAGAGAGAGAGAGAGAGAGAGAGAGAGAGAGAGAAAACCAAATAACTTAAAAAATGAAAGAGCAGAAATTGCATCAGCAATACAGAAATGCAAACAACTGTAAGAGGGTATTACAAAAAATATGCCAACATATTAGACAACATAGAAAAAATGGATGAACTCCTAGAAACATATTACCTACCAAAACTGATACAGGAAGAAATAGAAAATTCAAATCGATCAATTAGCAACAAGGATATTGAATCAGTAATCACAAAACTCCCAAGAAACCAACATCCAGGACCAGATGGCTTCACTAGCGGTTTATGTGAAGTATTTGAGGAAGAGTTAACACCTATTATTCTCTAACCATTCCAAAAAATAGAACAAGGGAGACTTTCAAATTCATTCTATGATACCAAACCAAAACCAGATAAAGACACCACAAAATGAAAATAACTAGCCAATTTCTCTGATGAATATAGATGCAAAATTCCTCAACAAAACACTAGCAAACTGAATCCAACAATACATTGAAAAAATCTATTCACCCTGATCAAGTGAGATTTATTCCCAGATTGCAAGAGTGGTTCTATATTTTCAAATCAATCAATGTGATACATAACATCAATGCAAGAAAGCATAAAACCCATATGGTCATCTTAATAGATGCAGAAAAAGTATTTGACAAATTATAACATCCATTCATGGTAAAAGCTTTCAAGATCTCTCAACTTAGTAAAGTCTATATATGAAAAACTCACAGCTAATATCATCATGAATGGGTAAAACAGAGCTTTTCTCCTAATATCGAGAGTGAGACAAGAATGTTCACTCTTGTGAACAAGAATGTTCACTCTTACAAATTCTATTCAACATAGTACTGCATGTCCTATCGGCATCTAAATGGGTAAGGAAGAAGTAAAACTTTCACTATTTGCAGATGACATGATGCTATATGTAGAAAACCTGAAAGATCCACCAAAAAGCTACTAGAACTGATAAATGAATGCAGTAAATTTGAAGGATACAAAATCAATGTGCAGAAATGTGCTGTAGCTCTATGCACTAATAATGAAACAGTAGAAATAGAAATTAAGGAATCAATCCCATTTACAATTGTACCAAATACCATAAGATACTTAGGAATAAACCTAACCAAAGAGTTGTAGGACCTGTACTCTGAAAACCATAAACTATTGTTGAATAGTGGAATACTACTCAGCCATGATAAGAATGAGCTTTTATATTGGTGACAATATAGATGGACCTAGAGTTTATTGTGATAAGTGAAATCAGAGAAAGGCAAAAACCATATGATTTCACTTATATCTGGAATCTTAAAAATAATATAAACAACAAATACATAATACAGAGAACAAACTGGTGATTGCTAGAGGGGAAGGGGTAGGAAAAAGGGTAAAGTGAATGATGGGGAATGGCAGAAAACTGCTTCCAGTTATGGAATTAATAAGTCATAGGGATGAAATGTACAGCATAGGAAATATAGTCAATGGTATTTTAATAGCATTGTATGGTGTCAGATGCTAGCTGCACTTGTGGTGAGCATAGCATAATGTATAGATTTGATAAGTAAGTTGTACACCTGAAGCTAATGTAATGTTGTGTTTCAAATAAACTTCAATATAAAAAAGAATTTTGTGTGTAGGGGAAAGTAGGGGAGGTAACGTTTGTTCAGTAGTACTACGCATTGCAGTCTGTACTGGCATTTAGTTCTCATAATACCCTGTGAAAACTGTATTATGCCTATTTTACAGATGAAGAATCCAAGGACCAGAGAGGGTAAGGATTTGTCCAAGGTCACACAGGTACAAAGTAGTACAGCCAAGACTAATACTCAGCCAAGACTAATACTCAGACAAAGGGTATCCAAAGTCATTTTATTCATCTTGTATTGTGTGGGTACAGTTCTGTTCTTGCTGTTTGGCTCTAGCTATTAACCAGAAAAGCTTAAAATTGAATGCCTTGCAGCACAGGTAGCAGGTAAATTCTTAACTGCTAATTTGCATGAATAAATTGATTTGTTGATACTTTAAATTCCATGGGCATTGAAGATGTTTTTCCTTAGTAAGATGTTCAAGAGTAATAATAACTAGCCAAGAACAAAGTGACTGAATGAATCAATTAGTCTTCTTGTTAACTTGAAGCAAAAAATCATTCCTGGTGACCTAAGATGGCAGAGTATTAGGAGGACCCTAGGCTTGCTTCATCCCTTGAACAGATAAATAACATCCCTTGAATAGATAAATAACAAATCATTCTGATTACCCATGAGATTGATCTGAGGACTGACAGAAAAAACTACACAATTAGAGTGAGAAAGGAGGCCACATCATGAAAGGTAGAAGGTGTGTATAGGAAACTTGGTTTGGAAGAGAAATGTATCTCAGGGTGTCCCAGAGGGGAGGGGGAGGTGGTCCTGGAAAGAGGTGAGAGAGAGGAGCACATAAGGAATCACTCAAGGAAAACATTTCCCTAAAGCGATTGAGTGGGAAATGAGAGGGTCTGAGATTTTTGCAACCTTGGGGCTCAAAAACTGGAGTTTCAGAGGTCCGCGGCATAGCTGGTATAGAGCCCTCACAGCAGTGCTGTGATCCTGTAGAGAAGTCAGGCAGGTAACCTGGGGTCAGAGGGTACGATCTGTGGATCACCTGAAACACACTGGAAGAGATGGTTCCCCCGTTTTGGAGAGCATCTGAGAGAGGTGGCATTGCCTTTCCAGGTATAAAGTAGCTACTGGGCACCATTTCCCTCCCCTGCCCCACAGCATGGGTGCAGAGATGACTGCTTAGGGTGCCTAACCTGGACACTGTCTCTTTAGTGGGCTTTGCTCCAAACTTAATTCCTGTGCTCTGATGTAACTGCCTTTCTGGGTCAAACCTGCATCAATCCCAGTGCAGCAAGACCCTCCCCCCAAAGACCAGTAGAGGTCCCTGCCACACTGGGTACCTAAAGTTTGGAATTTTAAAAGTTAGCCAGCCTGGCTGGGGTAGAGCCCAAAGTTCACTACACTTCTCATGGCAGGCAAGCAACCCAGACACAGATAGTATGAGAACAGTGATTTAAAAAAAAAAAAAAAAAAACCTAGGCCATATGCAAAACACCCATAGCTAATATCCTCATTGGGGAAAAACTGAGAACTTTCCCACTAAGGTCAGGAACATGACGGTGATGTCCACTCTCACCACTGTTGTTCAACATAGTATTGTAAGACCTAGCCTCAGCAATCAGACAACAGAAAGAAATAAAAGGCATCCAAATCAGCAAGAAAGAAGTCAAATGTTCAATCTTGGCAGATGATGTGATACTCTACATGGAAAACCCAAAAGATTCCATCAAAGAAATGCTAGAACTGATATATAAATTCATCAAAGTCACAGGATATGAAATCAATGTACAGAAAGTCAGTTGCATTTCTTTTAAAAAATTTTTAAATGTTTATTAATTTTTGAGAGAGAGAAAGAGAGAGAGAGAGAGAGAGAGAGAGAGAGAGAGAGGGAGAGAGAGGGAGAGAGAGAGAGAGAGAGAGAGAGAGAGAGAGAGAGAGAGAATGAGTTGGGGAGAGGCAGAGAGGGGGGGAGACACAGAATCCCAGGCAGGCTCTAGGCAGAGCCTGACACAGGGCTCAAACTCATGAACCACAAGATCATGACCTGAGCCAAAGTTGGACGCTTAACCAACTGAACCATCCAGACGGTGCTCCTTGGTTGCATTTCTATACATCAATAATGAAGCAGCAGAAAAAGAAGTTAAGGAATCAATCCTGTTTATAATTTCACCAAAACCCATAAAATATCTAGGAATAAACCTAACCAAAGAAGTAAAAGATCTGTATGCTGAAAACTGTAGAAAACTTATGAAAGAATTTGAAGAAGACACAAAGGAATAGAAAAACATTCCATGCTTATGGATTGGAAGAACAAATATTGTTAAAATGTATATTATACCCAAAGCAATCTACACATTCAATGAAATCCATGTTCAAATGACACCAGCATTCTTCACAGAGCTAGAACAAACAATTCTAAAACTGGTATGGAACCAGAAAAGATCCCTAATAGCCAAAATGATGTTGACAAAGAAAACCAAAGCTGAAGGTATCACAGTTCTGGACTTTAAGCTGTATTACAAAGCTCTAATCCTTCAGACAGTATGGTGCTAGCACAAAAACAGACACATAGACCAATGGAACAGAATCCAGAACACATAAATGAGCCAATTAATCTTGGGCAAAGCAGGAAATGATATCTAATGGGAAAAAAGACAGTCTCTTTAGCAAATGATGCTGAGAAAACTGAACAGCGACGTGTAGAAGAATGAACCTGGACCACTTTCTTACACCATACACACAGACACCAAAATTCTAAATGGATGAAAGACTAAATGTAGGACAGGAAACCATCAAAATCTTACAGTAGAAACAGGCAAAACTCTCTTTCACATTAGCCATAGCAACATCTTACTAGACATGTCTCTGGAGGCAAGGGAAACAAAAGCAAAAATAAATTATTGGGACCTCATAAATATAAAAACCTTCTGCACAGTTTTGGAAACAATCAACAAAACTAAAAGGCAATATACAAAATGGGAGAAGATATTTGCAAATGACATATCCATTAAAGGGTTAGTATCCAAAATCTATAAAGAACTTTTCAAACTCAACACCCAAAAAACAATTCAGTAAGGAAATGGGCAAAAGACATGAACAGACACTTTTCCAAAGAGGACATCGAGATGGCTAACAGACACATGAAAAGATGCTCAATGTCACTCATCATCAGAGAAATAAATATCAAAGCCACAATGAGATTCCTCCACACGCCTGTCACAATGGTGAAAATTAACAACTCTGGAAAAAACAGATGTTGGTGAGGATGTGGAGAAAGGGGAACCCTTTTGCACTGTTGGTGGGAATGCAAACTGCTGCAGCCACCCTAGTAAAGAGAATAGAGGTTCCTTAAGAAAAGGCACATGCTCCCCAATGTTTATACCATTGCTATCAACAATAGCCAATTTATGGAAAGAGCCCAAGTGTCCAACAATAGCCAAATTATGGAAAGAGCCCAAATGTTCATCAACTGATGAATGTATTAAGAAGATGTGGTGGGGCGCCTGGGTGGCGCAGTCGGTTAAGCGTCCGACTTCAGCCAGGTCACGATCTCGCGGTCCGTGAGTTCGAGCCCCGCATCAGGCTCTGGGCTGATGGCTTGGAGCCTGGAGCCTGTTTCTGATTCTGTGTCTCCCTCTCTCTCTGCCCCTCCCCCGTTCATGCTCTGTCTCTCTCTGTCCCAAAAATAAATAAACGTTGAAAAAAAATTTTTTTAAAAATAATAAAAAAGAAGATGTGGTGTATGTATGTGAGTACACACACACACACACACACAGTGGAATACTACTTGTTGATGAAAAAGAATGAAATATTGTCATTTGCAACATCGTGGATGGAACTGGAATGTATTATGCTAAGTGAAATTAGAGAAAGGCAGATATATGATTTCACTCCTGTCTAAAATTTGAGAAACTTAACAGATGAACATAGGGGAAAGAAAGGAAAAATAAGATAAAAAACAGAGAGTGAGGCAAACCTTAAAAGACTCTTAAATACAGAGAACAAACTGAGGGTTGATGGGGGTGGGTGGGTTAAATGGGTGACAGGTATTAAAGAGGGCAACTTTCAGGATGTGTAATGGATGTCATATGTAAAAGATGAATTGCTGGGTTCTACTCCTGAAGCCAAAACTATACTGTATCTGAACTAACTTGAGTATATAAAAAAAATAATAACAATAGAGCTACCCTACATCTCAGCAATTATGCCAAGTATTTATGCAAAGGATATAAAAATGCTGATTCAGGGGCACATGAACCCCAATGTTTATAGCAGCACTATCAGCAATAGCCAAATTATGGAAAGAGCCCCAATGTCTGTCAACTGATGAATGGAAAGAGATGTAGTTTTGTGTGTGTGTGTGTGTGTGTGTGTGTGTGTGTGTGTGTGTATAATGGAATATTACTTGGCAATCAAAAGGAATAAAATCTTGCCATTTCCAACAATGTGGATGGAATTAGAATTTATTCTAAGTGAAAAAGTCAGATAAAGATAAATATCATATAACTTCATTTATATGTGGAATTTAAGAAATACAACAGATGAGCATAGGGGAAGGGAAGGAATAATAAGATAAAAACAGGGAGGCAAAGCATAAGAGACTCTTAAATATAGAGAACAAATTAAGGGTTGCTTTAGTGGTGTTTGGGTGGGGTGTTGGGCTAAATAGGTGATGGGCATTAAGAAGGGTACTTGTTGGGATGAGCCCTGGGTGTTATATGTAAGAGATGAACCGTTAAATTCTACTCCTGAAACCATTATTATACTATATGTTAATTAACCTGTATTTAAATAAAATTTAGAAAACCAAATGTATAAAATAAGCACTGTGTAAAATAAATGTACACAAATAAAAAGCTGTATAAGAAAAAAAATAAAATAAAATAAAGCTAAGATGCACAGATTTAATTGTTCAGTCTTTTGGGAGGGCTTCCCTGACAGCAAGAAGCATACGCTCTCATCTCCAGGACGAAGGAGCTGGCTGGTACCCTTTCCATTCCCAGCCCCTCAGCATAAGCTATCTTCAATAAACAGCACAGTGCCAACACTGGCTGCCTGACTTTCTTCCACCAACTCCTAGGTGGTCCTGAGAACCAGCACAGCAGGGTCCTTCTTCAGCACAGCTTCAGAAGACCAGCACATATTCCCCCCCCCCCCCACACTATATCTATTGACCATAGGGTTCTGTAAAGCTTCAACTCTAGTGGAAATACCATCAGGTGTCTTTTAACAGGCAGACCAGAGCAACCTAGTTGAAACTCACCACACTCTGGTCAAGGACCAAACACTACTCACTGCAAGCAGGAATAAAGTTTTCAGAGGACTGACTTAAGGGATGGAGCAGCCATAACACAGCACCCGAGTACACACAGCAGCATACCCAGGATACACTTCTTGAAGCACCAGACCCTGGAGATTATATGACCTCTCCTTCATAAAGCCATTACTCTCAGGATCAGGAAACATAACAGGCTTTCCTAACACACATAAGAAGGCAGAGACTTACACAAAATGCCAAGATGGAGGAATTCATCCCAAAAGAAAGAACAAGAAAAGGTCATGGCCAGGGATCTAATGGAAACAGATGTACATAATATATCTGCTATAGAAATTAAAGGAACAATCATAAGTTTACTATCTGGGCTTGAGAAAATCATAGAAGACACCAGCGAGTTCCTTATCTCAGAGATAAAAGAGTTTAAAACCAATCAGGTCAAAATGGAAAACTGAATAATCATAATTTAAAACTAACTGAATGCAATGCCCACAAGGATGGAAGAAACAGAGGAATGAATTAATGATACAGAAAATAGAATTTTGTAAAATTATGTAAAATAATGAACACAAGATGGAAAGAAAATTCTTGGATCATGAAACCAGACTTATGGAAATGTAATAGCATTTATATCATAGGACTCCTTGAAGGGGAAGGGGAAGGCAAAGTGAGAAAAGGGGCAGAATTTTTTTTAGAGGAAATTAAAGCTGAAAACTTATGTAATTTTGGGAAGGACACAGACATACAAATCTATTAGGTACAGAGAACTCCCATCAAAATCAAGTAAAGCAGACCAACAACAAGATGTGCTGCAAATAAATTGGCAAGACATAATAATAGAGATAAGGAAAAAAAATCTTAAAACCAGAAAGACAAAAGAAGTCCCTAACTTACAAGGGAAGACAAATAAGGTTAGCAACAGAACTTCTACCAAAACTTGGAAGGCCAGAAAGGAGTGGCGTCAATGTGCTGAATGGGAAAATTATACAGCCAAGAATACTTTGTCCAGCAAGGCTGTCATTCAGAATAGGAGAGATAAAGAGTTTCCCAGATAAACTAAAACTAAAGGAGTTTACATCCACTAAAAGGACTCTTTGATTGTGAAGAAGAGTAGAAAGGAACAAAGAAAATCTCCAGAAACAGTGACAAAAGAACTAATAAAATGACACTAAATTTTTATCTATCAATAATTACTCTGAATGTGAATGGACTAAATGCTCCAATCAAAAGACATATGGTGTCAGATGGATAACAAAACAGGACTCGTCTATATGATGCCTATAAGATACTCATTTATTTATTTTTTAAGTATTTATTTATTGTTGAGAGAGAAAGAGAGAGAGCACATGTGCGTGTGAGTGGGGAGGGGCAGAGAGAGAGGGAGACAGAAGATCTGAAGCAGGCTGCTTGCTGACAGCAGAGAGCCTGATGCAGGTCTTGAACTCACAAACCATGAGATCATTACCTTAGCTGAAGTTGGACACTTAACCAACTGAGGCACCTACGCGCCCCTACAAGAGACTCATTTTAAACCTAAACACACCTGAAGGTGAAAGTGAAGAGACGGAGAAATATTTTTCATCCACATGGACATCAAAAGAATCCTGGAGTATCCATAATTATATCAGGCAAACTAGATTTTAAACTATAGATCATGCACTAGTTTACAAATTAGGCCTCAACAAGTACAAAAAGATTGAGATAATACCATGTGTATTTTCAGAGCACAATGCTATTAAAGTTGAATTCAGCCACAAGAAAGTATTCGGAAAGACTGCAAATACATGGGGGTTGAAGAATATGCTACTAAAGAATGAATGGGTTAACCAAGAAGTTAAAGAAGAAATAACAAGTGCATGGAAACTAATGAAAAACATCTGGGATGCAGCAAAAGTGGTCATAAGAGGGAAGTATGTAGTATATCAGGCCTACCTCAAGAAAAATCTGAAAATACACAACCTAACCTTACACCTAAAGGAGATAGAAAAAGAACAACAAATGAAATTTAAATCCAGCAGAAGATGGCAAATAATAAAGATTAAAGTAGAAATAAGTGATATAGTTGGGGCGCCTGGGTGGCTCAGTTGGTTGAGCGTCCAGCTTCGGCTCAGGTCATGATCTCACAGTTCGTGGGTTTGAGCCCCGCGTTGGGCCCTGTGCTGACAGCTCAGAACCTGGAGCCTGCTTCGGATTCTGTGTCTTTCTCACTCTCTGCTGCTCCCCTGCTCCTGCTCTGTCTCTTTCTGTCCCTCAAAAATGGATAAATGTTTAAAAAAATAAATAAATGATACAGAACAAAAAAGAACAATAGAACCTATCAATGAAACCAGGAGTTGGTTCTTTGGAAAAATTAATAAAATTGAAAAATTCCTAGCAGAGTTATCAAAAACAAAAGAGAAAAGACTCAAATCAATAAAATCACAAATGAGATAGGAGAGATCACAACCAACACCACAGAAATACAAACAGTTATAAGAGAGTATTATGAAAAATTGTATGCCAACAAATTGGGCCACCTGGAAAAAATGGATAAATAGCCAGAAACCTGTAAACCATGAAAACTGAAACAGGAAGAAATAGAAAACTTGAACAGACAGATAACCACCAAAATAAGTGAACCAGTAATCAAATATCTCCCAATAAAGGAAATTCCAAGACCAGATGGCTTCCCAGGGGAACTCTACCAAACATTTAAAGAAGAGTTAATACGTATTCTTCTCAAATTGTTTCAAAAAAATAGAAATGGAAGGAAAACTTCCAAACTCATTCTCTGAGGCCAGTATTACCTTGATTCCAAAACGGGACTAAGACCCCACTGAAAAAGAGAATTATATGCCAATATCCCTTATGAACATGGATGCAAAAATTCCCAATAAAATATTGACAAGTTGAATCTAACAGTACTTTCAAAGACTCAGTCACCATGATCAAGTGGAATTCATTCCTGGGTTGCAAAAGTGGTTAAATATTCCCAAATCAATTAATGTGATTCACCACATTAGAAAGGAAAAGAACCATGTGATCCTCTTAATAGATGCAGAAAAAGTATTTAACAAACTACATCATATATTCTTGATAATAAATCTCAAGAAAGTGGGGCTAGAAGGAACATACCTGAAAATCATCAAGGCCATATATTAAAGAGTTATAGCTAATATAATCCTTAATGGGGAAAAACTTAGATTCTTTCTCCTACAGTAAGGAACAAGACAAGGATGTTATCTCTCACCACTACTAGAACTGATATGCAAATTCATTAATGTTGCAGGATTCAAAATCAATGTACAGAAATCCATTACATTTTATACACCAATAATGAAGCAGCAGAAAGAGAAATCAAGGAATTGATCCCATTTGCAATTGCACCAAAAACCATAAGATACTGAGGAATAACCCTAACCAAAGAGGTAACAGATCTCTACTCCAAATATAAAACACTTATGAGAGAAATTGAAGATTATACAAAGAAATGGAAAAACATTCTATACTCATGAAGAATAAATATTGTTAAAATGTCTGTATTACCCAAAGTAATCCACACATCTATTATAAATCTATTATAACACCATCAGTGTTTTTCACAGAGCTAGAACAAAAAATCCAAAAAGTTGTCTGGAACCAAAGACCCCGAATACCCAAAGCAGTCTTGAAAAGAAAAGCTGTAGGCATCACAATTCCAGACTTCAAGTTATATTGCAAAGCTTTAGTGATCAAGACAGCATACCACTGACATAAAAACAGACACATAGATTAATAGAACAGAATAGAAAACAGAAATAGATGCACAACTATATGGATAACTGATCTTTGCCAAAGCAAGGAAGAACATCCAATGGAAATAGACAGTCTCTTCAAAAAATGGTGTTGGAAAAACTGGATAGCAACATGAAAAAGAATGAAACTGGACCACGTTCTTAAACCATACACAAGAATAAACTGAAAGTGGATTAAAGACTTAAATGTGAGACGAGAAACCATAAGAATTCTAGAAGAGAAAACAGGCAGTAACCTCTTTGACATTGCCTGTAGCACCTTCTTACTAGATGTGTCTCCTGAGGTAAGGAAACAAAAGCAAAAATAAACCATTTGGACTTCATTAAGATAAAAAAGTCTTGGGGCGTCTGGGTGGCTCAGTTGGTTGAGTGTCCAACTTCGGCTCAGGCCATGATCTCACAGTTCGTGGGTTCGAGCCCTGCGTCAGGCTCTGTGCTAATAGCTCAGGGCCTGGAGCCTGCTTCGGATTCTGCGTCTCCCTCTCTCTCTGTCCCTCCCCTGCTCATGCTCTGTCTTTCTCTGTCTCTCAAAAATAAATAAATGTAAAAATTAAAAAAAAAATTTAAAAAGATAAAAAAAATCTCCTTCACAGCAAAGGAAACAATCAACAAAACTAAAAGGCAACGTATGGAATGGAAGAAGGCATTTGCAAATGACCTTTCTGGTAAAGGGTTACTATCCAAAGTCTATAAAGAATTATAAAACAACACCCTGAAAACAAGAATCCAGTTAAAAAATGTGCAGAAGATATGAATAGACATATATCCAAAGAAGACATATAGATGGCTAACAGACACATGAAAAGATACTCAACATCACTGATCATCAGGCAAATATAAATCAAAACTACAATGAGATATTACATCACACCTGTCAGAATGGCTAAAATTAACAACAAAGGAAACAGCAGATATTGGGGAGGATGCAGAAAAAGGGGTACCCTCTTATACTAGTGGTTGGAATGCAAACTGGTGCAGTCACTCTGGAAATTAGTATGGAGGTTCCTCAAAAATTAAAAAAATATAACTCCCCTATGATCTAGAAATTGCACTACTGGATATTTTCCCAAAGGATACAAAAATACTGATTTGAAGGGCTACATGCACCCTGATGTTTATAGCAGTATTATCAACAATAGCCAAATAATTGAAAGAGCCCAAATGGATAAAGAAGATGTGGTGTGTGTGTACACACACACACACGCGCGCGCGCGCACACACACACACACACACACACACACTGGAATATTACTAATCCATAAAAAATGAAACTTGCCATTTGCAAGGATGTGGATGGAGCTAGAGAGTATTATGCTAATTGAAATAAGGCATTCAGAGAGATACAAATACCATAGGATTTTACTTATATGTGGAATTTAAGAAACCAAATAGATGAACGTACAAGGAAGATAAAAGAGAGAGGCAAACCATAAAGCAGACTCTTAACTATTGAAAACAAATTGTGGGTTGCCAGAGGGGAGGTGGGTAGGTGAATGGGTTAAATGTGTGATGGGTCTTAATGAAGGTACTTGTTGTGATGAGCACTGGATGTTGTATGTAAATGATGAATCACTAAATCCTACATGAGTATCTAATATTATACCCTGTGTTAATTAATGAATGTATATAAAATTTCAATAAAAAAGTATACAAGTGTTTCTAATCATAAAAAAAATCATTCCTCAAATTAGATTATGTATCAGTCAGAATTTTCATGAGAAACAGAGAAATAGATACAATAGGATGTGTGTATCTATGTATGTATATGTATTTGTATGCATGTCTATGTGGAGAGAGACTTATATTAATAATTGTTTAATGTGATTGTGCAGGCAGTTACATCCAAAATATGTAGGACAGGGCAGCAACCCAGAAAATAAGTGAAAAGTTGATTTGCTGCTCGAGTCTGAAGGCATTCCTTCTTCCTTGGGGAACCTCAGACTTTTTTCTCCTGAAACCTTGGATGAAATCCATCCACATTATAAGGTGTAGTCTGCTTTACTCAAAGTCTGATTTAGATGTCAGTTGCATCTAAAAATTACCTTCACAGCAATGTCTAGACCAGTGCTTGACCAAATGTCTAGGTACCATGGTCTTGCCAAATTGACACATAAAACTAACCATCATACCTCATAACATTATTTGTTGTTGATTTAAGAACTCTGGATCTAGGCAGTTCCATGTTGCAATCAGTGGCCTCTAGATATTCTTGCTGTGATTCTCTTGGACTTTGTCTTAAGGTCATAATATGGCTGACACAGCTCAACACATCATGCCCTTAAATATTAACATTTCAAGCAGGAACTAAGAGGAAGGATTTTCTCATATGACATATTTTGTATTTTATCCAGACAGAAAAATTTCTTCCTAAAGTCACCCTCAGATTTCCCCTTATTTCTTATTGGCAAGTAGTGAGTCATAAGCCAAATTCTAGGCAATAATTGAAGAAGAGAGAGTCACCCTTGGCCTTACTTTCCCTGAGGACACTGCTACCTGCCTGATATCTGAAAAACTACTAAGGAAGAAGAAGAATGGCTGTTAGGTTACAGTTAACTTCCAAAATGGACTTTTAGGGATAGAGATTTTGGGTCCTAACCAGAAACCTCTGGAATATGCTCAAAGGTCAGGAAATAGAAATTCTGGTTGTGTGCCTACAGTACTTTGATGTAATAATCAAAGTAGATTATTACAGTAGAACTTTTATCATATCTTGTCTTCCAAAGCAAGACTACATGAAAGAACAAGAGAGGCAATGGTACTCCTCTAAGGTCTCACAGTAAGCTAATGGTAGAGCTAGAAAAAGAACCCATATCCTTGTGACTCTTTCATGCTTTTTGTATTACATTTGGTCCTGATGCAAAATCTCTTAATCACTTTAAGAAACTATATGGAGTTTTTCCTGCCTATACATAATAGCCATGTTGTCGTTTTCCATTAAAATAAATAACCTGATTTGACTTGCTTTTCTTCATTCACATTGTAGTTTATATTTGGTAGCAGAAGGGACCTTCAATGGTATTAGTCTCATGTCACTTTACAAATGAGGAAACAGAGGCTTAAATGACCATCCCCAGGAACAGAGCTTGTTAATGGGCAAAATGGGACCAGAACCCAAGTCACCCTACTCTTATTCAGATGTAAACACCTTTCTTTCAAAGATACTCTATAATTGGGGCGCCTGGGTGGCTCAGTCAGTTGAGCGTCCGACCTCAGCTCAGGTCATGATCTCGTGGTTTGTGGGTTCGAGCCCTGCATCGGGCTCTGAGCTGACAGCTCAGAGCCTGGAGCCTGCTTCAGATTCTGTGTCTCCTTTGTCTCTGCCCCTCCCCCACTTGTGCTCTGTCTCTCTCTGTCTCTCAAAAATAAATAAATGTAAAAAAATATATATATATTCAATAATTATGATACTTTAGACAGAGCTCAGCTCTACTATGTGTACCCAAATCACTCATAATCTTAACAACATCTTTGAAAATTCATGTAGGGGGATACTGCTGTGATAACCTTCTAAGTCCAAAGTCATGGCCTATGTTTAACACTTTCCTACTTCAGTCATTTCCTTTTATACAGAACCAAGTGCACCTCTGTACATTATAGATTCCTTACTTGGAAAAAAAATTAGGGGAATGAGCGACATAGTTTATTTCACTTCTGAAGTTTTATGAATAATACAAACCAAGGTTGGAAACAGTGGCTAGGTCTGTAGATTACTTGTCTTAAAATCAAGAAGTCTCTTTTTAATTTAAGCCAGTATCTTTCCAGACAACTTAATTAGTAATACTTTTCATTTCTTCCCCTATGGTTTTCTTTTTAACATGGTACCAATTTTATTATTATTATTATTATTTTTATTTTTTTTTCAACGTTTATTTATTTTTGGGACAGAGAGAGACAGAGCATGAACGGGGGAGGGGCAGTTAGAGAGGGAGACACAGAATCGGAAACAGGCTCCAGGCTCTGAGCCATCAGCCCAGAGCCCGACGCGGGGCTCGAACTCACCAACCGCGAGATGGTGACCTGGCTGAAGTCGGACGCTTAACCGACTGCGCCACCCAGGCGCCCCCAATTTTATTATTTTTAAAGATAATCTCTAAACCCAACATTGGGATTGAACTCACAGCCCTGAGATCAAGAGCTACATGTTCTACTGACTGAGCCAGCCAGGCACCCCCTGTTTTCCTATGTTGTAACTAAAGCAGATATCTAAGGATTCTTTTAACAGGCATTATGTCATCAGTCCTAACAGGTACAATGGTTCTTGAGGAGTCGATATTCCAAAGACAGATTTTCCTCCAAGAAGACTCCCTGGCAAACAAATCTCCACATAGTAAAGTATACTCTCCCAGGATGGCATGTCCACAGATTTTTTCTTTAACATTGTTATTTGTGTAGCTTCTGTGCATGAGAGAGAAAGTGTACTGAGTTGCTTCTTTTTTTAAAGTTTATTTATTTTGAGAGAGAGAGAGAGAGCATGAGCAGGGAAAGGGCAGAGAGAGTGAGAAAGGGGGAATCTCAAGCAGGCTCTACACTGTTAGAGCTGTCAACATGGAGCCCAATGTGGAGCTTGAACCCACGAACTGCAAGATCATGACCTGAGCCGAAATCAAGAGTCAGATGCTTAATGGACTGAGCCACCCAGGTGCCCTCTGAGTTGCTTCTTAAACACTTCTCTCTTATATACAAGGGGTTGACATTATGAGGCAGTAAAAGAAAAGAAAAATCTTTAAGCCCAAACTAGGACTTTATACATTGTCTCTTTTGAGCTTTGCAATAACTCTGATATAGGTGGTATTATTATCTTCATTTTGCATATGAGGAAATTGAGAGGCAGGGAAATAAGAACTTTAAGCTGGTGTTTCTTTTTTTCCCACACTTGTAATGTCATTCTCCATTGAATATTTAATCCATATGAAAGAATATTTATAGTATAGTTTATGTACAGTTTTTTTTAACGTTTATTTATTTTTGAGACAGGGAGAGACAGAGCATGAACAGGGGAGGAACAGAAAGAGGGAGACACAGAATCTGAAGCAGGCTCCAGGCTCTGAGCTGTCAGCATAGAGCCCGACGCGGGGCTAGAACTCATGGACTGCGAGATCATGACCTGAGCCGAAGTCAGCCGCTTAACTGACTGAGCCACCCAGGCGCCCCTAGTTTATGTACAGTTTAAAGAATAACAGTGCAAGGATACCCATTTAAGGAAAAGAAAATTTTTTTCAATTTATTGTCAAATTAGCTAACATGCAGTGTAGTCTTGGCTTCAGGAGTAGATTCCTGTGATTCATCACTTACATACAATACCCAGTGCTCATCCCAACAAATGCCCTCCTAAATGCCCATCACCCCCTCCCCCATCCCAAACCCCCTACCCCCATCAGTCCTCAGTTTATCTATATTTAAGAGATTCTTATGGTTTGTCTCCCTCTCTGTTTGTAACTTATTTTTTCTTCCCTTCCCCTATGGTCTTCTGTTGAGTTTCTCAGATCCCACATATGAGTAAAATCATATGATTATCTGTCTTTCTCTGACTGACTTATTTCACTTAGCATAATACCCTCCAGTTCCATCTAAGTTGTTGCAGATGGCGAGATTTCATTCTTTTTAATCACTGAGTAGTATTCCAGTGTGTGTGTGTGTGTGTGTGTGTGTGTGTGTGTGTGTATACCACATCTTCTTTATCTATTCATAAGTTGATGGACATTTGGGATCTTTCCATAATTTGGCTATTGTTGATAGCACTGCTATAAACATTGGTGTACATGTGCTCCTATGAATTAGCACTCCTGTATCCTTTGGATAAATTCCCAGTAATGCTATTGCTGGGTCATAGGGTAATTCTATTTTTAATTTTTTGAGGAACCTCCACAGTTTTCCAGAGTGGCTGCCTCAGTTTGCAGTAAGCTGGTGTTTGAGTTCAAGGATAAATTCTCATACTAGGAAATAATGGGAAATTTTTGCCAGATAAAGTTGCCTGCTGATATGAATGACAATTTAATTTGGCCTCTGATTGTTATCCCCTGAAGAAATTTATAATAGTCACCAAATTCTTTTCTGGGAGCTGTTGGAACTTTGCATTTTGGTTAGCTATTGCATTAATAATTCTGCATAACAAAATATCCCCAAACTCAGTGGAACACAGCATTAAGCATTTATTTCTAGCTCACATGTCTATGTGTTGATTGTGGTAGTTCTGTTGACCTCATATGGGTTTAAATGGCTTGGCTCAGGCCACAAATGCTATTTAGGTCTGCTCTATGTGTCTCTATTTTTCAAAGATCAGGGGGTTACTGCGGCATATTCTTCTCATGATGAGGACAGAAGTCCTTGGTTGGTAAGCAAGAGACATGTGAGGTCTTTTATGGTTTGAAACTCTTCACAGTGTTACTTTCTCACAAATTACATTGGCCAAAACAAAGTATATGGCTAAGACTAACATCAGTTAAGCAGTACAATAATTTCTGTCTCTAGTGGGAGGACTGCAAAGTCACATGATTAAGTAGAATGACACAGGGAAGGGGGAAGATTTGGGAACAATAATTCAACCTACTGTGACCTGGCTGAGTGTTGATGGTGATAGTCAGAAGGTGAGAGTTAGAAAAGATCTTTTGATGGAAATGAAGATGTGTGGTAAGAAGAGCCTTGGGATCAAGACATTTGGGTTTGAGTACTAACCTCTACACTACCTGGTAGGACTTTAATGAAGTAATATTCTCTCAAGATATTTTAACATTAAGTATTGATGAGGTCTCTTTATCAATTATTTTCATTTTCTAGATAACAATGCTGAAGCAAGAGGGGTGAAGTAATTAGCCTTATTTCAAATAACTAGGTGGAAGCAGAACCAGGACTAAAACCTAAGATTTTATTTCTATTCCTGTCTTCATCATTACAGAAGAGGTAATTGGGAGTGGTGTGGAGAGAGGTTTCAGCCCTCCTCCTTTCCTCATAAAATTGAAGTTGTTTTGCTGTGATTCCATTTCCCACATTACAATTCTCATCTGTTTTCCATTTTTTCCAAGGGATGAACAAGAGGAAGTAGTCCAAAATCAAAATAGGAGGGATTGAAATTCAAGCTGAGATAGTTACTTCCCGAACGGAATAGTATTTAAATGCTCTATGTTGTTAGGGAAAATGTCAACGCCGCTTTCCTCAAAGATCTTTCAGAAAGACATCTGTTGCTATGTTGTATGTTAAGTGGAGTTATTGATAGGATTCATGACCTCTTCTAACTTTATGGTACTTCAACTCTGTATGTATAGTTGTTTATTTGTTAAACATTTACATGGTGCTTATTTTGTGCCAGATACTCTTCTAAGTACTTCACAGATATTATTTCATTTAATTCTTAAAACTATGAGGTAGAGACTCTTATTTATTCCTTTTTAAAAAATTAATATAAACATTTGTAAGAACATAGTTGGGCCTAGAGGGTATAATGCTAAGTGAAATATGTCAGAGAAAGACAAATAACATATTATTTCACTCATATGTGGAATTTAAGAGAGAAAATAAATGAACAAACAAACAAAAAATACAAACCAAAAACTAGACTCTTAAATACAGAAAACAAACTGGTGGTTGCCAGAGCGAGGGTGGGAGGAGGAATGGTAAAGTAGATAAAGGGAATTAAGAGTACATTTATCCTGATGAGCACTGAGAAATGTATAGAATTGTTGAATTATATTAAACACCCAAAACTAACATAACACTGTATGTTAATTATTATTTAATAAAAAAGAAAAAAACAAGTAAAATAAATTAAAAAACAAGCAATAACAAATAAGAAAAAACCAAAGCCTCAGGCACAGGGAGGTTACATAAATGCCACAGTCACGTGGTAGAAAGGGACAGAACTGGTAGGTAAATACAGGTAGTCTGGTTTCATAGTCCATGTCTGTAACTATTGTGATATGCAGTACCAAGTATCAAGGCACACAGAACTCAGAACTAAACAGATCAGCTCTGCTACATTCACTGGTTCTGTGAGATGGGACAAATTATTTCACCTCTCTGAGCCTCAGTTTCATCTGTAAAACCTAGATTATCATTATACTTATCTAACAGGGTTGTTATGAGCATTAAATGAGATAGTGTATAAAACATGCTTGGGACTGAAACATTAGTTCCATTTCATTGAGGTACACTTTTATCACTTTTTAAAATGTCTATATAAGTATTTCTTTTAACCCTTCATAACCTTAGTCTTATTTATATGAGTGACTTCAACTCTGCAAGATCATGTGGTATTGCCATCTCTGTTTGACAAAAGGCAAAAAACAGTAAGGCAATTTCCCTCAGGGAAGAGATTGAAAACCATTGACCCCATATGTTACGGCTGTCTGGAAAGTTGCTGAGCTGTGCCATCTCCTTTTTCCTAATTTATCTTTACCTTAAAAATGGTACTGAATCTGAATTTTGTATGTAGTGTTGAGAGTAAATCTTATACTATGGCTTTGAGTTTGCTAATTTATTATGTTTTTTATTTGTTCTCTGTACCACCAACAAGAAATTATTAAATCATTGCTGCTGCCTTTATTAAGAAGAGTCTGAATATGTTGCTAAATGCCAGAGTTCCATGTCCTGCAGACAGAAGCATCATCCTCCTATACAAATAATAATACACTATCTATAAAAAGCTCACACCCCTGTATGTGCTGCATGCTGGGATCCCCAGGGAATGGTACAAGTGGTGGAAGAGTTATATAAGCTCATATTCCCATCCAAGTGGAAGGAAGAGAAGGACAACAGCTGTCAATTACACAGCTGGTCTTGCCACCCCAAATGATCCCAGAGAAAAAGCCTCCTCATCACATAGCAGGGAGATTTGCTGAACCAGATCCAATGTCTTAAACCTTTGGAAATTTATGTTAACTTCCTCTAGCTAAGACAGATGTTTGTTGGCTCTGGTTGTCTGGACATGGTGTTCTCTAGGCATTTTGTATGGTCTTCATCTAGTTGCTTGTCTATAGGAAGCTGTCATGGTGGAAGAGTACAGAGCCCACATTACACTCAGACTTTTGGTTGGACAGTTACTCTTGCCTCAGTGTCCCCTTCAATCCAC
This sequence comes from Prionailurus bengalensis, assembly GCF_016509475.1. Taxonomy (NCBI): domain Eukaryota; kingdom Metazoa; phylum Chordata; class Mammalia; order Carnivora; family Felidae; genus Prionailurus; species Prionailurus bengalensis. The sequence continues at coordinate 55,669,609 of NC_057361.1, read as the reverse complement.
TAAACTAAATTTTATATATATATATATATATATATATATATATATATATATATATACACATATATATACACACATATATACATATACACGTATATATGTGTGTATATATACATATATATATGTCTGAAAAAATCCTCAAAGAAAGATAAGAAATAGCAATCTCCATAAATGATTTATTCTTTATTTACTCCAACTCTGTTTATTTATGAAAGATATTGCCACCACATTAGTTAACCTCAGCGTTTCTTTTACAACTGAAAGAAATATTGGACTTTTGGGGTAACTCTCTTGTCCTTGCTGGAAATATGAGTATTGAAGGCTGGTTTCCTCTTCAAAGTTTATGCCTGGAATAGATAAAATAATTTTATGACTGGAATGCTGAAATTATACTTAAGAAATGAAACTAGAGAAGAAAAAGAAAGCTGTTGTTTGCCTATGGACTTAATTCCTATGATGATTTATTCTCCTTCTATAACAGTTATACTGTGTGTAAATGGTATTATAGCATCCTCTTATTAAAAATGGTACAGTGACAATATTTATAGTAATTGGATGTCCTAGAATGACTAAAATACTAATATAATACATATAATTCTGTTCATAACAAGTCTTCCTTTTATGTGTCCATCTCCTTTTATTTTTCCCATTCTTTTTTTATTCTCACACTCTTTCTCTTTCTCACTGAACATTTACTGAGCGCCTGCTCTTTAGAACAACCTCTGCTACTTACGTATCTCTGGGAGTACAGAGATAAATGAAATATAGTTCCTGCTCTCAAAGAACTCACAATCTAGACCAGCAAATAGACAATTACAGCACACTGTATTCAATTCTGTCATTATATACACAGTGCTGAGGGAGCACAGGAGGAATCCCAAACCAAGAGTAGGCTATGAGGCATGGAAGAAAACTTAGAAAAGAAACCTTGGAGAATATGACACAGGAATAGAATCTTGAAGGATGAAGTACATTTAGCTAGTGAATGGAGTGTGAGGAAAGGGCATAGCCTGTGCAAAGATAGAAGGCTGTCAAGGTGCACACTGATCATCTCACAAAGGATCTTGTATGTCCTGTCAAGGTGTATAAAGTTGCAGCCAATACTGAAAGCTTTTAGGCAGGGGAATTGGTTAGATTTTAGATAGTTCATTCCATTTCCTACTGTCTGTGTGGCCTTGGGCAAGCCATTTAACTTCTCTAACATTTGGTTTCTTCATTTGTAAAACAACAATCATCATGTATATTATAAGGTAACTCTGATGATTACATGGAGTCACATGCCCAGACTATGCGTGATGTATTAGAGCTACTCACAAATTATTTTATTCTCTTTCCTTTGTACTCATCTGTGACTTCTGACATTATATGGTAGTTTAACAAGTGTATCTTGAGCCAGTTCCAGTTCTAGGTCCTAGGGATATAGTCAAATAAGACAATCCTTGGCTTAAAGGAGCTCAGAGGTATGTACCTTACTCTAATAATCAAAAGACCATGGTTTCTTGTCTCCTCTATGCCATTATGAAACCAACTCATTCTCTAGCCATCTTCAAACTTCTCTCTATCCCCATCCATCTTTACCTTCTTCCTTCTTCTGTCAGACAACATCTGAGCCCTTCTCCTACCCATTATCTTTCCATACAAGCTTGGTATCTATCATCTTCACTTGTCTTTTCTCACTTTCCCCCTCCATGTAGAAACATACTTAAATCTTTCCTGTATTAAAAATATAGCCCCATTCTTATTCCTAGGGTCTGGAGAGACCACAGCATAACAGCGTTGGTCCATCTAGTGTTAGTCAAAGCCTTGTAGCAACAAGGACTCAGGAATCAGCATTATTTAGAAATGGAGGTAGATGATTTCAGGATTATCTGTTAGCAGGGTGAAATGTGCCTAGTTTAGTGGTGGTAGGAGTGTGAGAGTGATAGTAGTGGTCAATATTGTCAAGAATCAAATAGGATCTAGTTCTAGAAAACCTGATTATCAATGTAGGGACTAAGGCATAGTAAATTAGTATGGGACTCAACTGAGATTCAAGGTGGAAACTGGGTATTATGAACCAGGTGGAAATCATGATATCTCAAATGAGACACAAAGTCAAAGTCAGGCTAGTAGCCACATTGACACAGTGGTGAGTTCAGTGTTTGGGGCCATAATTCTCAATCTGTCTTACCCATGGCAGATCTATTCTTATCAATGAGAGGCAACTAGATCTATATGAGCATGTCAAGTAGCCCCCACTCTTAGAAGGAGAAGGAACCAACTGGCTAAGGTCTTGCAATTTCAATAAGGAGATGTTGGAGAAAGAATGTTAAAAGTAGAGCAAATAACATGAGGAAAAAGCACAGTATGAAAAGTGTGGGATATTCAAAGAACATAGAATACTCTGGTATGGCTAGAGCATGAGTGGTTCATACAAGGAGTGCAGGATATGAGACTAGAAAGTAGATTGGGATGAGACTGAGGGCCTTGAATGCCAGGCTAAAGAGTTTGTAACTTGGTACTGAATTAAATCTACTATTGCTACCCCATAATTGGGGTCTTGGGATGTGAATCAGTGGTGTGCTGTTGTTTTTTCTTATAAAATATATGATAGATGCTTCACAAGATTGTCTATTTTCACATTAGAAAATTGGCAGCCAGGAAGTGAAGTTTTTTGTTTAAGGTAGAATAAGTAGTAAATTGAAAAGGCAGAATTTCAATCTGGTTCAGTTTCTTTAACATAATCTAGTATAGTATTCAGTTAGAAGCAAGGACATATAGCAACATTATCAACAATAGCCAAATTTTGGAAAGATTCTAAATGTCCATTGACTGACGAATAGATAAAGAAGATGTGTATGTGTGTGTGTGTGTGTGTGTGTGTGTGTGTGTGTGTGTGTACAGTATGAAATCTTGCCATTTGCAATGATGGAGATGGAGCTAGACAATATTATGCTAAGAAAAAGAAGTCAAAGAAAGACAACTACCATATGATTTCATTTATATGTGGAATTTAAGAAACAAAACAAATGAGTAAAGGGGAAAAAAGAGAGACAAACCAAAAAAGAGACTCTTAACTATAGAGAACAAATTGATGCTTACCATAGGGGAGGTGGATGGGGGATGGATTAAATAGATGACGGGGATTAAGGAGTGCACTTACTGTGATTAGCAGCAGGTGTTTTATGGAAGTGTTGAATCAGTAAATTGTACACCTGAAACTAATATTATCTTTTATGTGAACTAATTGGAATTTAAATAAAAACTTAAAAAAAGAAGCAAGGACTTTTGAGTCACATCTGGGTTTGAATCTTGTCTCCCTCATCTCTAGCTGTGCAACCTGGGGAAAGTTAGTTCTCTCAGCCTCAGGCTCATTCCTCATCTATAAAATGCAGATAACAGTAGTAACAGAGGCTTCTGTGAGGAATTAAAGAAGTAATGCATGTAAAATGCATAATATGACAACTGGCAAATGGTCCTCAGTAAATGGTAACTTTATAGTATTATATATAATTTAGATAAAAATGTTATTTTACTTGCAAAAGTGGCCCAGAATAGTTGACTAAAAGGAGTTGATGTAATGATATACTTATGGGGAGGTAGTTAACATTAGTTATTTCTAATCATGCCCAGAAGTTTGATGCTGTGGTCATATTTGGATCCAAAGTAATGCTTGTTCTGCAGGTGCAATTGCAAGAAGCTCCATTGATTCATTAAACAGATATTTATTTGGTCCCACTATATACCAGAGACTGTTTCATGTACAGTGAACAGGACAGATGAAGTCTCTGCCCATGTATAGCTTACATTATAGTGGTGTGGCAGGGGGCGGGAGGCAGATAATTAGATAAAATAAATTATTTACTTTTAGGTAAAAAATAGATAAATAACTTTAGAAAATGATAAATGCTATGAAGACAATAAAATGTGCAATTTGTTAATAGTTGACTGCTGGGGTTGGAGATAGTACTGGGCAACTTTAAAGGGGTTTATGCTAGAAACCCTCTAAAAAGGTAACATTGTAGGTATGACCTAAATGTTGAAAAAGAGCCAGCTTTGGGTAGAGCTGGAGAAAGAATGTTGTAGTCATGAAGAACAATAAGTTCCAGTCTCTGAGATAAGAGCAAGTTGGATGGTATGTTTAAGAAACTGAAAGAAGTTCATTGTGGCTGGGGTGGACACTGGGGACAGTGGTAGAAGACGTAGTTTGATAAGCAGACAGGGATCAGATCATGTAGGGTTTTATAGGTCATAGTAAGAAATGTTAATTTAATTCTAAGGACAACAGAGAATGGTGGAAGGTTTTAAGCTGAAGGAAGTAATGTGATTGATTTCTATTTTTAAATATTTATTTATTTAGAGAGAGATGGTGAGTGGGGTCAGGGCAGAGAGAGAGGGAGACAGGGAACCCAAAGCAGATTTCGCACTGTCAGCGCAGAGCCTGATGTGGAGCTCGAATTCATGAACTGTGAGATCATGCCCTGAGCTGAAATCAAGAGTCAGTTGCTTAGCCACCTAAGCCAACCAGGCACCCTGGATTTCTATTTTTTGATAATAATAGCTTTTGCTTATTGGATACAGTGATAAGCACATTACATGTATTTGCCTTATTTTAATCCTCAAATAAATCCAAATCCAATAGGGTATTATGGTTTTTTAAAATTATTTTGATGATTAAGAAATCTGAAGTTTAGGGAGGTTAACTTTTCAAAAGTCATGAAATTAGTAATTGATATAACCAGAATTTGAGTTCGGGTCTGTCTGATCCGTGCACCTACTATTTTTTTATTGTGATTTAAAAGGAAATATGTATCTATAAAAAATTTGCTATTTTAATCATTTTTAACTATACAGTTGAGTGCTATTGATTACATTGAAAGTTATGTGCAACCACCACCACTACATTGTTCTAAAGCCCTTTCATCATCCCACATACTAACTGTAGACATTAAGCAATAGTTCACCTTTCTATCCTCTCCTCAGCTCCTAATAAACTCTAAACTACTTTCTGTCTCTATGAATTTTTCTATTCTACATACTTCATATAAGTGGAGTCATGCAATACTTGTCTTTTTGTGTCTGATTGACTTCACTTAGTGTGATGTTTTCAGGGTTCGTCCATGTTGTAGCATGTATCAGAATTTCATTTTTATAGTTGAATATTACATTCAATGTATATACCACATTTTGTTCATTCATTCATCCATTGTTGAATGCTTGGATGGTTTCCAGCTTTTGGCTATTGTGAATGATTCTTTAATAAAGAATGGCAACCAAGTATCTGTGTGAGTCCCTGTTTTCAATTCTTTTGGATATATACTTAGGAGGGGAATTGCTGGGTCACATAGGAATTGTATGTTTAAATTTTTAAGGAAACGGCAAAATGTTTTCAAAGGTGAATGTAACACTTTATATTCCTGTCAGCAGTGCACAGTGTTTTCAATTTCTCCACATCCTTGCTGACACTTGTTATTTTCCATATTTTTTATTATAGCCATCCAAGTAGGTATGCAGTAGTACCTTGTGGTTTTGATTTGCATTTTTAATGACTAATGATATTGAGTATCTTTTCTTGGCTTTATTGTCATTTGTATATCTGAAGACATGGAGAAAAGTTTATTCAAATTTTTCCTATATATTTTTGCCCATATTTTCTAAAAATTGAGTGATTTGTGTGAGTGTTCAGTTGTGAGAGTTCTTTATATATTCTAGACACTATATCCTTATCAGATGTATAATTTGCAAATATAGTTTTTCATTCTGTAGATTGTTTTTTTACTTTCATGACAATATCCTTTGATGCACAGAAGTTTTTAAGTTTTGTGAAATCTAGTTTGTATTTTTCTTTTGTTGCTCATGACTTTGGAGTTACATCTGATAATCCATTGCCATATCCAAGGTTATGAAAATTTACCTTTATGTTTTTTCCCAAGAGTTTTATGATGTTAGGTATAATATTTAGGCTATTGATCCATTTTGAGTTAATTTTTGTATATGACATGAGGGATCCAATTTTATTCTTTGGCATATGGAAATCCAGTTGTCCCACTACCATTTATTGAAGACATAATTTACTTCCCCTATTGAATGATATTGATACCCTTGGTCAAAAATCATTTGGCCACCGATGTCTGAGTTTATTTCTAGATTGTTACTTCTCATTTGTTCCATATGATAATCCTATGCCAGTACCACACTGTTTGTATTACTGCATAGTCCAATTATGTTCTTTTTCAAAAATATTTCAGCTATTCAGGGCTACTTACAATTTCCTATGAATGTGAGGATCAGTTTTTACATTTCTTCAAAAAAGTTTGGATTTTGATAGAGATTACTGTAATCTGTGGATCAGTTTTGGTAGTACTGTCATGTTAACAATAATTAGTCTGTAATCTATTTAGGTCTTCTTCAATTTATTTCACAACATTTTACAACTTTAAGTGGAAAAGTCTTTCAACTCCTTTGTTAAATTTATTTCTAGGTAATTCTTTTGGATACTATTGGAAATGGAATTGTTTCATTAGTTTTCTTTTTCACGTTGTGCGTTGGTGGGTATAGAAACACAACTGGTTTTCTTGTGTTTATTATGTCTCCTATAACATTGCTGAATTCATTTATTAGCTCATGTAGCTTTCCTGTGGATTTTTTAAAAAAATTGTATATATACAATCATGTCATTTTTGAAGAGACACAGTTTCACTTCTTCCCTTCCAATATAGGTGTATTTTATTTATTTTTCCTGCCTCATTGCCCTGTTTAGTTCTTCCAGTACAATGTTGAATAGCAGTTGTGAAACTAAGCATCCTTATCTTGTTTCTTGACCTTAAAGGGATAGCTTTCAGCCTTTTGACATTTAGTATGATGCTACCTGTGCATTTTTAATGAATGCCCTTCATTATGTTGAGGAAATTCCCTTCTGTTCCTAAATGCTGAATGTTTTTTATTATCAGAGGGTTTTGAATTTTTTCAGATGACTTTTCTGCATCAATTAAAATGTTTTTTCTTTATTTTACTAATGTGGTATATTACATTGATTTTATAATTTTACTGAAGTATAATTGGCATACAATATTATATTAATTTCAATGTACAATATAGTGAGTTGGCATTTATATACATTATGAAATTATCACCACAATAAGTCTAGTTACCATCTATCACAATAAAGTATTATTACCATATCACTGTCTTTATTGTCTATACTGTACTGTACTTTACATGCATGTGATTTATTTATTTTGTAAGTGAAGTTTTGTACTTCTTAATACCCTTCACCTATTTTACCCATTCCCCTAACACCTCCTCTCTGGCAATCACCAGTTCTTTGTGTTTATGAGTCTGTTTCTGGTTTGTTTGTTTTGTTTATATTTGTTTTATTTTTCAGATTCCACATATAAGTGAATTCATACAGTGTTTGTCTTTCTGTATCTGGCTTACTTTACTTAGCATAATACCATCCAGGCACATTATGATGTCACAAATGCTAATATTTTGTTCTTCTTATGGCTGAGTAATATTCCTGTGTGTGTGTGTGTGTGTGTGTGTGTGTGTGTGTAAAACTTCTTTGTTATCCACTCATTTGTCAATAGACACGGGTTGCTTCCATATCTTGGCTATTGTACATAATGCTGTAATGTAGAAAGGGCTACATGTATGTTTTTGAATTAATGTTTTTATTTTCTTTGGATAAATACTAAGAGTTGCTGGATCATACTGCAGTTCTATTTTTGATTTTTTGAGGAAAATCCATAATGTTTTCCACAATGGCTGCACCCGTCAACTGTGCACAAGCATTCCTCTTCCTCTACATCCTTGCCAACACTTGTTATTTCTATTCTTTTTGATTAAAGGCCATTTTGACTGGTGTGAAGTGATATCTCATTGTGGTTTTGGCTTGCATTTCCCTGATGATTAGTGATGTTGAGCATCTTTTTATGTGTCTTTTGACCATCTGTATTTCTTATTTGGAAAAATGTCTATGCCCACTTCCCACTTTTAAATCAGATTATTTTTTAGGTAGAGTTTTATGAATTCTTTATTTTGAATATTAGCCCTTTATATCAGATATGTGATTTACAAATACCCTCTTCTATTCAGTAGGTTGCTTTTTGTTTGTAGACAGTTCCTTCACTATGTGAAAGTTTTTTAGTTTGTTGTAGTCACAATAGTTTATTTCTGCTTTTATTACCCTGACCTGAGGAGACAGATCCAAAAACACATATTGCTAAGACTGATACCTAAGAATATACTATCTATGTTTTCCTTATAATTTTATGGTTTGGGGTCTCATATTTATTTAATCCATTTTGAGTTTATTTTTGTATATGGTGTAAGAAAGTAGTCCAGTTTCTTTTTTGTTTGTTTTTGCATGTAGTCCTCCACACCGTTTTATGACGAGACAGTCTTTTCCTCATTGTAAATTTTTGTCTCCTTTGCCATAGATTAATTGACCATATAAGTGCAGATTTATTTTTGGGGTCTCTATTGTGTTCCATGATCTGTATCCCTGGTTTTGTGTGAGTACTGTAGTGTTTTGATTACTATAGCTTTGTAGTATATCTTGAAATGTAGGATTGTGATACCTCCAGTTTTGCCTTTCTTTTTTAAGATTTTTGGATATTTGGGATCTTGTGTGATTTTATACAAGTTTTAGGTTTATTCTAGTTCTGTGAAAAATGCTTTGTGTATTTTAATAGGGATTGCATTAAATGTGTAGATTGCCTTAGGTGGTATGGACATTTTAACAATATTAATCCCTCCAATCCATGACCACAGTATATCTTTCTTTTATCAGTGCCTTATACTTTTAAGGGTATAGGTCTTTTACCTCCTTGGTTAAATTTATTCCTGGGTTTTTTTAGGCAATTGTAAATGGGATTGTTTTCTGTTAACTCATTTTTGGTATATAGAAATGCAACAGGTTTCTGTATATTAATTTTGTATCTTTCAACTTTACTCCATTTATTCTAATAATTTTTTTTGTAGAGTCTTTAGGGTTTTCTATATATAATATCATATCATCTGCAAATAGTGAGTTTTTCTTCTTTTCAGTCTTGATGCCTTTTATTTCTTTTTCTTGTCTAATTGCTGTGGCTATAACTTACAATACTATATTTAATAAAACTGGTGAGAACATCACCCTTGTTTTGGTCCTGATCATAGAGGAAAATTTTGCAACTTTCTAAAATTGCATACAATGTTAGCTATGGCTTTGTAATATATGACCTTTACTGTGTTGAGATGTGTTCCCTCTAGAGCCACTTTGTTAAAAGTTTTTAATTATAAATAGATGTTGAATTTTGTCAATTGCTTTTTCTGCATCTATTAAGATGACAACATGATGTTTAACCTTCATTTTTTTAATGTTTTGCATCACCTTGATTAGTTTGCAGATATTGAACCACCCTTGCATCCTGGAAATAAATCCCACTTGGTCATAGTATATGATCATTGTAATGTGTTGTTGAATTCAGTTTTCTAATATTTTATTCAATATTATTTGCATCTATGTTTACCAGGGAATTGGTTTCTAAATTTTTTTTATCATCTCTATCTGGTTTTGTTGTAAAGGTAATGTTGGCACCATAGAATAAGCTTGAAAGCATTCTTGACTTTTCAATTTTATTATTTTTAGTCTGAGAAGAATATTTACTCTTAATTAAATGTTTGGTAAAATTCACCTGTGAAGACATCTGGTTCTTGACTTTTGTTTTTTGGGAGTTTTTTTTTATGACTAATTCAATTTCACTGCTAGTAATAAGTCTGTTCAGATTTTCTATGTCTTCTTGAGTCCATCTTAGAAGATGTATATTTCTAGGAATGTATTCATTTTTTTCTAGGATGTCCAATTTGTTGGTGTATAATTTTTCCTACTAGTCTCTTTAATTTTTTGCATTTCTGTGGTGTCAGTTGTAACTTCTTTCATTTCTAGTTTTATTTATTTGAGTCCTCTTTCTTTTTTTCTTGATTATTCCAGCTATAAGTTTCATTTATCTTTTTAATGAACCAGTTTTTAGCTCCATGGGTCTTCTATGTTGTGTTTTTAGATTCTATTTGATTTATTTTCACTCTGTGCTTTATTATTTCCTTCCTTCTGCTAACTTTGGGCTTCGTTTATTTTTCCTTTTTTAGTTCTTTTAGGTGTAAGGTTAGATTATTTGAGATTTTTCTTGTTCCTTAAAAGAGACTTGTATCACTATAAACTTCCCTCTTGGCATGCTTTTGTTGTATCCCTTAGATTTTGTAATTTTGTGATTTCATTTTCATTTGCCTCAAGGCATTTTTAAAATTTCTTCATTGGTCAATTGTTTAGTATCATGTTGTCTATCCTTCACGTGTTTTTTCTTTCAGTTTTTTCCTTGTAATTAATTTCTGGTATCATGCCATTATGGTTATAAAAGTTGCTTGATATGATTACAATATTCTTAAATTAATTGAAACTTGTTTTGTGCCTGACATGTGATCTATCCTGGAGAATGTTCTATGTGCACTTCAAAAGAATGTGTATACTGTTGTTTTTGGATGGAATTCTTTGTATACATCTGCTAGTCCATCTGGTCTAATGTGTTATGTAACACTGATGTTTCCTTATTGAGTTTCTATCTGGATGACATATGCATTGATTTAAGTGAGATGTTAAAATCCCTCATTATTATTGTATTGCTCTCAACCTCTCCCTTTAGTTATGTTAATATTCTCTCTATATATTTACTGCCCATTTGGGGGTGCATATGTATTTATAAATGTTAGATCTTGCTGAATTGACCCATTTATCACTATGTAGTGCTCTTCATTTTTATTCAAATATCAGTATGTTTTAAAGTGTAGTTTTCTCTGATATGAGTATAACTACACCAGCTTTCATTTTGTATGCATTTGCATGGAAGACCTTTTTTCATTCCTTCAGTTTCAGTCTGTGTGTCTTTAGGTCTGAAGTGAGTCTCTTATAGGCAGCCTATAAATGGGTCTTGTTTTTTTATCCATTCAGCCACCCTGTGTCTTTTGGTTGGAATATTTAGTCCATTTGTATTTAAAATAATTATTAATCAGTATGTACTTATTGCCATTTTGTTAAGTGTTTTCTGGATGTTTTTGTAGTTCTATGTTCCTTTCTTCTCTTATTCTCTTCCTTTGTTATTAAAATTTTTAATGTTGTGTTTGTATCCCTTTCTGTGTGTGTGTGTGTGTGTGTGTGTGTGTGTGTGTGTATTATAGATTTTTGGGTTTTTGCTACCATGACGTTTATATATAACAATCTATGTATACAATAGTCTATTTTATGTTGATGGTTGCTTAAGTTTAAATGCATTCTAAAAGCACCCAAGTTTTACTGCCTTCTCCCCATCCCAGACTTTGTTTTTGAAACCATATTTTAAATCTTTATTTTGAATATCTGGGAACTAATTATTGTAGATACAGTTTATTTTTCTACTTCTGTATTTTGACCTTCATAGTAGCTTATAAGTAAGTGGTTGTCATTTCCGGCATGTTTGCTTTTACAAGTGAGATTTTTTTTTCCATAATTTTATTACTTCCAGTAATAGCCTTTCTTTTCCACTCAAAGAAGTCTTTTTTTTTAACATTTCTTGTAAGGCTGGTTTAAAGTTGTTGAAGTCCTTTAACAACTTTTGTTTGTCTAGGAAACTAGTTTTCCTTGAATTTAAACTGACAACCTTTCTGGGTAGAATATTCTTGGTTGTAGGGTTTTTTTTTCCTTTCTCCACTTTTTTTGTTGTTGTTTATTTATTTTGAGAGAGCAAGAGTGAGCATGAGAGAGGGAGGGGCAGAGAGAGAAAGAGAGAAAATACCAGGCAGTCTCCATGCTGTCAGCACAGAGCCTGACACAGTGCACATGAGACTGATCTACCCAGGTGCCCCGCTTTCTCCACTTCAAATCTATCACTGCCGTTCCCTTCTGTCCTGCAAAATTTCTGCTGGAAGTTTAGCTGATGGTCTTATGAGGGTTCTCTTATACATAACTAGTTAATTTTTTGCTGCTTTTGAGATTCTCTTTTTAAATTTTGACATTGGAGTTATAATGTGTCTTAATGTGGACCTCTTTGGCTTCATCTTGTTTGGGGCTCTCTGTATTCCTGGACCTGGACGTCAGTTTCCTTCTACAGATTAGGTAAATTTTCAGCAGCTATTTCTTCTAATATGCTTTCTTCCCCCACTTTTTTCTCTCTTCTGCTTTTTAGACCCCTGAAAGCAAATGTCATTATACTTAGAGTTGTCTCAGAAATCCCTTAAACTATTCTCATTATTTTAATTTTTTTTTTTTTTTGCTATTCTATTTGGGTGACTTCTACTAACCTGTCTTCCAGATTACTGATGTATTGTTTTGCATCATCTAATCTGCTATAGATTCCGTTAACTATATATATTTTTTCATTTCAATTATTGTACTCTTCAGCTCTGATTTGCTTTTTTTCTTATATAATTTCTTCCTCTTTGTTGAAGTTCTCACTGTTTTATTCTTTCTTCTCTAGAGTTCCCTTCACATCTTTATGACCATTATTTTGACCTCTTTATTAGGTTCATTGCTAATCCCTGTTTCGTTTAGTTCTTTTTCTGAGGTTTTGTATTGTTTTTTTTGGAACATATTATTCTGTCTCCCCATTTTTCCTGACTCTGTGTTTATTTCTATGAATTAAGTAGTTCAACTATATCTCCCAGTCTTTAAGGAGTGAACATATTTACAACATGTCCTGAGGAGTACAGAAATATAATTTCCCCCAGTCACAAGAACCAGGAATTCCAGAGGTGCTCCCTTTCTTGGCTTCATGCACTTTTCTCTTGTGGTTGGATTATGTTTAGTGTAGATGTGCTTATGTGTAGGACTGGCCCCCAAACTGGCTGGCTGCAATTCCTACTATGCCTATGGTTGCATTGGTGGGTGGGGTTGGCTTCCAATGAGGCTAGCTGAGAGCCTTAGCTGTAGATGCTGATGTCATATTTTGGGTGGGGTTAGCCCTCTGGTGCAGCTAGCTGCATGGCCTGGCCAGGACTGTTGCAGGCATGCTGGTGGGTGGGGTTTCCCCACCCCAAATGATCGGAATGTTTTGGGTTGGCATGGTTCCAAGTGGAGGCCACTCATGTGGTATGATAAAACAGGAGCTTCTTTGCAGGAGTGTTTTTTGTGGCCAAGTCCACCTGCTGGGTGTGGCAGCATGAGAGGCACTTTGAGGGGACCCCAGGTTTGGTTGTGGCGACCTGCCTGATTTGGTGAGTCAGGAGCAACTTTTCAGGGATTGCCAGTTCCAGGCAAACTTGCCCACAGGATGTGTTACAGAGGTGCAGCTTTGGAGGTGCATCTGCCAGGGAAGGCAGGTTGAGTGTGTTGGGTTTCCAGGAGAATTCTGGGGCAGGGTAAGTGATGCCAGCAAAATAGATGGAAATTTTCAGAAATTGTGCTTTCTAATGCTGGGCCAGCTAGGTAGAAGTAAAGTAAAAAAAAAAAAAAAGAAAGAACGAAAAGAAAAAAGTCACCCACCCCCACTTTTGTTCCTGGAAAAAAACTGCCCCTACAGCACATATCCTAAAGTTACTATTGTATAGACATGCAGTTGATTTATATACATTGATTTTGTATCTTGTGACTTTGATGAATTTATCAATTCTAGCAGTTTTTTGGTGGAGTCTTGGGTTTTCCATGTAGAGTTTCATGTCATCTTCAAAGAGTGTAAGTTTTAGGTTTTCCTCACAAATTTCGATGCCTTTTTAATTGCTTTCTGTCTAATTGCTAAGGCTAAGACTTCCAGTACTATGTTGAACAACAGTGGTGAGAGTGGACAACCCTGTTGTATTTCTGATCTTAAGAGGAACCCCCCACCCAGTTTTTCCTCATTGATGATGATATTAGCTATGGGTCTTTCATATAGAGCCTTTATGGTATTGGGGTATGTTCCTTCTATCCCTACTTTTTTGAGGGATTTTATCAAGAAAGGATGCTGTATTTTGTCAAATGCTTTTTCTATATCTATTGAGAGGATCATATGGTTCTTATTTTTTTATTAATGTGGTGACTCACATTGATTCATTTGCAAATAATGAACTAGCCCTGTAGTCCAGGAAATCTCACTTGATCATCATTAATAATTCGTTTAGTGTACTGTTGACTTCGATTTGCTAGTATTTTGTTGAAAATTTTTGCATCCATGTCCATCAGGGATATTGACCTGTAATTCTCCTCTTTAGTGGGGTCTTTCTTGGGTTTTAGAATCAAGGTAATGCTGCCTTCACAGAATGCATTTGGAAGCTTTCCTTCCATTTCTATTTTTTGAAACCGTTTAAGAAGAATAGATATTAACTGTATTTTAAATGTTTGGTAGAATTCCCCTGGAAAGCCATCTGGTCCAAGACTCTTGTTGGTTGGGAGATTTTTGATAAATGGTTCAGTTTCTTTGCTGGTTATGGGTCTGTTCAAATTTTCTATTTCTTCATGATTCAGGTTTGGTAGTGCATGAATTTCTAGAAATTTGTCCATTTCCTCCAGGTTGTATAGTTTGTTGGCCCATAATCTTTCATAGTGTTCTCTTATAATTATTTGTATTTCTGTGGTGTTGGTTGTGATCTTTCCTTTTTCATTTGTGATTTTATTATTTGGGTCCCTTCTCTTTTATTTTTGATAAGTCTGGCAAGGGTATTATCAATTTTGTTATTCTTTCAAAGAACAAGCATTTAGTTTCATTGATCCATTCTACTGTGGGTTTTTTTTTTATATATATTATTTATTTCTGTTCTAATCTTATTATTTATCTTCTTCAGACTTTAGTTGTTATTTGCTGTTCCTTTTCTAGTTCCTTTAGGTGCAAGGTTACATTGTGTATTTGAGACCATTCTTCCTTTTTGAGACACACCTGAATTGCAATGTACTCACATTAGAAGTCCAATGTGCTACCCATTGCACCACAGAGCCTGCACTTGAATTGCAATGTACTTTCCTCTTAGGACTGTCTTTGCTGCATCCCAAAAAGTTTGGATTGTCATGTTTTCACTTTGCTTCCTTGTTTTTTTGTTTTGTTTTGTTTTGTTTTGTTTTTGTTTTTTTACCTTCCACAATTTCCTGGTTAACCCATTCTTTTTTTAGTTGGATGTTTTTTAACCTCCATGTATTTGAGGGCTTTCCAATTTTTTTTCTTCCTGTTGATTTCAAGTTTCATAATGTTGTGTTTTGAAAATATGCATCATATGATCTTTCTTTTTGTATCTGTTGAGAGCTGATTTGTGACCCAATATGTGATCTGTTCTGGAGAATGTTACATGTACACTCGAGAAGGATGTGTATTCTGCTGCTTGAGGATAAAATGGAATATATCTGTTAAGAACGTCAGGTCCAGCGTGTCATTCAAAGCCATTGTTTCCTTGTTGATTTTCTGCTTAGATGATCTGTCTATTGAAGTAAGTGAGTTGTTAAAGTCTCCTACTGTTATGGTTTTATTGTCAATTAATTTCTTTATATTTGTTATTAATTGATTTATATACTTGGGGTGTCACATTGGGGGCATAAATATTTACAATTGTTATGTCTTTTTGATGGATAGACCCCTTAGTTATTATACCATGCCCTTCTTCATTTCTTGTTGCAGTCTTTTTTCTAAATCTAGTTTGTCTGATGTAAGTATGGCTACGCTGTCTTTCTTTTGATGTCCATTAGCATGATAGATGGTTCTCTGCCCCCTCACTTTCAATCTGCACGTGTCTTTTGGTCTAAAATGAGTCTCTTGTAGGCAGTATATAGAAGGATCTTATTTTGTTTTATCCATTCTGATACCCTATGTGTTTCGATTGGAGAATTTAGTCTATTTACATTCAGAGTAATTATTGAAAGGTATGAATTTAGTGCCATTGCATTACCTGCAAAGTCGGTGTTTATCATGATGTTCTCTGGTCCTTTGCTGTCTTTGTTACTTTGGTCTTTTTTTTTCTCTTCACTCAAAGCTTCCCCCTTAAAATTTTTTGCAGGGCCAGTTTAGTGGTCACAAACTCCTTTAGGTTTTGTTTTTATGGGAAAGTATCTCTTCTATTCTGAATGACAGCCTTGCTGGATAAGGGATTCCTGGCTGCATATTTTTCCACTTCAGTATTTTGAATATTTCCTGCCACTTGCTTCTGGCCTGCCAAGTTTCAGTGGACAGGTCTGTTGCCAACCCTATGTGTCTAGTTTTCTAGATTGAGGACCTTTTGTCCCTAGCTGCTTTCAGAATTCTCTCTTATTCTCTACTTTGCTTCTTCAATCCTTGTTGTCACTGTATCCAGTCAGTTTTGCATCTCAGTATACCATTTTTTTATTTTAGCCTGAATAGTTTTTAAGCCTTTGATCTCTGCAGCAAGGGCTTCTCTGGTGTCTTCCATGCTTATTTCAAGTAGAGGTAATAGTATTATGATTGTTGTTCCAAATTTTTGTTCAGATATATTGCTTGCCTGTTTTGAGCAAGTCCCTAGTGGTGATTTCTTCTTGATCTTTCTTTTTGGGGAGAATTCCTCCATCTTGTCATTTTGAATAAGTTTCTGTATTTTGTGTATTTTAAAAGCTTGTATTGTTTCCTACACCTGATTGTACTTCTACATTATAAAGGGGTTATACACTGTCTAGGGCCTGTCATTTGAGGAGCTGTTTCTAGTGTATGCTGTGTGTACTGTGCTGTTGCGTTTTGGCTGCTCTTTCTCACTGGTCAGTATCTGCTGAGCTCCTCCTTGCTTGCAGTGGTTAGTGTTGGGACCTTTAATTAGGTGTGCTTTGATTTGTTTGTCAAAAAAGGGGGGAGAAGCCTGATACCAAAAAAGAGAAAAGAAAATGGAACAATAAAAACCAAACAGAGACTCAAAAAAAGTACAAGGCTGATTCCAAAGAAAAAGGTAGGGAGAAAAAGGAAGAAAAGACAAAATAAAAAAGTCTGCTCCAAACACAGCGAAAAGAAAATGGAAAACAAACAAACAAGGGAATATGAGCTTGATTCCGAAAGAAAAAAAATTTTAAAAACAAGAAAGAAAAAAAGCCTAGTCCTATTTCCACCAGAACTGCAGGTGTCATTTTGAAGCACTAGATTTTCAGTACATTTGGCGTGTGCTTGGTGCTGCCTGTGCTGGCCTTCTGAAGAAGGGGTTTGCTGCATTGGCTTAAAATCAGTCCTGCTCCACTAAATAAATAGTTGCCAGGCACAGATGGTGGGGTTTGGTGTCAGTGCCTCCAGCCTCCCCTGGGGGGCTTCTATGTTGCTCTCCAAAGTCCTACAGTGTTGTTGGATGGAAAATGGCACCACTCCAATCTCTCTTCCCCAGATGGGGGAACTCACTGACCCCCCTCCTCTGTTCAGATGGCTTCACAGAATATTGAGGGCAGTCACTTCTTTGTGTGCCACAACTCTCCTGCATTTTTTCTTTGGCATGCAGCTTGGATTCCAAACCCAAAGTCTTAAAGGACGTGGCGCTACTGGGATCCACGCCCACCCCTACTCTGGAGTAGAGCCTCTCCATGTTGTGTCTGTAATCCTTTGCCCTGAAAAACAGTCCCATACCTGTGCAGTCTGTGGAATTTAAGGAATCTAAAGCGTAATGCCACTGATAGCAGCAAAGGTTATATTCCCTTTGGGTGCACCTATGTCCTTTACTGATGAAAGTCCTTTTTTTCTGTTGCCTGTAGGGTGTTTTGTCCTTGGGGAGGTAATATACCCTCTTTGAAAAGCACTCCAGGAAGGGGAATATTCTCTCTCTATGCGCCATGGAGATCCCTACACCCTGTTATGCAATTTGGGGTCATCTCCCTCCTCCCCAGCTTGTGCTACAGCTCCACTTTAGAGAAAGTTGCATACTTCCATAGCCTCAGAGTTTGAGCTCCAAATGCTATTTTCAAACAAACAAACATACAAACAAAGAAAAGCCACAACACTCAATACTTCTCATGCCGCTGTCCATGGTCTCAAGAGGTTTTCCTCTTACTACTTCTCACGCCCCTGTCCCTGGTCTCAAGAGGTTTTCCTCTTGTGTGAACTTGATGCTCCACTTTATCAACCCCTCTCTCTCTGTCCCTTTTGTCTCTCCAGAGAAAACATTGCCTCCCCTCCATGGCACTGCCATTTTTTTCTCCCCTGATTCACTTCATGCACCTTGCACCTGCAACACTGTCTCCCTCCAACTGTGGAGATCCTTCTGCCACTCTGCAGATAGATATCCTGGGTGTTCCAAGTGATCTGACCTCAATACAGCTGTGTTTGAGGGATGAGCAAAGCCTAGGATCCCCCTACTTCTCAACTATCTTAACTCCTCCTTTATAGTCTTTGTTTTAGAGTCTATTTTGTCTGGTACAATTCTTGCCACCCTGGCTTTCTTTTGACTTCCATTTGCATGATGGATGTTTCTCCATCCCCTCACTTTCACTCTGATGGCATCTTTAGGTCTAAAGTGAGTCTCTTGAGGGCAGCATATGGATGGGTCTCTCTTTTTTTAATCCATGCTGTCACCTGTGTCTTTTGTTCGAGCATTTAAGTCCATCTACATTCAAAGTAATTATTGATCAATGTGCATTTATTGTCATTTTATTATTTTGTGCTTGTTTCTAAAGCTTTCCTCTAATCCTTTATTACCTTTCATTTATGATTTGCTGATTTTCCTTAGTTTTATATTTAGACTTATTTCTCCTTATTCTTTGCACATGTATCAGTCGATTTTGATATATGGTTACCATTAGGTTTGTTTATAAGCTCTTCTTCATATAGCAATTATATTATGTGATGGTCAGTTAAATTTAAACCTATTCTTTACTCCTCCCCTCTCCACATTTTAGGTATATGTTGTCATATTACATCCTTTTGTTTTGTGATTTCCTTGAACTTTTTAAAAATAGAAAGTCATTTTTACTGCTTTTATGTTTCCTATCTTTATACTGTCAGTTTTGGCCTCTCTTCTATTCAAGGAGTTACCTTTAATATTTCTTGCAGAATTGGTGTAGTGACCATGAACTCCTTTAGTTTTTGTTTCTCTGGGAGACTTTATCTTTCCTTATCTTCTGGATGATAGCTTTACTGGACAGAATATTCTTGGCTGCAGATTTTTCCCATTTATCACTTTGAATATATCATGCCATTCCCTTCTGACTTAGAAAGTTTCTGCTGAAAAATAAGCTGATGATAGCCTTATGGGGTTTTCCTTGTAAGTTACTGTCTTCTTTTGTCTTGCTGCTTTCAAAAATTTGTTCTTTATCACTATTATAATTTAATTAGAATATTTCTTGATGTGGATCTGCTTTTGTTGATTTTTGATGGCAGTTCTCTGTGCCTCCGAAATCTGGATGTCTGTTTCTTTCCCCAGATTAGGAAGGTTTTCAGCTATTATTTCTTCAAATAAATATTCTGCCCCCTTTTGTATCTCATTTTCTTCTGGTACCCCCGTAACATAAATGTTTTTACATTTCCTGGAGTCACTGAGTTCCTTAAGTCTCTTCTCATTTTGCATAATTCTGTTTTCTCTCTTTTGTTAGGCTTAATTGCCTTCCATTATTCTGTCTTCTAGGTCATTATGTCATTGCTCTGCTTCTTTCAGCCTGGTGTTGATTCTATCAATCATGTGTCTCATTTTGTTTAGTAAGCCTTTTATCTCTGCTATGTTATTTCTTATTAAGAGTATCAGTCATGTTTTCCACTCTTTCCTGAAGTGCAGTGATTATTCTTATGATCTTTACTTTAAATTATCTATAACATATATTATTTATATAATATTTATATATTATATAGTTATAAAGTTATTTTTATATAGTTATAAAGTTATTTATAACTTTTTTTTTTACATTTCTAGTAATGGCCTTTTCCTCTTTCATTTGGGATAAATTTCTCTGTCTTCTCTTTTTTCTATGTCTCTGTGCCTGTTTCTTTGTGTTAGGAAAGTGAGCTACATCTTTTATTCTTGAGGTTAGTGGCCTAATGAAGAAGAAGTCCTGTAGTGCCCTACTGTGTAGTGTCCCCCGTTCCCTAGGGCCTGGCACTTCTAGGAGTGTCTTTAATATTTTCTCCGTGTGTTCTGCTGTTTTGTTCTGTCTGCTTTATTCTTCAGGCCAGTTGTATGTAGGGACTTTCTTTGCCTGATGCATGCAGTATGTAGTCCCTGGCCTGAATGTAGTACATTTTAACTAGGTGTGCTCTGGTCTGATTGTGAAATGAGATCTGTCACCCCCACTCATGGAACTGAAGCTCTGCTAAACTCCCGTGTTGGAAGACATGGTTTGAGCAGGAATTTGGGCCACCCTCCAGGGGGCAGGTCCCAAAACATTGGGACTGAGGTAAGCATCACTGGGAACAGTGGTTCTACCAGAGTTTGGGAGCTTGGTGTAAGCATATGAGGTAGGGAGTATTGGTGCTGCACTGGTTCCTGCATATGGCCCTGTGCCTATGCTGAGGTGCAAGGCATCGAAATGGTACTGGCCAGTTCCTTTGTTCCCAGAGGGTTCTCTCCTGGGATGCTGTCTCTCTGTGGTGTGCTCCAAGATGAACAAATAACCTCCCCCACCGTGTGCCCCAAAGTCTTCAGATTGCTGTTTTCATGCTGTTTATTCTTATGTTGTTTTCTTGTCTTCTCTCCATGAGCAGAACAATGCCTTCTGGGCTCTATCCCAGACAAGCCTGCCGACTTTTAAAACTCCAGGCTTCAAGGTTCGCTGGTTGTAAGAATGCAAGAAATTTGGCCCCTCTTGTTTTCTAAGCCTATTGCTATAGGGATACATTTTTCCTGTGAGCTTCCTTATTTGCTAGTCTGTCTCTCACCCTTCTCTTGGACTGCAGCAGCTGTGATCTGTTTCTGTCCCAAACCACATCTCCATTCTTTCTACCTTCTTTCATGTGGCCTCTTCTCTGTTTTTAATTGTGGAGTTTGTTCTGTCCATCTTTATACCAATTTCTAGGGCATTTAAGATGATTTGATAGTTATCTAGTTGTACAGGAAAATAACATTAATAATATTGTATTACATGTTTAATCTATAATTAATATTTAGATGGTCATAATAATTTAATTATTGAATATGAATCAAAGCAAAATTGCGATATAAGTTTAATAGGAGTATCAGGACATGAGTTTGGGTTGGGGGACAAAAGAGATGGTGGTGATAATGAGACAGGGAGAGGAAAAGGCTAAATCCTCATCTTTTTTTGGAAGTTAATAGATAATGCACAAAACTTAAGAATTAGTGATAGCAGGGCGCCTGGGTGGCGCAGTCGGTTAAGCGTCCGACTTCAGCCAGGTCACGATCTTGCGGTCCGTGAGTTCGAGCCCCGCGTCAGGCTCTGGGCTGATGGCTCGGAGCCTGGAGCCTGTTTCCGATTCTGTGTCTCCCTCTCTCTCTGCCCCTCCCCCGTTCATGCTCTGTCTCTCTTTGTCCCAAAAATAAAATAAAAACGTTGAAAAAAAAAGAATTAGTGATAGCAATGTAAACCTTTGTTTTGAGATATTAGAAATGTTAAAGCAAATACTAGAATAATTGGCTTAGAGATGAAAAAGTTTATTTCTGGAGAAGGGGAAATAGAAGAAAGGTGACTGGGGATAGCTGCATTTCTTAATTTACTGCATGGAACTAAATGATCATGTGAATAAATGAAGTTTTAAAAGTCTTACACATGAATGCTTTTTAAGTGATCACTTGAGCATTATGAGTGTAATGTAAAGTCAAATGTAAAGTTTCCTGGGTCTATTTTCTCTATTCAGTGTCTGATTCTGTGTGGGTTCAGCTTATCATGTTGGGGTCATTAGTTGTGGGTTTGGCTTTCAGCTTTGTCCAGCAAAGCTAAGGATGGCAAAGAGGATTACTCAAGACTCCACAAGTCAAGAGAGGTGAGAGGAAGGCTAATATGTGGGAAATCAAATAGCTATTTTCTGGTTGAGGAGATTATAGGGAACACATTATACTGCTTTCTGGCTATGCTGAAAACAGCTAACCCATATCTAGTTAATGCATATTTAAGGGTTGGATCCTACCTATGCTCATGAATTACTTAGTTCATGTTATCTATGGAATAACCTATGGTAGGCATGGGCTTGGACTTGAGCCATGGTATAATGGCTGATGATAAATTGTATTTCCTTTTTTGATATTTAATTATTTATTTTGAGAGAGAGAGAGAAGAAGAGAGAAAGGGAGGAAAAGAGGGGCAGAGAGAGAGAGGGAGAGGTAGAATCCCAATCAGGCTCCACATTTTTAGCACAGAACGTGACATGGGGCTCAATCTCATGAACCATGAGGTCGTGACCTGAGCCAAAATCAAGAGTCAGATGCTGAACCAACTCAGCCACCCAGGTGTCCCAAGATTAAATTAAGAAATTCCCATTTATAATAGTATCAAAAGATTAAAGCACTTAGGTTTAAATTTTAAAAGCATTTTATTTATTTAAGTAATCTCTACCCCCAACATGGGGCCCGAACTCATGACCCTGAGATCAAGAGTCACTTGCTCCTCTGACTGAGCCATCCAGGAACTCCTTAGTTGTAAATTAGAAGAAAAAAAAGTCCAACACTTGTACATTGAAAAGTACAAAACATTAATGGAATAAGTTAAAGAAGATCTAAATAAATAGAAGGATAAATGGAAACACATCTTATGTACATGAATTATAAGACTTCATATTATTGATGATAATAGTCACAGAATTGATCTACAGATTTAGTGCCATCTGTACCAAAATTTCAGCTGGCCATTTTCAACAGATTGATGAGGTGATCCTAAAGTCCACATAGAAGACCAAGATAGAAAAAGAAATATTGAAAAAAAGACTCATAGTCTTTAATTTCATAATTTACTTCAAAGTTATAATAATCAAGAGAGTGTGGTAATGAAGAAGACAGACATATAGATTAATATAATAGAATTGAGAGTCCAGAAATAAATTTATACATTTATAGCTAATCGATATTTTGTGAGAATGCCAAAACAATTCAATAGGGAAAGAAGAAATGTTTCTGGGACTACTGGACATCCATATGAAGAAGAATGAAGTTGGAGCCCTATATTACACCATATTCAAAAATAAAAACCAAAAAATATAAAGCTCTTGGAAGAAAACATAGGTATAAATCTTCATGACCTTAGATCAGGCAACATTTTCTGAGATATGACAGCAAAAACACAAGAAATCAAAGGAAATAGACTGATTAGACTTAACAAAATTAAAAATGTTCATGCTTCAAAGGACACTATCAACAAAGTGCCAAAACAATCCAAGGAATGGGAGAAAATACAGCATAGCTAGTATTCAGAATTATACAATAAATTTTTAACTCAAAAATATATATACAAATATACACAAAGGGCCGACAGATACATGAAAAAACATCATTAATCATTTGAGAAGTGCAAGTCAAACCACAGTGAATGCAAATTAACACCCACAAGGTTGTTTATAATCAAAAAGATAAGTAAGTGTTGGTGAGGATGTGTAGAAATTGTAACTCTCACTCATTGCTGTTGACAATGTAAAATGATACAACTGCTTTGGAAAACAGTTTGGCAGTTTCTGAGCAAGTTAAACATAGAGTTGCCATATGACTCAGCAAGTCCACTGCATATGTGTGTGTGTGTGTGTGTGTGTGTGTGTATTCCTAAAAGAGTTGAAAACATGACTGCAGAAAATTTTGTACATAAATGTTCAGAGCAGCACTATTCATAACAGCCAAGGAAATGGAAGTCACTCAAATGTCCATCAACTGATGAATTTATAGAGAAAATGTGGTGTATCCATACAGTCAAACATTATACAGCCATGAAAAAAGAATGAAGTACTGATGCATGTTACAACATGGATAAACCTTGAAAACATTATGCTAAGTGTAAGAAGACAGTCACAAATGGTCACATATTGCATGCTTCCAGTTATATGAAATCTATAGAATATACAAACCCATAGAGAGAAAAAAAATTGTGGCTTCTTGGGGGGCAGATTTGGGAGAAGGGGGAAATGACTGCTAACAGTTATAGGATTTTTCTTAGGTGACGGAAATAATCTGGAATAAAACAGCAATGATGGATATACATCTTTGTAGATATATTAAAAACCACTGAATTGTCTACTTTAAAAGGGTAAATTTTATGATATATGAATTATATTTCATAGTTTTTATTTTAAAAATGGAATTGGAGGGGTAAATGACCAACAGAACTTTATCTTTTCCTGGAGAAGTCACTGAAATTTTCTGGATCTAATGCTCTCTTCAAACAATTGCTACTTAAAAAAATTTTTTTTTCAACGTTTATTTATTTTTGGGACAGAGAGAGACAGAGCATGAACGGGGGAGGGGCAGAGAGAGAGGGAGACACAGAATCGGAAACAGGCTCCAGGCTCGAGCCATCAGCCCAGAGCCTGACGCGGGGCTCGAACTCACGGAGCGCGAGATCGTGACCTGGCTGAAGTCGGACGCTTAACCGACTGCGCCACCCAGGCGCCCCAACAATTGCTACTTTAAATAGACTTACCAGCTGGAGGTACAGTTTGTCCTACCTATATGTTTTGTGTGAATATTTCTATTGTGATTTGGTATCTGAGTTTGGGCTAGGGCTGTAGACCTACTTGTTTCCTGGTTATTTACAGGCCTCCTGAGTGCAATTCCTCTCATGATCATCTGGGCTTTATTAGACTGTATGTAATAAATCAAGTATATCTGTATATTATATGACTTTGGATAAGTTAATTCTTCTTTTTGATCCTTAAGTTCCTTTACAATATCTACTACTCAGGGTTGTGAAGACTAAATGAAATAACGGATTATAAGTATATAGCATACTTCCTGGCCTATTGTAAGCCTCAGTTAATGTTAGCTTCCTCTCTGCTTCTTTACCTTTGGAAAAAAGCACGTTTCTTACAGGTCAGAGGTCACAACCGGTCTAAGCTTCTTGCCCAGGAACAGATTGCCTCTAGAAATCAATCATGGATGAGGTTTTTTTTTTTTCTATTTTTCCTGTGTGTCCCTTGCTGTGCCTCTTCTAGTAACTGGCACACTGTAGATGCTCAGTGAATTTGGATTTACCATGACACAGTACAAGCTGTTTCCATGAATTTCCCAGCATGATGTTCAGAGGATTGCAGAGTGTCAGCATTAGTATGTGACAAATGGACATTGTTAGTGCTCCTTTGGGGCTGTGTGACTTCCAGTTGTGCTGAGGCAGAGAGCTTAATTAAGTTGTATTGAGGCAGAGAGCTTAATTAAATTTCATACTTTTATTCTGAGAGAGAGAGATAGAGAGGACTAGAATGCAAGCAGAGGAGAGGCAGAGAGAGAGGGAGAGAGAATCTTAATCAGGCTCCATGTCCAGCACTGAAGAGTCTGTCACAGGGCTTGACCTCATGACACCATGAGATCACGACCTGAGCTGAAATCAAGAGTTAGGCACTTAATTTACTGAGCCACCTGTCGCGACCGGCGCGACAATCACCGAGGTCAGGGTCCTGAGGGTAGGGGAATGCAAGAAAAAAGAGAGAAGAGAAAGTTTGGGAACAGGAGGGTCCCCTGGGCTGATGGCCCAAGTGACGGCTTTATTGTTGCTGTACACAATCTTTTATAATATAAGACTCTTATGGATCAGGTCATTCTAAGAATAAACAGGTTTCACATGATCACTGCCAGCCAAAACATTTAGTTCTGTATACCTTGTGAACCTTGTGAACGGGTCACAAGACCTTGTTGATAGATTGCTAGCAAAACACAGTTCCCATGTTTGTTTCTATCTGACTTGGGGTAGAAAAAGGGAGGTAGCATTACTGCCAACACCTGCAGACCACAGGCTTCAGGAATTAACTTTCTCAGCCTTGACAAGGCTTTCGTATGCCCTTGAAAGTGGGGGAATGGGAGGGGGAACCACCGGGTTGGCTTGAGTCAACGGGGAACATTGCTCAACCCGGTCTCAGCCTGGCGCCGGGGCTCGGCCCCCCACAGCCACCCAGGCGCATCCTCCTGTAGAGTTTTTGACTCTTGCTTTCCAAGCCACACTTTCCAGGATTGTTTCCTCATTTTAAACATCATCTTTTAACATGCAGTAGTAAAATATTTAAACAATACCAAAGAATTCATAATTTACAGAAGCAGTCCAAGGTTCCTATTGCCTTGGAAATGTTTTGCTTATTAGGCTATCTAAATGCATTGTATATGACTTTTAAAGGCATATATTTAGTTCACCATTGTTCCTTATTTCTATTTTTAAAAAAATGAATGAGTAGTTAGTGCACATAAAAAAAGAAAGATATTGGAAGGAAGAAAAAGTAACAACTGTACAGAGCCATTTTAAGTGCCATTTTCTGAGCAGCAGCTCCCAGGGCCATTCAATGTACCAATAGGAACTGCCCTGTGTTTAGGTGGAATGGTTTAGGGTTATATTTGAGGTAATCGAAACTGCTGAGACCAATGCAAAAGTAAATTTTCTGTTTATTTGTTCTTTCCAGAGACTAGAAATATGGAGAATGTGACACTGCATCCTTCATTCTCAGTTCTGAGCAGAGTGAATTAAAAACTATAGACATCTTAATCTGTGCTTTCTCTCCCACATCTAGGAACGGAAAAAGAAATTTGAAAAGGATGGTGAAAGATTTTATTCCTTGCTGGATCGGCACTTACATCTGTCTTCCAAAAAGAAAGAATCTCAGTTACAAGAGGTATGTTCAAAAAGCCTGTTCCTACCTTCTGCTGCCAGATATGCCTTGTTAACATTGGTATCTTCCTATTACAAGGTTTTCCTTAATACCCTGCCTCAGCAGGGAACCACTATAATAGTAGTCTTACAGTTAAAACCTTTTGCCTGGGACTGAGGAGTCTTGAGTTCCCAAACTAGCTCCTCCACTCACTAACTGTGTGACTTTTTTGTTGTTGTTCATTTGCTTTTTGGACTTTAGAATAAATAATTTAATATATAAATAATTTTTATGTAAACAATAACATGTAAGTTTGAGAAAATAAAATGTAACCATACAACACTGTTATAGTATCACTGACTATATTCCTTATGCTCTGCCTTTTATTCCTGTGACTTATTCATGCCATAAGTAGAATTCTATCTCTTCAACTCCCCTTCACCCAATTTGTCCATCCTTCTCACCCTCCTTTACTTTGAAAACCATCAGTTTGTTCTCTTTATTTATAGGTCTTATTTTTTTTGTTTACTCATGTTTTGTTTCTTAGATTACACATATGACTAAAATTATATGGTATTAATTTCTCTCAGTTTGACTTATTTCACTTAGCACAATACCTTCCAGAGCTATCCATATTGTCACAAAGGGCAAGATGTAATCCTTTTTCATGGCTGCATATTATACCAAAATCCACGTCTTCCTTATCCATTCATCTATCAATGAATACTTAGGTTTCTTCCTTATCTTAGCTATTGAAAATAATACTGCAACTATGATAGGGGTGCATGTATCTTTTTGAATTAGTGTTATCATTTTCTTTGCCTAAATACCCAGTAGTAGAATTACTGGGTCATGTGGTAATTCTATTTTTAATTGTTTTAGGAATATTCATGCTGCTTTTCACAGTGGCTGCACCAGTTTGCATCCCACCAATAATACATGAGGGTTTCTTTTTCTTCACATCATCGCCAACACTTGTTATTTCTTGTCTTTCATGGTGTGACTTTGGATAACATATTTTTTTTCTTTCAAAGGAGGAGTGATATGCAATGATCTCCAGAGTCCCTTTCATTTCTGTTTTTGATTCCAAAATCCACATGAGGATAAAGTTAGACTAGTACTGTATTTGGTAGATCAGGAGCAGATCTTCTCCTTTTTCCCCCAAGATATTCTAACATTAACTTTTTTTGTATGGGCTTTCAGGGACTTTAGTTCAAATAAATCACTATTCCATGAATGCATACCACATGCCAGGCATTAAGCTGGGTTCAATAGGACTAGAGAGACAATGAGACATACTTCCTGTCCTTCTATAGCTTATAATTGGAATGCTAAAATAAGAATACACATGACAATTAAACAAGTAGCATTTTTTACATACTGTAACATGTATCTGTATGTGGTATCCTTATAGGGGTGGGGAGGTGTTTGGAGAATAAAAAACTTACATTTGGATGTGGAGATTTGCCTTTGTAAAATAATGGGGCCCATTCAATTTGAGGTGGTCATTCAACAAAAAGTGAAGTCTTTGACAGATAGAAATGGAGAAATGGACCTTTCACATGGAGGGCAATGGCCCCAAGAATGGAAAACATGGAGTACGTTTGGGAAATAGTATGACCAGAATTTTCATTACTATTGCAGAGTAGTGAAAGACAAAATATGATCAGGAAAGTTCAGGCTATATTATGGAGTGATAGGCTCAGGAGTTTGTATTGAATTCTATTGGCTCTGGGGAGATTAACAAGACCTTTTGGTTGTATAAGCAATATGAGTGGAATTCTGATTTAGAAATCTTAAACTGTATGAGGTTATAAGATGAATTAGACCTGGGAGAGACCGAGAAACAAACAAAAACCAGTTTAGGAAAGTATTACAATGATCTAGAGGAAAAGGTCTAAGTCACAAGGGTGGCCCTGGAGAAGGGAGGAAAGGAATTAACTGATTAAAACTGCTTTTAATGGAAGAATGGATCTGTGTGTTGGATAATAGATCAAGTAAAAGATAGATATATTGTAGATTCAAGTATAAAAAGATATTCAATTGAATAAGGTCATAGACATGAGCTGTGAAATTTCTTAGAAATCATCTTGTCCAAGGTTATATAGATTGTGGCAAAGCTGATATGTGATTTGGTGAGTGTCCATTACATCATGTAAGGTGCTTCAAGGTGATAAATCAGAGCCTCAGTGGTGGATAGAGTTAGTATTGAAAAAGTGAAGGACTACTTTTCTTCCATAAACTGGAATGAAGTACTAGTCTGGGGTCTTCTGTCATTTTTTCTTCTGCATACCTTTGTTTTCTTCCTTTTCCATCTATTCTGTTTTGGGTTCCTAGGTAGAAGAGAGTTAACATAAAAGGCCTGAGTCTACTTTGATTAGGAAAATCTGACTATAAGATTAACTCTTGGCTGGTATCTGGGAACTAGGCTAGTGGGCAGTTTCTTACACAGATATAAAATTTTTCCTAAATGGTAAGAATGACTCACTGTGCCTAGACTGCCTGTACAAACAATATGGTTTATGTTAAATGTCTCATTTTCTTCTGGGAGTCTGGAGTCTTGGTATATGCTCAGCAGCCAGTACCTGTGTACAGGCACTAATAAAAACCTAGGGCACTGAGTCTAAATAGCTTCCCTGGTAGACCATATTGCACATGTGTTGTTATAACTTGTTGCTGAAGGAATTAACTGTGTATTTTGTGACTGTACTAAAGGAACACTCTTGGAAGCTTTCACCTAGTTTCTTCTACACTTCATCCCATGTATTTTTCCCTATGCTGATTTTGCTTTATATCCTTCCACTAAAATAAATCTTAGCCATGAGTATGACTTTATGCTGGAGTCCTTTGAGTCCTTCTAGTGAATTACCAATTCTCTAGGGGGTTGGGACCCTTGGCACAGTCCAAACTTTGTTCTTTTGGAAACTTTTACAATGAAAGCTTCTGGAATGTTCTAGTAGTTTGATTGCTGTATGTAGAGGTCCCTGGTGACTTTACTAAAGAGCAAGGATACAGCCTTTGAACTTCTTCAATTAAAAATAATCTGAGGTTGTATGGAAACCAATTTGACAATAAATTTCATATTAAAAAAATAAATAAACATTAAAAAAATTAAAAAATAATAATCTGGGGGACCTTGGGTCACTTTTTTAATATTAAGAGACTTTATTTTTAGAGCAGT
Source organism: Prionailurus bengalensis (assembly GCF_016509475.1). Classification (NCBI taxonomy): domain Eukaryota; kingdom Metazoa; phylum Chordata; class Mammalia; order Carnivora; family Felidae; genus Prionailurus; species Prionailurus bengalensis. Next base: position 55,639,861 of record NC_057361.1, on the reverse strand, counting down.
TATAGGTTTACAGAAAAGATGAATTATAAGTACGGAGTTCTCATATATCCCTAATTTGCAGCATACAGTTCCCCCTACTATTAACATTTGCATGAATGATGAGCCAACGCATTATACATCTGGGGGTTTTGACAAATGTATAATGACATAAATGCATCATTACACTATCATGCAGAAAATATGTCACTGCCCAAAATATGTGTGGGCACCACCTGTTCATCCCTCTCTCCAGCCACACCCCCCAAACTACTAGTAACTGTTGATCTTCTTATGGTTTCCATATTTTGCCTATTCCAGAATGTTTTATTGTTGGAATTATACAGCATGTAGCAGTTTCATTTTGGCTTATTTAATTTAGCAGTATTCATTTAAGGTTCTTCTGTGTCTTTTCATGACTTTATAACTCGCTTATTTTTAGTGCTGAATAATACTCCATTGTGTGTATTTACCACAGTTTATCTTTTCACCTATTGAAGGATATCTTGGCTTACTCTCAACTTTGTGAATTATTAATAAAGCTTATGTAAATATTTGAATGCAGGTTTTTGTGTACATAACTTTGCAAATAATGTTGGTAAATACCAAAAAGCACAATTTCTGGATTGTATGGTAAAAGTATATTCAGTTTTTTACAGTTTTTTATAGAAACTTCCATATTGTCTTTCAAAGTGACTACATTTTTTTATTTCTATCATCAATGAATGAAAGTTCTTATTGCTCTTGTTGCTCTCTTTGTCAGCATTTGGTGTTGTCTGTGTTTTGGATTTTAGCCATTCTAATAGGTATGTAGTGATTTCTCATTGTAATCCTCGTTTCTGTAATGACATATTATGTTGAACATCTTTTCATATGCATTTTTGCCATCTGTATATCTCTTTTGGTAAGGTATCTGTTCATATATTTTGCCATTTTTAATTGGATTATTATCGTTTCATTTTAAGAGCTGTTTGTCTATTTTATTTTTATTTTTTTAAAAGATACCCGGGGCACCTGGGTGGCGCAGTCGGTTAAGCGTCCGACTTCAGCCAGGTCACGATCTCGCGGTCCGTGAGTTTGAGCCCCGCGTCGGGCTCTGGGCTGATGGCTCGGAGCCTGGAGCCTGTTTCCGATTCTGTGTCTCCCTCTCTCTCTGCCCCTCCCCCGTTCATGCTCTGTCTCTCTCTGTCCCAAAAATAAATAAACGTTGAAAAAAAAAATTTAAAAGATACCCTACTAGGGGCACCTGGGTGGCTCAGTCAGTTAAGCATCCGACTTCGTCTCAGGTCATGATCTTGCAGTTTGTGAGTTGGAGCCCCGTGTCAGGCTCTGTGCTGACAGCTCAGAGCCTGGAGCCTGCTTTGGATTCTGTGTCTCCTTCTGTCTCTGCCGCCCCAACCCCCAACTTTTGCTCTCTCTCTGTCAATCAAAAATGAATAAATGTAAAAAAAAAAAGATACCCTACTACTTCTTTGTTTGTTTTATCCCCCCCCCCCATACCTCCTTTATGCCCCTTGGGGTAAAAGATATTTATTTCAACTTTCTAGGAGTAAAAAATAAAATTTTAACTTGGAATTTGTATTGTTTTAAGTTTTTATTTAAGTTCTAGTTAGCTAACATACAGTATAATATTAGTTTCAGGAGTAGAATTTAGTGATTCATCAGTTACATATAACACCCAGTGCTCTTCACAACAAATGCCCTCCTTAATGCTCATCAACTATTTAGCCCATCCCCCCACCCACCTCCTCTCCAACAACCCTCAGTTTCTTCTCTATAGTTAAGAGTCTGTTTTATGGTTTGCCTCACTGTCTTTTCCCCCCTATATTCATCTGTTTTTGTTTCTTAAATTCCACGTATGCGTGAAATCACATGGTATTTGTCTTTCTCTGACTATTTCACTTAGCATAATGCCTTCTAGCACCATCCATGACGTTGCAAATGGCAAGAGATTATTCTTTTTGATAGCTGAGTAATATTCCATTGTATATATACATATACACCACATCTTTATCCATTCATCAGTTGAGGGACACTTGGGCTCTTTTCATAATTTGGCTATTGTTGATAATGCTGCTTGTTTGTCTATTTTAGATACCAGCCTTTTCTCAGATATGTTTTGCAAAGATTTTCTCCCAGTCTATGGATTGTTTTTTCATTCTCTTTTTTTTTATTTAAAAAAATTTTTTTTTTCAATGTTTATTTATTTTGGGACAGAGAGAGACAGAGCATGAACGGGGGAGGGGCAGAGAGAGAGGGAGACACAGAATTGGAAACAGTCTCCAGGCTCTGAGCCATCAGCCCAGAGCCCGACGCGGGGCTCGAACTCCCAGACCGCGAGATCGTGACCTGGCTGAAGTCGGTCGCTTAACCGACTGCGCCACCCAGGCGCCCCTGTTTTTTCATTCTCTTAACCAAGATTTTCACAGAGAAGAAATTTTTAATTCTTATGAAATCCAATTTATCAGTTTTTTCTTTTGTGGATTATGCTTTTATGTTATATCCAAAAAGTTATCACCAAGTCAAAGGTCACCTGAATTTTCTCTTATATTATCTTCTAAGAGTTTTACGGCCTTGATTTTTACATTTAGCTCTATGATATATTTGGGATTAATTGTTGGGAAAAGTTTAAGGTCTGTCTCTAGATTAATTTTTTGCATGATGATGTGCAGTTGCTTAAGCACCATTTGTTTAAAAGACTATCTTTGCTATATTATTTAAATTTATCTATTTTTAATTGAAAGTATAAAGTATGTATATACACAAAATAAAAACTTCAAACACTATAAAAAGGTATAGAAAATATTAAATCCTTATCATTCAAGATTCCCGTTCCTTTCCTTCTCTTCCTTAGAGGCAGTTCCCATTACTAATAGCTTGTGAAACTTTCCAGAAGTCTAGAAAGCTACTATACACAGTGTGCTTATCTTACTCTTTTTAACCTAAGAATATACCTTGAATATTGGTTCATATCACACATACTGAAGTTTTCCCCCCACAGTTGTGTTGTATTTCATTTTATTAACTTCCATAGATATTTAAACAGTCCCTTTTTTTCATTACCTCATAAGCCGTTTCTGGTCCAATGAGAGTCTCTGCAGGTAAACAACCTGAGTCATAGCCCAGGCTAGATAAATTCCCAACCAGTTTTTGTTTTAATTTTTAAATGTTTATTTGTTTTTGAGAAAGAGACAGAGTGCAAGCAGCAGAGGGGCAGAGAGAGAGAGGGAGACACAGAATCCGAAACAGGCTCCAGGCTCTGAGCTGTTAGCACAGCGCCTGCTGTGGGTCTCGAACTTGTGAACCACGAGATCATGACGTGAGTTCTGAGTTGTAGTCGGACACTCAACCAACTGAGCCACCCAGGCACCCCCAACCAGTTTTTATAAAGACGTTACCTTAGGAAGTATTTGGGGGGATGAAGTAGATGCTCAGAATCTAGGGCTGGTGTCAGAAACAATGAAGGAAGATTATGATCCTGATTTTCTTATATAATATCTACATTGACCTCTGGATCTTGGAGGCAAAAATAAAGGTGACACTTTAAAAAGATGTCTCAAGAGTAGGTCCTTCGAATACAAGAAATATGATACTAGAAAATAATATCTGTTTTGTGTTATTTTCTGGGATAAGATTGGGGAGCTATCTGCTAATACTGTTCATGGGAGCAGTAATTTTTAAATTGCAGGTTGCCACTCATTTAGTAGGTCATGATATCAACTTAGTGATTCATGCCCTACATTTTGTAAAATGAAAGAATAAAAAGGAAAAATCTTAGTGCATCATCTGTAGTGTTTTATTAAACTTGACAATACTCTTTTTTTTTTATTAGAGTGAGTCAGAACAGTATCTTAAATCATGTCCTAGTATATGCATACTTATCTTTGCTTTATTGTATTGTCTTTGCTCCTGTGTCAGAGATTAATTGACTATATTTATGTGTAAATATAATTTTCACGTTTTCTATTCTGTTCCATTGATCTATTTGTCTGTTCTTTCACCAGTACCACATTGTTTTGATTATGATAACTTTGTGGGAATTTTGAAATCAGATAGTGTAAATACTTCAATTGGTTCTTCTCTCCCAATATTGTGTTGGCTTTTCTTGCCTTTTTCCCTGTCTATATAAACTTTAGAGTCACTTTGTTGATATCCAGAAAATAGCTTGCATTAATTTTGAATTGGATAACACTGAATCTATGGATCAAGTTGTGAAGAACTGACATCTTGATAATATTTTATATCCATCTACATGTAATATTTCTCCATAAATTTAGATCTTTGATTTACTGGTTTTATAATTTTCATCATATAGATCTTATAAAATTTTTATTTATGACTAAGCATTTCAAATTTTCTTCTAATTCAAATACTTGAGTGTTTTTTTTATGTTTATTTAATTTTGAGAGAGAGACAGGCAGAGTTCAAGCAGGGGAGGGGCAGACAGAGAGTGAAACAGAATCTGAAGCAAGCTCCAGTCTCTGAGCTGTCAGCACAGAGCCCGTCGTGGGGATTGAACCCACAAACTATGAGATCATAATCTGAACTGAAGGCAGACACTTAACCGACTGAGCCACCCAGGCACCCGTATATTTTGGTGTTTTTAATTTACAATTTCAATGTCCACTGTTAGCATGTAAGAAAACAATTGATTTTTTATATCAACTTTGTATCCTGCAGTTGTGCTATCTAGTTACTTATTACTTCCAACAGATTTTTGTTGACTTTTGGGGGGAATTCCTGTACACACAATTGTGTCATGTGTGGAAAAAAAAGATAGTTTTATTTCTTCCTTTCCAATCTATATACTTTTTATCTCCTTTTCTTATCTTATTGCATTTGCTTAGAATTCCACTATGATTTGAATATGAATTGTTCCTGGTGTTGGAGAGAATATATCTAGTTTGTCAAAATTAAATATGGTGGGGCCCCTGGGTGGCGCAGTCGGTTAAGCGTCCGACTTCAGCCAGGTCACGATCTCGCGGTCCGTGAGTTCGAGCCCCGCGTCGGGCTCTGGGCTGATGGCTCAGAGCCTGGAGCCTGTTTCCGATTCTGTGTCTCCCTCTCTCTCTGCCCCTCCCCCATTCATGCTCTGTGTCTCTCTGTCCGAAAAATAAATAAACGTTGAAAAAAAAAATTAAATATGGTGTTAGCTGTAGGTTTTTTACAGATATTCTTTATCAAGTTGATGAAGTGTCCTTATAATTGTAGCTTGTTGAACGTTTTTCTCAAAGGATGGGTGTTGGATTTTGTCAAATATTTTTTTCTGTATCTGTTGGTATTGTCATTTAATATTTATTCTTTAGGTGTTGATGTGATGAATTATATCAACTGATTTTTGAATGTTGCACCAGCCTTGCATACATGAAATAAATCACACGCAGTCCTGGTGTATATTTTTTATACTCTGGTGGATTTGATTTGCTAATATTTTATTGAGAATTTTTATATCTATGTTTATGAGAGATACTAGTATGTACTTTTCCTTTATTGTAATGTCTTTGTCTGGTTTTAGTATCAGGGTAATGCTGGCTTAGAGAATGAGTTAGGAAATATTCCCTCTGCCTCTGTTTTCTGGATGAGAGTGTAAAAATTTGGTATCATTTCTTCCTTAAAATATCTAGTAAAATTCACCAGTGAACCCATCTAGTGCATTATTTTTTGGAAGGATTTTAATTATTGATTCAATTCCTTTAATAAATATAAATCTATTCAGATTGTGTATTTCATCTTGTGTGAGTATTGGAAGCTTGTGTCTTTCAAGGAATTAGTTCATTTAGGTTATCAAAATTTAAGGCATGGAGTTGTTATTAATACTCCTTTGTTATCCTTTTAATATCCATGAGATCAATAGTGATGACTCTGCTTTCATTTCTGACATTTTTTTTTATTCTTTAAGGCTATTTACTATTTATTTTTAACAGAGAAGGAGACAGAAAGAGCGTGAGTGGGGGCGAGGCAGAGAGAGAACGAGAGAGGGTCAAAGCAGGATCCGTGCTGTCAGCACTGAGTCTGACATGGGGCTCAATCTGACAAACCATGAGATCATGACCTGTGAGAAAATCAAGAGTTGGATCCTTAACTGATTGAGACACATGGGCGCTCCTCATTTCTGACATTTTAAATGTATGTGTTTTCTTTTTCTTTCTTAATCTGGCTATAGTCTTATCTATTTTCTTGATGTTTTAAATTAACCAGATTTTGATTTTGTTGATTTTCTTTGTTTATTTCCTATTGTTAATATTATTGGTTTCCTTAAAAATTGTTATTATTTCTTTTCTTCTGCTTATTCTGGTTTTAATTTGTTCTTATTTTTCTAAGGTGGGAGCTTAAATTATTGATTTTAGATTTATTTTATTCTAATATATGGTTTAATGCTATAAACATTCCTGTAAGCATTGCCTTCACAGCATCCACAAATACTAAGTTATATTTTCATTTTTGTTTAGTCTAAAATACTTTTTAATTTCTCATAAGAATTCTTCTTTGACCCATGTGTTATTTAGAAATGTGCTGTTTAATCTCTAAGTATTTTGGCAGGTTCTAGCTATTTTTTGTTATTGATTTCTAGTGTAATTTATTTGTGGTCTGAGAGCATACTTTTCATGATTCCTGTTCTTGTAAATTTATTCCAGTATATTGTATGTCCCAGAACGTGGTTGATCATGGTGATCTGTGTGAGCTTGAATATAAGGTGTATCCTGCTGTTGTTGGATGAAATGTTCTACAGATGTTAATTAGATCCAGTTGGTTGATGGTGCTGTTCAATTCGATTATGTCTTTACTGATTTTCTGCCTCAATTACTGACAGGAAGGTTGAAATTTCCAACTCTAATTGTGGATTCACCTATTTCTCCTTGGTGTTCTATCAGTTTTTGGCCTCCCATGTTTTGATGTCCTATTACACAATAAGGGTGGTTATATCTTCTTAGAGAATTTACCATTATCATTATGTTATGCCTCTTTTTCCCTGACAGGTTTTGTTGCTCTAAAGTCTCCTTTTTCTGAAATTAATATAGCTATTCCAGCTTTCTTTTGATTCTTGTTGGCATGGAATTTTTTTCTCCATACCTTTGCTTTTAGTCTATGTCTTTTATATTTCAAGTGATATGTTATACATAGCATATAGTTGGCTCTTATTTTTCATGCACTCTCACAGTCTCTACATTTTAATTGGTGTGCTTAGGCAATTGACCTTTGAAGTGATTGATATAGTTGGATAAATATCTACCATGTTTGTTACTGTTGACTACCCTTTGCTTATTTTTGTCTTAATTTTTTATCTGCCTTCTCTTTTTTTAACTTAAAATTGTATGATTCCCTTTTATGTCCTCTTCTAGCATATATGATTTATACTTTTTAAAACTTTTTTAGTGGTTACTCTGGTTTCCCATACACATTTACAATTAATCCATTTATGCTTTCATATAACATTATGCTTCTTCATGGGTGGTACAGGAACCTTATAACAGAATATTTCCTATTGCTCCCTTCAGTCACTTATAATATTATTGTCATTCATTTCACTATTTGATAATCTATATTCACCAAATACGTTGTTACAATTATTATCTTGGACAAACTCTTATCTGTAAGATTAGTTAAAAATAAGAAAAATGTGATTTTATTTTACCTTCATTTATTCCTTCTCTAGTACTCTTCTTTTCTTTCTTTTGGTACACATTTCTCATTTAAAAGTTTTCCTTCTGTCTGAAGAACTCCTTGTAATATTTCTTCAGTCACAAGTTTACTTCAAACATTCCTTAAATTTTTATTTGAGAAAATCTTTAATTTTTCTTCACCTTTGAAAAATAACTACTGGATGCAGAAGTATAAATTTGTGATTTTATTTCAGTACCTTAAACATCTCACTCCACTCTCTTCTTTTTGCATTGTTTCTTAAGAGAAATCTTATTCTTGCTCCTCTTTAGATAAGGTAGATTTTCTCCTGCTTCTCTCAAGATTTTCTCTGTGCCTTTGACTTTGTGCAATTTGAATATGATATGCCTACATGTAATTTTTTTGTATTTATACTATTGTTCTCTAAGCTTTCTCAATCTTTTGTTTCTTATCTGTCTAATTTTGGAAAAATTTTAGTCATCACTTTAAGTATTTATGTTCCTCTTTTTCTTCTCCTTTTAGAAAGCCTAGTATGCGTATCTTCCACTTTTTATAATTGTCCAACACCTTTTAAATGCACTACTCCATCTTTTTCATTCTTTTTTTTCTTTTTGCATTTCAGTTTTTGAAGTTTCTATTAACATATCTTCAAGTTCATTGATCCTTTCCTTAGCCTTGTTCAGTCTGTCTGTTGATAAGCCCATTAAAGGCATTCTTCATTTCTGCTAATGTTTTTTTATTTCTTTTGATTATTTCCCCTACCTTTCATATCTCCACTTGTATTACCCATCTGTTCTTGTGTATTGTCCTCCTTTTCCATTAGAGCCCTCACTATAATTTCTTGTCTAATAATTCCACCATCCAGTATCTCTGCCTTATCTGTTTGGTTTTTATGTTTGTTTTTTATCTTCAAACTGGTTTTTGTTGTCTTTTCCCCTTTTGAATGACTTGTAATATTTTGTTGAAAGCCAGGTGTAATGTTCTGGGTAAAAGGAACTGAGGTAAATAGGTCTTTAGCATGAGGCTTTATGTTTATATAGATAGGAGTTAGGCTGTACTTAGTTTGCTGTTAGGCTATGTTTGGTTTATTCTAGATATTGTTCTCAGAGGCCAAAATTTCCTGTGGTATTTTTGTTTCTGTCTTCCCTGTTGTCTTTGGATTTCCTTATAGAGTTGTTCTTAAATAACTGATAGTCTGATACTGGCTATAGCAATGGGTTTCTGCTTCGGGGCTTTTGCTCTCGTAAGCTCTGATTCTCCATTTTGACCTGTCTATCCAATATTTGAGGCAGCTCTTTTCCCTCTGATTTCAGTTCTCTGTTGTTTCTAAGAGAAGTTGTTGATTTTCAACTTGTTCAGCATTGTTTTTTTTTGTGAGGATGGTTATGATAACTTGCAAGCTTTTTAATTGTTCAACCAGAAACCAGAAGTTTCCCATTGATCACTTTTTATTTCTTGACTTATAATTCCTATCTGTAAAATTAAGGAGTAAGATCACTACTTGGTGGCTAAATTATTTCCTAGCTCTAGCGTTCTGTTGAGTGCATAAGCAGTGACTTGTGTGAATGATTATGCTGTTATGTGACTTTTGCTGCTCTTCTTCTACAGGCAGACCTCCAGGTGGACAAAGAGAGGCATAATTTCTTTGAGTCCTCCCTTGATTATGTTTATCAAATCCAGGAAGTTCAGGAGTCCAAGAAGTTCAATATTGTGGAGCCAGTAAGTTCTATCTGTTGATGAATAGTCTAAAAATATTTACCAAATTCCTGGTAAATGCAGAGAACTTTGATCATAAAATTGAAATCTCAAAGATGGTGAAGGATATTTAATGCTTAATAATGAATGTCAAGAAAATAGACACACCAGCTTGTGTTGTTCTTGCTTTCTTACTAACATTTTCTCTTCCTTACCACCCCTTCTGCCTTTCTTTTCTTTCCATTTTCTTTTTTTTAATGTTCATGTATTTATTTTGAGAGAGAGACAGAGAAAGAGAGGGAGAAGGAGAGAGAATCCCGAGCAGGCTCCATGCTGTCAGCATAGACCCAATGTGGGGCTTGATCCCACAAACCAGGAGATCATGACTGGAGCTGAAATCAAGAGTCGGACACCCAACCGACTGAGCCACCCAAGTGTCCCTTCTTTCCCATTCTGTCTCCCTAGCTATGATTTTCCTTTCTTTCTCTTTCTTTGCTTCCTCTTTCCTTCTCTCCCTCCTTTGATTTCTCGGTCACCCTTCATTTTATCTTGCTCTCCTCCCTTCCTTGCTCTCATGCTTTCATAAAGCTTCTAAAGGGCCTATCAGATACCAGTCAATGTGCTACAAGCTCATGTCCCTTGCACTCAATGACTTCCTATTGTACTGTTTTTACTTCTGTACTGTTTTTACTTCTATCTTCTTTATTTTTTTCTACTTACATCTCTTTGAGCATAAAAGTGATGTGCTTTGATTTGACAACTATGTGGAATTTTAACAACTTTTATTTTCTAGCATAAAAAATGTACTTTTATTGCAGAAAAGCTAAAAATAACTATAGTCAAAATAAAACAAAAAGAATAAATTTCCAAAACAGAGGTAATCACTGTTAACATTGTGGCATTTTCCTTCTAAGTTTTCTGTGTATCTACAGTGTTTCTTTCTCTATTTGTGTATGCCTTTTTACTTATGTGGGTGTGTGTGTACACATGTGTGAACATGTGTGTACATGTATATGTTTTGCACATGAACATGTATATCTATGTACATGTGTATCTGTGCTCACATTTGTATGTATCTGTATATATATGTATGCAATCAAGTGTGTATTCATTTATACAAAAAAATTAATTGAACTTCTATGACTGGCACTGTGCTAAACACTGGGTATTCTATAATTAATAAGATGGACTCTGTTTCTGTCTTTATGAGGACTACATTCGTATTGGGTAGACAGAAGGGAAACAAGGATACAGATAAATAAAATTAATTGTAAGTTGTGATAACGGCTAAAACAATAACAAGAATGGGCAGCTACTTTAAAGTAGATGGTCAAGGAAGGCCTCTGAATGTATCATTTATGGTAAGATCTAAAGAAAGAGAGGATGAGGCCACATGAATAATGGAGAAATAATACTCCAGACACAGAAAAACACATGTGCACAGTCCTTAAGTTAGGAAAGAATGGTGTGCTTGAAGAATGAAAAGATTAGTGCCTCTAGATACTGGCAATAGAAAAGGAGAGGGGCAGGAAGTAATTAATGTATGATAGGAAGGCACATGACCTGTAAGCATGGTAAAAAGTTTGGATATTAGTCTAAGTGTAGTGGAAAACCACTGATAAGTGTTAAACAGAATATGACATGAGCTGATTTTGTTGTGTGGAGAATGGCTTAAAAGAGACCAACAGTGAAAGTGAGGAAACCAGTTAGGAGGCTACGACAGTGGTCTAGGCAAGAAAAGATGTTGGTTTCGGTTAGGGTGGTGGAAGTTCAAACAGAAAAGAATGGCTGGATTAGAGCTATGTTTTGGAGATAAAACTGACACAATTTGGATTCAGATGTGAGTGGAAGAGAAATCAGGGATGATTCTTTACTTTCTGGCTTGACTGAGTGGGTAGTAATATCATTTCCTGAGATGAGAAAGCTTGGGAGAGAAACAGAAAGATTGTGTATATGACAATGTATGTGGTATACACACCCATATACGTTTATACACACACACATGCACATATATATGCAGCACATACGTGTGTATATGTACATAGTTTTTATATGTATTTATGTATATATACATATATATAGTTTGTTTTTGTATTTATACATATATGCATGTCTATATGCATATGGTGTTATCTGTGTGCATATTTATATGCACCTACCTGTTTATTTTCTAAAAAGAATAGAACAATTATTACTACTTCTTATTACACTTTACTATTGGCAGAATTGAGTATTATTTCTTAAAGGTTTGTTTGTGATAGCTGAAATCATATTTTCTTTGTTTTTATTTATGTGTATTTGATTATTGAGGTTGAATATTTTTAACATTAAAAATGTTTGATTGATCATTTGTATGTCTTATTCTGAAACCCCCCTGAAACATTTCTAACTCAAAAATGGGTTCACACTCCGTGAATATTTTAGCATTATGACAGTCTTCATTAAGGTACAGAATCTTACTTTATTCATTTATTCACTTATCTGTTTATTCAACAAATATTAATTGAGCACCTACTCTGTGACAATTCTGAAGATATAAAGAGAAAAGACACAGTCTATTCCCATACTATCCAAATTATGAATGGTTTTATATGCTATCTGAAAATGATCTGAATGAACAAATTTGTTATTAGTTCTTATTTTCTGGAACTAATTCCAGTGTAAATGTTTAACCTAATAAGAGACTGGCTTTATGTACACCTGTTTTTGTTTTCATGATTACTTTTAACACTATACTGTGTAACGCTATGGAATTTATTTTCCGTGTTTCTTTTTCCTTTATTTGATAATGAGAAGATGCTGGTGATAAATTTATTTTTACATGTTTTCCCTAGGTCTTGGCCTTTCTTCATAGCCTCTTCATTTCCAACAGCTTGACTGTAGAGCTCACACAGGATTTTCTCCCATACAAACAGCAGCTCCAGCTCAGTTTGCAGAATGTGAGTTTGCATGTGGATTTCTTCACCTGTCCCCACATTCCAGTTGGATTTTAGCCCCAATAACTTTAACCTAAAAATCCCAGTTTACTGCAGTCTAGCCAATTTGTCAGGACATATTGGTATGGATCACAAATATTTTTGTGTGCTAGACTGTTCTTGCTCTTTCAGTTTCAACTCTCCCCAGTCTTTGAGGCTTATTGTTGCTCAAACCTACCCCTCCACCCACTAATACTTCTATCTATCCGATATTTATTAAATGTTGCTAATTTACCACATCTCTTCCAGATCAGAAACCAGCTATGGGCTTGTTTAAGCACAGGTCTTATGCTACTTCCATGTTGGTCAGTCTAGACACTTAAGAGTTTTATGACCACAAATGTCCATTTTCCCCTCTCTTCCTTTTCTTATTAAATACTAGAGTTAAATAAATTATATCTAAAGGTTTTATTCACCTTCTTTCAAATGCTAGTTCTTATAGATGGCATAGGCACAGTCTTCCAATCTTTGTAACATATATATTTTTTTCTCATTCATTTATTTAACTACATTTAATGAATACTTATGGATATAATATATACTTTGTGCCAGACATTTTACAAGACACTGGACATACCATAATGATGCATGTTAGTTTTTCTTTCCTCAGGGTACATACAGTTTCTTGCATGAAGGAGACATAAACACTGGAACACATCATAATTCCTTGTGATAAGTGTTTCAATAGTGTTACGACCAAAATTTTTAAAGCAGCACAGAAAGTAGAACATTGACTGCCTCGTGCAGTTAGAGAAGGCATCACTGAGATAGTGATTTTGGACTAGTTGTTACATTGCATAAAATTTACAGAGTATTTTTATATTAAATAGGTTGGTAAGTTGTAGTGGACATAAACTTCACTTGGTTTGTTTAGGAGGATCTTGACTTAGAGTAGTTTTTTAAATTTCTTGCTGAGTACTCACCTTCACCAGAATGTGAGAGCCCGTGTCTTTGAATTTATAAAATATCCCTATAACCAGGTTAATCATTTGAATCTTCCTCAAAAAAGAAATTGAGAAGTATGAGTTTAATAAAACCCCTTGTATCTATGTACATGATGAATTCATTCACAGGATGATCAATAGAGTAGGCCCAAAAAGATAGGGCAGCCCAGATCACCATTTTGACTGACATAACAATCTTGAGGCTAGATGCTAAGGACCTATCTCTAGTGATTTTCTTACCCATATTTCAAACAGTGTTTTGCTATTGTGTTTAGTTGTGTAGTTGTACATATATTATTTCTTACCATTAGCTTTTGTTTTTCATGAATATGAAAACATAACTTTTCAGTTGATTTATCTTCAAAGAGCACATTGTCATGTATTCTATCCTAATGGCTAGAATTTGATTCAGAGTCAAATAGGCAGTAACTTTACTTGAGGCAAAACGTAAAAGTTGCCATGATAATATTATCTTTGGGAACCTTCTTTATAGTCTCCCTTCTTGTAAAGTGGAAGTCAGTCTGGTGCTCAGAATTCTAAGAGCCCTTGTTTATTGGAGCCTTATGTCATTCCCATTAGAAAATAAAAGTCTCCCACATGTGTTTTATTGTTATATTATTTATGTTTCTGTTTCCCTTTTAGTCTTTAGTACTGTTACACTCCATAAAATTGTTTTCTCATCACTATGCCGTTCAACATTTGTTTTCTGCTGTGTTGTAGCATATAATGAAAACCAAGAAAACTCTGCACTGGATCTCTGACCAATAAATGCTTTTTAATAAGGTGATAATGGTGATAATGATAATGGTGATAATGGTGATATCATAATATCATATCATAATGGTGATAATGATAATAATTATGATGATAATGTCTTAACAGACAAGAAATCATTTCTCCAGTACTCGGGAAGAGATGGAAGAACTTAAGAAAAGGATGAAAGAAGCTCCCCAGACATGCAAACTTCCAGGACAGCCAACAATCGAAGGCTATCTCTATACACAAGAGAAATGTGTGTGGGAATATAGGGATCCCCATTGGGTTTCAGTAGACTGTCACCTACTTGCCACTCTCCAAACTCCAGGCACCTATATTGTTCACAGACCCTTGACAGCTACACCTCTTTGGAGAACAGTCTGGAAATAGTGGATTAAAAAAAATGAAGGGGAAGTTGGAGGGGGAGGTTAGGAATTTGTCTTACAAAGGGTCTGGGATGATAAGATTTAAGGTTTTTCTCTGTGATTCAAAATGGGGATTGTTAATTGTTTAATCCTTCTGATGGCTCTGATGGGGGGAAAAAGTGGTAAGGGAAAAGAGGCAGAAAAATAATATTTATTACACCTGCTATGTGCCAGGCAGGCATGGTGCTAAGTACTTTAAATACACTATTTCGTTTGATCATTAAAACCACTTATCATACCCATTTTACTTGAGGCCACTGAGGTTTAGAGAGATCACTAGTTGAAAGTCACCCAACTATCAAGTAACAGCCCTAAGAGTAAACTCCATTCTGTGAAATGCCAAAACCTATGCTCGTATCACTATACTCTATACTTCTCACTGCCTTAGGAGCACATGGTTGCTCTTAAAGCACTAAACAACAACCATTGTGATTTCAATGGGATGACAGTTGTTCATTGCTGACCAAGGAAAATGAGTTAACTTATCCACTCACTGAATATTGCAGAATATTCAAGCCTTCCTACCTCCTAAATAACATCATGAAAACCTGCATGTGCTGTTTGCTTTTCCTTATGAACTATGACCCAGTGCTCCCAAAACCTGTGATTTCAGCCCTGCCCATAATTATTGTACCTGAGAAGTAGGAAGAAGAAGCTACTCAGATGTTACCAGTGGCAAAAAACTACTGCAATTCACAAAACATGGCATTTAAGCATTGATATTATCATGCTTTTCCTCTCTTTGAGAAATTAACTCTTGATATTTTTCAAAGATGTGTTCTTCCACTTTTCAGATGTATCCCTTCAACTCTATATTGCAGTATTTCTCAATCTCAGTGCTATTGACATTTTGGGCTGGGTAATTCTTTGTTTTGTTCGGGGGGTGGATCATATACATTTTAGGGTGTTTAGCAGCATCTATGCCCTGTCCTCACTTTATTCTAATAGCACTCCCTAGGTACTACAACCTAAAATGTCTCCAGACGTTGCCAAATGTCCCTTGGGAGGCAAAATTTCCCTTGGTTGAGAACTACTGCTATATTATAAAAGAGGTGGAAATAATGAGTTTGCAATCTTGGCTATAATATCAACTAGCTCCAGTTTTCTAATTTGTCAAATGGATATGACATTGCTACTCAGTTGAATATTTATTGAGCATCCTTTTTTTTCCAGACAATATGCAGTGCACTGGGGGATTTTAAAAACTGAATCAATCTTGATTTTTGCCTTCAAGTTCACAGTCTGAGGAGGAAGATAGACAACTATGTCAAGAATTATAAGGAAATGTGCTGAGCATTGCATTTGGGGCATATATCTAAGGGCTTCACTGAGGAAGTAATGTTTGAATTAGAACTCGAATTATGAGTGGGAGTTTGATAGGCAAAAAAAAGGGGGAAGAAATTTCCGTGTATATACCATTGCATGTTACTCAGGCACAGAGGTATGTGAGGATGTAATCTATTTTCAGGTTCTTGGTTTGCCAAGAATAACCCTGGTTTATACCTGTAATCCTTTTGTAATTATTAATGGTGACCCATTAAGTCTTAAATATGTCTTGAAAATTTGGACTAAAAATATATGACCAACTCTTTGTTTGATAACTGAAAGTAATTCAATGAGACAGGACCATAGAGGGTGGCAAAAGACAAAGTAGGAAAGGTAAATATCACATTATGAAGGATTTTGTGGGCCAACCAGAGTTTAAAGATGGTGGAAAAGCCATGCATGATTTATAAGAGAAATGATATAGAGATATGTGTTTTAAGAATACTCCTTTAGCTAAAGAGTGGAGAATGCACTAGAAAAGAGTGATCAGAGATAGGGGAAATCAGAGAGAAGACCACTGACATGGTTAATTGTGGAGAAATAGTGAATTTTTGTTTTGTCTGAAATACTTCATAAAACATTAAAAGTAATTCAGCAATAGGGTCCTGAACTAATTCAGGTCTAAAAGGGATGGAGAGGATGAATCAGCTGGAAGAGAGGCATGTAAGGAATGAATGGACAGAACCCAACCACCAGTCAAATGGCAGGTTACAGGGAAAGACGAGCAGAAGATTACAGTTGTATCCAACTCATACAGTAATAAAGTAGTAGAAGCATTCATAGGGGACATGGCAAGGAGAGTGATTTGGAGCAAGCTAGAGCCAATGTGGAAAGTAGTTGATGAGTTTTAGGATCTCCATATGTTCTGTGTGTTGATGGCACTTCAGGGCTGCTGGAGTTCAGGGGAGGGTTAGGGCTGGATCTGAAGCACTATGACTATGAAGAGCAGACTGTACAGCTTTTCCATCTTAGGAGTGTATTGACCATACTGCCTAAAAATATATTCTGCCAGCTCACTTTTGCCTATCATTATAGGGGCTTTGGGAATATCCTGGGTCAAATATTACTGCCAGTATGAGAAAGAGACCAAAACGCTCACCATGACACCTACGGAGCAGAAGCCAGGTGCTAAGCAGGTCAGTTCTTTTGTGTGCCATATTTTTTGAAATGCATCTGTGCCTGCATCTCAGAAAACAGTATACCTTGACTTAGTGCCAAAGAATCAAGTTCATCACTGTCACGTGAATCATGACATGTTCTTCTTGGCCTAAGTTTGCATTGGACCAGATACTACTCAGTTGAGTAAAATGATATCTATTATGTCAAGCCTTCTGAAAGTGCCTATACTCTTTAAGATCATTTATTAAATTATTAAAAGTGCCTGTCACATTGTACAAGAAAATTTGCAAGAATATGGATGAATTGGAGGAGGATAGTATTTACTACTTGCTTTTAATAAGTTTCTACTGTAGTATTCCTTTAAATAGCAAGTGTTTAAACTATCATTTTCCAAAATTGCTTTTTTAGATAAATATGTCTGTTTCCTAAAGTTGGAATAATGGAATAACCTATACCCCATATTCTATGTAATGTTCAGATATATTTAAGCAGTCGATGCCTCTTCTTCTGTCCTCCAAACCTTCCCCTATTCCCTAAAATGTCAAGATGAGTTTAACATACTGAGAAGATATTTACTTACCGGAAGAACTTAATCTTATATATTACATACTATACTGTATGATATAATATAATATAATATAATATAATATAATATAATATAATGACCACACAGCCAAAAATTTTTATTCTGTCATCTCACTTTTGCCTGTATTTGTAGAGGCTTTGGAAATATACACACACACACATACACACACACACACACACACTCACTCAAGGGTTTATTAAGATAAAAGCTGATAGACAAACGTTTCATACTCTAAAAGTAGTTTAATGTGTCCTTTAAACTGCCTCTCAAACTGGGTGTTAATGCATGGGTTTTTAAGGATTTATGTTCTTTACAAATTGTTTAAAAAATGAAACAAGGTTCATTTACTAATGCTGGACCTTGGTGGTATAAGTAGACCCAATTGAGGTAGGCAGAAATTTGGAGAAAAAATGGGCCAATTTTTCTCCACTGCTGCTGGTTTCCATGGAAGATCTCTCTTGTGTTACTTGTCCACAGAAAATTAGAGAGGTCTGAGATTTGGTGGCAGGCTCTTGAAAACTGCTTTTTTGTGTCTTTAACCAAAAATTTTGTTACTCTGCTTTGGATGTGTATTGGAGATGAAAATCACCTCTAATGAAGTGTACTAAATGGGATTTCCAGAACCCTCATCCAATGCTTCTATGTAGGCCAGTTACTCATTCATGATTCCAAAACTCTCCTTAGTTTCCAGTCTGCCAAGGCACCTTTCAGTATGGTTTCAATAAATTTATCTGGTGCACTATCACAGAATTTGTTCCATTTCTGTCAGAATGCAGCTGATGTATCTGACTGGCTAGTACTAATAAGAAGCATTGTCCTGTGGTCTCTTCCTTTTCTTTTTCTACACACATCACTTTCCAGATCCCAGCCTTTAACGTTACTCTGTTAGACAGTAAGCTCATTTAGGCCTTTTCTCTCTTGCTCAGGCACATACTGGAAAGCTCAAGACAGAAGCAGTAGATGCCACTTTCATATCCTCCTAGCAGATGAGTGCAAGCTCTCATTTTAGTTCTTTTTTCCTCGTCCCGTTTCATTAAGAGGCTGCTTGCAAAACTTGCAGTAGTGTTAGCCTAAGCAGTTTTAATGTGGGATTCCTTACGGAGTGGGAAGAGAACTGGGTTCTCTATTTAGAAGGAAAGGGAGGTAAAGTAGTAACTTGAATTTCCATAAAATGAAGTTGAAAATGGTTTCTTCTTGTCAGTTCTGTCAGTTCCTATTACTGGTTTGTGTTTTAGAAAAGTAAATCATACGAGTGAGACTATAATAACACCATATAATCCACTATTTATTGAATGTCTACTGTGTACCAGGCACTGAGCTAGACACTTTTTGCCATGTGCCTCATTTATTTTCTCAGCAGCCCTGTGAAATTTTATTAGTTCAATTTGAAGATAGAGGAATTAACCCTCTTTCTGACTGTGGTACTTACCAGTGTTCCCTGCTAGTTCAGCCTATCACCTTCCACCTGTGTTGTTCTGTTCACTTTATGAATTATCTTCCTAAATGCTATTTTAGAAGATCCCCATCATTTCCCTGTCAGGAAGTTATGGTAAGAGGAAAGAGTGCTGTATTTTGAGTTTCAAAAACTGGGTTTAAATCTGAGCTCCGTGGCCTAGTAGCTTTTTGACCCCAAGTAAATTGTATAATGTTGCTTAATATAATTTTACTCATCAGAAAAATGACAAGAATATTACTGTAGTTCATAAAAATTTCTGGAGCACTAATTCTTCACTAGGTGCTAGAGAGATAAAGATAAATAAAATGTCCATCCCCTTGAGTTCTCAGTCAATTGGGGAAAGAAATAATGCAGAAAACACATAGTGAACAGTGTGCGGGATTGGGAAGAATTTTGGAGGAAATGAAAGCTGAACTGCAGTTTGTAGAACAATTAAGAGTTTTTACAGGCAAAGAATATAGATAAAGTCATTTCAGGTGGAGGAAGCATTATTTGCAGTTATGGAGCCATGAAAGACTATGACATATGTGTGAAATGAGAGTACTTATGCATGGATGGGGCATAAAACAGATTGGGGTGGCTAGAAGTAAACCTGAAGTAGTAAGCAGGGTGTAGGCCAAGGAGCCATGATGCCTCTGAACCTGAGGGAGATGAGTTTAAATAGGGAGGGTCAGTATATGATACTGTTAATCACTGTCCTCTTGAAAGGCTAGTAATGTTTGATACCCTCAGTACTGGGGCAAGGAAGGCAGACTGAAGGATGAATTCAGGGTTGAGTTTTTATAGTGTGGGAGCAGCAAAAAGGCCTGAAAGGGGGTTGAGTGTGCCAGTGAGAAAGAATTCTTTTTTGATCAGCTGGATCAACTCTATGGTCCAGTTTGGAGGGCAGAGTACCTAAACACAGACCTGGCATTTGGGAAGTGTTTCTGACTTGGTGGGAACAAGGTGGTTAGTTAGCATTATCCCTATTTATAGATTGTGAAGTTAAGATTCAGTGACAGAAATGATTTGCCCTGGGTTGCAAGCTACTAAATGGTATAACTGGGATGGACTTCCTAGTTTATTGCTATTTCCACTATCACTATACCGACTCGAGTGACTTTAGGTAAGTCATTTTATCTTTCTGAGCTTCAGTTCTTTCTAAGGATTGTTGTGAGGAAAGTTGGTTTGAAGACACCTAGCATAATATGTGGCACATAGTAGGTAATGGTTACTTCTCTTTCCTATACTACGTTGTCTCTATTGAGATAATAGAGGGAAACCGAACAATATGGGACTGGGGGATTTTAATCTGTGAACAGAGTGGATTTCAATGGCCTTATTAAGTGTCCATAAAACTAAGGGGGCTACACTATTCTTCATGTATGAAATAACAAATGCACTTTGAGAAATAACTCAAATTTGCTTACTCCCTGATCTATCTTTGGAGAGATTGCTTTCGTGATTCCTGTCTTCCTGAAGAGTCTGGAGGTGGGGAATGAAAATGTTTGCCTTCTCTCCTCTATCTGCCAATTTAATGGAAGGAGGGTTTCATAAAGCCACTTCCTACCTTATTTGGTATACTTAATGTCTTTTGGTCAGCCGATTTCTCCAATACTCCCCTTATGTTAATGTGTAATGAGCTTTCTATTTAATCTACCATGCTTGGAAAAGAATAGTCATCTACCCTGAGCATTTTCTCCTGGTCTCAGCCATTAATTATTGGAGCAGGAAGAAACCATCTGCCACCTTTCTGCAACTACTGTTCTCAGTGAGACTACACATTGCTCCTGCTGCCCTGACAGATGCCTTCCAAGTGACCCTGAGGATAATTGAGGAGGCAGAAGAAACCTCTGTGCATTTTTTTTCAAATTGGCTATTAATCCTTCTCTTATAGCAGGGGCCCTTGGACTTAACGCTGAAGTACTGCGTGAGGAGGAAGACAGAGTCTATCGACAAAAGGTTCTGTTTTGATATAGAAACTAATGAAAGGTAAGCTGTGATCGTATGAATTGGCAATGTCCCCATGTGACAGATACTGAGACTGAGTAGATCTTTTATTTTCCTTTGTCATCTCTTATTGATGAAAGTGAGAAAATCTGTTCATGACATCATCGTCTTGGCTCTTCTGGCTGCCATTCGCAGGAATCCCTGTTAGACCTGGCCCAGAGCTGTTTCCCTCTGGGGAAACTTCAATCAGCTTCACCTCACCTACTCTAGGAAGAATAAATCACTCCTAGGATTTAATTTGCTATCAGATATGCAGAGGTCAACATTTGGTGATGCTGCAAGAACAGCATACAAAAATTCATTTTTTAAAAATTTTTTTGTAGTTTGAAGTTTTTATTTAAATTCCAGTTAGTTAACATATAGTATAATATTAGTTTCAGGAGTAGAATTTAGTGATTCATCATCACTTATATACAACACCCAGTGCTTAACATAACAAGTACCCTCCTTAATACCATCACCCAATTAACCCATTCCCTGTGCCCACCTCCCCTCCAGCAACCCTCAGTTTGTTGTCTATAGTTAAGATTCTTGTTTTATGGTTTGCCTCTCTCTTTTACCCCATCCCATATGTTCATTTGTTTTGTTTCTTATATTCCACATATGAGTGAAATCATGTGGTATTTGTCTTTCAATGACTTATCTTGCTTAGCATAATACAATCTAGCTCCATTCATATTATTGCAGTTAGCAAGATTTCATTCTTTTTGGTGGCTGAGTAATATTTCATTGTGTGTGTGTGTGTGTGTGTGTGTGTATACCACATTATACACACACACACACACACACACACACACACACACCACAACCTCTTTATTCATTTGGGCTCTTTCCATACTTTGGCTATTGTAGATAATGCCGCTATGAACATTGGGATGCATGTATCCCTTCAAATCTGTATTTTTGTATCCTTTGGGTAAATACCTAGTAGTGCAATTTCTGAGTGATAGGGTAGCTCTATTTTTAACTTTTTGAGGAACTTCCATACTGTTTTCCAGAGTGGCTGCACCAGTTTGCATTCCCACCAACAGGGCAACAGGGTTCCCATTTCTCCACATCCTTGACAACACTTGTTGTTTCCCATGTTGTTAATTTTAGCCATTCTAATAGGTGTGAGGTGATATCTCATTGTGCTTTTGATTAGTATTTCCCTGATGATGAGTGATGTTGAGCATCTTTTCATGTGTCTGTTAGCCATCTGGATGTCTTCTTTAGAAAAATGTCTATTCATGACTTCTGCCCATTTTTAAACTGGAGCATTTGTTTTTTGGGTTTTGAGTTTGATAAGCTCTTTATAGATTTGGATACCAATCCTTTATCAGATATCTCATTTGCAAATGTCTTAGCCCATTTAGCAAAACTCATTCTTTTATCTCCTAATATAACATACAGGAACAAGTGAATTGGAACACATTTTTAATGAGAGATAGAAGGAATGGAGGATGGTAGTGGTATTGAAGAGTCTCTTCTCCATACTTGGTGCAAACATAATACAGACT
Source organism: Prionailurus bengalensis (assembly GCF_016509475.1). Lineage (NCBI taxonomy): Eukaryota > Metazoa > Chordata > Mammalia > Carnivora > Felidae > Prionailurus > Prionailurus bengalensis. Next base: position 55,617,495 of record NC_057361.1, on the reverse strand, counting down.
TTCCCTACTTTGCAGATATTTTTGTAAACTGGAGATAGTTTGATTATCAACCTTCTGATTTCAGTAAGGCTTTCAAACTTTGTTCATTTGTTTTTCTCCATTACCCTCTTTTCATTTTCTGGATCTTGGTAGTTTTATCAGAGGGAAATTTAATATTGAAATTTTAGAATGAGAGCATTTGGAGTCATTTTGGCGAAAAACATGTTATATAGTTGGGAAGTTGATCTAAAATTCAGTGAATAAATATTTCTATGTGTTATTTCGGTCTATTATTTCTATGTTTTTGTTACTGCTTAATAGAATAGAATTTAACAAAATGGTCAGATTCTTTTAAGGGGGCTTGAAGTTTGAATTACAGTGTCATATGAACAAAATTATCAGTGACTGGAATCATAAAGATTAGACTAAGAGATGAGGGCTCTTTTTTTCAGTCTGGAAAAAAGTAGGAAGTCCTTTTCCTCATTTGAAATTTCTGTTTTTTAATCTATGTGATTTCTTTCTTAAAAATGGATGGTCCTGACCAAAGATGGTTGTGATAGTAAACATTGTTACTGGTAACCATAAGGCTGTCACTCATTTTTCCAATAGCTTCAGGCCTAGTTGGAAGGGGGAACTATACTATTTATTGGGGAAAATGACTTGGCTGTGGCTTCTCTTTCATGAACTTTTAGTGTCTCTGGCTCTGCAACATCAAGGTGCTTAAAAGAAATTAAATTTTTTATGTGTGTCTAGTTTCATTCTGATTCCCCTTTCAGCTTAAATTTGCAAGCTGCTTGCAAATAATATTCCCATATACCCAAAGCAGTTGCAGACAGTTTGGCCCTGAGGTTAGGGGCTGGGACCAGTTTATCTTCATATATCTTGTACCTAGTATTATGCATGGCTCATGGTAGGTACAACATTTGGTGTTTATTTTTAAATGTATTTTCCCCCTCCTAACACTAAGGAATTCTTAGACTAGAACCCAGGAATTAAAGTTTTGATGTGTCTGTGATTTAAGTTACCACATATTAGGCACATAAAAAACATTCAGTCATTGAATCCCTCCCCTATTTTACAGGTGGAGGAAACTGAGACTTGACTACATTAAGTGACTTGCTCAAAGTCACATAGTGGCAAGGCTGAGCTCAAACACTTCTTTAGAGGTTTACAAAGTCCATGTTCTTTTTAATTTTGCTACATCGTCTTAGAATGAGAATAAATATGCTGTGAAATAAAGGATCAAATAAAATAATGAACAGGTGATGAGGTACATGTGTGTACATGGAGTTATCTGAGGGATGTGACATCTGCTTTACTGGCTAGTAAATCTGATATAAAAAACAAAGTCAGACTTCCCAGCAGGCATTGGGTACCTGTACTCATGTCCCTGAAGCACAGAGAGCAAAGAGCTCTTTGAGTCCCTTTTTCTACCTAAGGAATAGAGGATAACTTTTTTCTTTAATTAGCTTTGCTGCCAGTATTTGAAACCACAGACTTATAGCTCATAGAGCTTGAAGTGCAATAATAATAATAACAATAATAAACAACAACTGCTAACATTTGCAGAGTAACTTCTATGTGCCAGGTACCATTCTCAGCCCTTGAAATTGTATAATTTCCTTTATTCCTCACTACAGTCATATGAGGTGACTGTATTTTGCAATTTCACAAAGAAAGACAAGGAGACAGAGAGAAATTAAGCAACTTAGGTAACACTGCTAGCAAACAGTAGAGCCAGGAGTGGAATCCAGGAATTTTAGTCTCCAAGCCCACACTCAACCATTACACTGTACTGCACATATGCTGTATATGCCTTTTTGTTCCAGATTGAGTGACTGGGACCTTGGTGAGGGCAAGGGACTTGTCTTAGATAATGGAAGAGCCTGGACTAGAAGTCAATGTTCTTTCTACTTTGTCATCCTGTTCTTATGAGTATTCTTTGAATTTGACTTTCTGTAGCACCTAAGAATCTTCAAATGCTTCTTAAATAGTTACTTATTTATTATTTCAGCTTCTCTTTACAGTTAAGGGAAGACACATACTGCCTTTTTGATTTCCCAGATAGGGAAGCTGAGTTCCAGAATGGGATTAGTATCATACCTGATCTACACTGTCTGCTTTTAAGTCTGTTCCCAATTTGCTTGTTCTCCTTCTTTTTGCCTTCAGGATTCAGCTGCGCTCCTGTCTTTCCAAAACTATTTCTAAACTTTCTATCCCCATGCAATATATCCAGAAGGTTGGTTATTTGTTAGAGAAAGGTAAACTTGAAAGAATCCAGTTCCCAACGCCAAGTCCTGGTTTTCAGTTGATTTGACTTAAAGAAGATTTGGAGACTTTCCTTTTTAAAATGTACTTTAATGGAATAAAAGAATGGAAGATAGAATAGGAATCCTATGATATCAAAACTGGAAAGGTCCTTCCAGTTCATCTTGTTCGACACCCTTATGGATACAGAAACTGAAGTCCATAGAGCCCCAGTTACTTTTCTAGGCTCTCTGAGCTCTCTTGACATTATTCTTATCATTTTGTGACTCTGAGAGTCTTAACATAGAAGGAACAAGAGGAACCAGTTTGTCATAATGGTGCAGATACACAGATAATGTGAGGAAGATTTATGTTTGCAATGATATGGCCAATCTGCAATTCCCAGTTTAGTCATGAAGGTCTAAAAAGGCCATACAGAGTATATCAACTTGGAGTATCTCTGGTTAAAGGTAGCCTACAAGTAAATACAAAAAAATGGTTTTGAGGCCATCTTCGAAGGAGAAGCCTTGTAGCATAGTGGTTAAGAAAGAAGATGGCAGAAAGAAAGGAAAGGAAATGGAAGGAAAGGAAAAGAAGGGGAGGAGAAAGGGAAGGGAAGAAAAGAAAAAGAAAGAGAAAAAGAAAAGGAAAGAAAAGAAAGACTGCTGGACCGGAATTCCTAAAATCAAATTCTGGCTCTATACTTACCCACTGTGTGAACGTAGGGAAGAGCTCTGTGCTTCAGCTTCCCCTTCTGTAAAATAGGGATTACTATATAGTACCTGTTTTATAAGGTTCCCGGTAGATTTCATGAATTAATACCTATAAAGTACTTAGAACAGAATGTGGTACATAGTGAGCACTCAATAACTGTTAGTTATTATTAGTCATAAAATTGCTTAAGTCAGCAAAAAGGCCTCCTCCCTGTACTGAGCCAGTGTGCATGTTGTTGAATTATTTCCCACTAGAAATACTCCTTGGACATCATAGGTGGTGGAAGTAGCACAGACATCTTTTTTGTGGCTGAACATGCTTATTCCTAGTGCCCAGAACAAACTTCCAGCTTCCAAGAGAGAAAGGCAGAGAGAGCCACAGTTAGGCTCAAGTGCAATCGAGCCAATTTAAGTATGTATAATGGTGAGGTGTCTTGACATCTGACTCAATTTCCTTGTCTGACCCTGGCATGAGGCTGCCAAGATACCACCTTCTCCAGGGTTCCAAAAGATACTGTTTTGTAAATGTTCCATTGTTTTTTTGAGTAAAGGAGATTTTGAAAAATTGGAATTCTGTATGTGTCTGCTCGGTGTGACACCTTCCAGGGCTGATAGGGACCCTAGATCAGACTCTCTAGGCTGCTTTATAAGGTTCCTGGTAGAACCAGGTTCCATTCTTTAGGTGACTTTTCTGCTTTAAACTTGTCATTTTTTTCTATAGGCCAGGAACCATAACTTTGCAAGCTCTTTCGGAAGCTAACAGAAGGCTATGGATGGAAGCCATGGATGGAAAAGAGCCTGTAAGTTACGTGAGGACACTGTAGAAACCTAGCAATATAGTCCAATGTATGAGTATCCTTAGTGGTACTAGTGGGTCTAGGACATTTAAAGAGTCAGATCTTCAGACTCAAAATTTTAGAGTTAGAAGGAATTGTTTACTCAACATTTTTTGTTTAAAAAGTAAGGCAATTTGAGTTCCATAGAGGATGAGGGACTTCTCTAGGATTACTATCTGAAAAGACATAAAAATTGGGCCTAGATAGAATCCAGGTTTCTTAGCTGCTTGCTTCAGTGTTAGATTATGCAGCTGTGCCTACAAGATCTTCTTAAAGAAAACTAAGCCCTTTTGTCAGTTTATAAAATTAATGTGTTCATATAGAAAGGTGGAAAATAATTTTCATAACTGTGAATAAGGATTTATTAACATTTTATTCAAAACAGTTTTGCTGCCCCTATTTTACATTCCCATGTCAGCTTACTCTCTTTAAGGGTACAGCTGTTGGAGAAGATGGTGCTACCATCCTATATCCCAAGATGTACCACTCCATTTAGAACATTGTTACACAGGAGGACAAGCAATACCTTAAAGAGTTTAGTGATTGTCATAGAAAGACCAATCTGAAGAGTCAGAAATTCCTGAAGAGAGTTTTTTTTTCTTCAGTATCTTCCAAGTAAATTTCTTCTAGTGGTGTATGAAATAATATTAGCTTCCTACTGTTAGATTTACAAAAGACTGAATTTGGATCCCAGTTGTGCCATCAGTGGTGGTGTGACTTTGGGCAAGGTATTCTATCTCTCTGAGACTCAGTTTTCTTCTCTTCAGTAAAAAGGGTTGAATCATCTCCATTCTATCTACCTCACAGAGTTGCTTTGAAAAATTGAATGAATGGAAGTGGGATAAAGAATGAGTGTGAAGCTACTGAGATTCCATAGTATTTGTGTACAGTCTAATATCTTTGTTTTGTTCAAGGCAAAAATGTGCTAAGAGGGAAAATACTCCAAGGTTTTCTTTCTGTGTCTCCTTGGTGCCCTGGAAACTAAAGAGAAGTGCACAGATTTCAGAATGTACTTATAGCAACCAAGAAGGTAGCAAAGAGAGAAGGGGTGTTATGAGGATTGTCATACAGGAAGTAGCCCATGACCTGTGGCTCCTCCCTCCTTCCCAGAAGATTGGAGCTTAACTATTGCATGCCTATGATGTTTCTCGAGGAAGATGGTAGCAGGCTCAGTGAAACATTTTATTCTTGATTCCGTCATTGGAACTTGTTCTCCCTTTAAGTTTTAAAAATCGAAGGATGCAGATGGCTTTTTGTGGAGAATGATATTAGAACATGGGTCCACTGAATGTGGATCCTTAACAACTCGATTATGCTAGACTTTTCACAAATAACTTGTTTATAAAAGTGGCAGCAAGGGCTTCCCAGAACAGAAATCTCTCTCATTGAAATATCCATGGGTATACACACATATGCAGAAAGTTTTCTCTTAAAAGAAGAGATTGTTAAAGTGGACTCTAACAGATACCGTACAGAAGGTTTATTTCCTGAAGTTTGACACTGTTATTGTTTCTGCCTTGCTAAACATCCCATTTCACTAATTTTATACATGATATGCATGCCTTTGCTTAAAGTATCACAGAAGATTAGGACTTTAAGGAACATCTACTCCAACTCAAATCATTTTAGAGATATGAAGTTTGAAGAATAGAGAATGAAAAGGACATGCCCAAGATTTTATAATGAATTAGAGGTAGAGCCAGGCTAGACTTCAAGAGTCAAGGATCTCCTGTTTGGCCTCTCACATAGCTATCATGATGTGTATTTCACGATAACTCAAAGAAATCTTGGTCAGTGTGTGGATCTCTTTCAGACAGACACTTGCTTTTCTACAGAGAAATACCCATTAATTAGCCTTTGGGGTAGGAGGTTGGTATTGGGCACATTTAAATTTTACCATCAATGCCCACTACCCAGGTCCCATAAGAAGACTGTTTCTCTTGCTCTATCAGAAAAATTCTCCAAGTTTTACATAAGTAAATCTCTAAAATAGGTAGGCAACAACTTCAGCTACAGTGAGCTACTTGGAATCTAGTTTAGTCTTCAGATTTGTTAAATCAGTTGTTTTCTAGGGACCTAGTCAAAGATGATTCTGTTTAGCCCACTTTTCCATTAAAGCCTTAGAGTCACTAATGGTTATGATGGACTTTCTGGGGAAAGAGAGTTAGTATTATTTGCTGTACTTACCTATAGTGATTCACAATAGACATGGCTCTTTCTTTCTCTTCTTTTGTAGATATACCACAGCCCCATAACAAAACAGGAAGAAAGTGAGTCAAATTTACAATCTATTGACATTACAAACTGCCAGTTTTCCTATCATCTGTGATATGTAATATTGATTCAAGTGTGTTTATGGATGCAACTGTGTGGAGTAGAATTCAGATCTATTTTTTTTAAATATGTCTACTTATTGAAATAAGGAAGTCACTTTATCTTGGCTTATGTTGTGGGCAGTAATATTAATATAGAGAGAACATTATCTCTTTCTTGTTCTAAACACATGATAGAAATTATGTGCATTTCTAGCCTACCATTTCACGTTTGATGTTGCTACTACCTAAAACAAACATAATGCAAAGGGATAATTAAAGCATTTTGTGTAATAAGAGTAAAAACTCTAAGTTCCCCCTGAATACAAAGACCTTTCCATTTAAGAGTATTGGAGATGAAAAACCATACCCCTTATTCTCTCACTGCAGTCTCCTAACATGATCAATAAATACTTGGTAGGTAAAGCTTGTTATAGTGGATCTAACTTTGTTTTCCTTTATTTGAAACAGTGGAGCTGAATGACATAGGGTTCAAGTTTGTTAGAAAGTGCATCAATGTCATTGAGACAAAAGGTAAGATTTGAACCGGAGTATTGGCAGTGTTTGAATCTGGTCACTCTGAATTTATCCTGGGTCAATTTCTTGAAGGTAGCAATGATGTCATTTATTGTTCAGGACTCATTTTAGGAATGAAGACTATATACCTTGAACACTAGACACAAATTTGTAAAATTCCAGCAAGTTCCAAACCAGTGGTATCCAAGCATATTGGAATAATTTGTGGTTTCCTCCTTTTAAAGAGAAATAGCTTAATTAATCAAATGGTACACAGTTCTAAGTTATACAAGAGATCTGCTGTACAGCATAAAGCTATAGTTAATAATACTGTATTGCAGGGGCGCCTGGGTGGCTCAGTTAGTTAAGCATCCGACTTTGGCTCAGGTCATGATTTCACGGTCCGTGAGTTCGAGCCCCGCGTGGGGCTCTGTACTGACAGCTCAGAGCCTGGAGCCTGCTTCAGATTCTGTGTCTCCCTCTCTCTCTGACCCTCCCCCATTCATGCTCTGTCTTTCTCTGTCTCAAAAATAAATAAACATTAAAAAAAAATAATACTGGGGGCGCCTGGGTGGCGCAGTCGGTTAAGCGTCCGACTTCAGCCAGGTCACGATCTCGCAGTCCGTGAGTTCGAGCCCTGCGTCAGGCTCTGGGCTGATGGCTCAGAGCCTGGAGCCTGTTTCGGATTCTGTGTCTCCCTCTCTCTCTGCCCCTCCCCTGTTCATGCTCTGTCTCTCTCTGTCCCAAAAATAAATTAAAAAAACGTTGAAAAAAAATTTAAAAAAAATAATACTGTATTGCAGACTTAAATGTGCTAAGATGGTAGATTTTGTATTGAGTTCTTATTGGAAAAAATACTAAAGAAAAAAGAGGACAGCAGAAAACTTTTAGAGGTGATAGATATGTTTATGCATAGATTATGGTGATGGTTTCATTTATCTCCAAACTCACCAAGTTATATCTATTAAATATGTACAGTTTCTTGTATTTCGAAAACAAGGCAAAGAGCTTCAAATGGCTTTTAAAGTATTCTGAACTACTAATGGGCACTCCTCAAGTAGTGTTATGATGGTTCCATCACAAATAAATAAGAGTTCAATTTCTGCCATAATACATATTGATTTAAAATTTTCTGGCTAAATGGGTGATGGGCATTAAGGAGGGCATTTGTTGGGATGAGCACTGAGTGTTATATGTTAAGTGGTGAATCGCTAGGTTCTATTCCTGAAACCAACACTATACTCTATGTTAACTAACTTGAATTTCAATAAATAAATTTTAAAAAATTGATGGGGTGCAAAGCTTAACTCAAATGGGGAATCAGTGTTTTTCCATGTTCATGATACTCTCTAGATTCTCTCTGAGAATATTTAGAATGTGGGCATGTAGTATATGAGCCAAGCCTCTTTTTTTCCTTGAAATGTTGCTTTAATCTTTCCCCATACACAAAATAGCCTTTTGTTTCACATTTGCCATAGTTCAGGCCTTTCTTCCTTTATATTGCTGCTCATGGGCAGCTTGATGATTGATATTTCCTCCTTTTTCAGTTAAACTCTAGCTCCTTTCCAAGATGGCAGCACTATTCTCAGCCATCTGCTGCTATCAAACTAAGCATATTTTTCTATTTACTAGAGTGTACATTCTCTTCTGTTCACACTAATGAAACCTCCGTATAATCCAAATGAAAGTATGGAGAGAATAATTTGGAGAGCTGCTTCAAAACTGGCCCCCTATTGCAGGGGAGGGCTAGAAAGCTAGGAGAGAGTAGGGAGACCCTTTCTTGTTTGAACTGATGCTAGGGTGAAAGTACCTACTTTTTCTACCTAGAGGGAAATGAAAGCGCTAGCTGTATAAACAAAACTGACCTGATTTTCTTTTCCCTAGGGATCAAGACAGAAGGATTGTACCGTACTGTGGGCAGCAATATCCAGGTTCAGAAGCTGCTGAATGCCTTTTTTGGTAACAAATTAATTTCATTATTCTCATTGGAAATTGTGTATTGAAAGAAATGTGACTATAAAAGAAATGAGACATTGCTTTAGCAATGGTTGTAGAATGTTTTAAAAATATTTTCAAAGGAGAAATGTACACATATTTGCCAATCCTGTGTCAGAGACAATCTTGCCTTGAAGAAACAACTAGCATCTCTTCTCCACATCATACTCACTCATCAAAGCCTTTGCAATCTGGCTTCTACCCCAGCCTCTCCACTGAAAATATTTTCACCAGACTTAGAAGGTATCATCTGTGAAATCTAGGGGACAATTTTCAGTTTCTATCTTGCTTGATCTCCTTGTTGAACACTCCCTCCTTTTTGTAGCTTTCTCCCTATGTGACTTCTGTGACTCAACATATTTTGATTTTTCTCAAATCTTCTATGAAACCTTTCAAGTGACTCTTGTCAGCTCCTTTTTATTCTTCCCATCTTCTCAATCTTGTCTGGGTATTTTCAAGCATTCCATCTCTGTCCCCCTTTACTTCTTCTACATGTTTTCCTAATGAGTAAATATTAACCTGGTTATCTGTCACATTTTTTTCAATTTTGTATGTCTAGTAATTTTTTTTTTTTTAAATTTTTTTTTTCAACGTTTATTTATTTTTGGGACAGAGAGAGACAGAGCATGAACGGGGGGAGGGGCAGAGAAAGAGGGAGACACAGAATGGGAAACAGGCTCCAGGCTCCGAGCCATCAGCCCAGAGCCTGACGCGGGGCTCGAACTCACGGACCGCGAGATCGTGACCTGGCTGAAGTCGGACGCTTAGCCGACTGCGCCACCCAGGCGCCCCTAATTTTTTTAACTTTCAAAATTCCAGTTAACATACAGTGTAATATTAGTTTCACGTGCATAATATAGTGATTCAACACTTCCATACACAGGTATACTCATTAATCACAAGTGTACTCATTAATCCCATCACCTATTTCACCCATCCCCCACGCACCTCCCTTCTAAAAACTATTACTTTGTTTTCTATAGTTAAGAATCTGTTTCTTGGTTTGCCTCTCTGGTTTTCCCGCTATGCTCTTTTGTTTGGTTTCTTAAATTGCACATATGAGTGACAACATATGGTATTTGTCTTTCTCTGACTGACTTACTTTGCTTAGCATAATACTCCCTAGCTCCATCCACATAGTTGCAAATGGCAAGTTTTCATTCCTTTTTAAGGCTGAGTAATATTCCTGTGTGTGTGTGTGTGTGTATGTGTGTGCGTGCACGCGCGTGCGTGCGTGTCACCTTTTCTTTATCCATTCATCAGTCAGTGGACATTTGGGCTGTTTCCATAATTTGGCCATTGTTCATAATAGTGGTATAAGCATCAGGGTGCATGTATCCCTTTGTGTTAGTATCTTCATATTTTTTGGATAAGCATCTAATAGTGCAATTGCTGGATCATAGTATATTTCTACCTGTACCTCTTTGAGGAACCTCCATACTGTTTTCCATGGTGGCTGCACCAGTTTGCATCACCACCAACAGAGCAAGAGAGTTTCCCTTTCTCCACATCCTTGCCAACACTTGTTGTTTCTTGTGTTGTTAATTTTAGCCATTCTGACTAATGTGATATGATATCTCATTATAGTTTTGATTTGTATTTCCCTGATGATGAGTGACGTTGAACATATTTTCAAGTTTCTGTTAGCTATCTGGATGTCTTCTTTAGAAAAATGTCTGTTCTGGGTGCCTGAGTGGCTCAGTCAGTTGAGCGACTGACTTCTGCTCAAGTCATGATCTCCTGGTTCATGGGTTCAAGCCCTACGTTAGGCTCTGTTGCTAACAGCTGAGAGCCTGGAGACTGCTTCAGATTTTGCGTCTCCCTCTTTCTCTGCCCCTTCCCCTCTTGCATTCTTTCTCTCTCAAAAATAAATAAACGTCTTAAAATTAAAGAAATAAGAAAAATGTTCCTATCTTCTGCCCATTTTTAACTGGATTATTTGTTTTTTGGGTGTTGAGTTTTATAAGTTCTTTAACCCTTTATCCAATATGTCATTTGCAAATATTTTCTCTGATTCCCTAGGTTACCTTTTAGTTTGCTTGATTATTTCCTTCACGGTGCAGAAGCTTTTCATTTTCATGAAGTCCCTGTAGTTTATTTTTGCATTTGTTTCCCTTGCTTCAAGAGACATTCTAGTAAGAAGTTGCTACAGCTGATGTCAAAGTGGTTCTCTAGGTGTGTTCTCTAGGATTTTTATGTTTTTTTTTTTTTTTTAGGCCTTTCATCCATTTTGAACTTATTTTTATGTATGGTGTAAGAAAGTGGTCTAGTCTTATTCTTTTGAATGTAGATTGCCAGTTTTTGTAATACCATTTGTGAAGAGATTGTCCTTTTTCCATTGGATAGTCTTTCCTGCTTTGTCAAAGATTAATTTACCATATAGTTGTGGATTTATTTCTGGGGTTTTTATTCTGTTCTGTTGATTGATGTGTCTATTTTTTTGTGCCAGTACCATACTGTCTTGATCACAACAGCTTTGCAATATAACTTGAAGTCCAGAATTCTGATGCCTCTAGCTTTGGTTTTCTTTTTCAAGGTTGCTATGGCTATTCCAGGTCTTTGTGGTTCCATAGAAGTTTTAGGATTGTTTGTTCTAGCTTTGTGAGAAGTGCTAGTGGTATTTTGATAGGGATTGCATTAAATGTGTAGATTGCTTTGGGGAGTATAGACATTTTCAAAATATTTATTATTCCAATCCATGAGCACAAAATGTTTCTCTGTGTAATCTTTAATTTTTGTCATCAGTATTTTATAGTTTTCAGAGTACAGATCTTTTACCTCTTTGGTTGGGTTTATTCCTAGGTATCTTGTGGTTTTGGATGCAGTTGTAAATAAGATTGATTCCTTGATTTCTCTTTCTTCTGCTTCACTGTTGGTGTATAGAAATGGAACAGATTTCTGAATGTTGATTTTATATCCTGTGATTTTACTGAATTTGTGTATCAGTTCTAGCAAGTTTTTGGTACAGTCTTTCAGGTTTTCTACATAGAATGTCATGTGATCTGCGAATAGTGAAAGTTTGACTTCTTCCTTGCCAATCTGGGTCTTTAATTTCTTTTTGTTGTCTGACTGGTATGGCTGAGACTTCCAGTACTATGTTAAATAACAGTGGTGAGAGTGGACATCATTTTCTTGTTCCTGACTGTAGAGGAAAAGCTCTCAGTTTTGCCCCATTCAGGATGATATTAGCTGTGGGTTTTTCCTACATGGCTGGCCTTTCTTATGTTGAGTAGTGTTTCCTCTAATCCTACTTATTTGAGAGTTTATATCATGAATGAATATTGTACTTTGTCAAATGCGTTTTCTGCATCTTTTCAAAGGATCATATGTTTCTTATTCTTTATTTTATTAATGTGGTATAAATAAATCGCACTTGGTCATGGTGGATGATTCTTTTAATATACTGTTGAATTCGGCTTGATGGTATTTTATTGAGAATTTTTGCATCCATGTTCATCACGATATTGGCCTGTAGTTCTCTTTTTTTAGTGGAGTCTTTATCTTGTTTTGGTATCAAGGTAATGCTGGCCTCAAGAATGAATTTGGAAGTTTCCCTTCCACTTCTGTTTTTTGGAAGAGTTTGAGAAGAATAGTTATTAATTCTTCTTTACATGTTTGGAGAATTCACCTGTGAAGCCATTTGGCCCTGGACTTTTGTTTGTTGGGAGATATTTGATTACTGATTCTATTTTTTTTGGTGTTTATTGGTCTGTTCAAGTTTTCTCTTTCTTCCTGTTTCAGTTTTGGTAGTTTGTATGTTTCTAGAAATTTATCCATTTCTTCCAGGTTGTCCAATTTGTTAGCATATAGTTTTTCACAGTATTCTCATAATTGTTTGTTCTTCTTTGGTGTTGGTGTTATTTCTCCTTTCTCCTTTGTGATTTTATTTATTTGGGTCTTTTGTCTTTTCTTTTTAATAAGTCTGGTTGGGGTTTATCAATTTCATTAATTTTTTAAAAGATCTATTTCATTGATCTGTTCTATTGTTTGTTGTTGTTGTTGTTGTTGTTGTTGTTGTTTCTCTATAATTTATTTCTTCTCTTTATTATTTCCCTTCTTCTGCTGGGTTGAGGTTTCATTTGTTCTTTTTCTAGCTCCTTTAGGTGTAAATTTAGGCTGTTTATTTGACATTTAATTTGCTTCTTCAGGTAGACCTCTATTGCTATGTACTTTCCTCTTATGACTATATCTAGTAATTTTTATTAAATTATAAAATTATGGGTTTTGCATGTCCTGATTTTGTTGACTTCTTTTAAAGACTACTGAATTTTCTTTTATAGGTAGCTATTTGTAGATCAGCTTGGTTCATTAGGGGCTTCTTTTTAAGCTTGTTAGTACAAATATAAAGTATCTTTTACTGGCTAGGTTAGGTGTACTACTAAGGCCTGACTTCTTTTGTCTCTTCATTCTTATTGATTGTAACTTAAACATCTCCCAACTCTGTGTCGCTTCTTGGAATTGTTCAGTTTAAATTCCCTGATAAAATCTATGAAGATTTGTATCTTGGCCATTCATGGCTTGGTATTCAATGATAGTATCCATAGGGCCTATAGAATAAGGTGTTTTTCTTTTTCTTTCTTTTTTTTTTAATATTCTTCCTCTATATAGCTCCCTCTTTTCTGGTACACTGCCATGCAAATTCTTTCTGCCCAAGTCTCTCTGAACTCTAAACTTTGTCTCTTCTACTTAATAAGACTTCTATGTCAGCTTGAGTTCTCATTTGCTGTGCTATCCTTCAGAAAGTGCTTTCAGGTAGCAACCTGTGGTAATGGTAGGACTTTGTTTCCCCTTTTTTTGAGAGTCATACTCCTATGCTTCATAGCTAAATGACTACAAACAACTCTTTCTAATATTATGTCCAGGGTTCTAATTGTTAAAGTAGAAAAGCAAGTCTAGTACCAGTTACTCCATCATGGCCTGGAGTTGAAATCCTTCTGTGTGGGTTTGCTAGCACCTCTGTGCTGGAAGCACCCAAAAATCTCTAGTCTAGACATCATCTCATGAGTTCTAAAGTCATTTATTCAGTTTCTCACTGAACCTGTGCTTCCCAAACATATTTATGTCATGACACATTGGAATGATCGTATCTGTATAGCACACTTTGATAAATGAACAAAACTCATCATGCCTGAGGTAATAAGGCTCCAAGGGCTGAAGGAATCAGAACTGGAATTGTTGCAGACTCTCTCTGTACATAGATGCTCCAAAGATATGTGTATTTTACATGTCCAAAATTAAACTTAATTGTTTTTGTCTGTCTGCAAACTTGCTATTCTTTCTTTTGTGAATTATAGTGAACTATCTGGTAAGCAAAATTTTCACAGAGTCAGAAAACAAATTGAGTGTGGAAAGCTGCAGTTTGGATAAAGCATGTATTTTTTGTCTTTGATGCATAGCTTACCTTCCATAACCATGTAGCCATGACAAACCAACCCTGTTAGTATTTTAGAGTGCTACAACATCTAGTAATGTCAAGTATGGAGTTTTTGCATTACGTATTACATCATTAGTGCCTCAATATTTGCTTGTGTTTATGTCTTTATATTCTTGACTTTTAAAAATTCACATTGTCTTATTCCTAGCCATTTACATCCTATTTTGTAAGCCAAAGGACACTTTTTTTTATAAAAGGGTTTATAGCATGGCCCAGAATATTTAGTCTCTGAAAAATTATTGAACTCAGATTAACTGTTTAGAATTCTGTGTGCAATATAACTATTAACTTTTTAATATTCTGTGTATAGTATCAATATGTTCTTTTACCTAATATATAATAAGCTAAAAAATATGCCATTCTCACTATCCTACTGATTTTGTTACAGGCTTCAAGAGGCCTGAAATGGTTCCCTCAAATCATACATAGCAATACAATTTGGTTCATATATCATGAAAAGTGGTAGGGTTGGCATATTGCATCTATTTAATATCAAGCTCCAAATATATTTGTTTTGGCATCACTAGCACATAAAGCATTACAGGCAATTGGAAAAGAGAAATCACAGTATTCCCTTTTGAATATTTTGAATTCCCTTTTGAAAAAACAGACTGCTTCTTGAACCAACGTCTTTTGTACTATTTATATGAAGCACATAAGAAGAATATATTAACTTTGAGGTAATGTGAAAGTATTCTTTTTTCTGATGTGGAGTATATACTTCATTTCCTCTATCTGAACTCCACTGCTTCTCATTTTATTCCCACTCTTTTTGCTTGTCTTCTGCCTCCTCCTATCTTGATTTATGAACCCCTTTCTCATTTTAGACCAGTATTACAGTTCACCCCATTTCTTTCAATGTTTCATCCAATGTTTATTGAATGTCTACTGTATGATAGACATTAGTGTTTATGGCTGCTGTTTACCTCGCTTTATCTTTGTTTTTTTGTGTGTGTCTCATTCTTCACATATTCCTTGCCTTCCATTCTGATATACTTTGACTGTCAATTTACTTTCATAAAATTTCTCCCATTAGCTCACATTGGAGACCCTTTTAGTTACAAGTAACAAGTCAATCAGAAGTAAGAGACTAGTTTTCTCTGGATCAAACCTAGCTGTCATCTGGGAAAACTGAATTTACATAATTCTCAGGTAGCTAGTACATGCTCTAGTATTTTTCTATCTGTATTTTTTTAACCAAATGCTTGGATCTCTAAGAATCTAGTATCCTGCACAATGGCTGATAGAGAAAATATTTGTGTAATGAATGAATGCTATAATGATAACCTTAAAAGACACAAAGCTTATGACACAGTACTGGCCACAGCAAAATCCAACTATAGTTCCATATTCATATATTTTCATGTACCTTTAATAGTGGTACAAGTAATTAATTGTCAGTTACATTTAGCAGAGTTCCACATACTTTTTCAAATAAATTAAAAATTAGAAATCAGCAAAATTTGTAGAATAAAAATACTCAGTGTGTCCCATTGTTGTGTGAGTATACATTCTAAATTGATTTTACAGATTAATCAGCCTGTACTTGCACTTACAATATTACATTCCATGGTCAGTACACCTACTGCTAAAATATAAACTGAGGCATACTAAAAATTTTAAGAGCTAATTTGAGCAAAAATCAATTTGAATTGGGCATCATTCGGTCTAGCAGATTGAAAAGAGCTGCAAGGCTCTGTACAAAATCAAACACTTTTATAGGCAGATGAGAGCAGCAACAGGAAGTTATATTGGGTAAAAGTAGGTTGCTTATTGCAAGGTTACTTTCCTTTAGGGGATGACAGGGGTCTGTCAGGCATGTAACCTAACTAGTGATAATCAGGTGATTCCTGATGGACTTGTTTAAGATTCCATTACTGGGAAAGCCAAAATAATAATTAAGTTTCAGTTTTGAGAATGTGGTGATTAACACAAGTCACTTCATTTTTGGCCTGTTGTCTTATTTTCTTAAACAAGTCCCCCCCTTTTGAATAGACTCTCAGCCTAACTGAGGGATGTGATCAAAATTAAAGGCATTAGTGCTATTCCCAGCTACTGCATTGGAGTGCTCACAGTTTTGTTTTGTTTTGTTTTGTTTTATTTTGTTTTTTTGCTGAATCTATCTGGTATTCACAGGTCACATCAGGTTCACATGCTTTAAGTTGGTCATTCTCTTCACTCCTTTTCTGACATTCTGATCTTAGGTAGGTAATTTCCCTGGTGATTAGCAGATGTGAGCATGCACTTAAAGCTTTTGAGAGAATACACATGTACAGGGAAACTACTATGATTATTAGAAGCAAGATAATTCCCAAGGTCTGGAGTGTACATCAGAGCCGTGGTTCCCAAGACTCAAACCCATCAGAATCAAATAAGTCAAAGAAAGACCCCATTGAAGAAGTTGATCTCTTAATCCAACTAACTTGTTCAGTAATCTTTTGTAGCTGAATCTCAACTTCCCCAGAAGTGTCAGTCCAGTTGCAGCATTTGGTATTGGCCATAGCACAAACACCTCTTTGCACAGCTAAAAGATAATCAAGGGATATTAAAAGCAATTTTGACCATAGAGTCTAGGGATTTTTGTTTGGCAGCTATTGTTTGAGCAGTAGATTCAGGTATAGTCACCAGAGTTAAGGAGCATTACCTTCCTGTGCATTAACAGAGAAGAAAAGTAAGAAGTGAAAAGCAAAAGGAATAAAAGCTTACTGTTGAAGATGAAGATCTCGATCTGCAATCTTGGGACAGCTGTTTACCTCAGGATGAAATCTGATTCTGTGGGGGAACCTCCCTAGTCAGTATTAATTTTATATCTGCAGCTGGTATGCAGCTCCAAGAGTTTGGGGATTTTTTTTAATTGGGAGTTTTGGACCTAAAGTTCAGGTTCCTGAAGTTTTATTTCTATCTGGGTAGTGAGGAGGACCTGGTATAGTCCCTTTCAAGGAGGTTCAAGAGCACTCTTTATTCTAAATGATTCCAAATTAGAAAAGTTAGAGAAAATTATAAATGTTTGGAAAATTGTAGCTTGTAGCCTGGATAATTGAGGAAACTAGCAGAATTTAGAATCCAGTCCAGTGTAGAATTATATAACAAAATATCAATGGCAATGAGCAGGACTATAAGTTGACATTTACAGACTTTTGTCATAATTTTCTACAGAAACATTATTTTTCTCTACAATCACCCTCATTTCTATCAAAGATAATCCTAGTAACACTAATTTGTTTGCAAAATAAATTTAGTCTCATTCCACTGGACTGGTTATTTACATAAGTACAGCAAAAATAGTGATTGACTGTATAGGCTCTTTTTAAATCTGCTATGCTGGAACTTTTCATAAATACTCTTAGATTGGACTTTTAAAACCCTCTCCAGGCTAAGAAACCAAGCCAAACACTCACCATCAGACTTCTGGAATACCTTTAGATTTGGATGGATTCCTTTCTTCATGAAATCCCCAGGAGATCCTGAGGTCCCTGGGCCTGTGAGGAAGTGACCTTCTTTATTCACCTTGTTAGACTGACAAGAATCCTGTAAATAAGGTCCCAGGCTGGTTTTTCCCAAGGGCTTTATTGATTGCATAAAGTCAACCTTAGTTTCTTAAAGCTGTCTGTTCATATTTGGTTCTATGCATATTCTTAAATATAACATTCTAGTCAAAGCACTGGTAACATAACCAATGTCTTCCAGTTGTGTATGAAGAGAACAGATTCTTGTTTCTAAGTTTATTTATATTGAGAGAGAGAGAGAGAGAGAGAGAGAGCGAGCACGGGAGGGGCAGAGAAAGAGGGGGATAGAGAATCCCAAGCAGTCTCTGCATTGTCAGCTGTCAGCACAGAGCCTGATGCAGGCCTCAAAGTCATGAACGCTGAGACCATGATCTGAGCTAAAACCAAGAATAGGATGCTTAACCAACTGAACCACCCAGGAGTCCCAGGAGGAGAACAGATTCTTATTGAAATTACTTAAATAACTATATTGCCTTGAAAATAAGAAAATTCATTAAGTTTCCAAATTCTGGAGAAATCAGGTAGAGAGAAAAAGTAAATGTTTAAATTCTGCTTAAAAAGTGATACTCTACAAAATGACTTACTCTACTGTAAGTCATAGGTAGGTTAAGAGAAAAGAGAAAACGTTTTCCTTAAATCTGGATAAAACAACATTAAGGAACAATCAGCAATGTTTTAAAGAAAAAGTTTTTAAAAATTATAATCATCCTCATCAGTTCAACCATCCTCATGTTATTGTTCTTCTGCTTGTATCCTGCTTTTACATTTGTTCTGGACATTCTTGCACAGTTCAGTTTTATTCTGTTAAAGTTATCAGAAGCCTGTATTCTAGAGTAATTGTCAGAGTTCTTTCCATGAATCTTCTCAAGATGAAGTACTTTTTATTTATTTTTTATTTTTTTTAACTCAGTGCCATCTTTTTATTTCTTTTTTCTTTTTTTTTCTTTTTTTTATTATTTTTTTATATGAAATTTATTGACAAACTGGTTTCCATACAACACCCAGTGCTCATCCCAAAAGGTGCCCTCCTCAATACCCATCACCCACCCTCCCCTCCCTCCCACCCCCCATCAACCCTCAGTTCTCAGTTTTTAACAGTCTCTTATGCTTTGGCTGTCTCCCACTCTAACCTCTTTTTTTTTTTTTTCCTTCCCCTCCTCCATGGGTTTCGGTTGAGTTTCTCAGAATCCACATAAGAGTGAAACCATATGGTATCTGTCTTTCTCTGTCCGGCTTATTTCACTTAGCATCACACTCTCCAGTTCCATCCACGTTGCTACAAAAGCCATATTTCATTTTTTCTCATTGCCACGTAGTACTCCATTGTGTATATAAACCACAATTTCTTTATCCATTCATCAGTTGATGGACATTTAGGCTCTTTCCACAATTTGGCTATTGTTGAGAGTGCTGCTATGAACATTGGGGTACAAGTGGCCCTATGCATCAGTACTCCTGTATCCCTTGGATAAATTCCTAGCAGTGCTATTGCTGGGTCATAGGGTAGGTCTATTTTTAATTTTCTGAGGAACCTCCACACTGTTTTCCAGAGCGGCTGCACCAGTTTACATTCCCACCAACAATGCAAGAGGGTTCCCGTTTCTCCACATCCTCTACAGCATCTATAGTCTCCTGATTTGTTCATTTTGGCCACTCTGACTGGCGTGAGGTGATACCTGAGTGTGGTTTTGATTTGTATTTCCCTGATAAGGAGCGACGCTGAACATCTTTTCATGTGCCTGTTGGCCATCCGGATGTCTTCTTTAGAGAGTGTCTATTCATGTCTTCTGCCCATTTCTTCACTGGGTTATTTGTTTTTCGGGTGTGGAGTTTGGTGAGCTCTTTAGAGATTTTGGATACTAGCCCTTTGTCCGATATGTCATTTGCGAATATCTTTTCCCATTCCGTTGGTTGCCTTTTAGTTTTTTTTTTTGTTTTTTTTGTTTTGTTTTTTTATTTATTTTGGGGACAGAGAGAGACAGAGCATGAACGGGGGAGGGGCAGAGAGAGAGGGAGACACAGAATCGGAAACAGGCTCCAGGCTCTGAGCCATCAGCCCAGAGCCCGACGCGGGGCTCGAACTCATGGACCGCGAGATCGTGACCTGGCTGAAGTCGGACGCTTAACCGACTGCGCCACCCAGGCGCTCCGGTTGCCTTTTAGTTTTGTTGGTTGTTTCCTTTGCTGTGCAGAAGCTTTTTATCTTCATAAGGTCCCAGTAATTCACTTTTGCTTTTAATTCCCTTGCCTTTGGGGATGTGTCGAGTAAGAGATTGCTGCGGCTGAGGTCAGAGAGGTCTTTTCCTGCTTTCTCCTCTAAGGTTTTGATGGTTTCCTGTCTCACATTCAGGTCCTTTATCCATTTTGAGTTTATTTTTGTGAATGGTGTGAGAAAGTGGTCTAGTTTCAACCTTCTGCATGTTGCTGTCCAGTTCTCCCAGCACCATTTGTTAAAGAGACTGTCTTTTTTCCATTGGATGTTCTTTCCTGCTTTGTCAAAGATGATTTGGCCATACGTTTGTGGGTCTAGTTCTGGGGTTTCTATTCTATTCCATTGGTCTATGTGTCTGTTTTTGTGCCAATACCATGCTGTCTTGATGATGACAGCTTTGTAGTAGAGGCTAAAGTCTGGGATTGTGATGCCTCCTGCTTTGGTCTTCTTCTTCAAAATTCCTTTGGCAATTCGGGGCCATTTGTGGTTCCATAAGAATTTTAGGATTGCTTGTTCTAGTTTCGAGAAGAATGCTGGTGCCATTTTGATTGGGATTGCATTGAATGTGTAGATAGCTTTGGGTAGTATTGACATTTTGACAATATTTATTTTTCCAATCCATGAGCAGGGAATGTCTTTCCATTTCTTTAAATCTTCTTCAATTTCCTTCATAAGCTTTCTATAGTTTTCAGCATACAGATCCTTTACATCTTTGGTTAGATTTATTCCTAGGTATTTTATGCTTCTTGGTGCAATTGTGAATGGGATCAGTTTCTTTATTTGTCTTTCTGTTGCTTCATTGTTAGTGTATAAGAATGCAACTGATTTCTGTACATTGATTTTGTATCCTGCAACTTTGCTGAATTCATGTATCAGTTCTAGCATACTTTTGGTGGAGTCTATCGGATTTTCCATGTATAATATCATGTCATCTGTAAAAAGCGAAAGCTTGACTTCATCTTTGCCAATTTTGATGCCTTTGATTTCCTTTTGTTGTCTGATTGCTGATGCTAGAACTTCCAGCACTATGTTAAACAACAGCAGTGAGAGTGGGCATCCCTGTCGTGTTCCTGATCTCAGGGAAAAAGCTCTCAGTTTTTCCCCGTTGAGGATGATGTTAGCTGTGGGCTTTTCATAAATGGCGTTTATGATGTTTAAGTATGTTCCTTCTATCCCGACTTTCTCAAGGGTTTTTATTAAGAAAGGGTGCTGGATTTTGTCGAAGGCCTTTTCTGCATCGATTGACAGGACCATATGGTTCTTCTCTTTTTTTTTTGTTAATGTGATGTATCACGTTGATTGATTTGTGAATGTTGAACCAGCCCTGGATCCCAGGAATGAATCCCACTTGATCATGGTGAATAATTCTTTTTATATGCCGTTGAATTCGATTTGCTAGTATCTTATTGAGAATTTTTGCATCCATATTCATCAGGGATATTGGCCTGTAGTTCTCTTTTTTTTAGTGGGTCTCTGTCTGGTTTAGGAATCAAAGTAATACTGGCTTCATAGAATGAGTCTGGAAGTTTTCCTTCCCTTTCTATATTTTGGAACAGGTTGAGAAGGATAGGTATTATCTCTGCTTTAAACGTTTGGTAGAACTCCCCTGGGAAGCCATCTGGTCCTGGACTCTTATTTGTTGGGAGATTTTTGATAACCGATTCAATTTCTTCGCTGGTTATGGGTCTGTTCAAGCTTTCTATTTCCTCCTGATTGAGTTTTGGAAGAGTGTGGGTGTTCAGGAATTTGTCCATTTCTTCCACGTTGTCCAATTTGTTGGCATATAATTTTTCATAGTATTCCCTGATAATTGTTTGTATCTCTGAGGGATTGGTTGTAATAATTCCATTTTCATTCATGATTTTATCTATTTGGGTCATCTCCCTTTTCTTTTTGAGAAGCCTGGCTAGAGGTTTGTCAATTTTGTTTATTTTTTCAAAAAACCAACTCTTGATTTCGTTGATCTGCTCTACAGTTTTTTTAGATTCTATTTTTTTTTTTTTAAATTTTTTTTTTCCACGTTTATTTATTTTTGGGACAGAGAGAGACAGAGCATGAACGGGGGAGGGGCAGAGAGAGAGGGAGACACAGAATCGGAAACAGGCTCCAGGCTCTGAGCCATCAGCCCAGAACCTGACGCGGGGCTCGAACTCACGGACCGCGAGATCGTGACCTGGCTGAAGTCGGACGCTTAACCGACTGCGCCACCCAGGCGCCCCTAGATTCTATATTGTTTATTTCTGCTCAGATCTTTATTATTTCTCTTCTTCTGCTGGGTTTCGGGTGTCTTTGCTGTTCTGCTTCTAGTTCCTTTAGGTGTGCTGTTAGATTTTGTATTTGGGATTTTTCTTGTTTCTTGAGATAGGCCTGGATTGCAATGTATTTTCCTCTCAGGACTGCCTTCGCTGCGTCCCAAAGCATTTAGATTGTTGTATTTTCATTTTCGTTTGTTTCCATATATTTTTTAATTTCTTCTCTAATTGCCTGGTTGACCCACTCATTCGTTAGTAGGGTGTTCTTTAACCTCCATGCTTTTGGAGGTTTTCCAGGCTTTTTTCTGTGGTTGATTTCAAGCTTCATGGCATTGTGGTCTGAAAGTAAGCATGGTATAATTTCAATTCTTGTAAACTTATGAAGAGCTGTTTTGTGACCTAGTATATGATCTATCTTGGAGAATGTTTCATGTGCACTCCAGAAGAAAGTATATTCTGTTGCTTTGGGATGCAGAGTTCTAAATAGATCCGTCAAGTCCATCTGATCCAATGTCTCATTCAGGGCCCTTGTTTCTTTATTGACCGTGTGTCTAGATGATCTATCCATTTCTGTAAGTGGGGTGTTAATGTCCCCTGCAATTACCACATTCTTATCGATAAGGTTGCTTATGTTTATGAGTAATTGTTTTATATATTTGGGGGCTCCGGTGTTCGGCGCATAGACATTTATAATTGTTAGCTCTTCCTGATGGATAGACCCTGTAACTATTATATAATGTCCTTCTTCATCTCTTGTTACAGCCTTTAATTTAAAGTCTAGTTTGTCTGATATAAGTATGGCTACTCCAGCTTTGTTTTGGCTTCCAGTCACGTGATAAATAGTTCTCCATCCCCTCACTCTCAATCTAAAGGTGTCCTCAGGTCTAAAATGAGTCTCTTGTAGACAGCAAATAGATGGGTCTTGTTTTTTTATCCATTCTGATACCCTGTGTCTTTTGGGTGGGGCATTTAATCCATTTACATTCAGTGTTATTTTAGAAAGATACGGGTTTAGAGTCATTGTGATGTCTGTATGTTTTATGCTTGTAGTGCTGCCTCTGGTACTTTGTCTCACAGGGTCCCCCTTAGGATCTCTTGTAGGGCTGGTTTAGTGGTGACAAATTCCTTCAGTTTTTGTTTGTTTGGGAAGACCTTTATCTCTCCTTCTATTCTAAATGACAGACTTGCTGGATAAAGGATTCTCGGCTGCATATTTTTTCTGTCTAGCACCCTGAAAATCTCGTGCCAATTCTTTCTGGCCTGCCAGGTTTCAAAAGAGAGATCAGTCACGAGTCTTATAGGTCTCCCTTTATATGTGAGGGCACGTTTACCCCTTGCTGCTTTCAGAATTTTCTCTTTATCCTTGTATTTTGCCAGTTTCACTATGATATGTCATGCGGATCGATTCAAGTTACGTCTGAAGGGAGTTCTCTGTTCCTCTTGGATTTCAATGCCTTTTTCCTTCCCCAGTTCAGGGAAGTTTTCAGCTATTATTTCTTCAAGTACCCCTTCAGCACCTTTCCCTCTCTCTTCCTCCTCTGGGATACCAATTATGCGTATATTATTTGTTTAGTGTATCACTTAATTCTCTAATTTTCCCCTCATACTCCTGGATTTTTTTATCTCTCTTTTTCTCAGCTTCCTCTTTTTCCATAACTTTATCTTCTAGTTCACCTATTCTCTCCTCTGCCTCTTCAATCCGAGCCGTGGTGGTTTCCATTTTGTTTTGCATTTCATTTAAAGCGTTTTTCAGCTCCTGGTGACTGCTCCTTAGGCCCTTGATCTCTGTAGCAAGAGATTCTCTGCTGTCCTCTATACTGTTTTCAAGCCCAGTGATTAATTTTATGACTATTATTCTAAATTCACTTTCTGTTATATTATTTAAATCCTTTTTGATCAGCTCATTAGCTGTTGTTATTTCCTGGAGATTCTTCTGAGGGGAATTCTTCCGCTTGGTCATTTTGGATAGTCCCTGGCATGGTGAGGACCTGCAGGGCACTTCCCCTGTGCTGTGGTGTATAACTGGAGTTGGTGGGCGGGGCCGCAGTCAGACCTGATGTCTGCCCCCAGCCCACCGCTGGGGCCACAGTCAGACTGGTGTGTGCCTTCTCTTCCCCTCTCCTAGGGGTGGGATTCACTGTGGGGTGGCGTGGACTGTCTGGGCTACTTGCACACTGCCAGGCTTCTGATACTGGGGATCTGGCGTATTAGCTGGGGTGGGTAGGCAAGGTGCACAGGGGCAGGAGGGGCAGGCTTAGCTCGCTTCTCCTTACGTGATCCACTTCAGGAGGGGCCCTGTGGCAGCGGGAGGGAGTCAGATCCGCTGCCGGAGGTTTGGCTCCGCAGAAGCGCAGAGTTGGGTGTTTGCGCAGAGCGAGTAAGTTCCCCGGCAGGAACTGGTTCTCTTCGGGATTTCGGCTGGGGGATGGGCGGGGGAGATGGCGCTGGCGAGCGCCTTTGTTCCCCACCAAACTGAGCTCTGTCGTCCGGGGGCTCAGCAGCTCTCCCTCCCTTTGTCCTCCAGCCTTCCCGCTTTCTGAGCAGAGCTGTTAATTATGACCTCCCAGACGCTAAGTCGCGCTTGCTGTCGGAACACAGTCCGTCAGGCCCCTCCGCTTTTGCAAGCCAGACTCGGGGGCTTCGCTTGGCTGGCGAGCCGCCCCTCCACCCCAGCTCCCTCCCGCCAGTCCGTGGAGCGCGCACCGCCTCGCCGCCCTTCCTACCCTCTTCTGTGGGCCTCTCGTCTGCGCTTGGCTCTGGTGACTCTGTTCTGCTAATCCTCTGGCATTTTTCTGGGTTATTTAGGCAGGTGTAGGTGGAATCTAAGTGATCAGCAGGACGTGCGGTGAGCCCAGTGTCCTCCTACCCTGCCATCTTGCCAAACCATCCAGATGAAGTGCTTTTGCAAAAGCATCAGAATAAATGTCTGTAAATGGCAAAAGACTTACAAATGCCCATGGTTAACAATCTGATGATAGTTCATTATGATAGAATTGTCAAGGAAATTTGGTTATTTCTGTAACATATAACATTATATGATAATTACTCCAATGAGGACTGATGACATTATACCAAGATGTATCCGATTTTTAAGAATTTCACATGATTTCTTGATCAGTTATATCAATAACGTGCATCCATACAATATACCCTAAGAAGGTTTATCATCATTTAACAATATTCCACATATAATTTAACATACCAAATCAGCCTAATTAGTTTAAGATTTCTCTTATACAAGGTGAGAGACAAATCCTTTGAGATTTTCCAAGGACCCTTTGAGAAATATCAAAGTTAGTTTGAGGTCAAAAAGACTCCATTTAGAATTTGATTTTGAGAAGATGTCAAAGGTTTAGACATTTTATTAAAAAGGATCAAATATCATTATGAAATAATACTTTATATATTTAGCCAAAGTGATATAGAAGATGAATAAAGCAAACACAGAAGGCTACATAATTGTGAATAAAACTTAACTTTCTTAATATTGAGAAGACTGGGTTTTCTTGATTAAAGCCCTGATAAAGACAATTTGAAGTATAGTAAATTATTTTGATTAGAAACAAAATCTTTGCTTTCCATGTGAAGTACTTTATTAAAAGGTAAAGAAAGTCTTTTCATAAGTTATTATCAAGAACAGACCAATAATCTAAGAAAATTTTGTCCTTTTAGCATATGAAGGAAAATTTTTAGCTTTAGTTTTACATAAGTACACTATTGATATAATAGCTTCTTTTATTTATTTAATGGTTATTGTTGAGAGAGAGACAGAGAGCAAGCATGAGTATGGGAGTAGCAGAGAAAGAGGGAGACAAAAAATCTGAAGCAGGCTCCAGGCTCTGAGCTGTCAGCAAAGAGCTCGATGCGGGGCTCAAACCCATGAACCATGAGATCATGACACTAGCCAAAGTCAGACGCTTAAGTGACTGAGCCACCCAGGTGCCCTAATAGCTTGTTTTTAAAACCCTTAGTATTTCTAGTAGTTTTAATTATATATATTAATTAGAATTCTTAATCCTGAGAATTCTTAATTTCTAGTAAAAAACAAGAAGTAAACAGTAATAAACTGGAAAATTTATAAATACATTTCATGATTTCTAGAAGTATCTTCTTCCTCATAGTGAATTTTCCAGACTGGCATAAAACATGTTTAATTATAGACTCATATATGTGCTCCTCTATAGAAGCAAGCCAAAGGTAGATAAACCTATGTTTAGTAATTGAGTTTCACTGTTTTATCTTATTTGGAAATGATCTGCATATTCAATGAATATCCATTACTTAACTTATCTCAGTATAACTTCAATGTTTTATCTTACCAAAAAGATTTAGGAAACTGTCTTTAAATAGACATACCATAAAGTATAATTATTGTTAAATTTCTTATTTTATTTATTTATTTATTTATTTATTTATTTTTGAGTATTGTTGATACACAATGTTATCTTAGTTTCAGATGTATAACATAGTGATTTCTCATATCTATACATTATGCTATTCTCACAATTATAGCTACCATATTTTACCATATAATACTCTATTTATAATATCATTGACTATATTTCCTATGCTGCAACTTTTATTCCTATGACTCATTCATTCCATAACTAGAAACCTGTTTATAAACTTTTTCCTTACATCTATTTAATTTACTTGTTCTTAACAATTATGTTTAAATCAGTCATGGAAAATTTTGTGAGTTATTACATAGCTAACAATCATATTAAGTTCTCTTTCTTGCTGATAGATTCTGTAACAGAAATAACATGAGTTTACTTGACTTTTAGTAAACCTAAGTACAATAAAATATTATATTTAATGCTGATAATATTAAAGACATTCCTATTTTAATTAAACCAAACTTGTGTATATAAACCACAATTTCTTTATCCATTCATCAGTTGATGGACATTTAGGCTCTTTCCATAATTTGGCTATTGTTGAGAGTGCTGCTATGAACATTGGGGTACAAGTGCCCCTATGCATCAGTACTCCTGTATCCCTTGGATAAATTCCTAGCAGTGCTATTGCTGGGTCATAGGGTAGGTCTATTTTTAATTTTCTGAGGAACCTCCACACTGCTTTCCAGACTGGCTGCACCAGTTTGCATTCCCACCAACAGTGCAAGAGGGTTCCTACGTGGCAATGAGAAAAAATGAAAAATCGCCTTTTGTAGCAACGTGGATGGAACTGAAGAGTGTGATGCTAAGTGAAATAAGCCATACAGAGAAAGACAGATACCATATGGTTTCACTCTTATGTGGATCCTGAGAAACTTAACAGGAACCCATGGGGGAGGGGAAGGAAAAAAAAAAGAGGTTAGAGTGGGAGACAGCCAAAGCATAAGAGACTGTTAAAAACTGAGAACAAACTGAGGGTTGATGGGGGGGTGGGAGGGAGGAGAGGGTGGGTGATGGGTATTGAGGAGGGCACCTTTTGGGATGAGCACTGGGTGTTGTATGGAAACCAATTTGACAATAAATTTCATATAAAAAAAAACAAACTTAAGAGCTTTATTTACTGAATATTATCCTAGATCATATGAACTTGAAAAACATTTGGGTTACTTCTGTACTTCTGATAGTATACTTGATTTATATAAATTCTTGTTTGTCTTTAAGCCAGTTAAATAGAGCTCTTTATAAATTAATTTTGGCAATATCACCTAGAGGTCAAAAAATATCACACATCTATAACATATATACACAGACATTCATAACTGTGAAGACAGACACAAAAGGAGGTCTTACATCTTTCATTTTAGCTTAGGAGAGAAGGCCTAAAAAAAATAAAACCTTTCTATTAGGCTCTGAATATAAACTTCCAATTTGGCCACCTTCTGACCATAGAGTTAAAAAAATTCTTTCAAATATCTTGCCAGGCTTCAACTGGGGCAAATAGCAAATATTCCTGGAAGTCTTGAATAACCCTTTAGGCATAAGAGGTGTCTTAAAAGAGGGTGCAAAGGATACTATCCTCCCACAATCCAGAGCTACTCTCAAAATAACCAAAAGAAAGAAACAGGCAATTCCCCTGAGAGTAGGTAATAGTTGGTAGGACACTAGCTGCAAATGGAATGTGACCTGAATTTCTCTTCAGCCATAGTTAGCCATAAATGGAGTACGGCCCACATTTCTGTCTGGCCAAATTTGGGAGATCCCCAACCTGACTATTGCCAAGCCAAGATCTCAGGTCACAAAACAAGACAAAAGAAGAAGGCAATGGCTGTCCATGCTAAAGATCAACAACCAATGGCAAAAGTATCTGAAAGCAAAGTCATGAATCACAATTCACAATTTTAATTCTTAAAATGTTTAATACTACCAATCTAAATTTAATAATGAAGGGACACTGTAAATGTTTACCTTTCTTTCTCAACCAGACACTACAGATAGAGTTCTGTGAGAGCTGAATTTGGTAAGAATTCTCACCCTTTTCTGGCTTCTGCCCATTTTTCTAGGATCCCATCTGTAGGCTCTGGAGTGAGTGGGGTGTCCCAGTGGGTGTTATCATGGCCACAAACTGTAGAGGGGGAAAAATAATTCTCCTTCCACTGTTCATGATGTGTGCTTGGCTAG
Source organism: Prionailurus bengalensis (assembly GCF_016509475.1). Taxonomy (NCBI): domain Eukaryota; kingdom Metazoa; phylum Chordata; class Mammalia; order Carnivora; family Felidae; genus Prionailurus; species Prionailurus bengalensis. The sequence continues at coordinate 55,588,915 of NC_057361.1, read as the reverse complement.
ATCCCATTTTTCTCTAGAACACCACCTACCTACATGGATAAGCTTAGTTAGGTTAAAAGTTCTCCATTGTGGCCATTGAAATTAAAGGATATTTTACTACGTTTAACATACTTGTTCATCCTTTGAATACAATTTCATTCATCTGAGGCCTAATACTGGACCCAGTCCAGCTTAAGTCAGCCTCAGTCTGACCCCATCTAGTCTGGTTTCCAAGTCAGTCTCAGTATGATGCTGGACCCAGGCTGGTTTCTACATTAGACTCAGTCCAGGAAAATAAATGTTCAAAGTCTGAAATCCCTCAATGCAAAGGCTGCAGAGCTAGGATCCAAGAAGAACTTACCCACAACCTCCAGAGGCAGCAAGAAAGCAGCAAGCTCAGGGGACTCAGTGGGTACCTTTGTGTGGTTGCTTGTTCCTGGAGGTCTTTGGGGGTGGGTTTCCTCTTCAAATCCCATTTCTGTCACAAGAACTGTTAAAAGATAAACTGAGGCATATTAATAACTTTATGTGTATTTGAGTAAAAGTCAATTCAAATCAGACATCATCCAATCTAGAAGATAGAAAGGAGCTCAGGGCAGCTGTACAAAATAACAGACATTCATGGGCAGAAGGAAGTGGGAACAAGGAAGTTATATTGGCAAAAAAAGCATGTTGGTTATGACAAGGTTACTTCCCTTTAAAGGATGGCGGAGGTTTATTAGGCAGATTTCCTATTACAAGGTTACTTCACTTTAAAGGATGACAGAGGTTTATTAGGCAAATTTCCTAACTAGTGCTGTTAAGGTAATTCCTGATTGTTTAAAAATTCCATTTCTTTGAGAGCCAAAACTGTAATTAAGTCTCACTTTGTTAACATGGACTTACTAACTTAAAATTCTTAATAACTCAAAATTATATAGAATACAGACAAGAGAACTAATAAATCATGACTAAAAGCATGAAACCCAAAAATAATAGAAAAATTTAACAATAAGCATTTTTATTGCTCGGAATTAAAGTAAGGCAATAAATGTTTCACTCTTCTGGCTATTCTTCAGGCTATTCTTACCTGGTTAGGTAGTTCAATTTTTATTATTCTTCCCACCCCATTTATTTTTTGATTCATTCCTTTTTTTTTTTAATTAGAAATTTATTGTCAAATTGGTTTCCATAAAACACCCAGTGCTCATCCCAACAGGAGCCCTCCTCAATGCCCATCACCCACTTGATTCATTCCTTTTTTAGAGCATATTGTGGTCTCCCTCTACTGGGGAAACTGTCATCTCAGAAAAAAAAATATGTGCATTCTAAGTTCAGGCAGTTTGGCCATACTTCCATATTTGTCCACCTTTTGAATTCTTGTTCATCTATTAGATTTATGTTCTGTGTCCACTGAAGCCAAATCTCATCTTACCCAAAACAGGTAATCACTTCCTCTTCTCTACTAGTTCTATACTTCACACAATTTCTATTATTGGGCATTTCCTATTGTGATATAATTACTTCTGGGATTATATGACATGATTGTTTTCTTTTTTTTTTAATGTTTATTTATTTTTGGGACAGAGAGAGACAGAGCATGAACGGGGGAGGGGCAGAGAGAGAGGGAGACACAGAATCGGAAACAGGCTCCAGTCTCTGAGCCATCAGCCCAGAGTCCCATGCGGGGCTCGAACTCACGGACCGCGAGATCGTGACCTGGCCGAAGTCGGACGCTTAACCGACTGCGCCACCCAGGCGCCCCAGACATGATTGTTTTCTAATGTCTCTGCTGTTTCATTATTGGTACACAGAAATACAGTAGGTTTCTGTACATTGATTTTGTATCCTGTGACTTTACAGAATTTATCAGTTCTAGCAGTTTTCTGTGAGAGTGTTTTGGGTTTTCTACCTGGAGTATCATGTCATCTGCAAATACTGAGAATTTGACTTCTTCCTGGCCCATTTGGATGCCATTTATTTCTGTTTGTTGTTGCTGAGACTTCCAGGATTATGTTAAATGACAGTAATGAGAGTGGACATCCCTGTCTTGTTCCTGACTGAAGAGGAATAGCTCTCAGGTTTTCCACATTGAGGATGATACTAGATGTGGGTTTTTCATATATGGCATTAATTATGTTGAAGTATGTCCCATCTGAACTTACTTTGTTGAGGGTTTTTATCATGAATGAATGTTGTACTATGTAAAACACTTTTTCTGCATTTATTGAAAGGATCATATGGTTCTTACCTTTCTTTTATTAACGTGATGTATCACATTGATTGATTTGCAAATATAGACCTACCCTTGCAACCTAGGAATAAATCCCACTTGATGGTATTGAATGAGTTTTTTAAATATATTGTTGGACTTGATTTGCTAGTATTTTATTGACAATTATTGCATCTATGTTCATCAGAGATATTGGCCTGTTGTTCTCTTTTTTAATGGAGTCATTATCTGGTTTTAGTATCACCCTAATGCTGGCCTCATAGAATTTGGAAGTTTTTCTTCCATTTCTGTACTTTTTCTTTGGGATAATTTGAGAAGAATCAGTGTAACTCTTCTTTAAATGTTTAGGAGAATTTTCCTCTGAAGCCATCTGGCCATGAAGTTTTTTGGCAGCTTTTTCATTATTGATTCAATTTCTGGTTATTGGTTTATTCAAGTTTTCTATGTCTGTTTCCATTTGATTTTATATATATATATATATATATATATATATATATATATACATATATATATATATATATATATATTAGGAATTTATTTCTTCCAGGATGTCCAATTTGTTAGCATATAGTTTTTAATAATTTTCTTTCATAATTGTTTGTATTTCCATGGTGCTAGTTTGTATTTCTTCTCTCTCATTTGTGATATTATTTATTTGGACCCTTCTCTGGTCTTTTGTGTAAGTCTGGTTTGAGGTTTATCATTTTGTTTATTCAGAGAACTATCTCATAATACATTTATTTGTTCTATTGTTTTTTAGTTTCTATATCATTTATTTCTGTTGTAATTTTTATTATTTCTTTCATTCCACTGGATTTAGGCTTTATTTGTTTTTCTTTTTCTAGCTCATTTAGGTGTAATGGTGGGTTGTGTATTTTAGATTTTTCTTACTTCTTGAGGTGGGCCTGTATTGCTTTATCCTTTCATCTTAGGACCACTTTTGCTCCATCCCAAATGTTTTAGAATGTTGTGTTTTCATTTTCATTTGTTTCCATGTATTCTCTTATTTCTTATTTGATTTCTTTGTTGACCAATTCATTGTTTAGTAGCAGGTTGTTTAACCTCCACATATTTGTGGTATTTCCAAAACTTTCTTGTTCTTGACTTCTAGTTTCATACTGTTGTAGTCAGAAAACATGATGGTATGATTTCAATCATTTTGTATTTGTTGAGGCCCGTTTTGTGAACTAATATGTGCTCTATTCTGGAGAATGTTCCATATGCACTTGAAAAGAATGTGTATTCTTCTGGTTTAGGATGGAATGTACTGTATATATCTGTTAAATCAATCTGGTGCAGTGTGTCATTCAAAGCCATTGTTTCCTTGTTGATTTTCCATGTAGATGATCTATTGTTTTGAAGTGCGGTGTTAACTGCTAGGAATTTACCCAAGGGATACAGGAGTGCTGATGCATAGGGGAACTTGTACCCCAATGTTTATGGCAGCACTTTCAACAATAGCCAAATTATGGAAAGAGCCTAAATGTCCATCAACTGATAAATGGATAAAGAAATTGTGGTTTATATCCACAATGGAATACTATGTGGCAATGAGAACGAATGAAGTATGGCCTTTTGTAGCAACGTGGATGGAACTGGAGAGTGTTCTGCTAAGTGAAATAAGTCATACAGAGAGGGACAGATACCATATGTTTTCACTCTTATGTGGATGCTGAGAAACTTAACAGAAGTCCATGGGGGAGAGGAAAAAAAAAAGAGGTTAGAGAGGGAGGGAGCCAAAGCATAAGAGACTCTTAAAAACTGAGAACAATCTGAAGATTGATGGGGAGTGGGAGGGAGGGGAGGGTGGGTGCTGGGTATCGAGGAGGGCACCTGTTGGGATGAGCACTGGGTTGTTGTATGGAAACAAATTTGACGATAAATTTCATATTAAAAAAAAAAAGAATGAAGTGGGGTGTTAAAATTCCCTACAATTGGGGCGCCTGGGTGGCGCAGTCGGTTAAGCGTCCGACTTCAGCCAGGTCACGATCTCGCGGTCCGTGAGTTCGAGCCCCGTGTCAGGCTCTGGGCTGATGGCTCAGAGCCTGGAGCCTGTTTCCGATTCTGTGTCTCCCTCTCTCTCTGCCCCTCCCCCGTTCATGCTCTGTCTCTCTCTGTCCCAAAAATAAATAAACGTTGAAAAAAAAATTAAAAAAATAAAAAATAAAAATAAAATCCCCTTCAATTATTGTATTATTATCAGTGAGTTTATGTTTGTTATTGTTATACAAATTTGTGAACTTCCTTGTTGGGTGCATAAATATTTACAGTCGTTATATCTTGGTGGATTTTCCCCTTTATTACTGTATAGTGCCCTTCTTTGTCTCTTGTTACAGTCTTTGTTTTAAAGTCTATTTTGTCTGATTTAAGTATTGCTACTCTGGCTTACTTTGACATCCATTTGCATAATAAATATTGCTCCATCACTCACTTTCAACGTTTATTTATTTTTGGGACAGAGAGAGACAGAGCATGAACGGGGGAGGGGCAGAGAGAGAGGGAGACACAGAATCGGAAGCAGGCTCCAGGCTCTGAGCCATCAGCCCAGAGCCTGACGCAGGGCTCGAACTCACGGACCGCGAGATCGTGACCTGGTTGAAGTCGGACGCTTAACCAACTGCGCCACCCAGGCGCCCCGCACTCACTTTCAATTTGCAGGTGTCTTTAGACATAAATTGAATATCTTGTAGGCAGCATATAGATGGTCTTTTTTAAATCAATTCTGACACTATGTCTTTTGATTGTAGAGTTTAGTCTATTAATATTCAAAGTGATTATTGATAGATATGTATTTTTTTTGTATTTTATTACTTGTTTGTCACTAGGTCTGGAGATTTCTCTGATATTTTCTTTGTCACTTTTTGTCTCTCCTTTGCACTTGCAGAGTCCCCTTTAATACATTTTACAGGGCTGGTTTAGTGATCACAAACATTTCTGCTTGTCTGGGGAACTCATTATCTCTCCTATTCTGAATGATAGCCTTGATCCTTGATGTGTATAGTGTTCTTCGCTGCAGATTTTTCCCACTCAGTACTTTGAATATATCATGCCCCTCCCTTCCGGCTTGCCAAGTTTCCTTTGAGTAATCTGCAGCTAGCCTTATGGGTCTTCCTTTGTAAATTAAGAACTTCTTTTGTCTTATTGTTTTTTAAGGTTTTTTTCGTCACTATATTTTGCCACTGTAATTACAATATATCTTTGTGTTGGTCTGATTTTCTTGATTTTTATGGGAATTCTCTGTGCCTCCTGGATCTGGATGTTCCCAAGATTAGGGCAGTTTTTGGCTATGGTTTCCTCACATAAATTTTCTGCCCCTTATTTCTCCTTCTTTTGGGACTGCTAAAATACAAATGTTATTACATTTGATGGAGTCACTGAGTTTCCTATGTCTGTTCTTGATTTCATAATTCTCTCTCTTTTGTTCAGCTTCATTATTTTCCATTATTTTGTCCTGTATATAACTTATTTGTTCTTGTTCTTCCAACTTTGTGTTCATTGCATCAAGTCTGTTTCCAATTTTAGTTAGTGCCTTTTTCTCTTCTGACTCTTTTTTAATGCTTTCATCTCTGCAATAAAGGCCTCCCTGAAGACTTCCATTCTTTTTTCAAGGCCAGTGAGTATCGTTATGATTAAATCTCCACTAGGCAAGTTACTTATCTTTTTTTGCTTAGATCTCTTGACATGGCCTTATCTGTTTCATTTGTGATAAATCCCTCTGTCTTCACATTTTTTCTAAGTCTCTGTCTTCTTCTCTGTGTTAGATGAGCCAGTCATGTTTCCTGCTCCTGGGAGTAATGACTTTGGGAAGCAGAGGTCATATACTATCCATGGCCTGGAGGTTCAGGGAGTGTCTCTGTTGTGTGCTTCATGTGTTCTATTGTGGTTTATCTGCTCCATCCTTCATTAAAGTCATTTGCAGAGGCTCTTTTTGCCTGCACTGGACAGTTTTTTATTTGAATGTGGCAAGTTTTAACTAGGTGTGCTCTGGTCTCCTTGTGACATGAGACTTGACACCACTTGGACTAGAACTTAAAACCTGGAGAACTCTCAGGTCCAGAGTCATGCTGTGGTCAGGGTTTTGTGCTGCTCTTCTTGAGGAGGGGCCCACCACACTGGAACTGAGGCAAACATGACTGAGAAATGCAGTCCCACTGGAGTGCAGGGGGGTGGCACTCAAGGTAAGCTAGTTAGGGAGCTAGTGTTGGTGCTGCACTATTTCTTACAGATGGCTCTATGTTTATGCTGAGGGGGCAGGGGAGAAAAATGGTGCTGGTCAGCTCCCCTGTTCCAGCATAGGCATCTCTGTGAATGCTGCCTATGAGAGATGCACTCTGAATAATCTCCTTCATGCGTGCCACTGGTATTTTTCAGATCATTCTTTCCAAGCTTTCTGCCCTCAGCCAGCTGTCTTCCTTCACTCCAGGAGCAGTGCAATGTCCTCCAGGCTCATACTAGCCAAGCCCACTGTCATTTAAAACTCTAGGCTTTAGGCCACACTGGTTGCAAGAACTCACAAAATTCAGCCCCTCTCATTTACCAAGCCAGTCGCTTTGGATTATGTTCTCATGTATTCCCATGTGTGCTCCTCTCTCACATGCCCATCTCTGTGACCATGGCTCCCTCTCCTCCATAGTACCCATGATCCCCTTGTCCCTTAAACCATGACTCCGCACTTCCTACCTACTTTGAGGTGGCCTCTTTCTTCCCTTTACTTGTGGAGTTTTTTCTATCAGTCTTTAGGTCAATTTCTGGGTTAAGATGACTTGATAATTATCTAGTTGTATTCGTGGGCCTAGGGTCTTCCTACTTACCACCATCTTCCTCTGTTTCCAGGTGCTTTTTAAATTGATGTTTCTTTGTTGTGTCACAGGCAAAATTATTAGTGTGCTGTCTTTTTAAGAGTGTGGTCTGGTTTCCTGTAGCCCTCTGGCTGTCTGAGTAAAGGCCCACTTATTTTTTTTCTTATTTATTTATTATTTTAATATGAAATTTATTGTCAAGTTGGTTTCCATACAACACCCATTGCTCATGCCAATAGGTGCACTCCTCAATACCCATCACCCACCCCTCCCTCCCTCCCACCCCCATAAACCCTCTGTTCTCAGTTTTTAAGAGTCTCTTATGCTTTGGCTCTCTCCCTCCCTAACATTTTTTTTCCTTCCCCTCCCCCATTGTCTTCTGTTAAGTTTCTCAGAATCCACATAAGAGTGAAAACATATGGTATCGGTCTTTCTCTGTATGGCTTATTTCACTTAGCATCACACCCTCCAGTTCCATCCACGTTGCTACAAAAGGCCATATTTCATTCTTTCTCATTGCCACGTAGTATTCCATTGTGTATATAAACCACAATTTCTGTATCCATTCGTCCATTGATGGACATTTAGGCTCTTTCCATAACTTGGCTATTGTTGAAAGTGTTACTATAAACATTGGGGTACAAGTTCCCCTATGAATCAGCACTCCTGTATCCCTTGGGTAAATTCCTATCAGTGCTATTGCTGGGTCATAGGGTAGATCTATTGTTTTTATGAAATTTATTGTCAAATTGGTTTCCATACCATACCCAGTGCTCATCCCAAAAGGTGCCCTCCTCAATACCCATTGCCCACCTCCCCTCCCAAACCCCATAGACCCTCAGTTTGTTCTCAGTTTTTAGGGGTCTCTTATGTTTTGGATCCCTCCCTCTCTAACCATTTTTTCCTTCCCTTCCCCCATGGTCCTCTCTTAAGTTTCTCAGGATCCACATAGGAATGAAAACATATGGAATCTGTCCTTCTCTGTCTAACTTATTTCACTCAGCATAATACTCTCCAGTTCCATCCACGTTGCTACAAATGGGCAGATTTCATTCTTTCTCATTGCCAAGTAGTATTCCATTGTATGTATAAACCACATCTTCTTTATCCATTCTTCAGTTGATGGACATTTAGGCTCTTTCCATAATTTGGCTATTGTTGAAAGTGCTGCTATAAACATTGGGGTACAAGTACCCCTGTGCATCAGCACTCCTGTATCCCTTGGGTAAATTCCTAGCAGTGCTATTGCTGGGTCATAGGGTAGGTCTATTTTTAATTTTCTGAGGAACCTCCACACTGTTTTCCAGAGTGTCTGAACAAGTTTGAATTCCCACCAACAGTGCAAGAGGGTTCCCATTTCTCCACATCCTCTCCAGCATCTATAGTCTCCTGTTTTGTTCATTTTAGCCACTCTGACTGGCGTGAGGTGGTATTTCAGTGTGGTTTTGATTTGTATTTCCCTGATGAGGAGCGACGTTGAGCATCTTTTCATGTGCCTGTTGGCCATCTGGATGTCTTCTGTAGAGAAGTGTCTATTCATGTTTTCTGCCCATTTCTTCACTGGATTATTTGTTTTCCAGGTGTGGAGTTTGGTGAGTTCTTTATAGATTTTGGATACTAGCCCTTTGTCCGATATGTCATTTGCAAATATCTTTTCCCATTCCATTGGTTGTCTTTTAGTTTTGGTGATTGTTTCCTTTCCAGTGCAGAAGCTTTTTATCTTCATGACGTCTCAATAGTTCATTTTTGCTTTTAATTTTCTTGCCTTTGGGGATGTGTCAAGTAAGAAATTGCTGAAGCTGAGATCAGAGAGGTTTTTCCCTGCTTTCTCCTCTAGGGTTTTGATGGTTTCCTGTCTGACATTCAGGTCCTTTATCCATTTTGACTTTGTTTTTGTGAATGGTGTAAGAAAGTGGTCTAGTTTCATTCTTCTGCAAGTTGCTGTCCAGTTCTCCCAGCACCATTTCTTAAAAAGACTCTCTTTTTTTTCCATTGGATATTCTTTCCTGCTTTGTCAAAGATTAGTTGGCTATACACTTGTGGGTCCAATTCTGGAGTCCCTATTCTATTCCATTGGTCTATGTGTCTGTTTTTGTGCCAATACCGTGTTGTGTTGATGACTATAGCTTTGTAGTAGAGGCTAATGTCTGGGATTTTGATGACTCCCGCTTTGGTCTTCTTCTTCAATATTACTTTGGCTATCCAGGGTCTTTTGTGGTTGCATACAAATTTTAGGATTGCTTGTTCTAGCTTTGAGAAGAATGCTGGTGCAATTTTGGTTGGGATTGCATTGAATGTGTAGATAGCTTTGGGTAGTATTGGCATTTTAACAACGTTTATTCTTCGAATCCATGAGCACGGAATGTTTTTCCATTTATTTCTATCTTCTTCAATTTCCTTCATTAGCTTTCTATAGTTTTCAGCATACAGATCTTTTACATCTTTGGTTAGGTTTATCCCTAGGTATTTTATGCTTCTTGGTGCAATTGTGAGTGGGATCAGTTTCTTTATTTGTCTTTCTGTTGCTTCATTGTTAGTGTATAATAATGCAACTGATTTCTGTACATTAATTTTGTATCCTGCGACTTCTTTGAATTTTTGTATCATTTCGAGCATGTCCACTCTCACCGCTGTTGGTTAACATAGTGTTGGAAGTTCTAGAATCAGCAATCAGGCAACAGAAGAAATCAAAGGCATCAAAATTGGCAATGATGAAGTCAAACTTTCACTTTTTGCAGATGACATGATTTTATACATGGAAAACTTAAAGTTTTCTGTGGATGTGTGTTCCTCACTCTTCCCCCTTCCTCCTGGGGGAAATGCCTCAGGGTTGTGTACCTTCTCCCAGTCTTGCAAATGCAAGTCAGCTGTAGTAGGCAACCCATCCTTTATCTTTGTTCTTAGCTGTCCCCAGATGTCCAATTACACAGTTTCCTTCATGGATAAAAGTGAAGCAGTGCACCTGCTCCTGTGCAGGACTATGTAGTGCTGGGTTTACCTCAGTCGGGAAGACCTAATACTATTAGGCTTTCCCCATTGTGGTGTCCTAAAAACTGTGTAGTGTAATAATAGGTGTGAATTGTTACTGCCTATGAATTTTAGGGTCTGTTTTCACTCAGAATCATTTTATTTTCATCATAGTTTGGTGGAGAATGGGTTTCAACATAAATCTTTCAACCTCAGTAGATTCATGCCTACTAAGAGACAAGAAAGTTATTTTATAGATAGCTGACCTTTTGGGCACTTTGACAAACTATGGTCTACTGCTTGTTATTGAAAATAAAATTTTATTGAAGTAAAGCTTCACCAATTATTTTCCTTATATGGCTTTTTTTTAAATAATTCTTTTTGAAATTTATTTTGAGAGAGAGAGTGAAAAGGTGAATGAGTGGGGGAGGGCAGAGAGAGATGGGTAGAATCTTAAGCAGGCTCCTCACTGTCAGTGTGCAGCCTGATGCAGGGCTCAATCCCACAAGCCATGAGATAATGACCTGAGCTGAAATCAAGAGTCAGATGCTTAACAAACTGAGTCACCCAGGCACCCCTGTCTCTGGCTGTTTTTGCCGTACAGTGGCAGAATTGAATTGCTGCAATAGAAACTTTGTAGCTGGAAAAATCTAATGTAATTGTTCTCTGGTCCTTTATACAAAAACTTTGCTGAACCCTTTCCTGATACCAGGTGTTTGAATCAAGTGGCCACGGCTATGCTGTAGGTTACTTGCTGCCATTCTTTCACTCAGGTGGTATAATGGTCCTCCATTTATGGTTTATAATCCATTTTCTTATTTAGATATAATTCATATATTTTCAATTCCTCTGTTACATATATATATATATATATATATATATATATATATATATATATAAATTTTTACCTTCTAAATCATACCAATGTGAAGTCTTAAATAGGATGTGTTAGAATAATAATAGAACTCCAATTTTGAAGTGATTTCTTATCATAGAATTTTATTCACAAATATATAACCATTCTTCTATGCAGACTTTTCTTAGTTACTTCATTTTCCTCAGAGTGTCAACTTGTAGTATCACCTTCAAGGGGTGGTTTAGATTTAAAATTAAAGCCTTAAAAAACTGTTTTTGCAGCCATTCATTCATGGTTCTAGAATCATTTTACTTAGCTGTCTCTACTGACTGACTTACCATTACTAATTGATTTTATCAATCAATCTCTGGTAAGTCCAAGGGCAGTCATCAATCTATTGAGTTTTCATCTTCTTTAGTCTTAACTAAAGAAATGACAATTCAAGTTCTCAGATAGTCTTTTGTAAATTCTTTCTCCTTTTCTATAAACCTCCCTGCTATAGATTCAGCTATTATTGGTTATTGTCCTCTTCGTCACTACTGAACATGTCTTTGTTGTTGTACTTTACTACTAAAATAGGAATGTGTTAGATTTGTGCTATAATTTTCTGTTATTTTGTTCCATTTTAGCCCACTCTACCCCCACATTGTGTGCTCTCTTCAAGATGAATGTAGAGAATGACTTAAACATTTCAAAGTGACTTAATGCCTTCTTTTTTTTATTATTGAGGCAAAATTCACCTAATGTAAAATTTACCATTTAAAAGTAAGCAGTTTAGTTGCATTTAGTAACTTTTCAATGTTGTTTTTCTGGTTCTAAAACATTTCAGTACCCTAAAAGGAAACCCAATACCCATTAAGCACTTATTCCCCATTTCCCCCTTCTCTCTGCTCCTGGTACCCTCATATATGTTTTCTGTCTGTATCGATTTGCTTATTCTTCATATTATATATTTAGGAATTCTATATTTATGGAATTTTATAATATATAATCTTTTGTCTGGATTCTTAGCATGGTTTTGAGTTTCATCTATGTTGTAGCATATATACATTTTTCATGTTTTTTGTGACTGATTAATATTCTCTTGATGGATATTTGGGATGATTTTATCATTTAGCTGTTGTCAATAGTGTGGCTATAAACATGCATGTGCATGTACTTGTTTGAATACCTGTTTCCAATTCTTTGGTTATATGACTAGGAGTAGAATTTCTGGGTCACATGGTACTTCTGTAACTTTTTGAGGAAAGTTAAACTGTTTTCTTCAGCAGCTGAGCCATTCCCACTAGCAACATGCAAGTGTTCTGACTTTTTTGCATCCTTGCCAACACTTGAAATTTTCTGTCTTTTTAAAATTATTATAGTCATCACTTTATGTCTGAAATAACATCTCATTTTGGTTTTAATTTGCATTTCTCTAATGATTAATAATTTGTGTATTTTTTTCATGTGCTTGTTCGCCATTTGTATGTGGTCTTTACTGATGTATTCTTGTACAGATTTCTTCTTTTCTATCACAAATGAAGGGAATGGGGTGCATATAAATACAGTAATTATAAGAAAAATCATACTGGTAGTAAATTCTGAGCTTTCATGTCAGTGGCTTTACAACTTGCCATGAACAATGTACTTAGAGGTTATTTTAATGCACGTTGGCTAAAACTTTGGCATAACTTTTTAAAATTGCTTTCTCCCATATTCATTAGAGCCTACCACTCAGGCATATAATAATAATTATTTTGATTCTTTCCAAGGAATTTGCAATATTCAGCGTATGTGGTGATTCTTTGCTTGGTTCAATTAGTTGTTTCTGTGGTATGGATTTCAAGGCTGAAGCCTCAGGGGCAAGGAATTTTTTTAGTCGAGTGAGTCTGGCAGAATATTAATCATCTAAATGTCAGCTGTGGCTTTGTTATTCTTCATAATAATATTCATGAATTTGGGAATTCTTAAAAGCTATCTGCAGAGCCACATTACAGTTTTCATGGGTTCTAGGCACTTTTTTTTCATTGGACACCTTTTCCATTAAAATTTTAAAAGTTCTATTTTATGACTGTTTTGGCATAAAGGCAAATATTATAGAGACTGAATTATATTAATATTTTCTTTTGATTTAAAAAATAAATTATTTCTTGAGCCTCTGAAAGCATAATGGGCCCTAGGCATTGTGCTTACCGTGTGCACTGGATGTCAGCCCTGGATATTTGGATACATCCCTACTGATATCATATAGTCCTTTGTGATTTTCACTGTCATTGGCATATGATTTCTTAACAGTTGTAGTGGTTACTTCCTGATAAAAATGACCTCTCTACAACTACTTTGAAATATCTGTCTTATATAACTCAGGTTATATTAAACTTGTGTTTTTGCCTCAATTTAATCATGGACTTTACAATTTCTCCTTGTTCCTTTTTATTTTTATCTTCCACTTCATACTGTGCTTGGTACCATTTAAGCTCTCAACTATTGGAAAGCCTTTCTCAAATAAGGCCTTTGGCTTGGCATAGCAGTTTTTGGCTCAGTATGTTCCAGAAGGTTAAAGTCAGTGTCCATTTGATCTCCACTTATAGCATTGAGGAGACAGGAACACGGGCTGATAAAGAAAACTTCACACAAGTGACATTTTAAATAGTGAAAAAATTGAAGAAATAAAAATGTCTATGAGTGTGTTATAAATTCACACAATGAAATGCTACACAAAACAATTACAATGAATTAACTATTACGAGAGTTGGTAAACTTTTCCTGTAAGGAACCAGATGGTAAATAGTTGAAGTGTTGAGAGCCATATCATCTGTCTCAGCTCCACTGCTATTGTGAGAAAGCAGCCATAAACAATATGTCATCTAATGAGAGTGTTCCAATGGCTATGTTCTAATAAAACTGTGTTTATAAAAACAGGCAGCAGATTGATTTGGGACCAAGCATGATAATTTTCTGACTCTTGAACTAAAGTAGGATATATCAACATGTATAAATATCAGAAAAATAATTTGAATAAACAAATTAAGTTGTAGAAAGATTCATACGTCTTATTAACATTTGGATAAAGATTAAAGATGCAAAAAACAACATAATATTTATAGATATGTATGTGTGCACATGTGTACACATGGGAATGATAAGCATTGTATCATGATAGTGATTATCTCTGAAGAGGGAGGGATGGGTACACAGTGAGTCAATGTAATTACAGTGTTTAATTTCTTTATAAAAGTGATTTGATAGACATATGGCATAATATGATATGATTAGTACATTGGTTTTTGCTATATTTTTTTCTCTTTGTGTCTTTATGTGTGAAGAATTTTACAATTTAAAAAACACTGTGGGGGGTGCCTGAGTGACTCAGTTGGCTAAGCATCTGACTCTTGATTTCGGCTCAGGTCATGATCTCATGGTTCATGAGATCGAGCCCCACGTCAGGCTCTGCATGGACAGCGTGGTCAGCACAGAGCCTGCTTGGGATTCTCTATATATCTCTCTGCCTCTCCCCTACTTGCTCTCTCTCTCTCTCTCTTTCTCTTGAAATAAATAAGCAAACATTAAAAAAAAACACTGTATAAGCCAATCAATGCATGTTTGCAAGGTGAATTTGACTCAGATACTGTCACTTTGCCACCTCTGCTGTTGATGCATGCAAGAATTGTTAAGGAATATCAGCATGGTGGAAAATGATAAATCTTTATGTCAATAAATTAGAATCTACTGCATTTATGTCTGGAGACTTTTAATGTAATAGCAGTTTATGATAGATCATCTGGATATTAATCAAGATGGTTTTTGTCAATGTATAATATTTCATTCTTTACAAAATTGTTGTGTAACTCCTTGACAACATATATATATTACAATTATAACTTTGTTTTCTAGCCTATTTCATTTTATTTTTATTTCCTCTGTGGTTTTGTGGACTCTTAAAAAGGTACAGTTTGTTCCAGTTAGATCTAGTTATTTAATAAACTAATTAACCGCCTCTCCTCATCATGGAAGCCTTTACTTAGACTTGCCTCTGGCCACATCAGAACTATCCTATTAAACCTGGCATATATTGTGACTTTTTAAATAATATGATGCTTCATAACCATTGTTTTTCTTGTTGCAAGATCAAGGCTGGCATGCTTTTCTGTTGACCTTGAACTTGCTTGGTGAGTTATGAAACAAACCCTATATTGAGCTCCATGAAGACAGAAATTTTGTTTTATTTACTGCTATATTCTTAGAACCTTGATATAGTGTTTTGCATGGAAAAATTACTTCAGAAACAGGTATTGAATAAATAAATGAATTATGCTATTCTTCTCAGAGGGAATAGTTCTGTATGGTTTCTGGGGAGATGTGGGATTATTCCAAAGGCAGCTTTAGATACCACAGTGACAGAGAGGAAACTCAAAGCTCTGAGTTTGTGATTAGTTTGGAGTTTCACCCTGGTTCCCTTTTTATTTCTTACTTTAGTATAATTTTACTTATCATATCCTATTTCCTGTTTATTTTTTTTCATATGCAACATGCATGTATCAGATTCTATGTAATATGCTATTTTATTACCTTACCCAATTTCATGTGTAAATATGTTTTATAAACCTTTATATTTACATGCCACCTTTTTGGTTTCTTTACTTAATTGAAACTTGTTTGTGGGACTTTGCAAACTTTGTTTTTAATTTATATGCATATATCTATGCTGTTATTATTTCAATGTTGTGTTAGTACATTACTCTTTATAATTGTCACTCTTTATGGTACAGTGCCATAGTCATTGTCAGTTGAGTTATTGAAAGATTAAAAAAAGAAATTGTTTCTCTTCCTGAAAGTTCTGAAAATGTATTACCCATATGTGTTGGAGATCTTCAAGACTACCTCTAGGTTTGCTCATTTGTTAGAATAACTCATAGGACTGAGCATATAGTCATTTTCATGGCTATGATTTATTATAGTCAAAGGATACAAAGCAAAATTAGCAAAGGGTAAAGGTACATTGAGTGAAGTCTGGAGTAAAACAGGCATAAGTTTCTAAGAGTCCTCTCCCAGTGGAGTCACACAGGATACACCTAATTCTTCCCTTATGGAATTTTGACCACGTGTGTGAAGTGTTGTCTACCATAGGAGCTCATTACAGACTAAGTGACTAAGGTTTTTACTGATGTCGGATCATGCAGGCATCCTCTGCCCAGGATGTACCAAAATTCTAGACTACAAGAGGAAAGCAATGTTCAGCAAAAGCCACAGTGTTTGCATAGGTAGTCTAGGTTCTATTGAGATGTTCTCAATATGGTCCCAGCAATAGTCCATAGTACCATTTCTAGTATTCACTGTCGTCTCTTTTAGTCACTGTCTCAGATGTGAATGGGCCCCTGCCATCACCAAGCACCAATTTCCCAAAGTTGAAGAAATCCAAATTTATTTTGTTGTCACTTGGTGTCTTTTTCCCCTCCCAGATATCTTCAGTTAAAAGCCTTTACCACTAAGCATAGCATCATACTTCTTGTAATGAGCTTCACTCTTTAACTAATGTGAAGGTTCCTTTTATTACCTCCTATCCCGCAATGCAGCTTATTGATTTTATATTTAGTAAAGTTTTACACATACAATATGTTTTCTTTTCTTTTTTAAGTTTCTACTGAGGCCTAGCATTGGGCAATTTCTCCTTGCAGTCTGGTTATATGCTAGAGATAGGGTATGATTCCAAAAGGTATTAATGTATCTTCTTCTTTACTCTAAGCACCATGGGGTCTTGGAGAATCTTCATGGAGAGCCCAGATTTCCATAGCAAAAGAGGTTTTCAAGTCTTAATCCAGGATAAAAGAACTCACAGAGAATGCTTGCTCTATAAAGGTTAACATAGAAGGTAAGAGGCCACAAACCATGCCCAACTATTAATATGGAGAAACTAATCAATTGAAATCAAACATAACTTTACAACTACATAATTGTTCTCCAGTTTTTTATTTTTTCACCACAAATTATCAAGTAGAGAATGGATAATTTATCCTAAGATTTTATATCATAAATTTCTAAAATAATGATTCTGTTTACCAATAAAATATCCATCTATCCCCAAATTAAACCATCTGGGGAAAATATTTTATTCCTTTTAACTAATAATTGCATACTTGTCCCTAGCCCACTGTATAGTAATACTTTATCTTCATGTTTGACTCCTACACTACACTACATGTTCTTAAGAATTTGAATAATCCTTTATCATCTACATTTGTATAACACCTATGTCATCATGCTCTTACAAGAATTCCTCGGGGTATCATGGCCTGGAATATTGTTGTTTGTGTCCTAGGTCCTGTGTCAGCACCATCTAAAACATGGAATAGGCACTCTTTTTTTAATGTTTTATTAATTTTTGAGACAGAGAGAGACAGAGCATGAGCAGGGGAGGGGTAGAGAGAGCAAGACACAGAATCCGAAGCAGGCTCCATGCTCTGAGATATCAGCACAGAGCCTGACGCGGGGCTTGAACTCACAAACCACGAGATCATGACCTGAGCCGAAGTCGGACACTTAACTGACTGAGCCACCCAGGTGCCCCTGGAATAGGCACTCTTATACTTCAGTCAGCTGAATAAATGTCATCAACATTTGGGAAACCATGTAGGAACATTAGGGGAAAGGGACAATGTCAGGACTGAGGGGCTCTTTGCCCAGGGCCCAGTTGTGGTCATCGTCTCAAGGACTGTCCAGATCCATAGGCACTTGTCTTCATTTGTAAGTCTTCCAAGCTGGGCCCTTACCTCTCTAATTGCTTTTCTCTTAGCAACACCATGTTGTCACTATCTTCATTTTCTTTCCCTCTTTTGGCTTTTCTTTTCCTGGCCAGAATGCACCTCTGGTTTCTTTTAGGACCTCCGTTGACGTCAACATAAGTCTCAGCCATTGACCCTCTTTATGAGCTGTTGTATCCCCATTGGGAAAGAGTCAGTCCCAGCAACCATAAATATCATATTTCATTGATTCAGAGAATCACACATTTTTCACATTTCACATTTATTAAATTGAGATTTTTCTCATACTTGATGGTATGTCACTGTATAACTGGCAGGTGTATTTTTCTTTGTTAATAATACAACAATAATGGAAGAAATTACATTTAAATGTATCTTAGATTTGAAGTAGCAGTAATTTTACAAAGTATATGAAGGCATAATGGTAACCTTCACATACAGAAATTTTGTTTACATGTAGTCCCTTGTTTCTGCCCTGACCTTACCACATTGCTTTATGCTGTAGATATTCTTCATGCTGGCCTATGAGTGTTTCCTGTTCTATAGCCCTTTCTTGAGTCCTTCCATTAAATGTGTTTTGAATATCTTCTATGTGCCAAACATAGTGATAAGTGCTAAGGATAGAAATATAAGCAAACCAGACATACTTCTTGCTTATTTTCATTATATACTCTTTTAATGTAGTGTGATTCATTAGCATTATAAATTGTACTGATCATAGGTCAGATCATGCAGTTGTTCCTCTGGAATCTAGGTTCCTCAATCTTTTTTCCTCAGTCCTTTTCTCTTCCATATGGAAGGAAATATTCCGGGCGATTACTTTTTTTTTTTTAAAGAACTCTTCCATGTTGCTACAAAGGGCCATATTTCATTCTTTCTCATTGCCACGTAGGGAGAGTGTTATGCTAAGTGAAATAAGCCATACAGAGAAAGACAGATACCATGTGGTTTCACTCTTATGTGGATCCTGAGAAACTTAACAGAAACCCATGGGGGAGGGGAAGGAAAAAAAAGTGGTTAGAGTGGAAGAGAGCCAAAGTATAAGAGACTCTTAAAAACTGACAACAAACTGAGGGTTGATGGGGGGTGGGAGGGAGGTGAGGGTGGGTGATGGGTATTGAGGAGGGCACCTTTTGGGATGAGCACTGGGTGTTGTATGGAAACCAATTTGACAATAAACTTCATATATTGAAAAAAAAAAGAACTCTTATTTTTTTTGTTTGTTTTGTTTGTTTGAAGTTTCTTTTTATGTATTTATTTTGAGAGAGAGACAGTGTGAGTGGGGGAGGGTCAGAAAAAGGGGGAGAGAGAGAGAATCCCAAGTAGGCTTCACGCTGCCAGCACAGAGCCCAATGCAGGGCTCGAACACACAAACTACAAAATCATGACCTGAGACTAAACCAAAGAGTCAGATGCTTAACCAACTGAGCTATTCAGGTGCCCCTCTGGATGATCATTTTGTACTATGCCCAATGAACCTGTTTGGGATGGCTGCTTCAAGTTGATTCATCTCTTTAATGGCCTCGTCAGTGGCCTCTAAGGTTTTCTTTGTAGTGTGTGGATCTAATATGTTGCATCTGTCTTTGTCAGGTTTCTAAAGGAACTATATGTAGCAAGTCCAGTGGATTTGCCTCAGGGTTTATCTTTCTCTTTACACATAGCAATTATATAGCTCAAGGAAAGTTCCAACTGAAAATGTGTCAGCTGACACTTGCTAGGTCTAAACAGAACATGTTATTTCTTCCCTCGTAGTTAAGTTATCCTCAAAAGGTTGGTGTCTGGATAGAGATTTCTGTAACCATCTCCTCTTGGGAGAGCAAGTAGCCAACATGTACTTTCTTGGTAGGGCCTTGCCCAAGATGAGGTTTTGTCTCCCCCCCCTTTTTTTTAAATTGAGATATAATTTACATATAATAGTGTATAAGTTTAAGGTATACAACAGTTGGTTTCATACATGTATATATTGTGATATTATTACTAAAGTAACATTGGCTAACACCTTTATCATGTCACACATTTATCATTGCTTTTTTTGCATTGGGAAGTTAAGATTTAGCCTCTTAGCAACCATAAAGTTTATGGCACAGTATTGTTGACTACAATCATTATGGTGTACATAAAAGCTCCAAAACTTATTTATCTAGTAGTTGTAAGATTTTCCCTTAAACAGCATTTTCCTAATTCCCCCAACCTCAGCCCCTGGTAAACCACCATTCCAGTCTCTATGTTTATGAGTTAAGTTTTTTAAGATCCCTTTTAAGATGGCTTTTATCAAAAATATGAGATAACAAATTTTGGTGAGGATGTGGAGGAAAAGGTATCCCTTGTATACTGTTGGCGGGAATGTAAATCAGTGCAACTACTGTGGTAAACACTATGAGTATTTCTCAAAAAAATAAAAATAGAAATACATATGATCCAGTAATTCACCTACTGGGTATTTACCCAAAGAAAATGAAAACGTCAACTGGAAAATGTATATGCATCCCTATATTTATTACAAAATTATTTCCAATAGCCACGATATAGAAGTAGCACAACTGTCATTGATAAATAGGTAAAGTAGATGTGGCATATACATACAATGGAATATTACTCAGCCATAAGAAACGAGATCTTAACATTTACATTTGGAATCTAAAAAGCAAACTAAATAAAACAAAAGAACAAACAAATCAATCGAAAGGAAGAAACAGACCTATAAATACAGAGGCCAAACTGGTGGTTTCCAGGAATGAGAGGAGTGGGGAGATTGGCAAAAAGGGGTGAAGAGGAGTGGAAGATACAAGCTTCCAGTTATGGAATGAATAGGTCATGAAGATGAAAAGTACAGCATAGGGAATATGGTCAGTAGTATTATAATAGAATTCTGTAGTAACAGATGTTAGCTATACTTGTAAAAAAGGCAAAATGCAAAATGTATAAACTTGTTGAATCACTGTGTTGTACACCTGAAACTAATGTAACATTATGTGTCAACTATACTTCAATTAAAAAAAAAAGAACTAGATGGTAAAGAAAATGGTATCTGTGATTGCTTCTTGAGGTGGAAACTGGATGATTGAGAACCAGGGGTGGAAGGAGACTTCCTTTACACAGTTTACCTTTATGTATGAGTGTGTGTGTGTGTGTGTGTGTGTGTGTGTGCATATATATATAATCTTAGTTACATATTCATCTGTTTAAGGACACTTAAGACACAAGACTGTTCCTAAGTCTTGGCTATTGTACATAGTGTTCAAATGAACATAGGGGTGCAGATATCTCTTCAAGATACTGATTTCAATTTTTTTGGATATATACTAGGAAGTGACATTACTATACTTATCTTTTTGATACTAGCCATTCTGGCAGACATAAGATGATACCTCATTGGTATTTTGACTTACATTTCCATGGTTATTAGGGATGTTGACCATCTTTTCCTGTGTCTGTTGGCCATTGGTATGTCTCTTTTTAGGAAAAATGTCTATTCAGGCCCTCTGCCCATTTTTTATTGTGATTATTTGTGTTTTTTTTTGTATTGACTTGTATGTATGTTTATATATATTTACAAATACTATTTATATATATAAATTTATTTTAAAAATATATAA
The DNA here is from genome assembly GCF_016509475.1 of Prionailurus bengalensis. Classification (NCBI taxonomy): domain Eukaryota; kingdom Metazoa; phylum Chordata; class Mammalia; order Carnivora; family Felidae; genus Prionailurus; species Prionailurus bengalensis. The sequence continues at coordinate 55,567,766 of NC_057361.1, read as the reverse complement.
ATTTATATATTCTGTATTTATATATTTTGAATATTAATCCCTTATCAGATATATCATTTGCATATATCCTCTCCCATTCAGTACTTGGCTGTTTTGTTTTCTTTATTTTTCTAAGATGAAATTTATTGTCAAATTGGTTTCCATACAACACCCAGAGCTCATCACAACAGGTGCCCTCCTCAATGCCCATCACCCACTTTCCCCTCCCTCCCACCCACCATCAACCTTCAGTTTATTCTCAGGTTTTAAGAGTCTCTTATGGTTTGTCTCTCTCCCTAACTTTTTTTTCCTTCCCCTCCCACATGGTCTTCTGTTAAGTTTCTTAGGATCCACATAAGGGCAAAACCATATGGTATCTGTCCCTCTCTGTATGACTTATTTCACATAGCAGGACACTCTCCAATTCCATCCATGTTGCTACAAAAGGACATATTTCATTTTTTCTCATTGCCACGTAGTACTCCATTGTGTATATAAACCACAATTTCTTTATCCATTCATCAGTTGATGGACATTTAGGCTCTTTCCATAAGTTGCTGTTGTTGAAAGTGCTGCTGTAAACATTGGGGTACAAGTGCCCCTGTGCATCAGCACTCCTGTATCCCTTGGGTAAATTCCTAGCAGTGCTATTGCTGGGTCATAGTGTAGGTCTATTTTTAATTTTTTGAGGAATCTCCGCACTGTTTTCCAGAGTGGCTGAACAAGTTTGAATTCCCACCAACAGTCCAAGAGCGTTCCCATTTCTCCACATCCTCTCCAGCATCTGATTTGTTCATTTTAGCCACTCTGACTGGCGTGAGGTGGTATTTCAGTGTGGTTTTGATTTGTATTTCCCTGATGAGGAGCGACGTTGAGCATCTTTTCATGTGCCTGTTGGCCATCTGGATGTCTTCTGTAGAGAAGTGTCTATTCATGTTTTCTGCCCATTTCTTCACTGGATTATTTGTTTTCCAGGTGTGGAGTTTGGTGAGTTCTTTATAGATTTTGGATACTAGCCCTTTGTCCGATATGTCATTTGCAAATATCTTTTCCCATTCCATTGGTTGTCTTTTAGTTTTGGTGATTGTTTCCTTTCCAGTGCAGAAGCTTTTTATCTTCATGACGTCCCAATAGTTCATTTTTGCTTTTAATTTTCTTGCCTTTGGGGATGTGTCAAGTAAGAAATTGCTGAAGCTGAGATCAGAGAGGTTTTTCCCTGCTTTCTCCTCCAGGGTTTTGATGGTTTCCTGTCTCACATTCAGGTCCATTATCCATTTTGAGTTTATTTTTGTGAGTCGTGTAAAAAAGTGTTCTAGTTTCAATCTTCTGCATGTTGCTGTCCAGTTCTCCCAGCACCATTTCTTAAAAAGACTGTCTTTTTTTCCATTGGACATTCTTCTCTGCTTTGTCAAAGATTAGTTGGCCATACTTTTGTGGGTCCAATTCTGGAGTCCCTATTCTATTCCATTCGTCTGGGTGTCTGTTTTTGTGCCAATACCATGCTGTCTTGATGATTACAGCTTTGTAGTAGAGGCTAAAGGCTGGGACTGTGATGCCTCCCACTTCGGTCTTCTTCTTCAAAATTACTTTGGCTATCCAGGGTCTTTTGTGGTTCCATACAAATTTTAGGATTGCTTGTTCTAGCTTTGAGAAGAATGCTGGTGCAATTTTGGTTGGAATTGCATTGAATATGTAGATAGCTTTGGGTAGTATTGACATTTTGACAATATTTATTCTTCCAATCCATGAGCACGGAATGTTTTTCCATTTCTTTCTATCTTCTTCAATTTCCTTCATTAGCTTTCTATAGTTTTCAGCATACAGATCTTTTACATCTTTGGTTAGATTTATTCCTAGGTATTTTATGCTTCTTGGTGCAATTGTGAATGGGATCAGTTTCTTTATTTGTCTTTCTGTTGCGTCATTGTTAGTGTATAAGAATGCAACTGATTTCTGTACATTGATTTTGTATCCTTTGACTTTACTGAAAGCATTTATCAGTTCTAGCAGACGTTTGGTGGAGTCTATCGGGTTTTCCATGTATAATATCATGTCATCTGCAAAAATTGAAAGCTAGACATCATCTTTGCCAATTTTGATGCCTTTGATTTCCTTTTGTTGTCTGATTGCTGATGCTAGAACTTCCAACACTATGTTAAACACCAGCGGTGAAAGTGGACATCTCTGTCATGTTCCTGATCTCAGAGGAAAAGCTCTCAGTTTTTCCCCATTGAGTATATTAGCTGTGGGCTTTTTATAAATGGCTTTTATGATGTTTATGTACGTTCCTTCTATCCCAACTTTTTCGAGCGTTCTTATTAAGAAAGGATGCTGAATTTTGTCAAATGATTTTTCTGCATCGATTGACAGGATCATATGGTTCTTATCTTTTCTTTTATTAATGTGATGTAGCACACTGATTGATTTGTGAATGTTGAACCAGCCCTGCATCCCAGGAATGAATCCCACTTGATCATGGTGAATAATTCTTTTTATATGCTGTTGAATTCGATTTGCTAGTATCTCGTTGAAAATTTTTGCATCCATATTCATCAGGGATATTGGCCTGTAGTTCTCTTTTTTTACTGGGTATCTGTCGGGTTTCAGAATCAAAGTAATGCTGGCTTCATAGAATGAGTCTGGAAGTTTTCCTTCCCTTTCTATATTTTGGAACAGGTTGAGAAGGATAGGTATGATCTCTGCTTTAAATGCCTCGTAGAAATCCCCGGGGAAGCTGTCTGGTCCTGGACTCTTTTTTGTTGGGAGATTTTTGTAACTGATTCAATTTCTTCGCTGGTTATGGGTCTGTTCAAGTTTTTTATTTCTTCCTGTTTGAGTTTTGGAGGTGTGTGGGTGCTTAGGAATTTGTCCATTTCTTCCAGGTTGTCCGGTTTGTTGGCATATAATTTTTCATAGTATTCCCTGATACTTGCTTGTATCTCTGAGGGATTGGTTGTCATAATTCCATTTTTATTCATGATTTTATCTATTTGGGTCATCTCCCTTTTCTTTTTGAGAAGCCTGGCTAGAGGTTTATCAATTTTGTTTATTTTTTTCAAAAAAACAACTCTTTGTTTTCATTGATCTGTTCTCTTGGTTTTTTTTATATTCCATATTGTTTATTTCTGCACTGATATTTATCATTTATCTTCTTCTGCTGGTTTAAGGGTTTCTTTGCTGTTCTGCTTCTATTTCCTTTAGGTGTGCTGTTCCATTTTGTATTTGGGATTTTTGTTGTTTCTTGAGATAGGCCTGGATTGCAATGTATTTTCCTCTCAGGACTGCCTTTGCTGCATCTTAAAGCATTTGGATTGTTGTATTTTCATTTCCATTTGTTTCCATATATTTTTAAATTTCTTCTCTAATTGCCTGGTTGACCCATTCATTCTTTAGTATGGTGTTCTTTAACCTCCATGCTTTTGGAGGTTTTCCAGACTTTTTTCTGTGGTTGATTTCAAGTTTCATAGCATTGTGGTCTGATATTGTGTGTGGTATGATCCCAATTATTTTATACTTATGAAGGGCTGTTTTATGACCCAGTATGTGATCTATCTTGGAGAATATTGCATGTGCACTTGAGAAGAAATTATACTCTGTCACTTTGGGATGCAGAGTTCTAAATATATCTGTCAAGTCCATCTGATCCAATGTATCATTCAGGGCCCCTGTTTCTTTATTGATCCTATGTCTAGATGGTCTATCCATTGTTGTAAGTGGGGTATTAAAGTCCCCTGCAATTACCACATTCCTATCAAAAATGTTGCTTAGATTGTGATTAATTGTTTTATATATTTGGGGGCACCCGTATTCAGCACAAAGACATTTTTAATTGTTACCTCTTCTGATGGATAGACCCTGTAATTATTATGTAATGCTCTTCTTCATCTCTTGCTTCAGCCTTTAATTTATAGTCTAGTTTGTCTGATATAAGTATGGCTCCTCCAGCTTTCTTTTGAATTCCAGTAGCATGATAGAGAGTTCTCCATCTCCTCACTTTCAATCTGAAGATGTTCTCAGGTCTAACTCTTATAGACAGCAAATAGATGGGTCTTGTTTTTTATCCATTATGATACCCTATGTCTTTTGGTTGGAGCATTTAGTCCATTTACATTCAGTGTTATTATAGAAAGATATGGGTTTAGGGTCATAGTGATGTCTGTAGGTTTCATGCTTGTAGTGATGTCTCTGGTACTGTGGTCCTTGCAACATTTCACTCACAGAATCCCCCTTGGGATCTCTTGTAGGGCTGGTTTAATGGTGATGAAAACCTTCAGTTTTTGTTTGTATGGGGAAACCTTTATCTCTCCTTCTATTCTGAATGACAGACTTACTGGATAAAGGATTCTCGGCTGCATATTTTTTTCTGTTCACCACATTGAAGATTTCCTGCCATTCCTTTCTGGCCTGCCTAGTTTCAGTTCATAGGTCTGCTACTATTCTTTTGTGTCTACCTTTGTAAGTTAGAGCCTGTTTATCTCTAGCTGTTTTCAGAATTTTCTCTTTATCCTTGTATTTTGCCAGTTTCACTATGCTATGTCATGCAGAAGTTTGATTCCAGTTATGTCTGAAGGGAGTTCTCTGTGCCTCTTGGATTTCAATGCCTTTTTCCTTCCTCAGATCAGGGTAGTTCTCAGCTATGACTTATTCAAGTACACCTTCAGCCCCTTTCTCTCTCTCATTTTCTCCTGGAATTCCTATGATATGGATATTGTTCTGTTTGATTGCATCACTTAGTTCTCTAATTCTCCTCTCAAACTCCTGGATTTTTTTATCTCTCTTCTCAGCTTCCTTTTTCCATAATTTTATCTTCTAACTCACCTATTCTTTCCTCTGCCTCTTCAATCCAAGCCATGGACGTTTCCATTTTATTTTGTACCTCATTTATAGCATTTTTTAGCTCCTCATGACTATTTCTTCATCCCTTGACCTCTGTAGCAATAGATTCTCTGCTATCCTCTATGCTTTTTTCAAGTGCATTGATTAATTTTATGACTATTATTCTAAATTCTTGTTCCATTATATTGCTTAAATCGATTTTGATCCATTTGTTAGGTGTCACTACATCCTGGAGTTTCTTTTTAGGAGAATTCTTCAGTTTCATCATTTTTGATAGGGGTGTGTGTTGTGTGTTTGTCATATATAGACTTTATTATGGTGAGTTATATTACCTCTCAACTTAGTTTGTTGAGAATTATTATCATGAACAGATAATACATTTTGTCAAGGGTTTTATTTGCATTTATTTAGATATTAATATGATTTTTATCTGTCATTTTGTTAATGTGGTGTGCCTAGTGGATTGATTATAGATATTGAACAATCCTTGCATCCCTAAGTTAAAGCACACTTGATTTTGGTGAATGATCCTTTTAAAATATTGCCAAATTTGGATTGCTTATATTTTCTTAAGAATTTTTTTCATCTATGTTCATCAGGGTTATTGGCCTTTAGTTTTCTTTTTTTGTAGTATCTTTGGATTTGGTGACAGGGTGATTCTGGTTTCATAGATTGTAGTTGGAAGCTTTCCTTTCTATTCTATTTTTTTTTGGTGTAATTTGAGGAGAAAAGGTATTAACTCTTCTTTTTTAGGATTTCATTTTTAAGCAATTTGTACACACAGTGTGGAGCTTGAACCCACAACCCTGAGATCAAGAGTCATGAGCAACACTGACTGAGCCAGCCAGGCTCCCCTTAGCTCTTCTTTAAATACTTGGTAAAATTCACTTGTGCAACCATCTTCTCCTGGACTTTTTTTGTTGTTTGTTTAGAATTTTATATTACTGATTCAATTTTGTTTCTAGTAATTGGTAACAAAATTTCTATTTCCACTTAATTCAATTTTGTTAGATTGCATGTTTCTAGAAATATATCCATTTCCAGTAGGCTGTTCACTTAGTTGACATATAATTTCTTATAGTAATCTGTATAGTCCTTTGTATTTCTATAGTATTGTTTGTTATTTCTATTTCCCTTTTTATTTTATTTACTTGGTCTTTCTCCATTTTTCTTGATGAGTGTGGCTAAATGTTTATCATTGTTTCCCTTTTCAAGGAATGAGCTTTTGGTTTCATTGATCTTTTCTAATGTTTCTTTAGTCTCTATTTCATTTATTTCCAATCTGATCTTTTCTTTACAATGTTTTCTTTATTTTTTGAGAGGGAGAGTGTGAGAAATGGAGGGGCAGAGAGAGGGGGACCGAGGATCTGAAGCAGTCTTTGCACTGACATGGTGACAGCAGTGAGCCTGATGTGGGGGTTGAACTCACAAACCACTAGATCAAGACCCTAGCTGAAGTCAGACACTTAAGCGACTGAGCCACCCAGGCACCCTTATACTCTGATCTTTATTATTTCCTATCTTGTACTATCATTGGGCTTTGTTTTTTGTTCCTTTTTCTAGTTCCTTTAGAGGTAATGTTAGAATGTTGTTGAGTTTTTTTTCTTGAAATAATTCTGTACTGATATAAATTATCCTCTCACAACTGCTTTTGCTGTGTCCAAAAGATTTCAAACCATTGTGTTTTTATTTTCATTTGTGTATGTATGTTCATATTATATAATATGTAATATGTAATGTATATATATAATATATATTAAGAATTCCTCTTTGATTTTTTTCATTGAAGTATTGGTTGTTTAGTAGCATATAGTTTACCTTCCACATGTTTTTGTTTTCTCCAGGTATTTTCTTACAATTGCTTTTTTTAAAGTTTTTATTTTAATCTCAGTTATCATTTTAGTTTCAGGTGTACATTGTAGTAATTGAACACAGGTATATCACCTGGCGCTTATCACAAGTGTACTCCTTAATCCTTATCACCTATTTAACCCATCCTTCCACTCCTCACCCCTCTGGTAACCATCAATTTGTTCTCTGTAGTTAAGAGTCTGTTTCTTGGGGCGCCTGGGTGGCTCAGTCGGTTAAGCGGCCAACTTCAGCTCAGGTCATGATCTTGCAGTCCGTGAGTTCGAGCCCCACGTCAGGCTCTGTGCTGACAGCTCAGAGCCTGGAGCCTGTTTCAGATTCTGTGTCTCCCTCTCTCTGGTCCTCCCCCATTCATGCTCTGTCTCTCTCTGTCTCAAAAATAAATAAACGTTAAAAAAAAGGAGTCTGTTTCTTGGTTTGTCCCTATCTCCCTTTTTTCCCTTTGCTTATTTGTTTTGTTTCTTAAATTCCACATATGAGTGAAATCATATGATATTTGTCTTTTTCTCGCTGACTTATGTCAGTTAGCATTATACTCTCTAGCTCCATCCATGTCATTGCAAATGGCAGTATTTCATTCTTTTTCTTGGCAGAATGATATTCCATTATATATATATACCAAATCTTCTTTAACCATTTATCCATTGATACTTGAACGTATTCCATAATTTGGCTATTGTAATTAATTATGTTATAAACATAGGAATACGTGTATCCCTTTGAAATACTGTTTTAATATTATTTGGATGAATATCTAGTACTGCAGTTACTGGATCATAGGGTAGTTTTGTTTTTAATTTTTTGAGGAACTTCCATAGTGCTTTCAAGAGTAGCTGCACCAGTTTGCATTCCCACCAAAAGTGTAAGAAGGTTCCTTTTTCACCACATCCTTGCTAACACTTGTCATTTCTTGGGTTTTTTTGTTTGCTTGTTTTTTGTTTGTTTGTTTTGTTTTTATTTTAGTCATTCTGAAAGTGTAAGGTGATACCTCATTGTAGGTTTTTTTAATTTTTAAAAAATTTTTAAATTTTATATTTAAGAGAGAGAGAGCAGGGGAGGAGCAGAGAGAGACAGAATCTGAAGCAGTCTCCAGGCTCTGAGCTGTGATGCCGGGCTTGAACTCATGAGCAGTGAGATCATGACTTCAGCCAAAGTTGGATGCTTAACCAACTGAGCCATCCAGTCACCCCCCTCATTGTAGTTTTGATTTGAATTTCCCTGATGATGAATGATTTTGAGCATCTTTTCATGCGTCTCTTAGACATCTGTATGTGTTCATTGGCGAAATGTCTTCATGTCTTCTGCCCATTTTTAATTGCATTATTTTTTTTTTCATATTGGGTTCTATAAGTTATTTTTTGTATATTTTGGATACTAACCCTTTATCAGATATGTCATTTGCAAATATCTTCTCCCATTCCCAAGGTTGCTTTTAGTTTTATTTTTTCCTTTGGTATGCAGAAGCTTTTCATTTTGTTGCAATCCCAATAGTTTATTTTTGCTTTTATTTCCCTTTCCTAGACATATCTAGGAAAAATGTTAATAAAGCCAGTGTCAGAGAGATTATTGCCTGTGCTCCCTTCTAGAATTTTTATTGTTTCAGGTCTCACATTTGTGTGTTCAGTGTTTCTTTGAATTTATTTTTGTGTATGTTGAAAGTGCCCAGTTTCATTCTTTGCCTGTAGCTGTCCAGTTCTCCTAACACAATTTGTGAAACAGACTGTCTTTTTTCAATTAGATATCTTTTCCTCCTTTGTTGAAGATTAATTAACCATACAATTGTGGGGTTATTTCCCACTTTTCTATTCCATTCCATTGAAGTAAGCATCTATTTTTGTGCCAGTACCCTACTGTTTTTATTACTATAGCTTTCTAATATAACTTGAAGTCTGAAATTGTGATGCCTCCAGCTTTGCTATTCTTCTTCAAGTTTGTTTTGGCTATTTGGGGTCTTTTCTTCTTCCGTATAAATTTTAGGATTTTTGTACTAGTTCTGTGAGTAATGCTGTTGGTATTTTGATAGAGATTGCTTTGAATGTGTAGATTGTATGGGGTAGTATAGAAATTTTAACAATATTTGTTCTTCCAATTCATGAACATGGAATATCTTTCCATTTATTTGTGTCATCTTCAGTTTCTTTCCTCAGTGCTTTGTAGTTTTCAGAGTACAGGTCTTTCACCTCTTTGGTAGGTTTATTGCTAGGCATATTACTGTTTTCTTGCAATTGTAAATGAAATTATTCTCTTAATTTCCATTTCTGCTGCTTCATTATTAACGTATGCCAATGTAACATATTTTTTCACATTGATTTTGTATTTTGTGACTATACTGAATTTATCAATCAGTCTAGTAGTTTTTTGTTGGGTCTTTAGTGTTTTCTATATAGAGTATCCTGTATTATGCAAATAGTGAAAGTTTAACATTTTCCTTGCCAATTCAGATATATTTTGTTTCTTTTTGTTTTGTGATTACTGTGCCTAGGACTTCAAGTATTATGTTGAATAAAAGTGGTGAGAGTGGACATCCTTGTCTTTCTGACTTTTTAGGTGTAAGAGATCTCAGTTTTTTTCCATTTAGTATGATGTTTGCTGTGGGTTTTTCATATATGGTTTTTTTTATGTTGAGGTATGTTCCCTCTAAACCTATTTCATTGAGGTTTTTTTTTTATCATGAATGCATGCTGTACTTTGTCAAATGCTTTTTCTGCATCTATTAAAATGATTATATGTTTTTTATCCTTTCTCTTATTGATGTGATTGATGCATCACATGGATTGATTTGCAAATCAATTTATGCTCTAATATTCATAGTTTCTTTCCTTCTGCTGGTTTGGGGTTTGTGTTTTTTTTTCTTGCTCCTTTGGGTGTAATGTGGTTGTTTATTTGCAATTTTTCTTCCCTCTTGATACAGACCTGTATTGCTATAGCCTTCCCTTTTAGGACCACTTTCAATACTTTCAATGCATTCCAAAGGTTTTGAACTGTATGTTCTCATTTTCATTTGTTTTCACCTATTTTTTTAAATTTCTTCTTTGATTTCCTGTTTTACCATTCACTGTTTCATAGCAGATTATTTAACCTCCATGTATTTGTGGTGTTTTCAAAATTTTCCTGTGGTTGACTTCTAGCCATTGTGGTCAGAAAAGGCGCATGGTATGATTTCAATCATTTTATATTTTTTGAGTCCTGTTTTGTGACTTAATATGTGATCTATTCTGGAGAATGTTCCTTGTGCTCTTGAAAAGAATGTGTATTCTTCTGCTTTACAATGGAATGTTCTGAATATATCTGTTAAATCCATCTGGTCCAGTGTGTCATTCAAAGCCACTGTGTCCTTCTTGATTTTCTGTTTGGCTAATCTGTCCATTGTTGTACTTGGGTGTTAAATTCCCCTACAATTATTGTATTACTGTTGTGTAGTTCCTTTTGGTTTGTCATTAACTGTTTTATTTATTTATTTGGGTGGTCCTATGTTGGGTACATAATTATTTAAAATGGTTATATCTTCTTCTTGGATTGTACCCTTTATTATTATATAGTATTCTTCTTTGTCTATTTATTTATTTATTTATTTATTTATTTATTTCTCTTTACAGACTTTGTTTTAAAGTCTATTTTGTCAAAGTACTGCTACTCTGGCTTTTGACATCCATTTGCCTGGTAAATGTTTCTCCAACCCTTCACTGTCAATTTGCAAATGTCTTTGGTCTGAAATGAATGTTTTGTGGGCAGCATATAAGTCCATCTTGTTTTCCTTATCCATTTTGTCACCCTGTGTCTTTTGAATGGGGAGTATAATGCATTTACATTCAAAATAACTTTCGATAAATATGTACTTATTGCCATTTTATTACTTGTCTTTTTTTTGTAGTTTTTCTGATCCTTTCTTCTCTTTCTGTCTTTCATGGTTTCTTGGTTTTCTATGGTGATAAACCTCGATTTCTTTATTCTTTGCATAACGATTAATTGGTTTTGATTTGTGGTTACCATTATGATTGTATATAACATATGGCTAGAGCAGTGTATATTTAGTTGATGGTCACTTTCATTTGAAAACTTTCTTAATTCCTCTGGCTCTCCACCCCCCACCATTTTAGGTATATGTCATTATATTTTACATGCTTTTATTTTTTGAATCCCTTTACAGAATTACTTATTGTTACTGCATCTATGTTTCCTTCTTTTCATACTCTCACTTGTGGTCTTTCCTTTCCACTCAAAGAATCCCTTTTAATATTTCTTGTAGGGGCAGTTTAGTGGTCATTAACTCCTTTAGTGTTTGTTTGAGAAATTCTTTTTCTCTCCTTCTACTCAATGATAGCCTTGTTGGATAGCTATTCTTGGCTGTATATTTTTCCCTTTCAACACTTTAAATATATCATGCCACTCCCTTCTGACTTGTAAAGTTTCTGTTGAAAAATTGCTGGTTGCCTTATGCAGTTTCTTTAGTATGTAACTGTCTTTTTCTGCTAATTTCAAAACTTTTTCTTTATCATTACTTTTTCCATTTTAGTTACTGTGTGTCTTGGTAGATCCCTGTTTCCCTTGAATTTGAATACCCTTTTACTTCCTTAGATTAGGGACATTTTCAGTGATTATTTCTTGAAATAAATGCCCTGCCCCCTTTTCTCTTTCCTTTCCTTCTGGGTATAATGGTATAATGTGAATGTTATATTTGATAGAGTCAGTGACTTCCCTAAGACTGTTCTAATTTTGCATAATTATTTTTCTATTTGTTTATCTTTATTTACTTTCCATTACTCTGTCTTCTAGGTCATTTACTCATTCCTCTGTTTCTTCCAGCCGCTATTTATTCCATCAGTTGTATTCTTAATTTCATTTATTGTCTTCTTCATCTCTAATTGGTTCTTTTTTATCTATGTGTTAAGAGTCTCACTGATGTCCTCCACTCTTTTCTCAAGTTCAGTGAGTATCTTTATGATCATTATTTCAAATTATTTATCAGGCATGTTACTTATATCCTTTTTGCTTAGGTTTCTTGCAGTGGTTTTGCCCTATTTTTTCATTTGTGACATAGTCTTCTGTCTCCTCATTTTGCCTATCTCTTTGTGTCTGTTTCTGTGTTTTAGGAAAGTCAGTTTTACCTCTTGCTCTTGAAAGTAGTGGTCGGGATGTGCACTTTTAACTAGGTGGCACTTGTCCTCCTCCATAGGGATGCACAGCCACTGTGGAGACTGGAAATGGCCAGGGCCATTGCACAAAACTCAAGCAGATTGAACGGGCCACAGTGCCATAAGTGCTGGTCCTCTTCCACTGGGGATTCACATCTGCCACAGAGACCTGGGCCAGTTGCTCAACACAACATGGTGGTCAGGGGGTGTAATTTTAACAAGGTGTGCTCATTCTCTGTGGGATATCAATAGACCCAATGTTGGCAAAGTTTGCATGAGTCCTCTGCAGTGAGCATCTATATCACCAGGATTGAGGCAGGTCTGGCTGGTGATTTGTGCTGTTGGTGTAGGTCAGTTAGGTAGTGAGTGTTGGTGCTGCTCTGGTTCCCACAGGTGACTGTACATTTATGATGTTGGGCCAGGGAGGGAAACATCGCCTGCCAGCTCCTTTGTTCCTAGTGAAGTCCCTCAGTGAACTCTGAGATTAGTAACTAGCTCTCCCTCTTGTAACCCAGGTGCTTTTCAAACTGCTGCTTCCAAAATGTATCTCCACAGGCTGTTTTTTGTGCTGTTTCTTTAAGGATAGGCGCTTAGCTTCCTATTGCCATCTCAGAGCCAAGCCTGCTGATTTTTATAGTTCTAGGATTTAATTCCTGCTGGTTGTAAGCACTCACCAAATTTGGCCCCTCTGATTTTCAAAGCTAAATTCTGTGGTGATTTGTCTTCCCTTTCTAGGTGTCCCAGTGTTCTAGTCTGTTTCTTGCTCCTTTCTGTGCATGCAGCTCCTCCCACCCCCCCACCCATCCAGCATTCAGACCTGCAGGGTTTAGGTTCTCACCAAATCTTTGCCTTTCCTATCCTCTTCAATGTGGCCTCTTCTCTACATTTAGTTGTGGAGTTATTTTGCTAGTCTTTGGGTCCTTTTCTGGGTTTTTTGCTCTGGTGTAAGTGTTATCTAATTGTATCCTTGGGAAGACGTGAGTTTAGAGTCTTCCTTCTCCACCATATCTCCTTGAAGTCCCTATTGATGGCTTCTTTTATACCCTTTTTTGCTTTAGAATGTTGGTTGCTATGTTATTTTATGTGCAGATGCTCATAGCTATTTTATTTTCATTCTGAGCATGGCTTTTAGCACTAAAAAATGTTCTTACTCTCATGTAGTGCTTTTGGGCTTGAAATTTTCTTTGTCTGATATTGATTCCATTTGCCTAGTAGATCTTTGCCCATTCCTAAATGTTCCTCTTTTTCATTACTTCCCTTTGGCTGATGTCTCTCCCTTATGTTTTGAGCTTTCCTTTCCTAGGAGCAATATATTTCCATGGCTTCCTTTTGAAGATCACTTAGAACACTCTTCCAAAAGTGCTCTGATTTACAGTGTTTTTCAGTATTTTTATACTTTGTGTAGACTTTGTCTTTCTGGTGCTAGTTTTAGATTAATTTTATGCCTCTAGACCCCTTCTTTTCTTTTCTTTTTTTTTGAATTTTTTTTTCAACGTTGATTTATTTTTGGGACAGAGAGAGACAGAGCATGAGCGGGGGAGGGGCAGAGAGAGTGGTAGACACAGAATCGGAAACAGGCTCCAGGCTCTGAGCCATCAGCCCAGAGCCCGACGCAGGGCTCAAACTCAGGGACCGCAAGATCGTGACCTGGCTGAAGTCGGACGCTTAACTGACTGCGCCACCCAGGTGCCCCAAGACCCCTTATTTTCTTATGAACATACTTTTTCCAGCATTGCACTTTCTCCCTGCAATGGTTTGTGGAGAAGGAATATTAGTGATAGCTCCCTGGGATTTGGTGTCCATTTTTCTACTTTCAGGTGATTTGGAATTTGGCTATTCTCTATGTATTTGTTATGTGGGGTACATGGCTTTGTGTAGCCCTGTTTTTTTCTGTGGTTGCATGTTGTTTTATGGAGTATGTGTAGGGAGATGTAGATTTACATGTCCAGCATTACCTTGACATAAGCATTTTCTCATATAGTTAAAAATACTTTGTAAATATTTGAATGGCTACATAATACTGTGGTAAATAAAAGAACCAATGTTTATCAAGTCATTTCCTTCCTTTTGAGCATTTAACTTGCTTCCTTTTTTGTGATGACATATTTGTAGAATAAATTGTAATGTATACTTTGGGTAGATTTGCTGAAGTAGAATTATTGCTCTAGGGTTATAAATGTTATTAATAATCTTTCTATAATTTGAATCTAAGAGAACCAGTAGGCCACAGATGGATTTACTTTAAGCTGATAAGGTAGTTTCCACCTTTTTATGAGGTCACACACCTCTTTCCTACATATACAACAGGATCCAGGTCTGAAATAGTTGGGAGGCACCAGTGTGGCTATTTTTGGAGTTTATAACCAGTATCTCTGCCAATTAATGGAAATTGTGCCATTACTAATTATTAAGTATTTGAACATCTTCCCCTGCCATAGTTTATATAACATTTGTTCTTCTACAGGTGGATTTTCTTTTTATCACTGCACTGGTGACACACGCATCTTATATACAGCAACAATAAAAGAACAAGTGACCTTTGTTTTAGCTATTCTTTAGTCTGGCATTTCTGGATTTTATATGAGGATGAGTAAGATCCTGAAATACAGCTATCAAAACTGTAACTTCATGAAACTGATCAATTCTCACATTAGTAATTACTGCTTTCCAGCTAGCATCAGAGCCTGATAGGCTTATTTCTGACTATACTTTCTATTAATCACGTCTGTTGCATCTTCTCACTTGATCAGTTTTATCAACTATAAACCATCAAAACTGATCTTACTATTTATGCAACCAGGATTTTCACAGTAATATATTATTAACTTTTATTTTAATTAATTGGGACACTCTGACATAACTCATGTGTTTCAGAAGAACGATTGTAACTTTCTTGCTGTTATGGGTTGTTGAGTTTTTTGTTTTTGTTTTGGATTTGGTTTTGTTTTTTGGTTGTTGTTTTTTTGTTGTTGTGTTTTGTTTTGTTTTGTTTTGTTTTGTTTGCCTCTACATGTAACAAAAGATCATGGTACTCATTTGAAGTGTTGGTTAGAACTTTGTTCAAGATATTTCTATGATTATTCTTACTCCCAATCTGATTATCTATCACATTACATGACAGAAAACCAGCCTCAGCCTACAATCATCTTTGAGAAATTGTTATTAAGCAAACAAATGAACAAACAAATTCATAGGTCTAATTCTAGACTCAATGATTCGGTCTCTTGAGATCCAGGGATCAACATTTTTGCAAGGCTCCCCAATAAAATTTGTTGCAGTTTGGCACCTTACTATAGGCTCATTTTGAGAATGCATACTTTCATTTTAGTGCATGCTCTACATCAAGTCATGACCCCAGTACAGGTCTCAAGTGGTCATCTCTATTCCAGTTTCTAGAACTTGACACCTTTGCAATATACCCATAGTATGCTCCAGGGTGCATTCAAAACTTATTTTCTAGCATGTTCAAAAATTCATTCCCTAACTAAGTATATTGTTCCATTATGAAATAGGGATCTAACTTTTCCCCTAAAGAGTTAATTTTTTTTAAATTCCATGTGTTGAACACATCTTATTAACTAATTTATACTTCTGTTTTTATTGTGTGTTAGGTTGTTATATTCACATGATGTTTTTTTCCTGGACTTTTCATTTTTTTCTACTTGTATGACTGTTCTTATACTAGTATGATTTTGCTACAATTGTAGCATCACTAATCATTTTCTTTTTTTTTTTTTGTATCTTTTTTTTCCTGAAATTTATTGACAAATTGGTTTCCATACAACACCCAGTGCTCATCCCAAAAGGTGCCCTCCTCAATACCCATCACCCACCCTCTCCTCCCTCCCACCCCCCATCAACCCTCAGTTTGTTCTCAGTTTTTAACAGTCTCTTATGCTTTGGCTCTCTCCCATTCTAACCTCTTTTTTTTTTCCTTCCCCTCCCCCATGGGTTCCTGTTCAGTTTCTCAGGATCCACATAAGAGTGAAACCATATGGTATCTGTCTTTCTCTGTATGGCTTATTTCACTTAGCATCACACTCTCCAGTTCCATCCACGTTGCTACAAAAGGCCATATTTCATTTTTTCTCATTGCCACGTAATATTCCATTGTGTATATAAACCACAATTTCTTTATCCATTCATCAGTTGATGGACATTTAGGCTCTTTCCATAATTTGGCTATTGTTGAGAGTGCTGCTATGAACATTGGGGTACAAGTGGCCCTATGCATCAGTGCTCCTGTATCCCTTGGATAAATTCCTAGCAGTGCTATTGCTGGGTCATACGGTAGGTCTATTTTTAATTTTCTGAGGAACCTCCACACTGCTTTCCAGAGCGGCTGCACCAATTTGCATTCCCACCAACAGTGCAAGAGGGTTCCCGTTTCTCCACATCCTCTCCAGCATCTATAGTCTCCTGATTTGTTCATTTTGGCCACTCTGACTGGCGTGAGGTGATACCTGAGTGTGGTTTTGATTTGTATTTCCCTGATAAGGAGCGACGCTGAACATCTTTTCATGTGCCTGTTGGCCATCCGGATGTCTTCTTTAGAGAAGTGTCTATTCATGTTTTCTGCCCATTTCTTCACTGGGTTATTTGTTTTTCGGGTGTGGAGTTTGGTGAGCTCTTTATAGATTTTGGATACTAGCCCTTTGTCCGATATGTCATTTGCAAATATCTTTTCCCATTCCGTTGGTTGCCTTTTAGTTTTGTTGGTTGTTTCCTTTGCTGTGCAGAAGCTTTTTATCTTCATAAGGTCCCAGTAATTCACTTTTGCTTTCAATTCCCTTGCCTTTGGGGATGTGTCAAGTAAGAGATTGCTACGGCTGAGGTCAGAGAGGTCTTTTCCTGCTTTCTCCTCTAAGGTTTTGATGGTTTCCTGTCTCACATTTAGGTCCTTTATCCATTTTGAGTTTATTTTTGTGAATGATGTGAGAAAGTGGTCTAGTTTCAACCTTCTGCATATTGCTGTCCAGTTCTCCCAGCACCATTTGTTAAAGAGGCTGTCTTTTTTCCATTGGATGTTCTTTCCTGCTTTGTCAAAGATGAGTTGGCCATACGTTTGTGGGTCTAGTTCTGGGGTTTCTATTCTATTCCATTGGTCTATGTGTCTGTTTTGGTGCCAATACCATGCTGTCTTGATGATGACAGCTTTGTAGTAGAGGCTAAAGTCTGGGATTGTGATGCCTCCTGCTTTGGTCTTCTTCTTCAAAATTCCTTTGGCTATTCGGGGCCTTTTGTGGTGCCATATGAATTTTAGGATTGCTTGTTCTAGTTTCGAGAAGAATGCTGGTGCAATTTTGATTGGGATTGCATTGAATGTGTAGATAGCTTTGGGTAGTATTGACATTTTGACAATATTTATTTTTCCAATCCATGAGCAGGGAATGTCTTTCCATTTCTTTAAATCTTCTTCAATTTCCTTCATAAGCTTTCTATAGTTTTCAGCATACAGATCCTTTACATCTTTGGTTAGATTTATTCCTAGGTATTTTATGCTTCTTGGTGCAATTGTGAATGGGATCAGTTTCTTTATTTGTCTTTCTGTTGCTTCATTGTTAGTGTATAAGCATGCAACTGATTTCTGTACATTGATTTTGTATCCTGCAACTTTGCTGAATTCCTGTATCAGTTCTAGCAGACTTTTGGTGGAGTCTATCGGATTTTCCATGTATAATATCATGTCATCTGCAAAAAGCGAAAGCTTGACTTCATCTTTGCCAATTTTGATGCCTTTGATTTCCTTTTGTTGTCTGATTGCTGATGCTAGAACTTCCAGCACTATGTTAAACAGCAGCGGTGAGAGTGGGCATCCTTGTCGTGTTCCTGATCTCAGGGAAAAAGCTCTCAGTTTTTCCTCGTTGAGGATGATGTTAGCTGTGGGCTTTTCATAAATGGCTTTTATGATCTTTAAGTATGTTCCTTCTATCCCGACTTTCTCAAGGGTTTTTATTAAGAAAGGGTGCTGGATTTTGTCGAAGGCCTTTTCTGCATCGATTGACAGGATCATATGGTTCTTCTCTCTTTTTTTGTTAATGTGATGTATCACGTTGATTGATTTGCGAATGTTGAACCAGCCCTGCATCCCAGGAATGAATCCCACTTGATCATGGTGAATAATTCTTTTTATATGCCGTTGAATTCGATTTGCTAGTATCTTATTGAGAATTTTTGCATCCATATTCATCAGGGATATTGGCCTGTAGTTCTCTTTTTTTACTGGGTCTCTGTCTGGTTTAGGAATCAAAGTAATACTGGCTTCATAGAATGAGTCTGGAAGTTTTCCTTCCCTTTCAATTTCTTGGAATAGCTTGAGAAGGATAGGTATTATCTCTGCTTTAAACGTCTGGTAGAACTCCCCTGGGAAGCCATCTGGTCCTGGACTCTTATTTGTTGGGAGATTTTTGATAACCGATTCAATTTCTTCGCTGGTTATGGGTCTGTTCAAGCTTTCTATTTCCTCCTGATTGAGTTTTGGAAGAGTGTGGGTGTTCAGGAATTTGTCCATTTCTTCCAGGTTGTCCAATTTGTTGGCATATAAGTTTTCATAGTATTCCCTGATAATTGTTTGTATCTCTGAGGGATTGGTTGTAATCATTCCATTTTCATTCATGATTTTATCTATTTGGGTCATCTCCCTTTTCTTTTTGAGAAGCCTGGCTAGAGGTTTGTCAATTTTGTTTATTTTTTCAAAAAACCAACTCTTGGTTTCGTTGATCTGCTCTACAGTTTTTTTAGTTTCTATATTGTTTATTTCTGCTCTGATCTTTATTATTTCTCTTCTTCTGCTGGGCTTAGGCTGCCTTTGCTGTTCTGCTTCTAGTTCCTTTAGGTGTGCTGTTAGATTTTGTATTTGGGATTTTTCTTGTTTCTTGAGATAGGCCTGGATGGCAATGTATTTTCCTCTCAGGACTGCCTTCGCTGCGTCCCAAAGCGTTTGGATTGTTGTATTTTCATTTTCGTTTGTTTCCATATATTTTTAATTTCTTCTCTAATTGCCTGGTTGACCCACTCATTCGTTAGTAGGGTGTTCTTTAACCTCCATGCTTTTGGAGGTTTTCCAGACTTTTTTCTGTGGTTGATTTCAAGCTTCATAGCATTGTGGTCTGAAAGTAAGCATGGTATAATTTCAATTCTTGTAAACTTATGAAGGGCTGTTTTGTGACCCAGTATATGATCTATCTTGGAGAATGTTCCATGTGCACTCGAGAAGAAAGTATATTCTGTTGCTTTGGGATGCAGAGTTCTAAATATATCTGTCAAGTCCATCTGATCCAATGTCTCATTCAGGGCCCTTGTTTCTTTATTGACCGTGTGTCTAGATGATCTATCCATTTCTGTAAGTGGTGTATTAAAGTCCCCTGCAATTACCACATTCTTATCAATAAGGTTGCTTATGTTTATGAGTAATTGTTTTATATATTTGGGGGCTCCGGTATTCGGCGCATAGACATTGATAATTGTTAGCTCTTCCTGATGGATAGACCCTGTAACTATTATATAATGTCCTTCTTCATCTCTTGTTACAGCCTTTAATTTAAAGTCTAGTTTGTCTGATATAAGTATGGCTACTCCAGCTTTCTTTTGGCTTCCAGTCGCATGATAAATAGTTCTCCATCCCCTCACTCTCAATCTAAAGGTGTCCTCAGGTCTAAAATGAGTCTCTTGTAGACAGCAAATAGATGGGTATTGTTTTTTTATCCATTCTGATACCCTATGTCTTTTGGTTGGCGCATTTAATCCATTTACATTCAGTGTTATTATAGAAAGATACGGGTTTAGAGTCATTGTGATGTCTGTATGTTTTATGCTTATAGTGATGTCTCTGGGACTTTGTCTCACAGGGTCCCCCTTAGGATCTCTTGTAGGGCTGGTTTAGTGGTGACAAATTCCTTCAGTTTTTGTTTGTTTGGGAAGACCTTTATCTCTCCTTCTATTCTAAATGACAGACTTGCTGGATAAAGGATTCTCGGCTGCATATTTTTTTCTCTCCAGCACCCTGAAAATCTCGTGCCAATTCTTTCTGGCCTGCCAAGTTTCAAAAGAGAGATCAGTCACGAGTCTTATAGGTCTCCCTTTATATGTGAGGGCACGTTTACCCCTTGCTGCTTTCAGAATTTTCTCTTTATCCTTGTATTTTGCCAGTTTCACTATGATATGTCGTGCAGAAGGTCGATTCAAGTTACGTCTGAAGGGAGTTCTCTGTGCCTCTTGGATTTCAATGCCTTTTTCCTTCCCCAGTTCAGGGAAGTTCTCAGCTATTATTTCTTCAAGTACCCCTTCAGCACCTTTCCCTCTCTCTTCCTCCTCTGGGATACCAATTATGCGTATATTATTTCTTTTTAGTGTATCACTTAATTCTCTAATTTTCCCCTCATACTCCTGGATTTTTTTATCTCTCTTTTTCTCAGCTTCCTCTTTTTCCATAACTTTATCTTCTAGTTCACCTATTCTCTCCTCTGCCTCTTCAAGCCGAGCTGTGGTGGTTTCCATTTTGTCATGCATTTCGTTTAAAGCGTTTTTCAGCTCCTCGTGACTGTTCCTTAGTCCCTTGATCTCTGTAGCAAGAGATTCTCTGCTGTCCTGTATACTGTTTTCAAGCCCAGCGATTAATTTTATGACTATTATTCTAAATTCACTTTCTGTTATATTATTTAAATCCTTTTTGATCAGCTCATTAGCTGTTGTTATTTCCTGGAGATTCTTCTGAGGGGAGTTCTTCCGCTTGGTCATTTTGGATAGTCCCTGGCGTGGTGAGGACCTGCAGGGCACTTCCCCTGTGCTGTGGTGTATACCTGGAGTTGGTGGGCAGGGCCGCAGTCAGACCTGATGTCTGCCCCCAGCCCACCGCTGGGGCCACAGTCAGACTGGTGTGTGCCTTCTCTTCCCCTCTCCTAGGGGCGGGATTCACTGTGGGGTGGTGTGGCTCGTCTGGGCTACTTGCACCCTGCCAGGCTTGTGATGCTGGGGATCTGGCGTGTTAGCTGGGGTGGGTAGGCAAGGTGCTCGGGGGCAGGAGGGGCAGGCTTAGATCGCTTCTCCTTAGGTGATCCACTTCAGGAGGGGCCCTGTGGCAGCGGGAGGGAGTCAGATCCGCTGCCGGAGGTTTGGCTCCACAGAAGCGCAGAGTTGGGTGTTTGTGCGGAGCGAGCAAGTTCCCTGGCAGGAACCGGTTCCCTTTGGGATTTCGGCTGGGGGATGGGCGGGGGAGATGGCGCTGGCGAGCGCCTTTGTTCCCCACCAAACTGAGCTCTGTTGTCAGGGGGCTCAGCAGCTCTCCCTCCCTTTGTCCTCCAGCCTTCCCGCTTTCCGAGCAGAGCTGTTAACTTATGACCTCCCAGAGGCTATGTCGCGCTTGCTGTCAGAACACAGTCCGCCCGGCCCCTCCGCTTTTGCAAGCCAGACTAGGGGGCTCTGCTTGGCCGGCGAGCCGCCCCTCCGCCCCGGCTCCCTCCCGCCAGTCCGTGGAGAGCGCACCGCCTCGCCGCCCTTCCTACCCTCTTCCGTGGGCCTCTCGTCTGCGTTTGGCTCCGGCGACTCTGTTCTGCTAATCCTCTGGCGGTTTTCTGGGTTATTTAGGCAGGTGTAGATGGAATCTAAGTGATCAGCAGGACGTGCGGTGAGCCCAGCGTCCTCCTAAGCCGCCATCTTGCCACAACTCTCAATCATTTTCTTATCAAGTAACACAAATTCTCATTTATTCTTTTTTGAAGGAATTATTTTAGTCATTTGTCTTAGTTCATTGTCTTGTGTAAACTTTAGCATGTTCCAGGAAACTTTAGCATCTTCCTTATCCATAGAGCACTTATAAAACTGAACACCAAAAGAACAAACTATGGAATTAAAAATGGGCAGAGGAACTAACTAGACATTTTTTTTTCTAAAGAAGATATACAGATGGCCAACAGACATGAAAAGATGCTCCACGCCACTAATCATCAGGGAAATGCCAATAAATACCACAATAAGATATAACCTTATACCTGTTAGAATAGCCAAAATAAAAAAGACCAGAAATAACAAATGTTGGTGAGGATGTGGAGACAAAGGAACCCTCCTCATACACTGTTGGTGGGAATGCAAATTGGTACAGCCACTGTGGAAAATATTATGGAGATTTCTCAAACAAATTAAAAATTGGCTTAGACTTTTAAGTTGATTCTGGAAAGAGTTAATTTTGGGGGCTCTAGTGATGGAATGAATGTGTTTTACATGTAACAAGGACACAAATTCTGAGGAACCAGAGGTGGAATGCTATGGTTTGAATATGTCTTCCTAAAATGCATGTTGAATCTTAACCCCCCAAAGTGATAGTGTTTGGAGGTGAGCGTTTGAGAGGTGATTAGTACTCTTATAAGAGACTCCAGAGAGATCCTTGTCCCTTCCACCATGTGAGGGCACATTGGATAGTTTGTGGGCTGCAGCTTAGAAGAGGGTCTTATTGACCTGACCAGACCATATATCCTGATTTTGGACTTCCAGCCTCCAGAACAGTGAAAATAGCTTTATGTCATTTATCAGCTACCCAGTCTATGGTAATTTGTTATAGTAGCCTGAACTAAGACACTCATTTTCTTCCTTGATTACTATAGAATTATAAGTTTGAAGTTGGATAGTGTCACTCTTCAGACTTTATTTTTCTCCCCCATTATTACATTGCCTATTCTGTATCTATTGTGTTTTCATATAAACTTTCATGTCACTTCTTGATGTCCATAAATTAACTTGCTTGGATTTTATTTATATTTCATTTAATAAATAAAATCATTGGAAAGCTGGGAAGAAAGACATATTGAGTCTTCCTATCCATGTATATGGACTATCTGCCCATTTATTTAGATCTGTATTTTATCAAGATTTTGCAGTCTTCATATAGATCTTGCACATCTCTTATTGTATTTATACCTAAGTTTTTCATTTTATGGTGTTAATATAAATGGTATTATGTATTTAATTTCATATTCAAATTGTTTATTGTTGGTATATGAGAAGGCAGTTGACTTTTGTTTATTAACCTTGTATCCTGCAGTTTTGGTATAATTTTTCATTACTTCCAGGATTTTTGTTGTTCCTTTTTTTCAGATTCATTTCATTTTATTTTTTTTTTTAATTTAAATCCAGGTTAGTTAACATATAGTATAATAATAATTTTAGGAATAGAATTTACTGATTCATTGCATATATAACACCCAGTGCTCAATCCAACAAGTGTCCTCCTTAATGCCCCTTGTCCATTTAGCCCATCCCCCTATCTGTAACCCCTTTAGCAGCCTCAGTTTGTTCTCTGTTTTTAGCAGTCTTTTATGGTTTGCCTCCTTCTCTGTTTTTTTTATTCCATTCCCTAATGTTCATCTGTTGTGTATTTTAAATTCCACATATGAGTGAAATTATGTATTTGTCTTTCTCTGAGTTATTTTGCTTAGCATAATGCACTACTTCCATCCATATTGTTGCTAAAGGCAAAATTTTATTCTTTGTCATCGCCAAGTCAAATTCCATTGTGTATATATATACCACATCTACTTTATCCATTCATCAGTCGATGGAAATTTGGGCCCTTTCCATACTTTGATTCTTGTTGATAGTGCTGCTATAAACGCTGCGGTGCATGTGCCCTTCAAAATAGCAGTCCTATAACCTTTGGATAAATACCTAGTAGTGTAATTGCTAGGTCATAGGGTAGTTCTATTTTTAATTTTTTGAGGAATCTCTATACTGTTTTCCAGGGTAGCTGCACCAGTTTGCATTCCCACCAGCAGTGTGAAATGTTTACTCTTTCTCCACATCCTCACCAACATCTGTTGTTGTCTGAGTTGTTAATGTTAGCCATTCTGACAGGCGTGAGGTGGTATCTCATTGTGGTTTTGATTTCCCTGCTGATGAGTGATGTTGAGCATCTTTTCATGTGTCTGTTAGGCATCTGGATGTCTTCTTTGGAAAAGTGTCTATTTTAGTTTTTTGCCCCTTCTTCACTGGATTATTTGCTTTTTTTGGGTGTTGAGTTTGATAAGTTCATTATAGATTTGGGTACTAACACTTTTTCTGATATGTCATTTGTCATATGTCATTTGTCTTCTCCCATTCCATTGGTTGCCTTTTAGTTTTGCTGATTGTTTGCTTTGCTGTGCAGAAGTTTTTATCTTGAAGAGGTCCCAATAGTGCATTTTTTGCTTTTATTGACCTTGCCTTGGAGACATGTCAAGTAAGAAATTGCTGTGGCTGATGTCAAAGATGTTGTTGCCTGTTTTCTCCTCTTGGATTTTGATGGCTTCTTGTCTTCCACTTTGATCTTTCATCCATTTTGAGTTTATTTTTGTGTATGGTTTAAGAAAGTGGTCCAGATTCATTCTTCTGCATGTCATTATCCAAGTTTTCCAGCACCATTTGCTGAAGACACTTGCCTTTTTTCCATTGAATATTCTTTCCTGCTTTATCAAAATTAGTTGGCTATACATTTGTGGGTCTATTTCTGGGTCCTCTATTCTGTTCCATTGATCTGTGTGTCTGTTTTTGTGCCAGTACCATGGTGTCTTGATGATTACAGCTTTGTAATAGAGCTTGAGGTCCATAAATGTGATACCTCCAGCTTTGTTTGTTTGTTTTTTTTTTTTCCAGGATTGCTTTGGCTATTCGGGGTCTTTTCTGGTTCCATACAAATTTTAGCATTATTTGTTCTAGCTCTGTGAAGAATGCTGGTATTATTTTGATAGGATTGCATTGAGTGTGTAGATTGCTATGGGTAATACCAACATTTTAACAATATTCTTCCAATTCATGAGCATGGTATGTTTTTACATTTTTTTTGTGTGTCTTCTTTAATTTCTTTCACAAACCTTCTATAGTTTTCAGTGTATAGATTTTTCACCTCTTTGGTTAAGTTTATTCCTAGGCATTTTATGTTTTTCGGTGCAATTGTAAATGGGATCGCTTCCTTGATTTCTCTTTCTGTCGCTTCACTGTTGGTGTATAGGAATTCAACCGATTTCTGTACATTGATTTTATATCCCGTGGCTTTGCTGAATCCATGTATCAGTTATAGCAGTTTTTGGTGGAGTCTTTTGGGTTTTCCACATAAGAGTATCTTGTCATCTATGAAGAGTGAAAGTTTGACTTCCTCCTTGCCAATTTTGATGCATTTTATTTCTTTGTATTGTCTAATTCCTGAGGCTGAGACTTCCAACATTATGCTGAATAAGAGTGGTCAGAGTGGACATCCTAGTCGTGTTCCTGACATTGAGAGGAAACCTCTCCGTTTTTTTTCGCATTGACAATGATATTAGCAGTAGGTCTTTCGTATATGACCTTTAGGATGTTGAGGTATGATCCTTCTATCCCTACTTTCTTGAGGGTTTTTATCAAGGAAGGATGCTGTATTTTGTCAGATCCTTTCTCTGCATCTATTGAGAGGATCATATGGTTGTTTTGTTAAGGTGATGTATCACATTGATTGATTTTCAGATATTGAACCAGCCCTGTGTCCAAAGAATAAATCCCACTTGATCCTGGTGAATAATTATTTTAATGTATTGTTGGATCCAGTTTGCTCATATCTTGTTGAGAATTTTTGCATGTTCAACAGGAAATTGGTCTCTAGTTCTCCTTTTTAGTGATATCTTTGTTATTGGAATCAAGGTAATGCTGGTCGCATAGAATCAGTTTGGAAGTTTTACTTCCATTTTTATTTTTTTGGAACATATTCAAAAGAATAGGTGTTAACTCTTCTTCAAATGTTTTGTAGAATTCCTCTGGAAAGCCATCTGGACGTG
Source organism: Prionailurus bengalensis (assembly GCF_016509475.1). Lineage (NCBI taxonomy): Eukaryota > Metazoa > Chordata > Mammalia > Carnivora > Felidae > Prionailurus > Prionailurus bengalensis. The sequence goes on along the minus strand of NC_057361.1, from coordinate 55,542,181 downwards.
AACTCTTGTTTGTTGGGATATTTTTGATTACTAATTCAATTTATTTACTGGTTATGAGTCTGTTCAAAATTTCAATTTCTAGTTTCAGTTTTGGTAGTTTATATGTTTCTAGTAATTTGTCCATTTCTTCCAGATTGCCCAATTTGTTGGCATATAATTGCTCATAATATTCTCTTATTATTGTTTGTGTTTCTGTGGTGTTCATTGTGATGTCTCCTCTTTCATTCATGGTTATATTTATTTGAGTTCTTACTTTTTTTCCTTACAGAAAGGGCTTTTTTTCACCCCCAGCTAGTATTCTTATTATCATGGTTGTAAATTGTAGTTCAAACATCTTGCCTATATCTGTGTTGATTAAGACCCTGGCTGTCATTTCTTCCTGTTCTTTTTTGGGGTAAATTCCATCATTTTGTCACTTTGGAGGAAGAAAAAAATTAATAAAATTAAAATTAAAAAATTAAAAACCAACCAAAAAATCAAATAAAAGAAGCTAGATCATTGGTGTATTTTGTTCTGCTTGTTGTAATAAGCTTGATAGAATAGAGAAAAAATGGAAAGGAAAAAAAGGTAAGAAAAATTTAAAAATTAAAAAAAATATATGATAAAAGAGAATAAAATGAAATAAAATGAATAGAATAAAAATATAATAAAGTAAAAGATAATTTTAAAAATTAAGAAAAAGAAAATAAAAAATATTTTTTTCTCTTTCTGTATCCAAGATAAAGGAAGAAAAAAAACACAACTTAAACAAAAACAGAAGCAAAATACTAAAAAATGAGCCAGTAAACAGAATGAAACTTGAATGAAGTTACATCCACTTTCCCCTAGAACTGACACTATCAAGCACTCTATAGTCCATGTTCATTCCCTAAGCAGATGGAGGGACTTAATGTTGGTCTTCTAGGGTATTGTGCTTGGAGGGTGCAGTTGGGTGGAGGTTGGTGTAATGGCTCTGTTCTCCACTAGGTGGCACTGCATATCTTACTGGGGTGGATCAGTGTGGTGCACGTATGAGTGAGCATGCATGCGCATGCTCATGCTCGAGAAAGGTGGAAACGTCTTCACCCAATTCCCTAGTCTCTGGCCCAGGGACTTTACGCTCTCACTGACTCATGATTTACCATCCCTCCTTTGTATCAGGTCTCTGTCCACTCCCTGTCTCTACCCTGTCCATGTCCAAGCCACCCACCTGCAAGGTGGCACCTCCCTCCAGAGTTTTATCTTAGATGGGGCTGTGTTTCAAACCCCACACTTCAGAGACCCCTGCGGCTTGAACCCACACTGACTCTCTGGCAGAGGGTCTCACTGAGCAATGGCCAGTGATGCTGGCTTACCCCAGAGAATGTTCATGCAATCACGCAGTGGCAGAGATTCAGAGACTGTGGTGAATCACAACACACAGGTTGTGCCAGGTTTCACAGTATCCTGGCATCTATGTCCCAGTACCAGCAAACATGGATGCTCTCGGGGTCTCCTGGGACCTTTACTTGTGGCAAAGCTGTATGGTTTCTACCAAAGGGTTCTCTAAGCAGGGGAAACAGTTCTCCCCATGTGGCACACGGACCTCTCAGACCCCTCTGCCTGTTCCTGGAGATTTGCCCTATTTCCTCACTAGGGTACTGCCAGGCACTGAGCTCCAGAACTTCAGACTCTGACCTCCACTGTTTATAGAATCCTGGTGGTATTGAAACCTTCTCCTTTCTTCCTGTCAGTGGTTTTGGGGAACAGATTTCTTGTTTTCATCCCCTGTGTTTTCACTCTTTCTCTCTCTTTCTCTTCAGCTGCTTTCAGGGGAGTGTTTTTCCTGCATTCTCCTTATGTGCTTCACTCTCCCCCTTTCTCTGTTGTCTCTCTGCAAAAACAGTTCCCTACACTCCAAGGCTTTTCTCTCCCCTAGTTCAACTCTCCTCTCCGCACTCTGTACCTGCCAAGTTCTGTGGTTCAAGTTTTGCAGATTTTTGTGTTTAATATTCAGATCAGTTTCCAAGGTGTGCAAAAATGGTTTGGTGCTAATCTAGCTGTGTTTCAGGTATGAGACAAGGTAAGGGTTTCCATGCTTCTTCGCCATCTTCTCTTCTCCCTGGATTTTTGTTGTTCTTGTTGACTGTTTGGGATGTTCTGCATAGACAGTCATTATATCTGTAACAAAGGCAATTTCCATTTTTCCTTCCCAAACTGTATACCTTATACTCCCTTTTATTATTTTATTAACTAAGATTTCCAGTTTTATGTTTAATAGGAGTGGTGAGAGAGGACATCTTTGCTTTGTTCCTGATCTTTGGAGAAAAGCATTCTATCTTTCACTGTTACTTAACAGTGTTAAGCTTCCTGTTATGTTAGCTTCCTGTTTTTTGTAGATGCTCTTTATCAAATTGAGTTCATTTCTATCACTAGTTTCCTGATGGTTTTTTATTGTGAATGAGTATTGCATTTTTCAAATGCTTTTTCTGCATCTATTAATACAATCACATGCTTACTCTAAAGAAGAACTAACCTATGGATGTGATGAATTACAGTAATTGATTTTTGAAAATTGAATCAGCGTTACATACCTGCAATTAATCCCACTTGTTCATGGGTTTTATACTATGTTGTATTCTATTTGTTAATATTTAATTCAGGATTTTGCATTTTCATGAGAGATATTTCATTTGTTGTTTTCCTTCATCACAATGACTTTTGTGTCATTCAAGTAATGCTGGTCTCAAAGAATGATTTAGGAAATATTCCCTTTGCTTCTATTTTCTGGAAAACATTATATAGGAATGATATGGTGGTTTTTTTTTCATTAAATGTTTTGTCAGATTTACCAGGGAATCCCTCTGGACCCGGTGGTTTCTGTTTTAGCATGTAATTCATTTCTGACTCAGTTTTTTTTTTTTAATAGCTACCAATCTATTCAGATTGTCTATATCCTTATGTTTGTATTTTGGTAAATTTCATCTTTGTAGGAACTGGTCCATTTCATCAAGATTATCAAATTTATAGGCATAGAACTATTCATAATATTTCTCTATTTTTTCTTTCAATGTCCACAGGATCAGTAGTTGATTATCTCTCTTCTGATATTAGTTATTTATGTCTTCTCTTTTTTTCTTAATTAAACTGGCTAGACGTTTATCTTTATTTTGGATTTTTTCAAAGAGCCATCTTTTGGTTTTATTGATTTTCTCTATTGATTTCCTATTTCAATTTCATGGATTTTTACTCTAACTTTTATTATTTCTTTCCTTCTGCTTCCTTTGGGGTTGCTTTTCTTTTTGTAGTTTCATAAGGTGGAAGTTGAGATGATTCATTTTATTTTAGCTCATCCCTCTTTTTTAAATATATGCATTCAGTGCTATGTATTTCCTTTAAATCATTGCTTTTGCTACACCCCACAAATTTTTATAACTTGTATTTTTATTTTCCTTTCACTTGAAATATTTTAAAATGTCTCTTGAGATTTATTTTTTGACTCACCTAAATAACTTGAAGTGTGTTGTTTAATCTCCATGTATTTGGGGATTTTTCAGGTAGCTTACTGTTATTGATTTCTAGTTTAATTTCATTTTCTGAGAGCATATTTTATGTGATTTCTGTTCTAAATATGTTCAGGTATGTTTTTTTGCCCTGACTGTGGTCTGTCTTGGTGAATGTTCTATATGGACTTGAGAAGAATGTTTATCCTCCTATTGTTAGATGAAGTAGTCTACAAATGTCTATTAGGTCCAAATGATCAGTGGTCTTATTTAGTTCAATTGTATACTTTCCAACTTTCTGCCTATTGCGTCTGTCTGAAGGAAGTGTGTTGAAGTCTTTAGCGATAATAGTAGATTCATTTTCTTGCAGTTTTATCAGTTTTTGCCTCACATATTTGGATACTTTGTTGTTAGATGCATACCTGTTAAGAAATGTTCAGTCTTCCTTGAGAATCACTCCTTTTTATGCTATGCCCCTCTTTATACCTTATAATTTTTCTTGATCTAAAGTCTGCATTGTTTGAAATGAATACAGCTACTCCAGCTTTCTTTTGATTATTGTTAGTATGACATACCTGTTTCTATCCATTAATTTTTAATCTATATGTGTCTTTATATTTAAAGTTGGTTTCTTGTAGGCAATATACAATTGAGTCTTGTTTTTTAGTACACTCTTGACAGTCTATATCTTGTAATTAACATATTTGTACCACTTATATTTAAAGTTGTTATTGATATAGCTGGATTAGTATCTACCATATTTGTTATGGTTTTCTATTCATTGTCTTTCTTATTTGCTTCTTTTTTGTCTCCCACTCTTTTTCTTCCTTCTCTGGGTTTAACTGAGTACTTTGTATGATTTCTCTTCTGTTAGTATATCAATTATATTCTTTTAAAAACTTTTTTTAGTGGTTGCCCTTATATTTTTAATATACATTCATGTTATTCAGATCCTCTCTCAAATAACACTATGCTACTACACAAGTAGTGCCAGTACCTTATGACAAAGTATTATTCTTAATTACTGTCTCTAATCCTCATTAATATTATTATCATTCATTTCACTTTTTCATAAGCTATAATTACTGGATACATTGTTTATATTATTTTGAACTTTACCTGTTAGGCCAAGAAAGATTAAGTCAAATACAAAGTTTTATTTACCATCATTAATTCCTCCTCTAATGCTCTTTCTTTCTTCATATAGATCTGAGTTTTTGACCTCAACTTTCTTGTGAAGAACTTCTTTTAATATCTTTTGCAAGGCAGGTCTACCGTTGACAGAGTTCCTCCATATTTCTGTATCTGAAAGAGTCTTTATTTCTCCTTCACTTTTAAAAGATAATTTTACTGCATACAGCATTCAGGCTGGTCTTCTTTACTTTGAATACTTTAAATATTTCACTCCATTCTCTTCTTGTTTGCGTGGTTTCTGAAAGATGAGTATGATGTAATTCTTATCCTTCTCCAATTTGGCAAGATCTTTTTTGTTTCTGGTTTTGTTTTCCTTCTGGCTTCTATCAAGATGTTTTGTCTTTGATTTTGTTTAGTTGAATATGTTATACCTAAGTGTGGATTGTTTTGGTGTATAACCTGCTTGGTGTTTTCTGAGCTTACTGGATCTGTGCTGTCATATTTATCATTGGTTTGGGGAAATTCTCAATCATTATTATTTCAGATATTTCTGCTATTCCTTTTTTTTCTTCTTCTTCTGATATTCCCCTTACATGTATGTTACACCTTTTGTTATTATGTTACAGTTCTTGGATATTCTGTCTTTTTCTTTCTTTTTCCTCTTTTCTTTTCAAAATTTCTATTGACATTTCTTCAGACTCACTGATTATTTCCTCAACTGTGCCCAGTTCATAGATGAGCTCATTAAGGGAATTCTTCATTTATGTTATGGTGTTTTTGATTTCTAGAATTTCCTTTTGGTTCTTAAAGCTTCTATCTCTCTGCTTACCTAATTTATCTCCTTTTTTATGTTGTCCATTTATCCGTTACAGTCCATAGCATATTAATCATACTTGTTTAATATTCCCAGTCTGATAATTCCAACATCTCTGCCATATCTGAGCCTGGTTCTGATACTTGGTATGCTATGTCTCTTCAAACTGTGGTGTTTTTTTTTTTTTTGGTCTTTTGTCTTTAGTATGTCTTACAATTTTTGTTGTAAGCTTTACACGATGTAATGATAAAAAGAACTGAAGTGAATAAGCCTATCCTGTGAGGTTTTGTTTAGCTGCTAGAATTTAGCCTGTGTTTATGTTTGCTGTAACCATATGTGTCAGAGGCTACAGTTATCTCTGATTACCTTGTTTTTATTTCCTCTGTTGTCTTTGGTTTTCCCTAGAGACTTCTTAAATATTATCTAAGAAGCACCGTTCTTTTAGTTGCATTCCCCTGTTACTATTCAGGAGGACTATTGATGTTGTGGTAATTTGTGGGGGGAAGGGTAACATTCTATAATCCTATCATTATGTCTTTTAGTGAGTCTCTGCCGCTCGCCAGTGACCTTCACAAGTACTTCTCAGTATGATTTCGGTTTTTCCCCTTAGACAGGAAGGCAGTCCAGGTATGGAGTTGAGTATTTTCATTTTCCTAGTTCAGTTAAGTTCTAGTAAAACCCCATCACATTAGGATCTGGTAAAATAGTTTCTCTTAATGGTAGGCTTCACTAAGAAGAATGAAATGTGTTGTGCATATTTTTTAAAGAGCTACTTTTCCTCTTTTGCCCTCTCAGAAGCACAGAAACATGAGTAAATTTTTCTCACATCTTCACCATGAGAACTTGATAGGGCTCCTGGAAGTAAAATTCACAAAAGTGTGGGAGTCCCCATAGGACCAGGCCCCCTGAGAATTTTTAACTCTCAAACCTGTCCACACTGAACCTCTAGCAATTCATCAATTGCAGATTAGGTTTTCCTAAACTTGTACTGGTTCCCAAGGAATTTTCTGCTCCTGGGCTCCTGCTCTAATAAGTTTTGATTTTCTGTATATGCCTGTCTATTTCTTCAGTTTGGGGACAGTAGTTCAATGACCTCAGTTCTCTGATAGATCTAAGAGGAGTTTATTTTTGGTTTATTACACCTTTTTTCTTGTTGTGTGGGTAGAAGAGATGACTTCCAAGCTTCTTACCTGACTGACTGGAATGCAAGGAAATTTTTGAGGCATCAAAGACATTTGTTGTACAAAGTTTTCATCTCTTGAAAACTGGGTAACATAATCATGTTTTAATTAATGAACTTTATTTTTCTTTTAAAGGGGTAAAAAGTAAGAACTTTTGGAACATTATCTTTTTTCATATTTTTTTCTCAAATAGATCCTAAATGTCCAGGAGATGTTGATTTTCATTATAGTGACTGGGACATTAAGACAATTACCAGCTCCTTGAAATTCTACCTCAGGTATGCCTGATATGATTTGGAACTTTGTTTTTCACACTTGATGAAATTTGTCTGGGTGGATATTGGAGCTTATGTGGTCATAGTTTCTGGAGGTTGGATAGGAATGCTAAAGAAAAAAAGAGTGAAAAGGATTTCTGTCAAAACAAAGAATGTGCGGGGCGCCTGGGTGGCGCAGTCGGTTAAGCGTCTGACTTCAGCCAGGTCACGATCTCGCAGTCCGTGAGTTCGAGCCCCGCGTCAGGCTCTGGGCTGATGGCTCGGAGCCTGGAGCCTGTTTCCGATTCTGTGTCTCCCTCTCTCTCTGCCCCTCCCCCGTTCATGCTCTGTCTCTCTCTGTCCCAAAAATAAATAAAAACGTTGAAAAAATATTTAAAAAAAAAGAAACAAAGAATGTGCATTAGAAGACATTTAATCTGGGAATTTACGCAAGTGAAGGATCAAAATAATAGGATTGTTATTGAAAAATTGCTTTTTCTTAGGGAAATGATTATTTTAAAACTCATACCCTTAAAATAATGGAAGTTTGCCCATTGCGCATAGATGTAATGCTGTCACAATGTGCTCACTAGTAATATCAGGATTTATGACAATTCAAGGTTGTTAACATGTTTTGGTGAATAATAACTATTTTGAAACGTTAAATTGCATTTACACAAACAATACATGTGTTTGTATGTTTATATGCCATATTCCATGCTTTATCCATGTAATAGAAATAAAAAAACAAGAAAGTACAACCATAAAAATGTTAAAACTGAATGAATTGACAGAAGTAGGAAAACAAAATTTACCTTATCAGCAAAATATGGGGATGTGCGATGGTAATGAATATATCATTTAGTTAATTGGCATAAATTTATATTATGTAAAAGTATTTGGGACATATACATTTAAACTCATTCATTTCTTACTATTCTTTATGTGCAATATTATTTACCATACTTTATTAAATAAATGTCTTTTTTTTCAATTATTGTACTCTTCAGATATTAAGATAGATACTTGAATATCATTAATCTAAAATAAATTGGGTCTCAGATATTGCTGTTAAATGACTTCCTGCTGTAGTATAATCTTAGAACTTTATATAAACATGGATGCTTTTTCCAGGAGTATTTCTCCTGCATCTGCAAAGAAGAAAGGTACTGTTGTCCAAGGGTTTATTCAGTGCTAAGCAGTGTTCTAGTTGCTTACATGGGCAATGTCATTTTTTTACAATAATCTTATAAGGTAGGTAGTACCATACTATTTTATAGATGAGAAAATTGAAAGGCATCCCCTTCCCCATTTAGTACTATTCATGCTCACAGCTCATATATATCTATGACTTGTAGACCACTTATATTGGAGCATCTTTTTCCTCTATTTCCTACCCCCAGGAGTTATGGCCTCCTTGGAGTTACTTGGGTAATTTTAGTGATGATAGAGAGCAATCTACTATGTATGTTTTTAGAATACTGATGATGATAATAGTGAGAGCAAATGATTCTGTCTTTAGCCTTCTTCAAAGGAGTCAAGTTTTTTCAAAGATTTATATAGGTTAAATACATCCACACATTATATGTTTCCCAGCTCATCCCATAATAACCAGTGTGGCCCTTTTGAAAGATCGGAGGGTCAGGCCTTAAAGCCTGAATGAGCAATACCCCTATTAAGAGATTTTTCCTTAAGACTTATGTATGGGCCTTTAATATGCATGAGCCAATCAACACCCATTAAGTTTCTCAAATACATTAATATTTTCAAAGAGGGCCTCTTCCCTCTGTGTTATAGGTACCTAACTCAACCCTTATCTCTAACATTTTCAGAAAAGTACTCCAAAAACTATCCTCTCTCTCTTATATTTTTAATGTCTCTTTTTTGAGACATTAAACATGCTGTTTCTTCTCAGCATATAAATATGGTACCATAAAGCACATCTCTTTGACTTTGTGTCTTTTTTCATTTATTCATTTTACCATTTACTGGATCAGTAAACATTTCCTGTATAGTTAGTCTATGTCTAGCATGGTGCTAAGAAGGAGGCATACAATTGTGAATGGATGTGATCTCTGAATTTAAAAAGGTTATAATCCAGTGAGGGGCAGAAAAAAAACAGGCAATCATACAAATATAACAAACTATAATAAGTACTCTGAAGGGAATGCACAAAGTGGTATGAAGGCTTACAACAGGAAGACCTGTTGTATTCTGGTTGTCCGTTTGAACTGAGGTTTAAATTATAATTTGGAGTCAACTTGGAGGAGGCAGTTGCAGACAAAGAGAACTGCATGTGCAAAGGCCTTGAAGCAAAAGAGGGGATGACCCCTTCAAGAAACTACATGTACTAGTATAGGTGGAGTACTGAGTGTAGAGAGGGAGGGAGAGATGTGTAGGAGCCAGACATTGCAAGGCTGTATGGGACATTTTAAGAATTGGAGTATGGATTTATTTTGAAAAGAATGGTAATAAATTGAGAGATTTTAAACAAGTTACATGATGAGGTTTGAATTTTGAAAAAAAAAATATAGAGAGATCAGATTATAGGGAATCAAAATATGTTGAGGTAGAAACCAATTAGCAGGCTATTGCTGTGGTCCATGAAAAAGATGATGCTTCTTCTTGAAGTAGGGAATAGGAATATCTATTTGTAGAAATAAGCATAATAAAGAAATTTGGGGAGTAAATTTAGATATGAGAATGGGGGAGAGGGAGATAAAATAATGATTTCTATGTTTCTGACCCATACAACCAAATGGTGGTCATACATTCAGTGATTTGAGAAACACAAGAAAAAGACTAAATGTAAGGGAGATAGCAAGTTGGGTTTTAGATATTTCAAATTTGGGTATCTTTGAAGAAATCAGAAAAAGGTATTAAGCAAGGCATTGCATATATGGGAATAAACTCAGAGAAGAGTTCTGAGCTTGAGCTAAAAATTGTGAATCATTGACAATATAGATGACAATTGGAGGCAGGATCTTGGATGAGATTGTCTAATAAGAGAGATACTTCATGTCTTCCTATTCAAGCTTCAGTATATGATGTAATATACACTCAGTGTCTCTACTTCTTAACCTCCTAGTTTACCCTTTAACCCATTGCAGTCTCCCTCCCACCAACTCTGCTCCACTGAAGCTGCTCTTGCCAAGGTCACTAGTGACTCCTTCAATGCTAAACACAATGGACAATTGTCAGTCTTTACCTTACTTGATTTCTTTGTAGCATTTGAAGGTGTTACAAAGCCCTCCTTGAAACATTATCTTCTTTTGGATTCTACTGTATCCCTTGCTTTTGGCTTTCCTCACACCTTTTCAACCATTTTAGCAGTTCCCTTTATGGACTTTCTACCTGATATATTCCAGGACTCTCCCCTCTTTTTGCTATACTGGAGGGAGGGAAAATTCAAATATCCACAGGGGCCAGGATGTGAAGATGAATGAAGCAGACTCCTTTCATATTAAACACGTTACATATTGAACCTGTATTTGCATAGTGATATCTTTGTTTATGTATAATAAGCAATATTATTTACTTCCACAAATAACCATATAGGCCTAATATAGCCAACTCGTTCAGTTTTTCAGTAGTGTTAGAAAATAACGGATTTTATGTGAAATATCTCAAATTTTTTATATTCTGATGACTGGTTCAATTACATTTCTTTTTTATACACTATTCTGGACAAATAATAAATTAAAGTCCTCATGTAGCTATTGGCTGTGACTTGGTCATCTCTCCTTGAACAGTGGTATCTGTTCTCATGGTTTTAGTCACTCACCTAGGTTTGTGATTTCCACTTCTCAAATTTAGAAGGAACTCCTTCCATCTGCCTAATAGACATCTCCCTTTGGCTATCCTAAAATCCCTCTAGCTTAGATCTCCACTTCCTTCTGAATAAATTTCTATTCTATCCAGTCTTCCAAACCAGATGACTTTCTCCCTCACCCGTACACCCAATGATTGAAGAAGTTCTGTCTTTAATGTCTTTTAAATAATTCTCATCATTTCTTTCTATCCCTGATGCCACTAATTTTGTTTAGGCCTTTATTAACTCTCAACTGGATTACTACAATAATCACAGTGGGAGGAAGTATAACAGTGATTAAGAGCATAGACTCAGGACAGACTGACTAGTTCTGCAATTTACTAGGCATGTGTAGTCTTGGATAAATTAAACTTCTCTGAACCTCAGTTTCCTCATGTATGAAATGGAGATAATAACAATATGCTCCTTACAGAGTTGGTATGAGGATTAAATTAGTAAATATATGCACATCGCTTAGAACAATGAAGACTTTACTATTATTATTATAAGTGAATTACTTCTTCTGAGCCACCCACCACTTTTATTTTATCATCACACTGGTCATTTTACATTGAAAGTTTTGTATATGACACTCTTCTCAACTAGACTATTAGCTCCTTGGAGGTTTGGGGTCTCTCTTACTCATCGCTGGATCCCCAACATCTGGCACAATGCTAGGTACCCATAGGTGCTCAGTCATTTTTTTTTTTACCAAATAAAGAAACCTATTGGGCCTCAATTTTCTCCTCCATTAAACTGGGACTGGAATAACTGCTCCATCTCACAGGATCATTGGAAGGATCAGATGGTAGGACAGATATGAAGCACTTTGAAAACTAAAGAACTATCCAACTGCAAGAACTTTATAGCAGAATTCAGAGTGGGTCTACTTTGGAATTTTTCAGAACTGGTTTGAAACTCCTTTCACTTTTGAGAACTAATTGGAGACCTTACTAGACTAATTTGCCTATACTTTTGCAGGTTTTTCATTGAATTACTAGTAACTAGGATTCCTCTGACAAAGTTTCAGGTGAAGAGAGAAATGTATATGGTCACACTAAGCTATGGGGCTCAGAAACTTAAGCCTTGCTGCCCACAAAACTGAGAATCCAAGGCCTGGCTATTCCCTCCCCAAAGGAACTTACAGCGTTCCTTTATTTCAGGAATCTTTCTGAACCTGTCATGACATACAGACTTCACAAAGAGCTGGTCTCTGCTGCCAGTAAGTATTTATGTTACTAGTTAATTGTGTTGTCTTGCCTTCTTAATAATGTTCATAGCAATAAACCTAGAAGACTGCTTGAGGGAAAGTGAGGGGAGAAAACAAAAATACATCCACAGATTGCGTCCACTGCTAAATGAGAGTCTTCCTACTTGTTGTCTAACTCAAATGTTCTATTATTTTTCATAAATCAATGTAAGTTGAGTAGTTTGGACAAAACTGGCTAATATGAGGAATGTAACAGGTATGAGGGCTTTATTGACTATGCCTCTTCTATCAGAACAAGAGCATTAGCTTATGTTACTAGGAGACAACAAAATTGTTCCCTTACAGTTGCTGTTTTAGCTTTTTTTCATCACTTTGCCTTTTCAAATGCTTTTCAATTGTGCTGTGAATTAATACTCCTAATCTGTTACTGCTAGCATCACATTTTGTAGATGATAAACCTGAGGGTTAAGGTGAAACATTGCATGGGAAATGAGACATAAAGAATCACCCTAAAATGTTTGGCAGCTGAATAAGTATTAAAAATTTTGGCTGAGGCCACTGTATGTATGATCATCTGTCCCTACCTCTATATGACCTTTCTCTTGCTTGGTACCCTCTGTGGTGTGCAGGAAAAAGATTCATAGGACTCGTCCTAATAATGAATTTTTGTGGAGGCAAGGGACCTTTGATCTTTACTCTGAGATGTCTCAGTGATTTTCACATGAACCCGGAGAAAGAGCATATCCCCATCACCATAAGAAGATGTGTGGGCAAGGGTTTCCAGTGGGAATTTACATGCAGAACTTTGGGAACAACCTGCTGTACCTAGAACTCACACTTCCTCAGAGATAGTCTTATGTTCTCATCTTTCTGTTCTGTCGTCTACTTCAACTTTATAGGCCTATTTCTTTGTTTTTATCTCTCTTTTTGCCTTTTGGTCTCTTTGTCTTTTAGTCTTTTGCTCTCCATCTCAGTCTTTTTTCTTGGTCTCTCTTTACCATTATTTCATAGTGCCTATTTATCTCTGTGTCTCTTTTTGTCTCTTTGTGTCTCTAATTGTCTTTGTGTGCATGTGTGTGTGTGTGTGTGTGAGAGAGAGAGAGAGAGAGAGAGAGAGAGAGAGATTGAGAGAGAGAGAGAGTTCACTTGATACAGTTGCCCAAAAGACAAAACTGTCTTTCTCTGTTCTATCTCAGAGTCTGACAACCTGGATTACCGGCTGGGAGCTATTCATTCCTTGGTATATAAGCTACCTGAAAAGAACCGAGAGATGCTGGAACTTATTATAAGACACTTGGTCAAGTAAGTAACTTCTGGATTTTCAGGAGGAGTTGCTATTAAAGGACTGGTCCATAGGGTAGTACCTCAGAGGAACTGTTTATCAACTCATTAAGTCCCAGCCACCAGCTGTTTCATCCTGGAAGGCTGAGTGCTCTATGAAGATGATTTTATCTTGAACCTTGTATATATCCTCTCAGGCTCATCATGCATCTCAGCTAAGAGGTAGCATGAGGTAAATTGGACTGAACACAGACTTTGAAGTCAGATAAACTTGGTTTCAAATACCAGCTATACCACTTACTTAGTTGTACGATCTTAGATAAACCTCTTAACCTCTGTTTAGTCATCTCTAAAAAGAGAATAGTATTGCCCACCATGCAGGACTGTTCTGTGGATTTGAATGAACACAGGTAAAGTGCATGGCACATAGAAGATTCTCAAGAAATGGGAGTTATTATTAGGATTGTGGTCAACTCATTGCTTGAGTATGGCAAGCAGGAAAGACAAGTATTTGAAAGAGTAGGCCCGGTGATGAGCTCCAAGATAGTGGGTTTAAGTGGCATGGGGTGGTGGTGCCTTTTGGCCAGAGAGCTTAATATTGGAATAAAAGTAAGTTGACGTGCCGTGTAAAAGTACAGCAAGTAGCTCTTGTGAAGCAGTATGGTGCAGCAGAAAGCACTCTGTCTAGGGGTCAACAAATCTGTGTTCTGGTGTCAGTTCTGCTCCTAACTTCCTTTTTTAAAGTTTATTTATTTATTTTGAGAGAGACAGAGAATGTAAGCATGAGTTGGAGAGAGTCAGAGAGAGAGAGGGAGAGAGAGAATCCCAAGCAGGCTCCACACTGTCAGCTCAGAGCCCGACACAGGGCTTAATCTCATGAACTAACCCATGAGATCTTGACCTGAGCCGGCTCAAGAGTCTGTTGCCTAACTGACTGAACCACACAGGTGCTCCGTTTTGCTACTGGCTTTCTTGATGATCATGAGCAGGTCACTCTCAAGGCTCCTCCTGATATTTTTAAAAGTACAGAAATGAGACAACAAGCTTAGAAAAATCACGATGCATTTTAAGAGTGTCTATTAAAAAATAAAGATATCATCAAAGTTACAAAAGTACAGTAATTATACATTTTAACCTCATTTGAAGAGGATCTCAAATACCTAAACTTGAAGCCCTTAGTAAAGTTGAGGCTCCCGGCTAAATGATCCTCTTGGTCTCCCCCTATGATAAATTCTGCATCACTGGATCTCAGGTTTCCCTAATGACATAATGAGATCCCACCAAGATTCAATGGAGCTCTGACAGTCTATGTATTTTTATACTTCTGTAACAAATGAGCATTAAATACACTAAGGAAGATAAATAGGCAGAATTAACAAGAGGATTCCTTTTACATTTATTGCCAATGTTTCCAATTTGGGCTAATACAGAACATTAAGAGCAGTTTCTTCCCAAATAGTTGTTTGTGATAATCTCAGTAAAAGTACAACAATCAATACATAAATCATTTGCATATTAATTTGAAGCTGCCCTGGGGGAAAGAGAAATTGAGTTCAAGTTCCACACTGACACTAATTTTGTTTGAACTAAAGAAAGTCCCTCCCACTCTCTGGACATCAGTTTATTCATCTGTAATATGAGGGGACTGAACTAGCTAATCTTAAGGGATTATTACTGCTCTGACATTCTAAGAGTCTTGTATGTTTTGGGAGGCAGGGACTCAGTTGAAAATTATCCTACCACCAGTTAGTGAGAAACACCTGCTACCATGCACTCAAAGGCTGACTGCTGCCTTATTTCAAGAATTTTGGTCCTTCAAAACTCTAGAACAAAAGGAACAAGAGACACAAACACACAAGGAAGAGAAATAGAAAGACAAATACACTTAGATATATGAAAAACTGCTCAAGTTCACTCATATAAGAAAAATATGAATTAAACCTACACTGAGATGCCATTTATTGGGAAAAACCTAAGGCATGACTGTATTCTCTGTTGATGAGACATTGGGGCAAATGGATACTGTACTACATTGCTGGTGTTAATGCAATATGTACGACAGGAGGAGAATTTGACAATATCTAACAAATGTGTATATTCACTTACCCAGTGCCAAGAAATTCTACTTTTAGACATTTACTCTGAGGACACACCTCCCCAAGTACCAAATAGCATATGTAGAAGGTTCATCATCGCAGCATAATTTTTTAATAACAAAAGGCTAGAAACACAAAAGTGTCCAACAATAGGGGACTAGTTGAGTAGATAATGGTCTATTCAAATAATGTAGCATTCGACAACCTAAAAATAATTAGGAAAATATCTGTGAACTTCTTTTGTAGTGATTTCCAAGATGCATTACAAATTTGAGGTTATATGTCAGACAACAACAGCAACAAAACCCAAAGTTTAAAACATTATATTAGTATGATAACTTTTATGTAAAAAGAAAATGAGGGAAATAAGAATATATAAGAATATTGGGGCACCTGGCTGGCTCAGTGAGTTAAGTGCCTGACTCTTGATTTTGGCTCAGGTAATGATATCATGGTTCCCGAGATTAAGCAACCCAATTGAGCTCTGAGCTGATAGTGTGGCACCTGCTTGAGATTCTCTCTCTCTCTCTCTCTCTCTCTCTTTCTCTCTGCCTCTCCCCGTCTCATGCACTCACATACTCTCTATCTCAAAATAAATAAATAAACATTAAAAAAAGAATATGTAAAAATATTAGACACATATTTTCTTCTGTCAAATTAAACACACAGTAAGATAAATAAAAAACTAATGATTCAAGGAGTGACCAAGATGGTGGAACAGCATGAAAGATTTTTTTGTGTCTCTCATCAATGAAATGCAACCATATCAACATTAAACCATCTTGTACACCTGGAAAACTGATTTGAGGATTAGCACAATAATCTGCACAACCTGAACCATAGAACTCAGCAGGTACAGGGTATTGAGAGGTGAACTGAGAGAGAGAGGAGCCATGGAAGGCAGGGAGCTGTTTTGCTTATGGAGAGAGGATGGAGACAGGGGGAGAGTATCGGAAAAGCAACCCACCCCCCAAAAGCAGCTGGAGAGAAAGGAAGAGTGGAAACAGCCACAAGGGATGGAAATCAAAAAAGGGAGAAAGGAGAAAGGAGAGGGTTTAAATTCCATTAAGACTATAAACAGGGGGAGTGCAGAGTCTGAAACTCTCTAGCTCAATACCTGGTGGTGCACTGGTAGGAAGCACAAGTCCCCAGCAGCAGAGATCAAGGTCCAAGGGGTCCTTGGGCCACATGGGGAGAGGCGGTTCCCCTGCTAGGATAACATTTGGTAGAGGCTGTGCCACCTCCCAACAGGCAAAAGTCCCAAAAGACCCTGAAGAACAACCATAGTCACTGGTGTTGGAACAAGGATGCTAAGGGTGAAGACTGGTGCCAGATGTGTGTTGTGATTTGCCATAATCCCTGAAATGCTGCTTCTACATGATCAGTTAAGTCCTTAACCTTCAAGGGAAGACAGATCAGGTTTGCAACAGACCTATCCACAGGAACTTGGCAGGCCAGAAAGGAGTGGCAGGATATATTCAATGTGCTGGATCAGAAAAATATGCAGCCAAGAATTCCTTATGCTGCAAGGCTGTCATTCAAAATAGAATGAGAGAAAAAACTTTTCCCAGACAAAAAATAAAGGGGTTTGTGACCACTAAACCATCCCTGCAAGAAATTTTAAGGGGGACTCTGTGAGGTGAGAAAAGATGAAAAAACAAAACCAAAAAGACCAAAAGTAACAAAGACTGGAAAGAACCAGAGAACACCACCAGAAACTCCCAACTCTACAGGCAACATAATGGCAATAAATTCATATCTTTTGATACTAACTCTAAACCTCAGTGGACTAAATGTTCCAATCAATAGACATCGGGTAAGCGAATGCATAAGAAAACAAGATGCATCTATATGCTGTTTACAAGAGACCCATTTTAGGTGTAAAGACACCTTCAGATCGAAAATAAGGGGATGGAGAACTATCTGTCATGCTAACGGTCACCAAAAGAAAGCCAAAGTAGTGATACTTATATCAGACAATCTAGATTTTAAAATAAAGACTAGAACAAGAGATGAAGAAGGGCATTATATAATAATTAAGGGGTCTATTTACCAAGAAGGTCTAACAATTGTAAACATTTATGCTCCAAACATGGAGCTCCCAAATATGTAAATCAGTTAATTACAAACATACAGAAACTCATTGATAATAATGCCATAATAGTAGGGGACTTAAACATCCCACTAACAACAATGGACAGATCATCTAAACAGAAAATCAACAAGGAAACCGTGGCTTTGAATGACACACTGGACCATATGGACTTACCAGATATATACAGAACATTTCATCCTACAGCAGTGGAATACACATTCTTCTCCAGTGCACATGGAACACTCTCCAAATAGAACAATTAATGTGACAAAAATCAGCCCTCAACAAGTACAAAAAGGTCAAGATTGTACCATGTATATTTTGAGACCACAACGCTGTGAAACTCAAAGTTAGCCACAAGAAAAATTTTGGAAAGATAACAAATACTTAGAGACAAAAGAACATCCTACTAAAGAATGAATGGGCTAACCACGAAGTTAAAGAGTAAATGAAAAAGTACATGGAAACCAATGAAAATGATAACACCACAGCCCAAAACCTCTGGGATGCAGCACAGGCGGCCATAAGAGGGAAGTATATAGCAATCCAGGCCTTCCTGAAAAAGGAAGAAATGTCTCAGATACATAACCTAACCTTACACCTTAAAGAGCTGAAAAAGAACAGCAGATAAAACCCAAAACCAGCAGAAGACAGAAAATATAAAGATTAGAGAATAAATCCAAGCTACTGAAACAAACAAACAAACAAAAACAAAAAACAATAGAACAGATCAATGAAACTAGGAGCTGGTTCTTTGAAAGAATTAACAAAGTTGATAAACCCCTAGCCAGTTTGATCCAAAAGGAAAAGGAAAAGATCCAAATCAATAAACTCAAGAATGAAGGAGAAGAGATCACAACCAACACAAGAGAAATACAAACAATAATAAGATAATATTATGAGCAATTATACACCAATGAAATGAGCAAGCTGGAAGAAATGGACAAATTCCTAGAAACATATAAACTACCAAAACTGAAACAGGAAGAAATACAAAATTTCATCAGACCCATTACCAGTAAAGAAGTCGAATTAGTAATCAAAAATCTCCCAAAAAACAAGAGTTCAGGGCCAGATGGCTTTCCAGGGGAATTCTACCAAACATATAAAGAAGAATTAATATCTATCCTTTTGAAGCCATTCCAAAAATAGAACTGGAAGGAAAACTTCCAAACCCTTTCTATGCAGCCAGCATTATCTTGATTCCAAAATCAGACAGAGACCCCACTAAAAAGGAGAACTATAGACCAATTTCCCTGATAAACATGGATGCAAAAATTCTCAACAAAATAGCA
The DNA here is from genome assembly GCF_016509475.1 of Prionailurus bengalensis. Lineage (NCBI taxonomy): Eukaryota > Metazoa > Chordata > Mammalia > Carnivora > Felidae > Prionailurus > Prionailurus bengalensis. The sequence continues at coordinate 55,523,549 of NC_057361.1, read as the reverse complement.
GCCAACCAGATCCAACAATACATTTAAAAAAATTATTCACCACAAGCTACTGGGATTTATACCTGGGATCCAGAGCTGGTTCAACATCCATGAAACAATCAATGAGTTAAATCACATCTATTAAAGAAACAAGAAGAACCACATGATCCTCTCAATAGATGTAGAGAAAGCATTTGACAAAATACATCATCCTTTCTTGATAAAAGCCCTCAAGAAACTAGGGATAGAAGGAGCATACCCTGAGATCATAAAAGCCATATATGAACGACCCAACGCTAATATCATCCTCAGTGGGGAAAAACTGAGAGCTTTCCCCCTAAGGTCAGGAACAAGACAGGGATTTCCACTCTCGCCACTGTTATTCAACCATAGCATTGGAAGTCTTAGCCTCTGCAATCAGACAACACAGAGAAATAAAAGGCATCCACATCGTTCAGAAGGAGGTCAAACGTTCACTCTTTGCAGATGATATGATACTCTACATGGAAAACCCAACAGATTCCACCAAAAAACAGCTAGAACTGATTCATGAATTCAGCAAAGCCACAAGATATAAAATCAATGTACAGAAATCCGTTGCATTCCTATACACCAATAATGAAGCAACAGAAAGAGAAATCAAGGAATAGGTTCCATTTACAATTGCACTAAAAAACATAAAATACCTAGGAATAAACCTAACCAAATAGGTGAAAGACCAATACACTGAAAACTATAGAAAGCTTATGAAAGAAATTGAAGAAGACACAAAAAATATGGAAAATATTCCATGCTCCTGGATTGAAAGAACAAATATTGTTAAAATGTCTATGCTACCCAAACCACTCTGTATATTCAATTCAATCCCTAACGAAATAACACCAGCATTCTTTACAGAACTAAAACAAACAATCCTAAAATTTGTACAGAACCAGAAAAGACCCTGAATAGACAAAGCAATCTTGCAAAAGAAAACCAAAGCTGGAGGCATCACAATCCTGGACTTCAAGATGTATTACAAAGCTGTAATCATCAAGATACTTTGGTACTGGTGCAAAAATAGACACTCAGATCATTGGAACAGAATAGAGAACCCAGAAATGGACCCACAATCATATGGCTGACTGATCTTTGCAAAACAGGAAAGAATATCAATGGAATGGAAATAAACAATAATGGAGTAAAAACAGTCTCTTCACAAATGGTGCTGGGAAAACTGGAGAAGGACATGCAGAAAAATGAACTTAGACCACTTTATTACACCATACACAAAAATAAACTCAAAATGGATGAAAGACCTAAATATAAGACAGGAAGCCATCAAAATCCTACAGGAGAAAGCAGGCAAAAACTCTTTGACCTTGGCTGCAGCAACTTCTTCCTCAACACATCTCTGGAGGCACGGGAATCCAAAGCAAAAATGAGCTAGTGGGACCTCATCAAAATGAAAAGCTTTTGCACAGTGAAGGAAACAATCAGCAAAACTAAAAGTCACCTGATGGAATGGGAGAAGATATCTGCAAATGACATATCAGATAAAGGTCTAGTATCCAAAATCTGTAAAGAACTTACAAAACTCAACACCCCAAAAAACAATCCAGTGAAGAAATGGGTAGAAGACATGAATAGATACTTCTCCAAAGAAGATATCCAGATGGCTAACAGACACATTAAAAAATGCTTAACATCACTCATTAGCAGGAAAATAGAAATCAAACCACAATGAGATACCACCTCACACCTGTCAGAATGGCTAACATTAACAACTCAGTCAACAACAAATGTTGGCAAGAATGTGGAGAAAGAGGACCTCTTTTGCATTGTTGGTGGGAATGCAAACTGGTGTGGTCACTCTGGAAAACAGTATGGAGGTTCCTCAAAAAATTGAAAATAGAAATACCCTACGACCCAGCAATTGCACTACTAGGTATTTATCCAAGGGATACAGGTGTGCTCTTTCGAAGGGGCACATATACCCCAATGTTTATAGCAGCACTATTGACAATAACCAAAGTATGGAAAGGGCCCTAATGTCCATCAGTGGAATAATGGATAAAGATATGGTATATGTATATATATATATATATATATATATATATATATATATATATGTGTGTGTGTGTGTGTGTGTGTGTATACACACACACACACACACACACACACACACACACACTGGAGTGTTACTTGGCAATCAAAAATAATGAAATCTGGTAATTTGCAACTACGTGGATAGGAACTAGAGGCTATTATGGTAAGCAAAGTTAGTGAGTCAGAGAAAGACAAATATCATACGACTTCACTCATATGAGGACTTTAAGACACAGAACAGATGAGCACAAGGGAAGGGAAGCAAAAATAATATAAAAACAGGGAGGGGGACAAATCATAAGAGATTCAAATATGGAGAACAAACAGAGGGTTTCTGGAGGGGTTGTGGGAAGGGGGATGGGCTAAATGGGTAAGGGGCATTAAGGAATCTACTCCTAATATCATTGTTGCACTATATGCTAACTTGGATGAAAATTTAAAAATTAATTAATTAAGTAATTAATTAATTAGAAAAAAAACGAATGACTCAGAAAGTTAAACATAGAGTTACCATATGACCCAGAAATTCCACTCTTATATATATACTTACCATATGACCCAGAAATTCCACTCTTATATATATACTTACCATATGACCCAGAAATTCCACTCGTATATATACTGAAGAGAAAGGAAAACATATACACAAATATCCAAAGTACTATTATTCATAGTTGCCCAAAGGTGGAAACAACCCAGAGACCATCGACTGATAAATGAAAAAAATTAAATGTAGCATAAACATACAATGGGGTATTATTCAGGGATAAAAAGAAATGAAGCACTGATACATGCTACAACAAATATGAACTTTGAAAATATTATGCTAAGTGAAAGAAGCCAGATACAAAAAGCCACATATTATATGATTCCATTTATATAAAATGTGAACAGACAAGTCTATAAAGATGGAAAGTAGATTAGTGGTTGCCTAGGGCTGGCATGTGGAGACATGGGAGGAAATGGGGAGTGACTACTATGGGGTTTCTTTTTGGAGTAGTGAAAATGATCTGAAATTAGAGTGTGATTATGGTTACACAACTCTGTGAATATACTAAGATAAAACAACAATAAAGGGTTAATTGTATGGAATGTGAAATATATTTTAATAAAGGTATTATTAAAACAAGCACAGTAAAGAAACTATCAACAAAACAAAAAGGCAACCTAGTGAATGGGAGAACATATTAATCTGATATGGATTTAATATCCGAAATTTATAAAGAAGTCATACAGCTCAACACTAACAATCCTCAATCTGATTGAAAAATGGGCAGTAGGCCTGAATAGACATTTTTCCAAAGAACACATACATATGGCCAACAGACACATGAGAAGATGCTAAATATCACTTTTACCATCAGGGAGATACAAGTCAAAACCCTAATGAAATACCATCTCACACTTCTCAGAATGTTTAGTATCAAAAAGACAAGAAATAACAAATGTTGGTGAAGATGTGGAAAGAAAATAACTTTCATGCATTATTGGTGGATATGTAAATTGGTGCATCCACTGTGGAAAACCTTATGGAGGTTCCTTGAAAAAGTAAAAATATAATTATCATATGATTCAGTAACTCCACTACTGTGGATTTAACCAAGCAATATGAAAATACTGATTCAAAAAGATACATGCAGCCCCATGTTTATTGCAGCATTATTTACAATAGTCAAGGTATGGGAGCAACCCAAAGGGCTATCCATAGATGAATAGATAAAAAAAGATATGAGATATATAAATATGTGGAATATAAATACATGTATATGTGGAATACATGTATATATGGAATACATGTATGTATAGATAGATAGATAGATAGATAGATATAGATATAGCTATATAGATATAGATATTTATATATGATGAATATGTGTGTGTGTAATGGAATATTACTCAGCCCTAAAAATGAAATCCTGCCATTTGAAACAACGTGGATGAACCTACAGGGTATTATGCTAAGTGAAATAAATCAATCAGAGAAAGCCAGATTCTACATGATTTCACTCATGTGGAATCTAAGAAACAAAAAAAAAACCCTCTTAAATATAGGGAACAAACTGGTGTTTGTCGGAGGGAAGGTGGGAGGGAGATGAATGAAGGGCATTAAGAGGTACAACTGTCCAAAAGAAAAAAAAGAATGAAAATGATTACTACAGGGTGGTGAATACAGTAGAAGGGATATAGATGAAAGCTACATTCCTCTAAGTCCACCTCCTTGAATGCTTTTTACTTTTGAGCCATATTAATGTTTTACATACCTAAAAAGTAAAATTGAGTCAAGAATTACAAACCCTAAAGTTGATGATAAAAAGGCAAATGAGGGGCGCCTGGGTGGCGCAGTCGGTTAAGCGTCCGACTTCAGCCAGGTCACGATCTCGCGGTCCGGGAGTTCGAGCCCCGCGTCGGGCTCTGGGCTGATGGCTCAGAGCCTGGAGCCTGTTTCCGATTCTGTGTCTCCCTCTCTCTCTGCCCCTCCCCCGTTCATGCTCTGTCTCTCTCTGTCCCAAAAATAAATAAACGTTGGGGGCGCCTGGGTGGCGCAGTCGGTTGGGCGTCCGACTTCAGCCAGGTCACGATCTCGCGGTCTGGGAGTTCGAGCCCCGCGTCAGGCTCTGGGCTGATGGCTCAGAGCCTGGAGCCTGTTTCTGATTCTGTGTCTCCCTCTCTCTCTGCCCCTCCCCCGTTCATGCTCTGTCTCTCTCTGTCCCAAAAATAAAAATAAACGTTGAGAAAAGGAATTTAAAAAAAAAATAAATAAATAAATAAATAAATAAATAAACGTTGAAAAAAAAATTAAAAAATAAATAAATAAAAAGGCAAATGAATCTAAGTCTATCAAATTGATAAAACAAAGACAAGTTATTTCACCTAACTTATAAACATGATCCTCTGACTTATCCTTAATGAGATATATTCTGAAAACAGGACAAGCTACAAAAAAAGTAGTAAACATCACTCAGGTTTACTAACACTATTAATAATATAAATAAATTTGAAACCATTTTGTGTTTATGTATTGTCATAGACTCTGGATCTAAAGTTCTCTCTTGTCCAGCAAGAGAGTGGACACAGGATTAAAATGCAAGAGATGGCTAATGTCTGGCAAAAGACAGTAGCCCTGAATAAGGGTCCTTGCTCCGTATTTATTAAGATCAGAAGGCTTACAGACGTGATTGGGCATGCACAAAGAGACAATGAATCTGTGAACATTAACTCATGGGCATGAGGGAAGGGGTTTTGATGATATATGGTGTTAGGGGTTTGTGTCAATATAAACCAAAATCCTGGCACCAGCCAGATGGATGTTAACAGCAGACAGGAGGCCCCATGTCTGTTTATCTTAGCCAGCCTAGGGGATATGACAGAGCCTTCAACCTCAGGGTTAACAAGGCACCTTTCTTTTGCTAATTAGCTCCACTCTGGGCATCTTCACCTGCAGAGGTCTATAGCCCTATTTACCTATTTACCTAATTTGGTCCTTCCTTCCTGTGAAAGCAGCTTTCTGCTATAGTACTAAATTGGGGGGCATTTTCACCCTGAATACCTATTCTTGTTTACCTCATGTACCTTTGTAATTGGGCCTTTGCCCCACCCTCTCTATCCTGGTGGCCCTGGCCCTACCCTCCTTATACTTATTTACTTAATCTTGTTTACTCAAACTTGGATGTGAGCCTCCTATGGCTTTGTAAATCTTTTTGCCTTAACCTATCAGTAGAGGCTAAGGGTATTTCTAAAGTTATTCCCCGCAATGTATATCACAAGGATAAAGCAAAAATTAAATAATATTATCAGAAGACAAAATTTATGGTGTAAGAAAAAGAGATGATATAAAATTTAAGATAAAAAGCCTACAATAGTTAAGTTGAATTAATGCCATATGAGCTAATGATTTAAAAAACAAAACAACAAAAGCTTCTATTCACTGAACCAGTCTTGAAGTGCTTCTACTCTAAAAAAGCAGTGAACACACATAATGACCAGATCCTTGTTTCTACAGTATCTTCACTTTTCAAAATACCAAGGCTTCTTAGAGAAATGGTTGATTCCAGGTCTTAAGCAAGGGAAATACAAGGTAAGCCTTGGAAAATTTTACCTTTGTAAGCAAAGAAGACCTCAAGTACTAATATGGTCATGTCACAAGGGCACAGGAACCTGCTTGAAAAGGCTGACACTGATTAAATCTAGAGTCAAAATAAAAATCAAAAACAATAAATACTGTATTGAATATAACACTTTGAATAAATAAAAATTTATGGGAGATAGGTAGACTAAGGAAAGCCCTTCATTGCAGAAGAATGCCAGCTAATAAATGTTAGGAGGAATAATAGAATTAGACAAACCAGTAGTTTGTAATCTCAATGTCCTGTTTCAGGCATACATCAATACTATTGAATAAAAGATTGTTCACAAAAAATATTCAAATAATTTCATGTTTCATCCACAGATTGCTTACTAATTATAAGTGAAAAAATATATCTTACAATGAAGCTATCTGACAAACACCACCTTAATTAACTGATCAAAGTTAGCATCACTAAGAATGGTACAAACTGACTTTATGTGCCTCCTGATAGGATACAAAAAGAAGTGCACAATGTAACCTAAGTAATTTTGCCACAAATATTTAACCTCAATCAAATTAGACCTTTGCAGTTTATAGAAAATATAGGGTATAGAAAAATACAGACTTCTGGACATTCTATAAGAAACTAGTTTGGAGTTTTTAAAAAGTCAAAATCCTGGGAAACAGAGATAGGGGTACTGTTTTACATTAAGAAACAAAAGAATAATAAATGCAGTGTGTGAACTATGGACCTAGATTTGTAAAAGCCTGACTATAAAATGATTTTTTGGGGGCACCTGGGTGGCGCAGTCGGTTAAGCATCCAACTTCAGCCAGGTCACGATCTCACGGTCCGTGAGTTCGAGCCCCGCGTCGGGCTCTGGGCTGATGGCTCAGAGCCTGGAGCCTGTTTCTGATTCTGTGTCTCCCTCTCTCTCTGCCCCTCCCCTGTTCATGCTCTGTCTCTCTCTGTCCCAAAAATAAATAAACGTTGAAAAAAAATAATAAAAAAAATGATATTTTTGCAATACATTTCAGAAAATTTGAATATGAACTAATTATTGTATGATATTGTAAATTTTCTTAGGTATGAAAATATTTTGTGATTTCACAGAACAACATGCTTTTTCTGTTTGCTTTTTAACTTTTTATTTAAATTCCAGTTAGTTAACATATAGTGTAACTATTTCTACTGACTAGTAGAATTTTGTAATTCATCACTTAGATACAACACCAGATGCGCATCACAAGTGCCTTCCTTAATCTTCTTCACCCATTTAACTCATCCCTCCACCCGCCTCCCCTACACCGACCCTCTGTAGTCACAGGCTGTTCTTTTGGTTTGCCTCTTTTTTTCCAGCCATGTTTATCTGTTTCATTTCTTAAATTCCACATATGAATGAAATCATATGGTGTTTTTTTCTCTGACTGACTTATTTCACTTAGCATAAAATACTCTAGCTCCAACCACTTCATTGCAAACGGCAAGGTTTCATTCTTTTTGATGGCTGAGTAATATTCCATTGTGTGTGTGTGTGTGTGTGTGTGTGTGTGTATCACACACTACATTTTATTTATCCACTCATCAGTCGAAGGACATTTGGGCTCTTTCTATACTTTGGCTATTGATAATGCCGCCATAAACAATGAGGTGCATGTGTCCCTTGGAATCAGTATTTTTGTATCTTTGTGTAAATACATCGTAGTGCAATTGCTGGATCATAGGGTAGTCCTATTTTTAACTGTACGAGGAACCTCCATACTGTTTTCTAGAGTGGCTGCACCAGTTTGCATTCCCACCAATAGTATAAGAAAGTTACCCTTTCTCTGCCTCCTTGCCAATATTTGTTGTTTCCCATGTTGTTAATTTTACCTGTGCTGAACAAGTATGAAGTGATATATTTCATTGTAGTTTTGATTTGTGTTTCCCTCATGATGAGTGGTGTTGAACATCTTTTCATGTGTCTGTTACCCTCTGAATGTCTTTGAAAAAGTGTCTATTAATGTCTTCTGCCAAATTTTTAAATGGATTGTTTGTTTTTTGAGTGTTGAGTTTGATGTGTTCCTTATAGATTTTGGTACTAACCCTTTATGAGATATGTCATCTGCAAGTACCTTTTATCATTCTGCAGATTGCTGTTTAGTTTTGTTGATTTCCTTCACTGTGAAGAAGCTTTTTATCTTGATGAAATCCCAATAGTTGAATTTTGCTTTTGTTTCTCCTGCCTCTGGAGACACATCTAATAAGAAATTGCTTCGGCCAATGTCAAAGACGTTGCTGCCTGTGTTCTCCTTGAGGATTTTGATGGTTTCCTATCTCACATTTAGGTCTTTAATCCATTTAAAATTTATTTTTTGTGTGGTGTAAATGGTCTAGGTTCATTCTTTTGCATATTTCTGTCCACTTTTCCCAAAACCATTTGTAAAAGAGACTATGTTTTTTTCATTGCATATTCTTTCCTGCTTTGTCGAAGAAGATTAGTTGGCCATGTAGTTTTTTGGTTCATTTTTGAGTTTTCTATTCTGTTCCATTAATCTATGTGTCTGTTTCTGTGCCAGTACCATACTGTTTTACTCACTACAGCTTTGTAATATAACTTGACGTCCAGAATTGTGATGCCGCCAGCTATGCTTTTATTTTTCAAGATTGCTTTGTCTATTTGGGGTCTTTTGTGGTCCCATACAAATTTTAGGATTGGTTGTTCTAGCCCGTGAAAAATGCTGGTGGTATTTTGATACGGATTGCATTAAATGCGTGGTTTGCTTTGGGTAATATAGGCATTTTAACAATATCTATTCTTCCATTCCATGAGCGTGGACTGTTTTTCCATTCCTTTGTGTAGTCTTCAATTTCTTTCATATGTGTTCTGTAGTTTTCAGAGTACAAATCTTTAATCTCTTTGGTTAGGTTCATTCCTAGGTATCTTATCGTTTTTGGTGCAACTGTAAATGAGGCCAATTCCGTGATTTCTCTTTCAGCTGCTTCATTATTGGTGTATAGAAATACCAGGGATTCTGTACGTTGATTTTTTATCCTGTGACTTTACTGAATTTGTTTACCAGTTCTAGTAATTTTTTGGTGAAATCTTGTTAGTATTCTATGTAGAATACCATGTCATCTGCAAATACTGAAAGTTTGAATTCTTCCTTGCTGATTTGAATGACTTGTATTTATTTTAGTTGTCTGATTACTGAGGCTAGGACTTCCATTACTATGTTAAATGTCAATGGTGAGAGGTGACATCCCTGTCTTGTTTCTGACCTTAGAGCAAAAGTTTTCAGTTCTTCCTCATTGAAGACTATATTAGTTGTGGTTTTTTCATATATGGCCTTGTGATGTTGATATATGTAACCTTTGTCCCTAGTTTGTTGAGGGTTTTTATCAAGAATGGATGTTGTGCTTTGCCAAATGCTTTTTCTGCATCTATTGACAGGATCATATGGTTTTTATCCATTTTTATCCTTTTTTTATTAATTTAATTTTTTAGTGTTTATCTTTTGAGAGGCAGAGAGAGAGAGAGAGAGAGAGAGAGAGAGAGAAATATGAGTGGGGGAGGAGCATAGAGAGAGGGAGACATAGAATCTGAAATAGGCTCCAGGCTCTGAGCTGTCAGCACAGAGCCTACATGGGACTCGAACTCAGGAACTGTGAGATCATGACCTGAGTCAAAGTTGGAGGCTTAATCAACTGAGACACCAAGGTGCCCCTATCCTTTCTTTTCTTAATGTGGTATATCACATTGATGTCAATCAATGACATATTGAACCACCTTTGCAGCCTAGGAATTAATTTCACTTGATTGTGGTGAATGATTCCTGTAATGTACTGTTGGATTAGATTTGCTACTACTTTGTTGAGAATTTTTGCATCCATGTTTATCAGAGATATTGGCCTGTGATTCTCTTTTTTAGTGGGATCTTTGTATGGTTTTGGAATCGAGGTTATGCTGGCCTTATAGAATGAGATTGGAAGTTTATTTCCATTTCTAGTTTGTAGAATGGTTTCAGAAGAAAGGTAATAACTTTTCTTTAAATATTTGGTAGAATTCTCCTGGGAAGTCATATGGCCCTGGACTTTTGCTTTTTGGAAATTTTTTGATTACTGATTCCATTTCTTTGCTGGTTATCGGTCTGTTCAAGTTTTCTATTTCTTCCTGTTTCGTTTTCATAGTTTGTGAGTTTCTAGGAATTTGTACATTTCTTCCAGATTGCCCAATTTGTCAGTATATAATTTTTCATACTATTCTCATAATTGTTTTTATTTCTGTGGTGTTAGCTGTGATTTGTCATATCACATTCCTGATTTCACTTATTTGGGTCATTTCTCTCTCTCTCTCTCTCTCTCTCTCTCGCTCTCTCTCTGTTAAGTCTGTCTCAGGGGTTATAAATTTTATTAATTCTTTTAAGGAACCAGCTCCTGGCTTCATTGATCTGTTCTGTTTTTTAGTTTCTATATCATTTGTTCCTTCTCTAATCTTTATTATTTCCCTTTTTCTGCTGGCCTTAGACTTTATTTGCTGTTGTTTTTCTATCTCCTTTAGATATAATATTAGGTTGTGTATTTGAGATTTTTCTTGCTTCTTGATATAGCCTGTATTGCTATATACTACCCTCTTATGACCACTTTTACTGCATTTCAAAGATTTTGACCACCATGTTTTCATTATCATGTATTTCCATGTATTTCTTTAATTTCTTCATTGATTTCCTGTTTGACCCATTTATTCTTTAGTATGATGTTCTTGTTTCTTGAGATAGGCCTGGATTGCGATGTATTTTCCTCTCAGGACTGCCTTCGCTGCATTCCAAAGCGTTTGGATTGTTGTATTTTCATTTTCGTTTATTTCCATATATTTTTAAATTTCTTCTCTAATTGCCTGGTTGACCCACTCATTCTTTAGTAAGGTGTTCTGTAACCTCCATGCTTTTGGAGGTTTTCCAGACTTTTTCCTGTGGTTGATTTCAAGCTTCATAGCATTGTGGTATGAAAGTATGCATGGTATAATTTCAATTCTTGTATACTTATGACGGCCTGTTTTGTGACCCAGTATGTAATCTATCTTGAACAATGTTCCATGTGCACTCGAGAAGAAAGTATATTCTGTTGCTTTGGGATGCAGAGTTCTAAATAGATCTGTCAAGTCCATCTGATCCAATGTATCATTTAGGGCCCTTGGTTCTTTATTGACCATGTGTCTAGATGATCTATCCATTTCTGTAAGTGGAGTGTTAAAGTCCCCTGCAATGACCACATTCTTATCAATAAGGTTGCTTATGTTTATGAGTAATTGTTTTATATATTTGGGGGCTCCGGTATTCGGCACATAGACATTTATAATTGTTAGCTCTTCCTGATGGATAGACCCTGTAATTATTATATAATGCCCTTCTTCATCTCTTGTTACAGCCTTTAATTTAAAGTCTAGTTTGTCTGATATAAATATGGCTACTCCAGCTTTCTTTTGGCTTCCAGTCGCATGATAAATAGTTCTCCATCCCCTCACTCTCAATCTAAAGGTGTCCTCAGGTCTAAAATGAGTCTCTTGTAGACAGCAAATAGATGGGTCTTGTTTTTTTTATCCATTCTGATACCCTATGTCTTTTGGTTGGCGCATTTAATCCATTGACATTCAGTGTTATTATAGAAAGATACGGGTTTAGAGTCATTGTGATGTCTGTATGTTTTATGCTTGTAGTGATGTCTCTGGTACTTTGTCTCACAGGATCCCCCTTAGGATCTCTTGTAGGGTTGGTTTAGTGGTGATAAATTCCTTCAGTTTTTGTTTGTTTGGGAAGACCTTTATCTCTCCTTCTATTCTAAATGACAGACTTGCTGGATAAAGGATTCTCGGCTGCATATTTTTTCTGTTTAGCACACTGAAGATATCATGCCAATTCTTTCTGGCCTGCCAAGTTTCAAAAGAGAGATCAGTCACGAGTCTTATAGGTCTCCCTTTATATGTGAGGGCACGTTTATCCCTTGCTGCTTTCAGAATTTTCTCTTTATCCTTGTATTTTGCCAGTTATACTATGATATGTCGTGCAGAATATCGATTCAAGTTATGTCTGAAGGGAGTTCTCTTTGCCTCTTGGATTTCAATGCCTTTTTCCTTCCCCAGTTCAGGGAAGTTCTCAGCTATTATTTCTTCAAGTACCCCTTCAGCACCTTTCCCTCTCTCTTCCTCCTCTGGGATACCAATTATGCGTATATTATTTCCTTTTAGTGTATCACTTAGTTCTCTAATTTTCCCCTCATACTCCTGGATTTTTTTATCTCTCTTTTTCTCAGCTTCCTCTTTTTCCATAACTTTATCTTCTAGTTCACCTATTCTCTCCTCTGCCTCTTCAAGCCGAGCCGTCGTCGTTTCCATTTTGTTTTGCATTTCGTTTGAAGCATTTTTCAGCTCCTCCTGACTGTTCCTTAGTCCCTTGATCTCTGTAGCAAGAGATTCTCTGCTGTCCTCTATACTGTTTTCAAGCCCAGTGATTAATATTATGACTATTATTCTAAATTCACTTTCTGTTATATTATTTAAATCCTTTTTGATCAGTTCATTAGCTGTTGTTATTTCCTGGAGATTCTTCTGAGGGGAATTCTTCCGTTTGGTCATTTTGGATAGTCCCTGGCATAGTGAGCACCTGCAGGGCACTTCCCCTGTGCTGTGGTGTATAACTGGAGTTGGTGGGTGGGGCCGCAGTCAGACCTGATGTCTGCCCCCAGCCCACCGCCGGGGCCACAGTCAGACTGGTGTGTGCCTTCTCTTCCCCTCTCCTAGGGGTGGGATTCACTGTGGGATGGCATGGCCCGTCTGGGCTACTTGCACACTGCCAGGCTTGTGGTGCTGGGGATCTGGCGTGTTAGCTGGGGTGGGTAGGCAAGGTGCATGGGGGCAGGAGGGACAGGCTTAGCTCGCTTGTCCTTAGGTGATCCACTTCAGGAGGGACCCTGTGGCAGTGGGAGGGAGTCAGACCCGCTGCCGGAGGTTTGGCTCCACAGAAGCACAGCGTTGGGTGTTTGGGCAGAGCGAGCAAGTTCCCTGGCAGGAACTGGTTCCCTTTGGGATTTTGGCTGGGGGATGGGCGAGGGAGATGGCGCTGGCGAGTGCCTTTGTTCCCCGCCAAACTGAGCTCTGTCATTGGGGACTCAGCAACTCTCCCTCCCTTTGTCCTCCAGCCTTCCCACTTTCCGAGCAGAGCTGTTAACCTATGACCTCCCAGATGCTAAGTCGCGCTTGCTGTTGGAACACACTCCATCCAGCCCCTTTGCTTTTTCCTGCCAGACTCAGGGGCTCTGCTTGGCCGGGGGGCCGCCCCTCCGCCCCGCCTCCCTCCCACCAGTCGTGCAGCGCACACCCCCTCTCCGCCCTTCCTACCCTCTTCTGTGGGCCTCTTGTCTGTGCTTGGCTCCGGAGACTCCATTCTGCTAGTCTTCTGGTGGTTTTCTGGGTTAGTTAGGCAGGTGTAGGTGGAATCTAAGTGATCAGCAGGATGCGCGGTGAGCCCAGCGTCCTCCTACGCCGCCATCTTCCATCAATCCTAGCCAGGTAGCTTTAGACCAGTATGATGTTCTTTAAACTCCGTGGATTTGGGGTCTTTCCAATCTTTTTGCTCATGGTTGACTTTGAGTTTCATAGTGTTGTGGTCTGAAAATATGCGCGGTATGATCTCATTCTTTTTTTATTTGTTGAGGCCTGATTTGTGATCTAGTATGTGATCTCTTCTGGAAAAATCCTATGTGCATTTGAAAAGAAGGTGTATTCTGTTGCTCTAGGATGGAATGTTGTGAATATATGTTAAGTCCATCTGCTCCAGTGTGTCACTCAAAGCCATTGTTCTTGTTGATTTTCTACTTAAACGGTCTTTCCATTGATGTAAGTGGGTTGTTCATGTCCCCTATTATTATTGTATTATTATCAATGAGTTCCTTTTGTTTGTTAATAATTCTTTTATATATTTGGGTGTTCCAAATTTGGGGCACAAATATTTACATTTGTTAGATCTTCTTGTTGGATATACCCCTTTTTATGATATAGTGCCCTTAATCTCTTGTTAGAATTTGGGTTGAAATCTAGTCTGTCTGATATAAGTATGGCTACTCTGGCTTTGTTTTGATGTCCACTAGCATGATAAATGTTTCTCCATCCCCTCACTTTCAATCTGCAGGTGTATTTGTGTTGCAGATGAATCTCTTGTAGGCAGCATGAAGATGGGTCTTGCTTTTTTATCCATTCTGACAGCTTATGTCTTTTTGTTGGAGCATTTGGTTCATTTGCATTCAGAGTGACTATTGATAGATATTAATTTTGTGCCATTTTACTACTTCTTTTCTGGTTGTTTCTGGATATTTTCTCTGTTTCTTTATAGTCTTTGTCCCTTTTGGTCTTTCTCTCACAATCAAAGAGCCCCCTTTAACATTTCTTGCAGGGTTGGCTTAGTGGTCACAAACTACTTTAGTTATTGTTTGGGAAACTCTTTATCTCTTCTTCCATTCTGAGTGACAGCCTTGCTGGATAGAGTATTTTTGGGTGCATATTTTTCCATTCAGCACATTGAATATATCAAGCCACTCTCTTCTGGCCTACCAAATTTTAGCAGAGATTTCTGCTGCTAATCTTATTGGTCTTCTTTTGTAAGTTAGGGACTTCTTTGGTCTTACTGCTTTTAGGACTTTTTCTTTATCTCTGTATTTTGCAAATATAGTTATGATATGTCTTCGTGTTGGCCAGCTTTTGTTGGTTTTGATGGGAGTTCTCTGTGAGGCCTGGATTTGGATATCTATTTCTTTCCCAAGATTAGGTATGTTTTCAGCTATAAATTGCTCCAAAAATCTGCCCTTTTTCCCTCTTTTTTTTTTCCCTTGGACTCCTATGATATGAGTGGTATTCCACTTTGTGGGGGTCCTGAGTTCATGATCCAATATTTTTCTTTCTCTTTTCTTTTCAGTTTCATTATTTTCCATAATTTTATCTTCTATATCACTTATTCATTCTTCTGCTTCTTCCATCCTTGTGGTCATTACAATCAGTCTGTTTTGCATCTCGATTATAGCATTTTTTTTTTAATTTTGGCCTGATTAGTTTGTAGGTCTTTGTCTCTGAAATCAGGGACTCCCTGGTGTCTTCTATGTTTATCTCAAGCCCAGATAGTATCCTTATTATTGTTCCTTTAAATTCTATAGCAGGCATATTACTTATATCTGTTTGCATTAAATCACTGGCCATGATCTTTTCTGGTCTTTCTTTTGGGATGAATTCTTCCATCTTGGCAATTTGTCTAAGTCTCTATCTTCTTCTGTATGTTCAGAAAGCCTGTTATGTTTCCTGATCCTTAGAGTAATGGCTTTATGAAGTAGAGGTCATATAACGTCCATGGTCTGGCACTTCACAAAGTGTCTCTGGAGTATGCTTTGCACTCTGCTGCTGTGTTATAGCTGCTCTACCCCTCAAGTCAGTCCTATGCAGAGTTTCCTCTTGCCTGCAGTGGGGAGTGTTTGGTACATGGCCATAATGTGGTGAGTTTTAACTAGGTTGCTCTGGTCTGCCTGCTAAAAGAGACCTGATGCTATTTCCACTAGAACTAAATCTTTGCAGAACTCTATGGTCTGTACACATGGTATGTGTGTGTGTGGGGGCAGAGGTTGTGCTGATCTTCTGGGGGAGGGGCCAGCTGTGCTGCTTCAGCAGCACGCTTACCCGAGAAAAGCAGCACCTGTTGAGCATAAGAAGGTGGGGCTTGGTGTAAGGGGTTTATGCTGCTAGTGTTGGCACTGTGCTGCTTACTGAAGTCAGTTTATGCTGAGGAGAATGAGAGAGATGGTTCCTTCAGGCTCCTTTATCCCTGCAGAGGCAATGCCACCTCTTTCAAATGCACTTCCAAAACAGGGAACCATCTCTAGCAGTGCATCCCAGGTGATGTTCAGATCATGCCATCTGCCCGTCTGGCTGTCTTCCTTCTAGGCTATTTGCTCTCCTTCTCTACAGTAGCACTGCAGAGCCTTCTAGCCTCTACACTTGCCATGCCACACAGTTCTAAAACTTTAGCCTTTGAGCCCCATGATTGTAAAACCTCACAAAAATCAGCCCCTCTTATTTTCCCAGTGAGTAGCTTTGGGGAAATGTTTTCCTTGTGCGATCCCCTATGCATTCCTCTCTCTCTCCTCTCTCCATGACCAGGGCTGCCTCCCTTCTGGGGCACCCAAGATCCTCTTCTCCCCCAAATCATGTCTGTGCACTTCCTACCTTTCATGTTGTGTCCTCTTCTCTCCCTCTAATTGTGCAGTTTGTTCTTTTAGTACTCAGATTTATTTTTGGATATTCAGAATGATTTGATATTTATCTAGCTGAGTTCAGGGGACCAGGCAAGCCTAAGGCCCTCCTACTACCCTGCCATCTTAGCTCTTTGTGTACTTAGCTCTTTGTGTAGCCCTTTGTGTACTTTTTCTTTGGAGATGAATACTGAGGTATTTGGAGTTGATCAATTTACTTTTAAAGGATTTAGAAAAATATGTAGAGAGACGGAAAGCACGTGTAGTAAAATGCTAATTCTTGAATGTAGGTATGACAGTATGAATGTTCATAATACAAATTTTTTCAGTATTTTGTATGTTTGTAAACATTATAAACCAAAAGTTGTAGGGAAAATTCAAATAAAAAATAGGCTTCATTCTAATAGGGAAATACACACATGAGAGGAAAATCCATGTACTTTTAAAATTCACATAATTATTCTGCCTGCCAACCGCTGCTTTGCTAATCTATATATAATTATATCTTTGCCTTTGTAAAGTATTCCCACTGCCAACCCATTTTCTAAGGTAATAACAGACAGACACAAACTCTCATCAGCCAATATGAGGTTCCCAAATATCCAGTTCTTTTTGAATAGTACTTACAGTTACTATTAATCAGAGGTAGGAGAATGCTACAGGTTACCTTCCCCACAACCTCACTACCAGAGGAATATTACAATGGAAGTGATACTCAGGCCTTTTTCTGCTACTCATGCATAAAAACAACCTCTTCTATAAACTCCATGAAGTCCCAGTTCTCTTTCCTTTCAGATGCTCTGACTGCATTTGCATCAAATGTTCACTGGATGGAGATAAATAATATAGCAACACAACTGGAGTCAGGCAATAAAATCCTGTGATCTATGCTCAAATGAAAGACTACTTTGTAATCATAGGCCTGGGCTATGATTCTAAAAGGTGTGGCTCTTTGGCTTACTAGATTCTTATTTTTGTAATAACACGTCTGTTACTTCTGAAGCAATACTGTACATTATAGAGATTAGAAAATACATTAAAAAATTAAAAGTAAAATCTCTTTATCCCCAGTATCCAAAACCACTGCTATTAATAATTAGTGCATTTTTTTCAGATCATTCTGTGAATGTGTATTGATACACACACACACACACACACACACACACAATTTGCATTTTTTTTTACCAAAATTAGATTATGGTATTCTGCAACTTATTTTTTTCAGTTCAGCTATTTCTACTTTTCAGAAATATTAGCATTTTCCCATTGAACCAAAAATTCCCTGTGTAGATGGTGTGTTCAATCTAGTACTCCATAGAGTGCCACACATTATATCTACCTCATATATTATTTTCATATTCAAAAATTCTAGCACAGTCCCTTTTTTATTGACTTTGGCTTATTGATAAGACTAGATCCACCATTTTTTCCTGCAGAGCCTTACTACTTGTGTCTACTTTCTTTAGTATCATATTGTTCAGCTTATTCCCATATCTCCTTTATTTCTGCTAAAGTAGAGATTATATTTAAAGACTAGTTGAATTCAAATTAACTATTTTTTGACTAGAACATATAATAGGCAGTGTTGTGTCCCATATGGTATATCACATTTGAAGATGCATATTTGTTGGTCCACCCTACTGATGTTATGATTGACCATTGCTCTATTCTTCTAACCTATCTATGCAAGTTTGGTAGTGTCCATACAATATTTGTAGTCACTCCATATATAGTATCTTGACACATCTAAGCAATGAGAAATCACTTTACCATCAACCATGCTAATTTAAAAAGCCTCTGGTGTTGATTGGAGGTGCAGTTGTCTGAAGCTTATAGTAATCCCTCTGCCTTCTGATTAGAGTTTTTAAAATAGTAATCAATCACTCCTACTGTATGTAAGCATGTATTTACAATTATAATACTACAGTTATAACTAACCTATCCTAGAGTATGCATGAAAACTTACAAACATATATCAAATTTTATCAATTCTAAGGGGCACTTTTTTTCTAGTTGTAACCTGAATTCCAAATGCATCTTAGAATCAATAGTTTATTGGGGCACTTGGGTGACTCAGTCAGTTAAGCATCTGACTTTGGCTCAAGTCATGATCTTGCACTTCGTGAGTTCAAGCCCTGCATTGGGCTCTGTGATGACAGCTCAAAGCCTGCCTCGGATTCTGTGTCGCCGTCTCTCTCTGCCCCACCCCACTTTCATTCTGTCTGTCTGTCTCTCTTTCTCTCTCTCTCTCACAAAAAATAAACATTAAAAATATTTTTAAAACATTTTTAAAAAAGAATCAATAGTTTCTTAAAATTACTGTTGTCAGGCAGCAGAGCAGTTTTGATATAATGTCATAACCTTTACATGCATGAACTTGGTCATAGCCACTCATTTTGTAGTCTTTTGGTTAAATGATGTTCATTGTTGAGTTTAGGTTCTATTAAAATGTTTTATGATATTATATAATTTGACAATAAACTGATTGTTTTTCATACTTAGTGATCCATAAAATGATGATGTGGTTGCAATTGATGACATTGATGAAATTCAGGACATTGCACTGACTGTGTTGAAGTATTTTTAAAGTAAATTACAGTTGAAAAATGAAAAGAAATGAAATGAAAATAAAAAGTAAAGTAAAGCAAAAAATTTACAGGTAATATAACATCAGTAGAGGAAACCAAACCTATCTAACCTTAAAGGCACCCATGGAAACTGCTCACTTTGTGACAGACACTGACTCACTCTCTCCCTCTGTTAGTATCTTGTCCCTTAAAAATTCCTTTTTATTATGCAAAATTTCAAGTGTATACAGAAATAGAATAAATAGTGTAAGGAACCCTCATGTGTCTATCACCCAGCTTCAAAAGTTATCAACTTTTGTGGCCAACTGATGTAGCCAATCTTGTTTCATCTATATCTCTACCCACCTTCCCCTGTATTATTTTGAAGTAAATCCAAGACATCATATTATTCCATCCATAACTATTTTAGTATGTATATTGAAATAATGAAAACTATTTTTACATATAAATACAATATAATTATCATGCCTAAACATAAGTTAGTAATAATTACTTAATATTATTATTTATTCTGTGTTCAAATTTCCAGTAGTCTCAAATATGTCATGTGGTTTTTCCTTGAATCAGGATGCAAATACTATACATACATAGTATCTATTGAAATGTTTTTTAAACCTATTTTAATCTTTAACAGAGGTCAGAAAATGTTTTCCACAAAGGATTAGATTGTACATATTTTAGGCTTTGTGAATTATATAGATGCTGTCACAACTACTCAGTTCTACCTTTGCAGTACTAAAGTATCCATTGATAATATGTGAACAAATGGGCACAGCTATGCTCCAATAAAACTTTATTTACCAAAACAGATGGTAGGTTACATTTGGCTCAACAGCCGTAGTTTGATGACCCCCAATCTATAGCAGTAGTTCTGAAGCTTTTGTGTGTATCATAAGCACTTAGAGGGCTAATGAACACAGAGGCCAAATCTTAATACAATATAGGATAGGGCTTCTATGTTTTTACCATGTTCCCAATATAAAAGTTTCTTCATCTTTTTTTTCTTGTAATTTCTTGATTAATGGAAACAGATCATTTGTTTTTTCAAAGTTTGCTATGGTTGGATCAAGAGGCTTGCTCTTATTCCAGTTCTTTTTTTGATTTTTTTTTTTGAGATATTTGGTTTTGGGGTTTTCTTTTGTGTGTGCTTTTTTTGTTTTGGGTTTTTGGTGATGGTGGTGGTGGTGGTGTTTAGAGTGGGGAAGAAAAGCACACTTTATACATTGTCCTGTGTTCTTCCAACAGTAGATACATAATGTGTGGCTTTCTTTTTTCCCCATTACTTTCAAGAGACAGCTTTCTTAGATTCATTAGATGGCAGATCTTGAAGCCTCTTTAGTTCACCTAATAACTTGCTCATTTTACAGACGAGAGAATAGATATCTAAGGATAGAAAAAGATATGCCAAAATTCACACAGCACATAAGTGATGAAACCAGATTTAATGAACTTCTTCAGTTTTTATGTTTTCCATATTTACTGACACATAATTGACAAATAAAATTTATATATATGAAATTATAAATAAAATTATATATATTTAAGATACATATACAACTTGATGGTTGGTGTGTGTGTGTGTGTGTGTGTGTGTGTGTGTGTATATATGTTATGAAATGGTTGCCACAACAACATCTATCAACTCACATAATTTCACTTTCTTCTTGTTGTAGTGATAACACATAAGACTTACCCTCTTAGCAAATTTCAAGTGTACAATACAGTGTTGTTAATTCTATTTGCATTGCTATGCGTTAGATCGCCAGAACTTAATCATCTTATATAACTGAAACATTGCACCTCTTGACCACCATGTCCCCATTTCCCCCTCCCGCAGCTCCTGGAAACCACCATTCTACTCTCTGTTTCTATGTTTGACTATTTTTGGATTCCGCATATAAGCAAGATAATTTTGTCTTTTTGTGGCTGGATTATTTCACTTAACATGTTTTCTAGGTGCATCCATGTTGTAGCAAATGGCAGAATTTGCTTCCTTTTTAAGGCTGATAAACATTCCATTGTATGTATATATTTAACTATTTGTCTATTGTTGGACACTTAGGTTGCTCCCAAATATTGGCTATTGTGAATAATGCAGCAGTGGGAGTGCAGATATCTTTTTGAGATAGTGATTTAATTTCATTTGGATTGTCTATGCAAAATGAACAAACATTTTAGAATCTCTAAATGTAGGGGCGCCTGGGTGGCTCAGTCAGTGTAAGCGTCTGACTCTTGGTTTCGGCTCAGGTTATGATCTCAGGGTCGTAGATTGAGACCTGCATTGGGCTCAGCGCAAGCATGCAAACTGCTTGGGATTCTCTCCCTCTCTCTCTCTCTGTCTCTCCCCACTATGTATGTAACCCCCCCCCTCAAAATAAATAAGTAAACTTTAAAAAAGGAATCTCCAGAAGTAGAAATAGAGTTTTATTTGAGCCCAAGATAAGGACAGTTGCTCAGGAAACATAGTCTTCACAAGGAAGAAAATGCTCCAGAAAATTAACAGTTTTTACAAGGCTATATAGTTTTTTACATCTGACAAAAGCTCAAAATATTATATATTTTGAAGATAGGCAAGAATCATGAGTTTTATCATGAATACAGGTGATGTAGGGCCACTGAGCAAATGGTCAAGAAAGAATTCTTGAGACACTTTCAGTGCAAAAAGGTGTTTTCATTAAAGCATGGGACAAGACCCCCAGGCAGGAAGAGATGCACTGTGACTGTGAGGATTGATTGACTATATACTTTCAAGTTGGGGGGTAGGAATAAGGGAAGTCTCTAAAATGATTTCCATATGTTAAAGAAGACTTAACAGGATCCTGGAGGTCTGACTATTGTCAAGCTAAGGTTGCTTTTAGTCTCTAGCAGAACATCAAGATTAAGTCAGCCCTGAGTTTCTTGAGGAATTTCACACTCTGCATGTCTCAGGCATTTATCAATGGGCTGCAAGTTGTAAGAAAATTTAATTTTATCTATGTTTTTCTTGCCTTTGTTCTCCTCATCATAGGGAGTAGGAACATTGACCAATATCTCAAGGACAAGATGGTTTTCCTTTATGCTACTCATTCAGAAAGCAAGTGTACATTGTATGTGTGGTAAGCCATAAATCAGGCTTCTGATTTTAACAAAGTTTATGTACATTCATGCTAAATAAGAAATCTAAAATGGCTTCCCTTGTATATAGGCCTTTAGAGAGTTTTTCTCTCATCAGCATATATTTCCAGAAATGGGATTGCTGGATCATAAGGTTGTTCTATTTTATAGACTCTCAAATCAAAATTATTTTTCCCTCAACTGGAAGCTTTTTACAACTTCCCTCTGATATCCACTTTTTAAAAAAATATTGATGTTCAAGAATTTGTACCCATTGTTTTTAGTCCATGTAGACTAGAGAATTTAAGGTTTATTTGCTGTCAAATCATATCACAAACTAATTCACTACTCACAGTGCCCTTTTGGTTTTATTCATCTTATGGTTTGTGGTGTGACTTATGCCCCTTAATGGTTCTCAAAATGTATAATCAAAGGAAATATGTCAAATGCAAAGAAATCTACCCAGAAATAGGTTATCTTCCAAATCTTATAGTGCTGTGAGATTTTTTATGTCAATACCCAGGGTTCATTGTCTTGCCACTTCGAAGAATGAAGAGGTGAACACAAAATGAGCAGCAGGCCAAAGTTTATTAAGGTATAACATTAAGAAAGAAGAATATTCTTAAAACTGTCTTTACAGAGAGGGGATGCCCTTGTTTTATAGGGTTCTGGTCACCTCCCTTCCCTTCCCCCTTTCTTCTCAGGTCTCATCGTTATTGGCTTGACAACTCTAGGTGCTGGGTTGTCCATTCCTGATTGGTTCAGTTCTATTGTGTAAGGAGTCAGACTGGTCAGACTGTCCCTCATATAACATAAGTTTTATGGTTTACTTTTTTTAGTTAGGTATGTTGATTGTCAAATTCCTGGGGGGAACATGAGAGGGAGTAGGTGGTATCTGTTACATTCTTAAGGGGGACCTTATATCCGAGGGGTTTTGCTGCAGTTAGACATTCCTAGAATTGTTCCAAAATTTGTTTTTCCCCACCCAGGGACCTGAGGTCCTAATATTTCCCTCTCTGCCTATTTTATCCTATCTTTTCCTATCATAAGAAGGCCAAGAAGTAAAAGAATGTCCTAAATGGGATACCAGTGATGGGGTTTTGGAGTGGTGGGAGTCTGGATCTGATGACTAAAAAGAATTCTTGAGACGTCTTTGGTGCAAAAAAGAATTCTTAAGATGTCTTTGGTGGAAAAAGGTGATTTTATTAAAGCACAGGGACAGGACCTGTGGACAGAAATAGCTGCACTGGGGTTGTGAAGAGTGAGTGATTATGTACCTTCAGGTTGGGAGGGGGGTCAGGGATAGCATAAGTCTCTAAGGTATTTTGGAAACAAGGTTTCCAGGACCTTGAGGGGCTAGCTGCTGTTAGGAAAAGGTCATTCATTATTGTTTAGTAAAAATTCAGTCAGGAGACCCTTAAGATGTATATCAGTGGGCCATATGCTTGGAGGATGGTTACTAACATATATCTTGGGGGGTAGAGATAAAGGAAGATTCCAAAGGAATTTTTATATGTTAAAGTAGATTTACAGTGTCCTTGGGGGGGTCAGAATAATGTTAAGCTAAGATTGCCTTTTTCCCTGAGCAACATATCATTGAAGCCGCTCAGTTCCTAGAGGAATATCACTCTGCATGTTTCAAGGACTTGTCAATAGGCAGTAAGGAAATTTAATTTTTCATTTCCCTTTGTTTCCCACATCACCAGTAACCTCCCTTAGAGACATAGAAGGTGGTTTTAGCTTAAAGGGGCCCCCACACGGGTTTTGATTTCTTGAGAGGAATTAAGCAGGCAGTGGGAGGCAATAGAATGACTGTAAGACTTGTGGCCAAACAAATATAGGTTTGAATCCTTGTATTTTCATGTATTCACAAACTCTGTGATCTTGATTAAGTGCTTTACCCTCTATGAACCTAGGCTTCAGAGATAAAACACTCTGCCTTTTTTGGAGTTGGGAGGATTAAGCAAGCTTTGGCACCTTCAACCAAAGTCATTTCCTTTCAAAGCTCACATAAGGAGATAAGCATTCACACATGTTGGAGGCTATCTTCTCAGGAGTGTCCTTGCCTTGCTACTAGTGGTTTAGCCATTCCGTATCTCTTGGTGGCTGTATAGAGTTGTTTTTCCATTTTAACATTTCAAAAAATTCTGTCATTAAATAAGGGTTAATTGGGGCACCTGGGTGGCTCAGTCAGTTAAGCGTCCGACTTTGGCTCAGGTCATGATCTCACAGTTTGTGGTTTTGAGCCCTGCGTTGGGCTCTTTGCTGACAGCTCAGAGCCTGGAGCCTGCTTCTGATTCTGTGTCTCCCTCTCTCTCTGCCCCTCCCCTGCTTACACTCTGTCTCTCTCTGTCTCTCAAAAATAAACAAATGTAAAAAAAATTTAAAAAATAAGGGTTAATTGTAGAAATATTTAAGCTGTTAAAAGGGACCCATAGCCAGCCCAGCAATAACAAATGCCTATGCATTGTTGCTGTTCATCATCATGTGAATTTCACCAGCCTTTGTCATTGGCTTAACATTAGGATTTCTCTAAGGATTCTGTCCCTCCCAATTACCCAGTTAGTAACAAGAACCTGTTGATGGGGTCAACCTCTCAGGGGTCTTTACCTGAGCAGGGAGTTTTGAAAATTAGTGTTTGTGGTGGGTTGTCTCATAGCCTTACTTCCCCACCCCACAGCCAAACTGACCAAACAGCTGTTCACCTTTCATTTGGTTCCTCCAGTAGTATTTGAAAAAGCACTAGAAGCATTCATTTCCATGAAAAATAATTAATTGGCACCTGATGTGTATGAGTCACACACACTTGGAAGTTGTTTACCACCTAGTAAAGGAGGCAGATAAAAAAAAAACAGAAAATCGTAACATACTTGCTTGCCAATGGTATCAATCAAGAAGAAAATGGGCTGTGATAGCTCTGAAGGATATGTCATCTGAAGTGTATCTCAAAGGATAGACATTCTTTAGATCCAGGAAGAAGGAGACATTCTAAGCAGAAGGAGTGGCATGTAATAACATGGTACAGCCATGTTGTTAATCTAAGCAGTGTAATATATCAAGAGTGTCAAAGGTCAGCAGAGCCTGAATGGAGCCTCCTGTAGAGGTAACAATAACATCAGATCTTTCTGATGCAGTATTTCCAGGATACCATGCTAAAGCAATTTAGCTCTATGCAACTTCCCTCTAAGGTGGATACTATTTTTGCATGGGGAAAAATTGAATCCCAGAGAGGTTAGGTTACTAACACTGTTGCACAGCTATGTGGTAGTGTTAAGATTCAAACCCAGATCAGCTTCAGAGTCCAAGCTGTGCATTGGGATTAGAAACAGGCATCAAGTTGCAACTTTGAAGAGTTGGTCCTATCCTATAAATGATAGGAAACCCCTAAAGAGAATTTAAGCAAGGAGAGTGACTAGGGATTAGAACATTAGTGATTACAGGCTCTACTCTGATGAGACTGATGGTCATTTCAGGGAAATCCCTTTCCTTCTTTGGAGCTCTTTGTTTTGTTTTGTTTTTGTTTTTGTTTTTGTTTTTGTTTTTGTTTTTGTTTGTTTTGGTGTGTGTGTGTGTGTGTGTGTGTGTGTGTGTGTGATTTCATTTGTAAAATGAGGACAGTGATAAAGGGCTAGTTTAAAGTATCCCTTCCAATAAAAAGCTTCTGCACAGCAAAGAAAACAACCAACAAAACTAAAAGGCAAAACTATGGGAAAAGATATTTGCAATTTAGTTAAAAAACTAAAACTATGGGAAAAGATATTTGCAAATGACATATCAGACAAAGGGCTAGTATCCAAAATCTATAAAGAGCTCACCAAACTCCACACCCGAAAAACAAATAACCCATTGAAGAAATGGGCAGAAAATATGAATAGACACTTCTCTAAAGAAGACATCCGGATGGCCAACAGGCACATGAAAAGATGTTCAGCGTCGCTCCTTATCAGGGAAATACAAATCAAAACCACTCTCAGATATCACCTCACACCAGTCAGAGTGGCCAAAATGAACAAATCAGGAGACTATAGATGCTGGAGAGGATGTGGAGAAACGGGAACCCTCTTGCACTGTTGGTGGGAATGCAGACTGGTGCAGCCACTCTGGAAAATAGTGTGGAGGTTCCTCAAAAAATTAAAAATAGAGGGGCGCCTGGGTGGCGCAGTCGGTTAAGCGTCTGACTTCAGCCAGGTCACGATCTCGCGGTCCGTGAGTTCGAGCCCCGCGTCGGGCTCTGGGCTGATGGCTCAGAGCCTGGAGCCTGTTTCCGATTCTGTGTCTCCCTCTCTCTCTGCCCCTCCACCGTTCATGCTCTGTCTTTCTCTGTCCCAAAAATAAATAAACGTTGAAAAAAAATTTTTAAAAATTAAAAATAGACCTACCCTATGACCCAGCAATAGCACTGCTAGGAATTTACCCAAGGGATACAAGAGTGCTGATGCATAGGGGCACTTGCACCCCAGTGTTTATAGCAGCACTCTCAACCATAGCCAAATTATGGAAAGAGCCTAAATGTCCATCAACTGATGAATGGATAAAAAAATTGTGGTTTATATACACAATGGAGTACTACGTGGCAATGAGAAAGAATGAAATATGGCCCTTTGTAGCAACATGGATGGAACTGGAGAGTGTGATGCTAAGTGAAATAAGCCATACAGAGAAAGACAGATACCATATGGTTTCACTCTTATGTGGATCCTGAGAAACTTAACAAAAACCCTTGGGGGAAGGGAAGAAAAAAAAAGAGGTCAGAGTGGAAGAGAGCCAAAGCATAAGAGACTGTTAAAAACTGAGAACAAACTGAGGGTTGATGGGGGATGGGAGGGAGGGGAGGGTGGGTGATGGTTATTGAGGAGGGCACCTTTTGGGATGAGCACTGGGTGTTGTATGGAAACCAATTTGACAATAAACTTCATATATTGGGAAAAAAAAGTATCCCTTCCAGCCCTTAGAGTTTTTTGCTTTCAAACTAGGGGTGGAGAAAATGCTAGATTCCTGGCTGGAGAAGGTGGTATACATTTATCTATGTGCTTTATTGTTTTTTATATGTGCTTTATACATGCTGTACTTCTTGCCTGGAATGCTGTCTTGCTTTTCTCCTGTCTTTCCAAATACTTTCTAACTATAGCTGCCCACCCTCCTTCTCTTAACTCCTACAGTGCTACTAAGTTAGATGTGTCTCACTTTGGCCCCTAATTATATACTAACTTTTATTCTTTGCTACTTGCTTCTTTTGTAGTATTTTATTCTCATATATATTTTGGACTCTCCTTTTTTTCCGTACTATTTAGTTTCTCTTACCCCCTATATCACCTAACACAGTCTTGGTTGGTTACAAGGGGTCTTGGAGAAAGTCTTATTAATCATTTTCTTTCTCTTTTGGCAGTGTATGTGAGCACAGCAAAGATAATCTTATGACCCCCTCTAACATGGGGGTGATCTTTGGGCCCACTCTGATGAGAGCTCAGGAGGACACTGTTGCTGCCATGATGAACATCAAATTCCAGAACATCGTGGTGGAAATCCTAATTGAGCACTTTGTCAAGGTATGCATTCCCTGTTCTCACCATCACTTCTCCAAGCATGTGACATTTTCCTCTAGGCACCTTTTAGAGTTGTGTCTCCCTCCCTGGCTCAAATTGATAATGGAAGGAAATTCCATTTTGACACAATGGCATTTAATAACATTTCTCACACTGTGAAATTCATTCATTTAGAAAATATTGCTCAATTCTATAATTATTATTAGGCACCAGACTAGACGATATAGAAGAAGAAAAAACAAAAACTATTCATGCCTGTATGGAGCTAACAGTGTAATATGGTGATAGCCATATAAACAAATGAAAATGATAGATATAAAAGTGGTGCATGTACAATGAAACCGTAAATAAAGCAATACTAATACTTATTTAAACCTTATTTCATTTCAAAAAAAATTTAGGGTTGTATATTTTATATGGCATGTAAAATATGAAGTATTGTACATAATAATTAGGTCAAATGGAAAAGGAGAAATAAGGATAGACAGAAAATGTACCCAGGAATGAAGCTAGACAAGAAATATTTTTTGACAAGTCCTGTACACTTGTTACAGATGGCCCATCATCAACCTCTAAGCTTTCTAGCAGCCAGTACCATCCTAGAAAAACATAATTCGATAAAAACTTTTTGCAGGGGAGGGGGCTAATAATATAACCCAGACAGCATCCACAGTTCAAATCCAAGCTCTGACACTTACTAGCTGTATTTGGTGGGATACAGGTAGGCCTCTAAGACTCCATATACAAACACAATGGCTCCAACAAAAGAGACACTTATTATTTGATTGTGGAATAGTCCAGTGAAGTGTTTCAGGGCTGGTATGGTGATTTGACATGAGCAGGAACTCAGGTTCCTTCTTTCTTTCTTATTGTTCTGCCATCTCTAAGGTGCTGCTTCATCTGCATGGCCAAATACCTTCTGTGTTATATCATTTGAAAAGGTTGAAAGAAAGTCAAGTGAAGGATTCAAACCTTTCTATTAAGCCCATGACCTGGAAGCCCCATATACCACTTTTATTTACCATTTCAGAATTTAATTCCCTGGTCACATCTGGCTATAAGTGAATTAGAGAAGTGTAGTTTTTATTTGGGACACTCATATGCCAAGATAAGACTTTAGTTCTTGTGCTAAAAGAAAAATGAGAGAATGTATATTGGATAACAGCTGGCATTTTCTGCTATATTATCTGTGCTACATCAAACAACTTCTATGATAGTCATTTTTTCAGCTAAAATGTGAAGATGATAATAAACCTGTACTATGTGACAGACACATGTCCAAGGTCATTTAGCTAATAACAGAGCTGGGGTTTAAATCCAAGTAGCATAGAAATCCTTAATCACTTAATCCTTAATCAGTGCTGCTTCACCAATAATTTTTGAACAGTGATATTGAAGGCACTTTGGGATTGTCAAGGATGGGTATTTTCAGAGAAGTACAGCTTATGTTAATACTGAAGGTGGAAATAAAGGAAAATAGGAAAAGGAATTTTCGAGGAGATGACCCAGTGTGAACAAAGGCCCAAGGGCCTAAAACTTCAAGTAATTTGGTATTGTTGGAACATGAAATGAAAATAGCAGTGGCCAGAGATGTGATTGGAGGCAGACAGGGGCCAGGTCCTAAGAGGACTAAACTCTGCCTAGTTGAGGAGTTTGGAATGTTTGGGATTGTTCCTGCAAGCTTGGGAAAGCATTTCATAAAAGTAGAATACTATGATGGACAGACTTACATTTCAAAGGCATTATCTTGACTGTGGTGTGAA
Organism: Prionailurus bengalensis; assembly: GCF_016509475.1. Classification (NCBI taxonomy): domain Eukaryota; kingdom Metazoa; phylum Chordata; class Mammalia; order Carnivora; family Felidae; genus Prionailurus; species Prionailurus bengalensis. The sequence goes on along the minus strand of NC_057361.1, from coordinate 55,494,166 downwards.
AGAGAGATCACAGAGAGGGAGGGTAGTGTCATAGTGAGAGCAATAAACAACTGCAGTCTGAGTCAGGGTGGTGGGAAAAAGAATAGAGACGGAAAAGTATAAGACTTAGTTATTGGAAATGGAAATTGTGGGAGAGGAAGATGTCTGAATTCTGGATTTCTGATGTGGCTGACTGGATGGATGGGACTGTCCTTCATACATGTAAAAATACAGAATGTTAAAGTTTTGGGAAAGTTGGGGAAAAAAACTTAATTAGGGGCAGGTTGGACTTTAGATTCCTGAAGGATATCCAGAAGACATTATCTAGGAAGTAGTTGACTATATAAAGTAAAGAGTAACAAACTTTGTTTATTTTTTTCAAAAAACCAACTCTTGGTTTCGTTGATCTGCTCTACAGTTTTTTTAGATTCTGTATTGTTTATTTCTGCTCGGATCTTTATTATTTCTCTTCTTCTGCTGGGTTTAGGCTGCCTTTGCTGTTCTGCTTCTATTTCCTTTAGGTGTGCTGTTAGATTTTGTATTTGGGATTTTTCTTGTTTCTTGAGATGGGCCTGGATTGCAATGTATTTTCCTCCTTAGGACTGCCTTCGCTGCGTCCCAAAGAGTTTGGATTGTTGTATTTTCATTTTCGTTTGTTTCCATATATTTTTTAATTTCTTCTCTAATTGCCTGGTTGACCCACTCATTCTTTAGTAAGGTGTTCTTTAACCTCCATGCTTTTGGAGGTTTTCCAGACTTTTTCCTGTGGTTGATTTCAAGCTTCATAGCATTGTGGTGTGAAAGTAAGCATGGTATAATTTCAATTCTTGTGAACTTATGAAGGGCTGTTCTGTGACCCAGTATATGATCTATCTTGGAGAATGTTCCATGTGCACTCGAGAAGAAAGTATATTCTGTTGCTTTGTGATTCAGAGTTCTCAATAGATCTGTCAAGTCCACCTGATCCAATGTATCATTCAGGGCCCTTGTTTCTTTATTGACCATGTGTCTAGATGATCTATCCATTTCTGTAAGTGGAGTGTTAAAGTCCCCTGCAATGACCACATTCTTATCAATAAGGTTGCTTATGTTTATGAGTAATTGTTTTATATATTTGGGGGCTCCGGTGTTCGGCGCATAGACATTTATAATTGTTAGCTCTTCCTGATGGACAGACCCTGTAATTATTATATAATGCCCTTCTTCATCTCTTGTTACAGCCTTTAATTTAAAGTCTAGTTTGTCTGATATAAGTATGGCTACTCCAGCTTTCTTCTGGCTTCCAGTCGCATGATAAATAGTTCTCCATCCCCTCACTCTCAATCTAAAGGTGTCCTCAGGTCTAAAATGAGTCCCTTGCAGACAGCAAACAGATGGTCTTGTTTTTTTATCCATTCTGATACCCTATGTCTTTTGGTTGGCACATTTAATCCATTTACATTCAGTGTTATTATAAAAAGATACGGGTTTAGAGTCATTGTGATGTCTGTATGTTTTATGCTTGTAGTGCTGCCTCTGGTACTTTGTCTCACAAGGTCCCCCTTAGGATCTCTTGTAGGGCTGGTTTAGTGGTGACAAATTCCTTCAGTTTTTGTTTGTTTGGGAAGACCTTTATCTCTCCTTCTATTCTAAATGACAGACTTGCTGGATAAAGGATTCTCGGCTGCATATTTTTTCTGTTCATCACATTGAAGGTCTCCTGCCATGCCTTTCTGGCCAGCCAAGTTTCAAAAGAGAGATCAGTCACGAGTCTTATAGGTCTCCCTTTATAAGTTAGGGCACGTTTATCCCTTGCTGCTTTCAGAATTTTCTCTTTATCCTTGTATTTTGCCAGTTTCACTATGATATATCATGCGGAAGATAGATTCAAGTTACGTCTGAAGGGAGTTCTTTGTGCCTCTTGGATTTCAATGCCTTTTTCCTTCCCCAGTTCAGGGAAGTTCTCAGCTATTATTTCTTCAAGTACCCCTTCAGCACCTTTCCCTCTCTCTTCCTCCTCTGGGATACCAATTATGCGTATATTATTTCTTTTTAGTGTATCACTTAGTTCTCTAATTTTCCCCTCATACTCCTGGATTTTTTTATCTCTCTTTCTCTCAGCTTCCTCTTTTTCCATAACTTTATCTTCTAGTTCACCTATTCTCTCCTCTGCCTCTTCAATCCGAGCCGTGGTGGTTTCCATTTTGTTTTGCATTTCGTTTGAAGCATTTTTCAGCTCCTCGTGACTGTTCCTTAGTCCCTTGATCTCTGTAGCAAAAGATTCTCTGCTGTCCTGTATACTGTTTTCAAGCCCAGTGATTAATTTTATGACTATTATTCTAAATTCACTTTCTGTTATATTATTTAAATCCTTTTTGATCAGCTCATTGGCTGTTATTTCCTGGAGATTCTTTTGAGGGGAATTCTTCCATTTGGTCATTTTGGATAGTCCCTGGAGTGGTGAGGACCTGCAGGGCACTTCCCCTGTGCTGTGGTGTATAACTGGAGTTGGTGGGCGGGGCCGCAGTCAGACCTGATGTCTGCCCCCAGCCCACCGCTGGGGCCACAGTCAGACTGGTGTGTGCCTTCTCTTCCCCTCTCCTAGGGACGGGATTCACTGTGGGGTGGCTTGGCCCGTCTGGGCTACTTGCACACTGCCAGGCTTGTGGTGCTGGGGATCTGGCATATTAGCTGGGGTGGGTAGGCAAGGTGCACGGCGGCAAGAGGGACAGGCTTAGCTCACTTCTCCTTAGGTGATCCACTTCAGGAGGGGCCCTGTGGCAACGGGAGGGAGTCAGATCTGCTGCCAGAGGTTTGGCTCCGCAAAAGCACAGAGTTGGGTGTTTGGGCAGAGCGAGCAAGTTCCCTGGCAGGAACTGGTTCTCTTTGGGATTTTGGCTGGGGGATGGGCAAGGGAGATGGCGCTGGCGAGTGCCTTTGTTCCCCACCAAGCTGAGCTCTGTCGTTGGGGACTCAGCAACTCTCCCTCCCTTTGTCCTCCAGCCTTCCCGCTTTCCGAGCAGAGCTGTTCACTTATGACCTCCCAGAGGCTAAGTCGTGCTTGCTGTCGGAACACACTCCGTCTGGCCCCTCCGCTTTTGCAAGCCAGACTCAGGGGCTCTGCTTGGCAGGCAGCCTGCCCCTCTGCCCCGGCTCCCTCCCGCCAGTCCGTGGAGCGCGCACCGCCTCTCAGCCCTTCCTACCCTCTTCCATGGGCCTCTCATCTGCGCTTGGCTTGGGAGACTCCGTTCTGCTAATCCTCTGGCAGTTTTCTGGGTTAGTTAGGCAGGTGTATGTGGAATCTAAGTGATCAGCAGGACGTGCGGTGAGCCGCGTGTCCTCCTACGCCACCATCTTCCCTGTAGGCAAGAGTAACAAACTTTTCTTAAAGAACAATATGGTAAATGTTTCAGGCTTCACAGATCATAGAAATCTTTCACAACTGTTCAACTCTACCTTTGTATTGGAAAAGCATGTAAACAAATGAGTATTCCAATAAAACTCTATTTACAAAACAGGGAGCAGGCCTATGGGCTGTAATTTCCTGACTCTTGATCTAAAGCCCAAATTTCATTTATTAATTAATTGACTAATTGATATTCATTCAACCAATATGTATTGAGTAACTGCTATTTGCCAGGTACTATTTTATTTTGCATTTTTAAAGTTTATTTTATTTAGTTATTTAGAGAGAGAGAGAAAGAGAGAACAAGTGCAAGTGGAGGAGGGGCGGAGAGAGAAGGAGAGTGAGAATCCCAAGCAGGCCCTATGCTATCAGTGCAGAGCCCAACGTGGGGCTTGAGTTCATGAACCATGAGATCATGACCTGAGCCGAAATCAAGAGTCAGATGCTTAACAGACTGAGCCACCCAAGTGCCCCTGCCAGTTACTATTTTTGGGCCTAGAGATACAACCCTCATGGAATTTACCTTCTAAAAGAAGTAGAAAAACAGTATTTAAAATGAGTAAAATACATAGTATGTTAGATGGTAATGGGCATTAAGAAGAAAAATAAAGCAGAGAAGGGGAATAGGAAGGGTTGGAAAGTGGTTTTCCAATTTTAAATACATGAAGACCTCAATGAGAAGACAACTTTTGAGCAGAGATCCATAGGAAATAAAGGAGCAATTTCATTCAGATATCTGAGGGAAAAGCATTTTACGCTGAGGAAATGGTAAGTATATTATCCCTGAAGCAGAAGTGTGCCTATCATGTTCAAAGTACAAAAAGGAGGCCTGATTAGCTAGAAAGGATTAAACAAAAAAAAAACAAAAACAAAAACAAAAACAAACAAAACAAAAACAAAAACAAAGAAAAACCCAAGAAGATGGAGTCAGAAAGAAAATAGAGAAGGGAAGATGAGTAGATTCCAATATGTCCTTAGAATCCATTGGAAGTACTTTGCGACTTTGCTGTATCTGAGTAAGATATAAGGAGGTTTTTGACCAGAGAAATAACACAATTTGACTTATGTTTAACAGGACTATTCTGGATGCTGTGTGGATATAAGGGTAGAAGGAAGGAGACTGATTAGGAAGCTGTTTCAGTAATGCAATCAAAAATGGTTGTATCTTGCACGAGGGTAGTAATAGTGGAGATGGTAAGAAGTGGTCACATTCTAAATATATTTTGAAGTCAGAGCCAACAGGATTTGCTGACAAATCACATGTGAAATGTTGTAGAGAGAGAGGAGTCATGGGTAACTTCAAGATTTTTTTTTTTAATTTGAGCAATTGGAAGGATGAAATTGCCATTTACTGAGATACATAAGGGTGAGGGAGAGGAGAAACTCAGTTTACAAGTTAAGATAGATATGCCTGTGAAACATCTGAGGTCAGAGAAGAAGGATTAGAGAAATAGAGTTGACGTCAACAGCATAGAGATGGTGTTTAAGACAATGTGAATAAATATTCTTGCCTATGGAATACGTGTAGTGAGAGAATAAATATTAGACAAAGAATTGAAATGTAAGGAGTGCCAATGTTTGAAGGGCCAATAGAAGAGATTATAAAACACATTGAGAAGGAATGGTCAGTGAAAGAACTAGGAGATAGGGGAGCCACAGACCCCTGGAAAGGAGAGAGTCTTAGGAAGGAAAGAGTGAACAGTAGTCTCAATTTATCAAGACATGTTATGTAGGACAAGCACTGAAAAGAATCTACTGCTTTAAAAGTTGTTAATTTTTTAAAAATATAAGCAATAGATGTACATGCCAAAAAATACCATAAAGAAAGAATAACACACACACACGCGCACACACACACACACACACATAATCAATCACAAGAATACTCTAAATATGGAGGGAGGAAGGCAGACCAGATTGGCTAGGAACCTTAGGACCTGAGGAATGACATGGCCTTGAATCATCTGGATTTTGTTTTTGCCTCATGTCTTCCAGATTGGGTAGTGTAGAAGCTGACAGCCTAAGAACACCAACAGGTGCAGTCAAAAAAAGGTATCAACAAAAGCCTACTCTCTCTAGCCAAAGGACCAGGAAAGCGAGAGCCCCACAACACAGAAAATGTTTAGATAATAACATCTCTACTCCAGCAAAAGAGCACAGAAAAATTGTGGCCCCACCCCCCCCTTCCAGCAAAGACTGTGCAGGGAAGGTAGACTTCTACCTTTGCAAGTCTGTAAGAAGGCATCTGAGCCTCCCTCCCCCGACTCCATGTGGTAGTGTCAAGAAAACCAAGTGAGGAGCCAGAATTTCATCCTCACCTGGTGGTAATGAGACACCTTTCCACACTCCTAATCGTGTCAGTGGAGACCACATGAAGCACCTGGACAACCATACCTATTTGGCACTGTAGTAGCATCAGAGGAGGCCTGGTAGAAATACAGAATTTTAACCACCATTCAGTGGTAATATGGCTACCACACTGTAGTGTCAGTGTAGAGGATACCATTTTGGGAAGAATAATGAGATATCCCTCTCCCTCCAGCCAGAGAGGTATCAGCAGAGGCCTACGTGGGAAGTCTGAACTCCTACCTATCAGTAACAAGAAGTTCTTCCCTTCCATTGGGATGTCGATAGAGGCCTGGACTTTCACTCAGTCCTGGCAGTAATGAGGCAGTGCTCCTTCTTCCCTATAGTGCCAGTGTCAGAAGAAGCTGGCTATAACAGAAGATACAAGTAAGAACAAGAGTCACATAATACCCCAAATCTGCAGGCTTCAGTTGAAAATCATTTGTCAAAATAATACCAAGAACCAGGAAGATTACAACATGAATGAGAAAAGACCATCAATGGATATCAGCACCAAGATGACACAGATGCTAATTATCTGACAAGAATTTTAAGGTAGCCATTATAAAAATGCTTTAATGAACCATTAGGAATACATTTGAAAGAAAAAAAAAAGAGAATCTCAGCAAAGTAATAAAAAGTTTCTTTAAAGAAATACAGATTCAGCAACTAAATAGAGGGTATAAAAATGATATAAAAGATATAAAAAATAACCAAGTGAAAATTATAGAACTGAAAAATACGATAAACTATATTTTTAAAATCCAGTGGATGGGCTTAACAATAGAATGGGGGAGGACAGGGTAAAGAAACTAAGGGGTGTCTGAGTGGCTCAGTTGGTTAAGTGTCTGGTTCTTGATTTTAACTCAGGTCATGATCTCATGGTCGTGAGATTGAGCTCCACATCAGGCTCCGCGCCCAGTGTGAAGATTATCTCCCTCTCTTTGGCCCTCCCTGGCTCGCTCTCTCTCTCTCTCTCTCTCTCTCTCTCTCTCTCTCTTCTCTGAAAGAAAGAGAAAGAAATAAACTGAACTGTTACAATAACAGAATCCAAACAACAGAAGACTAAGGCTAGAACAATAGAAGACTAAGAGAAAATGTAGCCAGCAGTCCTATCATAAAAAATGGCTAAGGGGAGTTCTCTAAACAAAAAAGATACAATAAAAGAAGGAATCTTGGAATATCAGGAAGGAAAAATAAACAATAGAAAAAACAAAAATATGGGTAAATTTAATAGACTTTCCTTTTCCTCTTGAGTGTTCTCAATTATGTTTGATGGTTAAAGCAATTTTTCCAGCTTTATTGGAATAAAATTTACAGTATGATCTGATGTGTAATGTATGTGAAAGAAGTGTTTAAGACAATTGTTTTATAAAAGAGGGAGCATAAACAATATCAAAGGAGGTAAGGTTTGTACATTTAACCAAACAGGTAAAATATTGACACCAGTAACCTGTGGTGAGTATATATGTATACCTAATGCAACCACTAAAAATCTATACAAAGAGGTACACTCAGAAACACTGTAGATAAACTGGAATTCTAAAAGTGTTCAAGAAGACTTAGCAATCCTAAATGTTTATGTAGTAACAATAAACCTTCAAATTACATGAAACAAAAATTTGTAGAGCTGAAAGGAAAAATAGAAAAATCCACAATTATACTTAAAGACTTTAATAACCCTCTCAACAATTGAAAGAGCAACTAGATAGAAAATCATAAAATATTTAGAAGAATTCAAAAACACTATCAACCAACAGGATTTATACAATGCTCCAGCCACCAACAGCAGAATATACATTATTTTCAAGTAGCCATGGGACACATACCAAGATAGACCATATCCTGGGCCATAAAACAAACCGAAAACCTTAAAAAATAAAAGTATGCATGGTGTTTTACTGACCCCAATGGAATAAAACTAAAAATCATTAACAAAAAAGCAACATAAGGCTTGGAGGGAATAATGGCAAGATTGAAGAACCCAGCTACCCCATCCTCCAATGTTATCAATGACTGTATAGATGTCTGTGAGCAAAAATAGCTCTTGGAGACCTCTAGAATTCACATAGGTAGTTTTAGCAACACAATGGAACTAAAAAATCGGAGAATAACTGCATAAGAAGAGAAAGAAAACTAACTTCATTTTGCTTACATCATCCCATTCTACAAGATAGTGTTGTTCAGTGCCAAGAAGGAATTTCCCAGCTAGAAAACCTTCCCCTCACCAGGAAAGGAAGAATGAAGTGAGCAACCAGCTTCTCCATCCTCTCAGAGCACTATGAAGATCTAACTACAATCTCACCCCACTCAGATGAGCAAAAGTGAGATGTATACAGCTGTATAAGAACAAGAAAGAAAAGCAGAGGGTATTCACAATTGCACCAAAACCCATAATATATCTGGGAATAAATGGAACCAAAGAAGTAGAGATTGGTATGCTGAAAACTATAGAAAGATTATTGAAAGAAATTGAAGAGGACACAAAGAAAAGGGAGAACATTCCATGCTCATGGGTTGAAAAAACAAATATTGTTAAAATATCTATATTGCCCAAAGCAATCTATTCAATGCAATCCCTATCAAAAAACACCAGTATTCTTCACAGAGCTAGAAAAAACAATTCTAAAATTTCTGTGGAACCATAAAAGACCCTGAATAGCCAAAGTAATGTTCAAAAAGTAAACAAAAGCAGAAGGCATCACAATCCCAGACTTCCAGCTGTATTACAAAGCTATAATGTTCAAGACAGTATGGTGCTGGCACAAAAACAGACATATAGACCAATGGAACAGGATATAGAACTCAGAAATGGACCCACAAATTTATGGCCAACTAATCTTCAACAAAGCAGGAAAGAGTATCCAATGGAAAAAATACAGTCTCTTTAGCAAATGGTGTGGGGCAAACTGGACAGCGACATGCAGAATAATGAAACTGGACCACTTTCTTATGCCATACACAAAAATAAATTCAAAATTGATGAGGACCACTTTCTTATGCCATACACAAAAATAAATTCAAAATGGATGAAAGACCTAAATGTAAGACAGCAAACCATCAAGATCCTAGAGGAGTAGACAGAGAGAGAACAACCTCTTTGACCTCGGCTACAGCAACTTCTTGCTAAATATGTTTCTGGAGGCAAGGGAAACAAAAGTTAAAAGTGAACTATTGGGACCTCATCAAGATAAAAATCTTCATCAAGATAAAAACAGTGAAGGAATCAACAGAACTAAAAGGCAACTGACAGAATGGGAGAAGATATTTGCAAATGACATATTGGATAAAGGGTTAGTATCCAAAATCTATAAAGAACTTATCAAACTTAACACCCCAAAAATAAATAATCTAGTGAAGAAATGGACAGAAGACATGAATATACACTTTTCCAAAGAAGACATCCAGATGGCTAACAGACACATAAAAAGATGCTCAACAGCACAGGAAATCTAAATCGAAACCACAATGATATGCCACCTCACACCTGTCAGAATGGCTAAAATTATCAACTTAGGAAACAGCAGATGTTGGTAAGGATGCAGAGAGGGGCTTTGCACTGTTGGTGGTAATGCTAATTCGTGCAGCCACTTTGGAAAACTGGTGGAGCCACTCTGGAAAACAGTATGGAGATTCCTCAAAAATTAAAAATTGAACTTACCCTATGTCCCAGCAATTGCACCACTGGGTATTTATCCAAAGGATGCAAAAATGCTGATTCGAAGGGCAATGCACCCCAGTGTTTATAGCAGCACGTTCATCAACAATAGCCAAATCATGGAAAGAACCCAAATGTCCATCAGCTGATTAATGGATAAAGAAGATGTGGCATACACACACACACACACACACACACACACACACACACTGGAATACTACACAGCAATCAAATAGAATGAAATCTTGACATTTTTAACAACGTGGATTGAACTAGATTGTATTATGCTAAGCGAAATATGTCTATCAGAGAAAGACAAGTATCATATGGTTTCATTCATATTTGCAATTTAAGAAACAAAACATATGAACATAGGGGGAGGAATGTAAATATAAGATAAACACAGAGATGGAAGCAAACCATAAGAGAAAGTTAAATAGAACAAACAGGGTTGCTGGAGGGGAGGTGGGTGGGGGATGAGCTAAATGGCTGATGGGCATTAAGGAGGGCACTTGTTGGGGTGAGCACTGGTTATTATATGTAAGTGATGAATCACTGGGTTCTACTCCTGAAACCAATGCTACACTGTATATTAACTAGAATTTAAATAAATATGTTTTTAGAAATTCATACAATATGTTAGCACATATATGTGTGTGTGTGTGTGTGTGTGTGTACACATAATGGCCAAGGAAGCGGAATTGATTTGAAAATCAATCAATATAATCTACCAAATTAACAGGTTAAAGAAGGAAAATCACATGAACATACCTATTTATGCAGAGTATTTGAAGAAATCAACATACATTCACACACACAAACACACAAGCAAAAACTCAGCAAATTAGTAATAGAGATAACGTCCTCAACTTGGTAAAGAACATCTACAAAAATAAATAGATAAATAAATAGATAATAAACAAACAAACCCTATAGCTAATATCAGACTTTATGTTGAAATATTAATGCTTTCCTTTTAAGAGTGAGAATACATATGAACAATTTCTCTCACCACTGCTATTCAACATAGTAATAGAATTTTTACCCAGTGCAATTTGGCAGGAAAATAAGATAAAACACATATATATCAGAACAGAAGAAATATAACTTTCTCTATTTGCTGCTGGGATGATTGTCTACATAGAAAATCACAAGGAATCTATTAAGAAAGCCTCCTACAAACTAATAAAGGAATTTATCAAGGTTACAGGGTACAAGGCCAACATGGAAAAATCAGTTGTATTTTTTATATACTAGCAATAAATGTGTGGGAAATCAATTAAAAATACAGTCCATTTTACAAACTCTCAAAACAAGTGAAATACTTAGGCATAAGTCTAATAAAATATGTATAGGATTTATATGCTGAAAAATTACAGAATGCTGATAACAAAGTCAACAGGTATGGGTTAGCAATTCCGAAACTAATGTTTTTATATTCTAGGATTAAATAAATATTATTAATATTAAAAACTGGATTTATTGCTACTGGAGACAGACATTAAAAATAAACAAAGGGTGAAGGTTACAATTATATCTGTGGTATTTGATTGGAATGGAAAGAATGGGAACTCATTTTTTAGAAATATACAGATAAACATAGGAGTAAATATAGATAATTATGTATCTGTGCTAAGAGGGCCTAGAAGCAGTGCCATTCCAGTAATAATGAGCACATTTAGTAGCCAGATCTTGGTTTCTAAATACCATTCTCCAATAAAATAACCAGAACTGTTTGGAGAAATAGCTGATGCCAGGTCTGGAGCATGGGAAATAAGAAATGATATTAGAATGTCTTTTGGTGCCAGAAAGTAAGGAAATACTAACAAATTGCAGGGACACAATGAAAGGACACAGGAGCCAACATGAAATTTGATCCCAATGGTCAAAATGAGAATATTTGAGCAAAAAAATAATGATAGTATTGAATTATAATCCAGAGAAAAAAAGTAAACATGTATGATTTCAAACTGATATAAAACAAACAAACACAGGGGAGGAAGAATTAACAGCTCTTTCTTATCATAGAATTTTATTTAACAAAATAGGATGAATAAGAAAAATAGCAAATCACTACAGTAAATAACACAGTATTTGCAGGCAAGAATCATGAAAGAATACTGAAATTAGTTGATCAAAATATGGCAAGAATCAGAATATCTACATCGTCTCGAAATATCTCTCTGCAAGATACTTATTAATGAAACAGGGAAAAATAGTGTTTTTATGGTGTAAAAGTCTGACATCACCAGTGATAAGATGTATTAATATTTTGTACCATTAATATGATGCACTGAGGGGGTACAGCATCACTTCTTCCTAAAAGTGCATAGCCTAAATCTAACCATGAGAAGACATTTAAAACCCCAAGTTGACTGAATCACACAAAATAACTGACCAGTTGTGTGCCCTTTTTCCATGTAAAGTGACCTATTTACAGGTTCTGGGGATTAGGATAGGAACATTTTGGGGGATGATTATTCTGTCCACTGCAATTCACCCTCTGGCTCCAAAATATTTACATCCATCCCACATATAAAATGCATCCAGACTATTCCATGTTCCCCCACAGTCTCAACTGATAATAGCATAAACTCAAGTCCAAAATGTCATCTAATTATTATCTGCTCAGAAGTCACAAATCTCATCATCTAAATGATCTAAACTAGATATGGGTGAATCTCTTGTTATAATTCATCGTAGGTTGAAATTTCTTACCATCTGTTCACCTATGAACCTAGAAAACAAGTAATTTGCTCCCAAAATACAGTGGTAGGACAGATATAAGATAGTAGTTATAGATATTCCCATTAGAAAGGGGAGAAAATGGAAGGAAAAATGAGCCACCAATACCAAGCAATTTTGAAATTCAAATGGGCACATTTTTTTTTTTTTTTTAGGTTTCAAGGCCTGGAATAATTCTCTGTGAATTGTGGCTCAATCCTTTGGGCTTGTATCTCCACCCTCTGAGTCATCCTTCCTTTTTCATGAAAAGTAGCATGTGTTTGAAGCTGAGTAGCTATATCAGCCTGTTTCCTGCTTGTAGAATTTTGAAGGTCTGACCACCTTCTTTCATTTCATCTACTATCTGTCCCTTTGAAGCCAACATAAATGTTGGTATAACATCCTCAAAATTCTGTGGGTACCCCAGGTATGTCATTGAGATTCATTCCATTAGGCAAGAAGGTTCTCCAAAAGTCTTTCCTAAATAATCCCCTTAGCCATCCCATCTATAATTTTGGCTTTTATTGAACTAGATAAAGGGATTGAGGAGCCACATGTATAATCTCTTTTAAGAGCCTGCTTTGTAACTACTGTGATCTTTTGATCCTTCTGAGTCACTAGCAAAAGGCTATCTAGCCATATCCTTGGCTTTCTCTTCAGAACATGTTTTACTTACAATGAATCTCCTAATTTTAGAATTTTTTTGAAATCTGTATAGGCTTTCCTAAATTATCTACTTCTAGAAGACATACTCCCCTTTTGCTTAACAGTTCTTTACTAAATTTGTGTCTTTGTTCTCATGTTTTAGTATAAACAGCAAGAGGAAACCAGGCTATACCTTTGATACTTTGCTTGCTACATTTTCTATATTGTGGTCTTCACTTCCTTCTGAGCCTTCAATAGCAGAATTGTTAATATGAACATTCTCACAATTTGTTCAAGGCAGTCTAGACTATTTCTATCATGCTCTCCACCAAATTCTGATCTCTGCCTAATTACAAAGCCACCTCAACAATTTTATTACAATTTTGACTTCCACAATTTTAACGTATTTTGTGTGACATCACATCGTTTACAGGTACCAAAATTTATATTAATTTCTTATTACTGCTGTAAAAAATTAACCACAAACTTTGTGGCTTAAAAGAAATCAAATGTATTGTCTTAACAGGTCTGGAGGTCACAAATATAAAATTAGTTGGCAATGCTGCATCTCTCTTAGCCCTTTCCAGCTTTTAGAAGTCTGCATTCCATGGTTTGTGGCTCCTTCCTTTATTTTCAAAGCACAGCATCTTCAGATTAATTTCTCTCTCCCTCTCTCTCTCTCTCTCCTTCACTAACTCACCTCTGCTCTGTCATCACATCACATCACCTTATCTCTCTGACACTCCTGCCAGACCCTTGTGATTATATTGGGCCTATGGAGATAATCCAACATAATCTTCCCATCTCAAAATCCTGACCTTAATCATATCTGCAAAGTCTTTTTTGCCACATAAGGTAACATAATAGCAGTTTCTGGGGATTAACACATGAACATCTTGGGTATCATTAATATGTCTACCACATCACTGCTCTTCAAAAGTGTTATGGTCAAGAAAGACAAAGATTAAGTAAGTATCACAGGAAGAGACTAAAGTGACATGATAGCTTAATGCTTCATGGGATCCTGGATTGCATTCTAAATCATGAAAAAAATGTATTAATGTGAAAACTGACAAAATTCAAATAAAAACTGTAGGTTAATATTTTTATGTCAGTGTTAATCTCCTTTTTGATAATTATATTATGATTATGAAATATGTTAACATTAGGGGAATCTGGATGAAAGTTATACATAAACTCTGTTCTATCTTTGCATATTTCCTGTAAGTCTAAAATCATTCGAAAATAAAAAGTTAAAAAACACATTTACTGATATATATTGGCACCATCAGTATTTGTCCTATTTCTTCACATTCTCAATAAACTTACCAAATTACCAAATATGTTAATGTTATCTGAATTATAAATGAATAATTACATTTCATTGTTTTCAATTTTTGAAATTATGAATAAGATTGGTTATCTTTTCATGGTTATGTTAGTTTGCTAGGGCTATAATAACAAAATGCCACACACTGAGTGGCTTAAACAACAGAAATTTATTTTCTCACAGTTATTAAGGCTGAAAGTCTGAAATCAAGGTGCTGAGGTGATAGGAAGTTGTCTTCTTCTGAGGCCTTTCTCCTTGGTTTTCAGATGGTAGCCTTATCACTGTGCCCTTATGTAGACACCAGTCATATTGGGTTAGGGCTCCACCTTTATGACCTCATTTAACCCTAATTACTGTTTAAAGGCTCTGTCTCCAAATACAGTCACCTTAGGGGTAAAGGCTTCAAAATATGAATGGGAGCACATTTTAGTCCATAATCGGTGTCTGTTTGATTTGAGAGATGGGTGGCAGATTGTTTTTACTAGGTTAAAATTTGAATGTATGTATATTATCCGTGTGCACTTATTTAATCTTTAGTCACCAAAAACTTCATTACATTATAGTGGTTTCTGCTGTGAGGAAAAAGGGAGTGCAATTGGTGAGGGTTATTGATCTTAAAATGAGTGGTAGTTACACAGGTTTTGTTATGATATTTTTAATCCCTTATCTATCTTAAATATTTAATAATAAATTATTTTTAAATATTTAGTGGTAGGTGAGGAAATGAGCATCAAGTAGCTTAGTTGTAAAAGGAGAGAAAAATTGGAAACAATGGCTAAAAGATATTTGTTCAGGAGATAATCTTTTTAGGGCTGGTAAATTTGTACATGTTTATAAACCAGGGGGAGTAGAATTAGTATGATGGAAGTGTTTGAAGATCCAAGTGAGAAGATAATTGATGGAGGGAGGTCCTTAAGGAGCTTTGAGCACATGGCTTCCAGATTACTTGAAGAAGGATTGCTTTGGATGACCTTTTACAAAATAAAGGAAATAAGAATAGATGCATATGAGTTTGCAAGCTGGGGGCATGAGGAAGCAGTGTCTGTGAAAACCGAGAAACATAATGATTACTGTACTCTATTTTCTGAAGTAAAATGTAAGTTTATCTTATCTTCTGACAGCAAAGGTAAATGGGTGTGAGGTGGAGGCTTGAAAAGAGTAAGAGAAAGTTTAGAACAGTCTATTAGGGAATGGAAAGAGCTGACCAAGGACATGTTACAGGGCTGTTACTAAAAAAAAAACAAAACTATATATACTATAAATCTAGAGTGGTACCATCCATGGTGGGTCTTCACTTACCCACGCAGGACTGCTCAAAAGCAAGTGTGTAGATCTGGAAAAGAATAATTATGTGCTGCCTTCAGCACTGGTGTATTGCAGAAAATTCAATACACAGGAAATGCAGAAAATGAACAAGACACAAAAATGTTGAGTTAGTTGTTTATGATCCACCATTTAGACCAATCTGACAATGAGGGGAAGGAAGTGAGGTAATTAGTAGACTCAGAGAAAGTGGAATTATCAAGGAAGTAGAGATATCAGTATTAAAGACCAGGAATAGAGAGAGTGAAAGCATGAGTTTGCTAGAATAACTTGTTATCAAAGTTGAATACTAGTATTTAAATGTCAAAGATAAAGCAAATTTCCAGGTGATGACAAGAAAGTATTAGCTAATACTTAGAAGGCCCTTACTATTTTTGTCAAGTGCTGTTTGCAGCACTAGAAACATATTAGGAAATTTACACCTAATATCACATAGGAAAAATCCCAGACACAGAGAAGTTGTGACTTGTCCATGGTCACAGAATGAGTATTGGAATTCAGATTTAGAACCTGAAATCAGGATCAGGCAGTTACCACCTCAAGATCTTCATTACATTCATGAAAATATGTACCTGAATTGGAAGTGAAGGTCATTGGTGATCAAAACACCAAGGAACTTTGAGTCAAGAGTTGCTTAAGGATCACCTACACAGACCATGACAAGTTTTATTAGAAGATATTCTTCTAATTTTAGCATTTGGTAGTCAGATCATGCATCTTGTATGTTTTACTAAGTGGTCAGTCTTTATTTTGAAGGTAGTAGGGAGATATGGAAGCTCATTGCATGATTCATTGCATTTTAAGTGTTCTTTTTTTTTTTTTTAGCAGCAAAAAAGGGTTTATTTGGAAAAAGCAGAGAATTACAATCCCAGACAAGTAGGTTATGGCAAAACCATAAACAAATGCCCAGTCGAAGGAGAGGAACCCTTGGTTTTTTATTTTATTTTTTATTTTTTTTTTTTAATTCACGTCCAAAGTAATCAAAGTAATGCTGGCTTCATAGAATGAGTCTGGAAGTTTTCCTTCCCTTTCTATTTTTTGGAACAGCTTGAGAAGAATAGGTATGATCTCTGCTGTAAATGTCTGGTAGAATTCCCCTGGAAAGCCTTCTGTTCTTGGACTTTTATTTGTTGGGAGATTTTTGATAAGTGATTCAATTTCTTTCTTGTTATGGGTATGTTCAAATTTTCTATTTCTTCCTGTTTGAGTTTTTGAAGTGTGTGTGTGCTGAGGAATTTGTCCATTTCTTCCAGGTTGTCCAGTTTGTTGGCATATAATTTTTTATAGTATTCCCTGATAATTGCTTGTATTTCTGAGGGATTCGTTGTAATAATTCCACTTTCATTCATGATTTTATGTATTTGGGTCATCTCCCTTTTCTTTTTGAGAAGCCCGGCTAGAGGTTTATCAATTTTGTTTATTTTTTAAAGAAGCCAACTCTTGGTTTCATTGATCTGCTCTACAGTTTTTTAGATTCTATATTGTTTATTTCTGCTCTGATCTGTACTATTTGTCTTCTTCAACTGGGCTTGGGGTGTCTTTGCTGTTCTGCTTCTAGTTCCTGTAGGTGTGCTGTTAGATTTTATATTTGGGATTTTTCTTGTTTCTTGAGATATGCCTGGATTGCAATGTATTTTCCCCTCAGGACTGCCTTCGCTGCATCCCAAAGCATTTGGATTGTTGTCTTTTCATTTTCATTTGTTTTCATATATTTTTAAGCTTCTTCTCTAATTGCCTGGTTGACCCATTCATTCTTCCGTAGGGTGTTCTTTAACCTCCATGCTTTTGGAGGTTTTCCAGACTTTTCCTGTGGTTGATTTCAAGCTTCATAGCATTGTGGTCTGAAAGTATGCATGATATGATCTCAATTCTTTTATACTTTTGAAGGGTTGTTTTGTGACCCAGTATGTGATCTATCTTGAAGAATGTTCCATGTGCAGTCTAGAAAAAAGTATATTCTGTTGCTTTGGGATGCAGAGTTCTAAATAGATCTGTCAAGTCCATCTGATCCAATGTATCATTCAGGGCCCTTGTTTCTTTATTGATCCTGTGTCTAGATGATCTATCCATTGTTGTAAGTAGGGTATTAAATTCCCCTGCAGTTACCACATTCTTATCAATAAGATTGCTTATGTTTGTGATTGTTTTATATATTTAGGGGTGTCCGTATTTGGTGCATAGATATTTAAAATTGTTAGCTCTTTCTGACGGATAGACCCTGTAATTATTATATAATGCCCTTCTTCATCTCTTCTTACAGCCTTTAATTTAAAGTCTAGTTTGTCTGATATAAGTATGGCTCCTCCAGCTTTCTTTTGATTTCCAGTAGCATGATAGATAGTTATCCATCCCCTCACTTTCAATCTGAAGGTTTCATCAGGTCTAAAATGAGTCTCTTGTAGACAGCAAATAGATGGGTCTTGTTTGTTTTTTTTTTTATCCATTCTGATACCCTGGGTTTTTGGTTGGAGCATTTAGTGCATTTACATTCAGTGTTATTATTGAAAGATATGGGTTTAGAGTCATTGTGATGTCTGTAGGTTTCATGCTTATAGTGATGTCTGTGGTACTTTTTGGTCCTTGCAACATTTCACTGCAGAATCCCCCTTAGGATCTCTTGTAGGGCTGGTTTAGTGGTGATGAATTCCTTCAGTTTTTGTTTGTTTGGGAAGACCTTTATCTCTCCTTCTATTCTGAATGACAGACTTGCTGGATAAAGGATTCTCAGCTACATATTTGTTCTGTTCATCACATTGAGGATTTCCTGCCATTCCTTTCTGGACTGCCAAATTTCAGCAGATAGATCTGCAGGGTCTCCCTTTATGAGTTAGAGCCTGTTTATCCCTAACTACTTTCCGAATTCTCTCTTTATCCTTGTATTTTGCCAGTTTCACTATGATATGTCACGAAGAAGATCTATTCCAGTTACGTCTCAAGGGAGTTCTCTCTGCCTCTTGGATTTCAATGCCTTTTTCCTTCCCCAGATCCGGGAAGTTCTCAGCTATGATTTGTTCAAGTACACCTTCAGCCACTTCCTCTCTTCCTCTTCTGGAATTCCTATAATATGGATATTGTTCTGTTTGATTGTATCACTTAGTTCTCTAATTCTCCCCTCATACTCATGGATTTTTTTTGTCTCTCTTTTTCTAAGCTTCCTCTTTTTCCATAATTTTATCTTCTAATTCACCTATTCTCTCCTCTGCCTCTTCAATCTGAGCTGTGGTTTCCTCCATTTTATTTTGCGCCTCCCTTGAGGCATTTTTTACCTCCTCATGACTATTTCTTAGTCCCTTGATCTCTGTAGCAATAGATTTTCTGCTGTCCTCTATACTTTTTTCAAGCCCAGCGATTAATTCAATGACTATTGTTCTAAATTCTTGTTCCATTATACTGCTTAAATCGTTTTTGATCAATTCGTTAGCTGTCGCTACTTCCTGGAGTTTCTTTTGAGGACAGTTCTTCTGTTTTGTCATTTTGGGTAGTCCCTGATGTGGCTCCCAACTGCAGGGCACTTTCCCTGTGCTGTCCAGAGTAACTTGTGTTGGTGGGTGGGGCCGCCATCAGACCTGATATCTGTCCCCAGTCTACCACTGGGGCCGCAGTCAGACTGGGGTGTACATTATGTTCCCCTCTTCCAGGGGCAGGACTCATTGCGGAGTTGTGTGGCCCCTGTCTGGGCTACTTGCACACTTCCAGGCTTGTGGTGCTGCTTTGATGGATCTGGCATATAGCCGGGGTGGATCTCCAAGGTGCAGAGGGGCAGGAGGTGCAGGCTTAGCTTGCTTTGCTTTCAGTGGTCCCCTGCGGAAGGGGCCCTGCAGCACCAGGAGGGAGGCAGGCAGACCCCTAGGAGGGATGGATCCACAGAAGCACAGCATTGGGTGCTTGCGAGGTGCAAGCATGTTCAGTGATGGGCACTGTTTCCCTTTGGGATTTTGGCTGGGGGATGGGAGAGGGAGATGGTGCTGGCCAGCGCCTTTGTTCCCTGCTGACCTGATCTCTGTCTTCCAGGGCTCAACACTTCTCCCTCCTGGTGTCTTCTTGCCCTCCCATTCTCTGAGCAGAGCTGTTGACTTATAACATTCCAGATGTTAATTCCCGCTGGCTGTCAGAAATCACGAACTCAGGCCACTCCGCTTTTGCAAGCCAGACTTTGGGATTCCACCTTGCTGTTGGGCTGCCCCTCCACTGCCCCAGCACCCTCCCACCAGTCTGTGTAGCGTGCACCGCCTCTCTGCCCTTCCTACCCTCTTCCATGGGCCTCTTGTCTATGCTTGGCTCTGGAGAGTCTGTTCTGCTAGTCTTCTGGTGGTTTTCTGGGTTATTTAGGCAGGTTTGGGTGGAATCTAAGTGGTCAGCAGGACGAGGTGAGTCCAGCATCCTCCTACACTGCAATATTCCCTCCAAAGTAACTACCACATCTTCTTTATCCATTAATCTATCGATGGACATTTGGGCTCTTTCCATACTTTGGGTATTATTGATAGTACTGCTATAAACATTGGGGTCCATGTGTCTCTTCGAAACAGCACACCTGTATCCCTTGTATAAATGCCTAGTAGTGCAATTGCTGGGTCGTAGGGTAGTTTTAATTCTAGTTTTTTTGAGAAACCTCCATACTGTTTTCCAGAGTTGCTGCACCAGGTTGCATTCCCACCAAAAATTCAAAAAAGAACCTCTTTCTCTGCATCCTCGCCAACATCTGCTGTTGCCTGAGTTGTTCATTTTAGCCATTCTGGCATGTGTAAGGTGGTATCTCATTGTGGTTTTGATTTGTATTTCCCTGATGATGAGTGATGTTGAGCATTTTTTCATGTGTCTGTCAGCCATCTGGATGTCTTCTTTGGAGAAGTGTCGATTCATGTCTTTTGCCCATTTCTTCACTGGATTATTTGTTTTTTGGGTGTTGATTTTGATAAGTTCTTTATAGAGTTTGGATACTAACCTTTTATCTGATATGTCATTTCCAACTATCTTCTCCCATTCCATCAGTTGCCTTTTAGTTTTGCTGATTGTTTACTTTGCTGTGCAGTAGCTTTTTATTTTGAGGTCCCAATAGTTCAGTTTTACTTTTGTTTCCCTTGCCTCTGGAGACATGTTGAATAAGAAGTTGCTGCAGCCAAGATCAAAGAGGTTTTTGCCTGCTTTCTCCTGGAGGGCTTTGATGGCTCCCTAGCTATAATATCCATTTTGAGTTTATCTTTGTGTATGGTGTAAGTAAGTGGTCCAGATTCATTCTTCTGCATGTTGCTGTCCAGTTTTCCCAGCACCACTTGCTGAAGAGACTGTCTTTGTTCCATTCGATATTCTTTCCTGCTTTTTCAAAGATTAGTTGGCCATAGGTTTGTGGGTCCATTTCTGGGTTCTCTGTTCTCTTCCATTGATCTGAGTGTCTGTTCTTGTGCCAATACCATACTGTCTTGATGATTACAGCTTTGTAGTATAGCTTGCAGTGTGGGATTGTGATGCCTCCTGCTTTGGTTTTCTTTTTCAAGATTGCTTTGGCTATCCAGGGTCTTTCTGGTTCCATACAAAATTTGGGATTATTTGTTCTAGCTCTGTGAAGAGTGCTGGTGTTTTTTTGATAGGGATTGCATTGACTGTAGATTGCTTTAGGTAGTATCGACGTTTTAACAATATTTGTTCTTCCTATCCAGGAACATGGAATCTTTTTCCATTTTTTTCTGTCGTCTTCAATTTATTTCATACAATTTCTATAGTTTTCAGTGTACAGATTTTTCATCTCTTTGGTTAGATTTATTCCTAGGTATTTTAAGGATTTTGATGCAACTGCAAATGGAATTAATTCCTTGATTTCACATTCTGTTGCTTCATTGTTGGTGTATAGGAATGAAACAGATTTCTGTGCGTTGATTTTATATCCTGCAACTTTGCTGAATTCATGAATCAGTTCTAGCAGTTTTTTGGTGGAATCTGTTCGGTTTTTCATATGGAGTATCATGTCATCTGCAAAGAGTGAAAGTTTGACCTCCTCCTGGCCTATTTGGATGCCTTTTATTTCTTTGTGTTATCTGATTACAGAGGCTAAGACTTCCAATACTATGTTGAATAACAGTGACGAGAGTGGACTTCCCTGTCTTGTTCCTGACCTTTGGGGGAAAATTCTCAGTTTTTCCCATTGAGGATGGTATTAGTATTGTGTAGTTCATATATGGCATTTATGATCTCGAGGTATGCTTCTTATATCCCTACTTTCTTGAGGGTTTTTATCAAGAAAGGATGATGTATTTTGTCAAATGCTTTCTCCGCGTCTATTGAGAGGATCATATGGTTCTTGTCCTTTCTTTTATTGATGTGATGAATCATGTTAATTGTTTTGCAGATATTGAACCAGCCCTGCATCCCAGGTATAAATCCCACTTGGTCGTGGTGAATAATTTTTTTAATGTATTGTTGGATCTGGTTGGCTAATATCTTGTTGAGGATTTTTACATCCATGTTCATCAGGGACATTTGTTTATAATTCTCCTTTTTAGTGGTTCTCTGTCTGGTTTTGGAATCAAGGTAATGCTGGCTTCATAGAAAGAGTTTGGAAGTTTTCCTTCCGTTTCTATTTTTTGGAACAGCTTCAAGAGAATAGGTGTTAACTCTTCCTTAAATGTTTGGTAGAATCCCCCTGGAAAGCCATCTGGTCCTGGACTCTTGTTTTTTGAGAGATTTTTCATTATTAATTTGATTTCCTTACTAGTTGTGTGTGTGTTTTTAAATTTTCTATTTCTTCCTGTTTCACTTTTGGTAGTGTATATATTTCTAGGAATTTGTCCATTTCTTCCAGATTGCCCATATAATTGCTCATAATATTCTCTTATTATTGTTTTTATTTCTGCTGTATTGATTGTGGTCTATCCTGTTTCATTCTTGATTTTATTTATTTGGTCCTTTCCTTTTTCTTTTTGATGAAACTGGCTAGTGGTTTATCAAGTTTGTTAATTCTTTCAAAGAACCAGCTTCTGGTTTCATTGATCTGTTCTACTGTTTTTGTTTTTGTTTTTGGCTTCCATAGCATTAATATCTTCTCTAATCTTTATTATTTCCTGTCTTATGCTGGTTTTGGGTTTTATTTGCTGGTTTTTTTCCAGGTCTTTAAGGTGTAAGTTTAGGTTGTGTATCTGAGATCTTTCTTCCTTCTTTAGGAAGGCCTGGATTGCTATATATTTTCCTCTTATGACCACCTTTGCTACATCGTAGAGGTTTGCGTTGTGGTGTTATCATTTTCATTGACTTCTATGTACTTTTTAATTTCCTCTTCAAGTGCTTGGTTACCCATTCATTCTTTAGTAGGATGTTCTTCAGTCTCCAAGTTTTGTTACCTTTCAAAATTTTTTCTTATGGTTGATTTCGAGTTTCATAATGTTGTGGTCTGAAAATATGCACGGTATGATCTCAGTCTTCTTGTACTTACTTAGTGATGATTTGTGAGCCAGTATATGGTCTATTCTGGAGAACATTCCATGTGCACTGGAGAAGAATGTATATTCTGCTGCTTTACGATGAAATGTCCTAAATATATCTGTTAAGTCCATCTGGTCCAGTGTGTCATTAAAAGCCATTGTTTCCTTGTTGATTTTTTGATTTGATGATCTATCCATTGCTGTGAGTGGGGTGTTGAAGTCTCCTACTATAATGGTATTAACTATTGATTAGTTTCTTTATGTTTGTGATTAATTGATTTATATATTTGGGTGCTCTCACATTTGATGCATAAATGTTTACTATTGTTAGGTCTTCTTGGTGGATAGACCCCTTGATTATGATATAATGTTCTTCTGCATCTCTTGATACAGTCTTTATTTTAAAGTCTAGATAGTCTGATATAAGTATGGCTACTCCGGCTTTCTTTTGTTGACCATTATCATGATAGATGGTTCTCCATCCCCTTATTTTCAGTCTGAAGGTGTCTTTAGGTCTAAAGTGGGTCTCTCGTAAACAGCATATAGATGGATCTTGTTTTCTTATCCATTCTGTTACCCTATGTCTTTTTATTGCAGTATTGAGTCCATTGACATTTAGAGTGAGTACTGAAAGATATGAATTTTTTGCCATTATGATGCTTGTAGAGTTGGAGTTTCTGGTGGTGTTCTCTGGTCCTTTCTAGTCTTTGTTGCTTTTGGTATGTGTGTGTATATAGATAGATAGATAGATAGATAGATATAGATATAGATATAGATATTTCATATTTTCTCCCTTCAGAGTCCCCCTTAAAACTTCTTGCAGGGCTGGTTTAGTGGTGACAAACTCTAATTTTTGTTTGTCTGGGAAACTTTATCTTTCCTGCTATTGAATGGCAGCCTTGCTGGATAAAGAATTCTTGGGTGCATATTTTTCTGATTCAGCACAATGAATATATCCTGCCACTCCTTTCTGGCCTGCCAAGTTTCTGTGGATAGGTCTGCTGCAAACTTGATCTGTCTTCCCTTGTAGGTTAGGGACTTTTTTTCCCTTGTTGCTTTCATGATTCTCTCCTTGCCTGAGTATTTTGTGAATTTGACTATGATATGCCTTGTTGATGGTCGGTTTTTGTTGAATCTAATGGGGGTCCTCTGTGATTCCTGGATTTTGATATCTGTGTCTTTCCCCAAATTAGTAAAGTTTTCTGCTATGATTTGCTCACATAACCCTTCTACCCCTATTTCTCGCTCTTCCCTTCTGGGACTCCTATGATTCTGATATTGTTCCTTTTTAATGAGTCTCTGACTTCTCTAATTCTTAAATCATGTTCTTTTGCCTTAATCTTCCTCTTTTTTTCTGCTTCATTATTCTATATTAGTTTGTCCTCTATATCACTGATTCTCTGTTCTGCCTCATCCATCCTTGCCACTGAGGCATCCATCCATGATTGCAGCTCAGTTATAGCATTTTTAATTTCATTCTGACTAGTGTTTACATCTTTTATCTCTGCATAAAGAGATTCTAATCTATTTTAGACTCCAACTAGTATTTTTATTATCATGATTCTAAATTCTGGTTCAGACATCTTGCTTGTATCTGTGTTGGTTAAATCCCTGGCTGTCATTTATTTTTGCTCTTTTTTGGGGGTGAATTCCTTCGTTTTGTCATTTTGAAGGGAGAAAAGGAATTAATGAGGTAGAAAAATTAAAATTAAAAAGATAAAATTTTAAAAATATTAAAAATAAAAAATTAAAATCACATACACACAAAAAATCGAATAAATGATGCTAGATTCTAGGTGGGTTTTGGTCTGTGAATTGAAAGTGGTTTGACAGATTAGAGAAAAAAAGGGGGGGACTGTAAATCGTTTGAGAATTTTAAAAAATAAATACACTGGCATAGACTAAAATGAGATGATGGGAGTAAAATAGAATTTGAAAAAAATTACAGAAAAGTAAAGAATATAGTAGAAAAAATTGAAGAACAATATTTTTAATAATAATTAAAAATAAAAATGAATTTTTTCTTTTTCTGTATTCAAGAAAAAGAAAAATGAAAAAAAGAAAAAGGGAGAAAAATGGAAATCATTTGAAAATTTGAAAAAGTGAATACACTGTAGTAGACTAAAATAAAATGATGGAAGTAAAATAGAATTTGAAAAAATTTACATAAAAGCAAAAAATATAGAAAAAATTAAATAAAAATATTTTAATAGAAATTGAAAGTAGAAGTGAAGGTTTTCTTTTTCTGCATTCAAGAAAAAGAAAATTAATGACAAAGAAAAAGGAAATCATTTGAAAAAATTGAAAATGTGAATATACTGAAGTAGACTAAAATATAATGGTGGAAGTAAAATAGAATTTGAAAAAAATTACACAAAAGCAAAAAATATACTAAAAAAATAAAAAATATTTTTAATAAAAATTGAAAATAAAAGTGGATTTTTCTTTTTCTGTATTTAAGAAAAAGAAAAGTGAAAAAGAAAAAAAAAGAAAATTGAATAGATGGACCTGCTAACATATTGAAATAGGACTGAAATTACTTCGTTTTCCCTTAGAAGTCAGACTATGAAGTGTTTTATAGTCCATAAACTAAGTAGGCAGTGAGACTTGTGTTCTTGAAGAGGGAGGTTGGCCCAGTTGGGCGGGGCTCAGTTTAATGGCTCCATTCTTCACTAGATGGCGCTGTTAGCCTACTAGGGTGGAGTGTTTGGCCTTGGTATGTGCGTATGCGCATGCGCGGGAGTGGTGAAAATGGCATCACCCAGCTACCCAGTCTCTAGTATGGGAACTCTGTTCTCCCAGATCAGCAATTGCACACCCGTCCTCTGTCTTCAGCTTTTGTCCACTCCCCGGTTTTTCACTGTCCGTGACCAGGCCCCAGGCAGTACCTCTCTCCTGAGTTTTGTCTCAGATGCAGCTGTTTTCCCTGGCCCCTTCTGAAGGATTGCAGCTTTGACCCATTCTGCCCCTCTGTGGGAAGGTCTCACCAAGCAATGGCCGAATGAGCAATGGCTGAATGTTGGCTGCACCTTGGAATGCCGGCTGGACCCTGCTGTTGCTGGTGCCCCGAGACTGTGGCCAGGTGCCAGCCCGTCCCAGAAAATGCTTGCTAGACAGTGTAGCAGCAGCATTTCAGTGATTATGGAAAATCACAACACACATCTGGCACCAGGCTTCACCCTTAATGAACTTACCCCAGCACCAGCGAATGTGGCCACCTTCTGGGGTCTGCTGGGACCAGATGGCTTCAACAGTCTCTACCAAATGTCCTTCCATCAGTGGAACCGCTTTTCCCTGTGTGGCCTGAGAACCTCCCCGACCCTACTCTGTTCCTGGGGATTTACCCTTCCCACCAGAGCACTGCCAGGTATCAATCTGCGAAGTTGCAGACTTTGCACTCCCCTTGTTTACAGTCTTAATGGAATTTAAACCCTTTCCTTTATCCCTATTTAGTTTAGTCCCTGCCGCTGTTTCCAACTTTCCACTTTCTCTCCAGCTGCTTTTGGGGAGGGGTGCTTTTCCCGTATTCTCTCTCCCCCACCCCGTCTCCATCCTCTCTCCATCCGCAAAAGCACCTCCCTTCCCGCGGCTTCTTGCTCCCAAAATTCACCTCTCTGCACCACATACCTGCTGAACTCTGTGGTTCAAGTTGTGCAGATTGTTATGTTAATCCCCCAATCAGTTTTCTAGGTGTGTAGAATGGTTTTGTGTTGGTCTGGTTGTATTTTATGGATGTGAGACACACAAAAAACTTCCATGCTGTCCCGCCCTTAAGTGTTCTAATAAATTAACAAATGGATACAAGATTGACACAGTGTGCTTAGTCTCTCATCATTAATCTAACAAGATAGGGCCTCTTGTGTTGTTATTCTATAAAATTTTTAGGGAAAATGCCAACTTCAGTTTACCATAAAGTCCATTTTTTAAATGAATGACCTCAGGCCCTGCTGAGTGTATTAAAGTGTGATTTTGGTATGCTTTTGGTCAGACATAAGGCATATCCTGTGGAGTGATTTAAAGAGCAATGAAAGTACTGATAATCTGTTATCTCCAGGATCCAATCAGAGATTATTTCTACTAACCAATGGTCAGCTTTTGAGTGAAGTTGTTATACCCTTGTAGCCTATAAATATGTGTTAAATGATTTAAGTTCTGACCTTTATGTGATACCAGAGATGTAGTCTCACCATGTTTTCCAAACAAAGACATGGTAACCAAGGATCTTTCCAGATTTATAAATTTATTTCATATGAAATATCTTTTTAGAGATATGAAATGAAGTCCTAGTTTTTTATACATTTATATTGGATTGCCTTTTTAGAAAAAAAGAGCAAAATGATGTGTGGGTGTGATTGTTTCAGAAATTCTGAACATTGTGTAGGTGTACCCTCATAGGACAGTTCTAAGAATTAAAAGAGATAATATATATGAGAACTGATACTGCTCTACAAATATCAGAGATTATATGTTCCTGCAAGTTGTTCAGGTAATAGGATATGATTTTTCAGGTGACATATATTATAGTTTCAGTAATATGTTTTTTTTTTCCATTTATACTTGCTCTTTAATAGAAAAGGGCTTATACATGTTGGTTTTAAGTTTCTCTGTCATTCACTTCCTTCAGCCTCTCTTTTAAGAACAACCAGGGTTTGTAAATAAAATTTAAATTCATCAAAAAATTGATACTTAAGGAATCCATTCTGAAGTCTTTTTTAAAGAATTTTTAAAGCAATTGAATCATCGTGTCTAAATTATTTATTTTCTAAGTTGGTAGGTAGGTAAATGATGGGGAGATATCTGCCTCTGCTCTGATCCCTAGAACAGCATCAATCATTCTTAAGTTCTCTCTCTTCCCACTTCATTGAGCAGTATGTGTCAGGGTGCCCAAACCTGATGCTGCTGACTTGAGACACAGACAATTTGGACTGATAGAAGAAGGTTGACTTCAGTTTTCTGAACATTTTGTGTTGGGAAACTTCCAGGAAATACAGGGAAAGGCAGATCAGCTCTTACCGATTTAGTTTTGAGGACAGCAAGTTATTTCACTTAAGGTGACAAAATATAGGATAGGTCTATTTGAATGTTAGTACTTTGAAAGGGATCTTGAATACCTTCTGCTCCACGTGCTTCATTTAAATTAAGTCCCTTTTGCAGGCTGCAGTAGTGGTAACAAATTTGCATTTGTCCAGCTCTATTCCCACTCATTTACTATTTAGAATTTAAGCCCAGCCCCACTCACCTACCCTCACAGTTCTTCCCAACTAGTTTATAAAAGAAATCAAGTGCCAGCCTGAAAGTCTTACCAGTTTTCCCATTTGTGCTTTGCAAACTCATCTCAGTTACACAAGCTAGAATTTTCCTTTTACTACTACTGAGATCATTATATTTAATCTAGGAACCAGCAATTTGGCCTTTGTAGATTTTGATTTGTATTCAAGGAACATGGAATCAGACTATGTGACCAGTGTAGGGCAATGTACTTTTTATCTCATTTATTCTTTATTATCTGTGAATAATGGATATTACTATTTTTTGGATTAGGCATTGATTATGGTCAGTGAACAAAGCTGAGACCAAAATCTACGTTTGTCAGAGTAAGCCTGTACCTCAGGGAATGTGGATCTGTTTTATGTGAGATGTTAAAAACAACAGTGAGTTGTTGTACTTGTCTTTGTATCACTGATGTTGACTTAGCTTTTCTAACCTCCCTTGAGCTCCCTCCGCATCGCCAATCTTTTCTTTTACTTGGTGGGAAGCGGATTTTGTGTGTGTGTGTGTGTGTGTGTGTGTGTGTGTATATATATATTTTTTTTAAATATATGAAATTTATTGTCAAATTGGTTTCCATACAACACCCAGTGCTCATCCCAAAAGGTGCCCTCCTCAATACCCATCACCGACCTTCCCCTCCCTCCCATCCCCCATCAACCCTCAGCTTGCTCTCAGTTTTCAACAGTATTTTATGCATTGGCTCTCTCCCACTCTAACCTCTTATTTTTTTTCTTCCCCTCCCCCATGGGTTTCTGTTAAGTTTCTCAGGATCCACATAAGACTGAAACCATATGGTATCTGTCTTTCTCTGTATGGTTTATTTCACTTAGCATCACACTCTCCAGTTGCATCCACATTCCTGCAAAGGGCCATATTTCGTTATTTCTCAATGGCCTGTAGTACTCCACTGTGTATATAAACCACAATTTCTTTATCCATTCATCCGTTGATGGACATTTAGGCTCTTTCCATAATTTGGCTATCGTTGAGAGTGTTGCTATAAACACTGGTGTACAAATGCCCCTATGGATCAGTACTCCTGTATCCCTTGGGTAAATTCCTAGCAGTGCTATTGCTGGGTCATAGGGTAGGTCTAGTTTTAATTTTCTGAGGAACCTCCACACTGTTTTCCAGAGTGGCTGCACCAATTTGCATTCCCACCAACAGTGCAAGAGGGTTCCCATTTCTCCACATCCTCTCCAGCATCTATAGTCTCCTGATTTGTTCACTTTGGCCACTCTGACTGGCGTGAAGTGATATCTGAGTGTGGCTTTGATTTGTATTTCCCTGATGAGGAGCGACATTGAGCATCTTTTCATGTGCCTGTTGGCCATCCGGATGTCTTCTTTAGAGAAGTGTCTATTCATGTTTTCTGCCCATTTCTTCACTGGGTTATTTGTTTTTCGGGTGTGGAGTTTGGTGAGCTCTTTATAGATTTTGGATACTAGCCCTCTGTCCGATATGTCATTTGCGAATATCTTTTCCCATTCCGTTGGTTGCCTTTTAGTTTTGTTGGTTGTTTCCTTTGCTGTGCATAAGCTTTTGATCTTCATAAGGTCCCAGTAATTCATTTTTGCTTTTAATTCCCTTGCCTTTGGGGATGTGTCGAGTAAGAGATTGCTACGGCTGAGGTCAGAGAGGTCTTTTCCTGCTTTCTCCTCTAGGGTTTTGATGGTTTCCTGTCTCACATTCAGGTCCTTTATCCATTTTGAGTTTGTTTTTGTGAATGGTGTAAGAAAGTAAGTGGTCTAGTTTCAACCTTCTGCATGTTGCTGTCCAGTTCTCCCAGCACCATTTGTTAAAGAGGCTGTCTTTTTTCCATTGGATGTTCTTTCCTGCTTTGTCAAAGATGAGTTGGCCATACGTTTGTGGGTCTAGTTCTGGGGTTTCTATTCTATTCCATTGGTCTATGTGTCTGTTTTTGTGCCAATACCATGTTGTCTTGATGGTGACAGCTTTGTAGTAGAGGCTAAAGTCTGGGATTGTGATGCCTCCTGCTTTGGTCTTCTTCTTCAAAATTCCTTTGGCTATTCGGGGCCTTTTGTGGTTCCATATGAATTTTAGGATTGCTTGTTCTAGTTTCGAGAAGAATGCTGGTGCCATTTTGATTGGGATTGCATTGAATGTGTAGATAGCTTTGGGTAGTATTGACATTTTGACAATATTTATTTTTCCAATCCATGAGCAGGGAATGTCTTTCCATTTCTTTAAATCTTCTTCAATTTCCTTCATAAACTTTCTATAGTTTTCAGCATACAGATCCTTTACATCTTTGGTTAGATTTATTCCTAGGTATTTTATGCTTCTTGGTGCAATTGTGAATGGGATCAGTTTCTTTATTTGTCTTTATTTGTCTTTATTTGTTCTTTAACCTCCATGCTCCATGTTGCTTCATTGTTAGTGTATAAGAATGCAACTGATTTCTATACATTGATTTTGTATCCTGCAACTTTGCTGAATTCATGTATCAGTTCTAGCAGACTTTTGGTGGAGTCTATCAGATTTTCCATGTATAATATCATGTCATCTGCAAAAAGCGAAAGCTTGACTTCATCTTTGCCAATTTGGATGCCTTTGATTTCCTTTTGTTGTCTGATTGTTGATGCTAGCACTTCCAGCACTATGTTAAACAACAGCGGTGAGAGTGGGCATCCCTGTCGTGTTCCTGATCTCAGGGAAAAAGCTCTCAGTTTTTCCCCGTTGAGGATGATGTTAGCTGTGGGCTTTTCATAAATGGCTTTTATGATCTTTAAATATGTTCCTTCTATCCCGACTTTCTCAAGGGTTTTTATTAAGAAACGGTGCTGCATTTTGTCAAAGGCCTTTTCTGCATCGATTGACAGGATCATATGGTTCTTCTCTTTTTTTTTTTGTTAATGTGATGTATCACGTTGATTGATTTGTGAATGTTGAACCAGCCCTGAATCCCAGAAATGAATCCCACTTGGTCATGGTGAATAATTCTTTTTATATGCCGTTGAATTCAATTTTCTAGTATCATATTGAGAATTTTTCCATCCACATTCATCAGGGATATTGGCCTGTAGTTCTCTTTTTTTACTGGGTCTCTGTCTGGTTTAGGCATCAAAAGAATACTGGCTTCATAGAATGAGTCTGGAAGTTTTCCTTCCCTTTCTATTTTTTGGAATAGCTTGAGAAGGATAGGTATTATCTCTGCTTTAAACGTCTGGTAGAACTCCCCTGGGAAGCCATCTGGTCCTGGACTCTTATTTTTGGGAGATTTTTGATAACCGATTCGATTTCTTCACTGGTTATGGATCTGTTCAAGCTTTCTATTTCCTCCTGATTGAGTTTTGGAAGAGTGTGGGTGTTCAGGAATTTGTCCATTTCTTCCAGGTTGTCCAGTTTGTTGGCATATAATTTTTCATAGTATTCCCTGATACTTGCTTGTATCTCTGAGGGATTGGTTGTCATAATTCCATTTTCATTCATGATTTTATCTATTTGGGTCATCTCCCTTTTCTTTTTGAGAAGCCTGGCTAGAGGTTTGTCAATTGTGTTAATTTTTTCAAAAAACCAACTCTTGGTTTCATTGATCTGCTCTACAGTTTTTTTAGATTCTATATTGTTTGTTGCTGCTCTGAACTTTAGTATTTCTCTTCTTCTGCTGGGTTTAGGCTGCCTTTGCTGTTCTGCTTCTATTTCCTTTAGGTGTGCTGTTAGATTTTGTATTTGGGATTTTTCTTGTTTCTTGACATAGGCCTGGATTCCTATCTATTTTCCTCTCAGGACTGCCTTCACTGCATCCCAAAGCATTTTGATTGTTGTATTTTCATTTTTGTTTGTTTCCATATATTTTTTAATTTCTTCTCTAGTTGCCTGGTTGACCCACTCATTTGTTAGTAGGGTGTTCTTTAACCTCCATGCTTTTGGAGGTTTTCCAGGCTTTTTCCTGTGGTTGATTTCAAGCTTCATAGCATTGTGGTCTGAAAGTATGCATGGTATGATTTCAATTCTTGTATACTTATAAGGGCTGTTTCGTGACCCAGTATGTGATCTATCTTGGAGAATGTTCCATGTGCACTCGAGAAGAAAGTATATTCTGTTGCTTTGGGAAGCAGAGTTCTAAATAGATCTGTCAAGTCCATCTGATCCAATGTCTCATTCAGGGCCCTTGTTTCTTTATTGACCGTGTGTCTAGATGATCTATCCATTTCTGTAAGTGGGGTGTTAAAGTCCCCTGCAATGACCACATTCTTATCAATAAGGTTGCTTATGTTTATGAGTAATTGTTTTATATATTTGGGGGCTCCCGTATTCAGCGCATAGACATTTACAACTGTTTGCTCTTTCTGATCGATAGGCCCTGTAATTATTATATAATGCCCTTCTTCATCTCTTGTTACTGCCTTTAATTTAAAGTCTAGTTTGTCTGATATAAGTATGGCTACTCCAGCTTTCTTTTGGCTTCCAGTCGCATGATAAATAGTTCTCCATCCCCTCACTCTCAATCTAAAGGTGTCCTCAGGTCTAAAATGAGTCTCTTGTAGACAGCAAATAGATGGGTCTTGTTTTTTTATCCATTCTGATACCCTATGTCTTTTGGCTGGCGCATTTAATCCATTTACATTCAGTGTTATTATAGAAAGATACTGGTTTAGAGTCATTGTGATGTCTGTATGTATTGTGCTTGTAGCGATGTCTCAGGTACTTTCTCTCACAGTATCCCCCTTAGGATCTCTTGTAGGGCTGGTTTAGTGGTGATGAATTCCTTCAGTTTTTGTTTGTTTGGTAAGACCTTTATCTCTCCTTCGATTCTAAATGACAGACTTGCTGGATAAAGGATTCTCGGCTGCATATGTTTTCTGTTCAATACATTGAAGATCTCGTGCCAATCCTTTCTGGCCTGCCAAGTTTCAAAAGAGAGATCAGTCACGAGTCTTATAGGTCTCCCTTTATATGTTAGGGCACGTTTATCCCTTGCTGCTTACAGAATTTTCTCTTTATCCTTGTGTTTTTCCAGTTTGACTATTATATGTCGTGCAGAGGATCGATTCAAGTTACATCTGAAGGGAGTTCTCTGTGCATCTTGGATTTCAATGCCTTTTTCCTTCCCCAGTTCAGGGAAGTTCTCAGCTATTATTTCTTCAAGTACCCCTTCAGCACCTTTCCCTCTCTCTTCCTCCTCTGGGATACCAATTATGCGTATATTATTTCTTTTTAGTGTATCACTTAGTTCTCTAATTTTCCCCTCACACTCCTGGATTTTTTTATCTCTCTTTTTCTCAGCTTCCTCTTTTTCCATAACTTCATCTTCTAGTTCACCTATTCTCTCCTCTGCATCTTCAATCCGAGCCATCGTCGTTTCCATTTTGTTTTGCATTTCATTTAAAGCGTTTTTCAGCTCCTCCTGATTGTTCCTTAGTCCCTTGAGTCTGTAGCAAGAGATTCTCTGCTGTCCTCTCTACTGTTTTCAAGCCCAGCGATTAATATTATGACTATTATTCTAAATTCACTTTCTGTTATATCAGTTAAATCCTTTTTGATCAGTTCATTAGCTGTTGTTATTTCCTGGAGATTCTTCTGAGGGGAATTCTTCCGTTTGGTCATTTTGGATAGTCCCTGGAATGGTGCGGACCTGCAGGGCACTTCCCCTGTGCTGTGGTGTATAACTGGAGTTGATGGGCGGAGCCACAGTCCGACCTGATGTCTACCCCCAGCCCACTGCTGGGGCCACAGTCAGACTGGTGTGTGCCTTCTCTTCCCCTCTCCTAGGGGCGGGATTCACTGTGGGGTGGCGTGGCCTGTCTGGCTACTTGCACACTGCCAGGCTTGTGGTGCTGGGGATCTGGTGTATTACCTGGGGTGGGTAGGCAAGGTGCACGGCGGCAAGAGGGACAGGCTTAGCTCACTTCTCCTTAGGTGATCCACTTCAGGAGGGGCCCTGTGGCAGCGGGAGGGAGTCAGACCCGCTGCCGTAGGGGTGACTCTGTAGAAGCACAGCGTTGAGTGTTTGGGCAGAGTGAGCAAGTTCCCTGGCAGGAACTGGTTCCCTTTGGGATTTTGGCTGGGGGATGGGCGAGGGAGATGGCGCTGGCTAGCGCCTTTGTTCCCCGCCAAACTGAGCTCTGTCATCCCGGGGCTCAGCAACTCTCCCTCCCTTTGTCCTCCAGCCTTCCCGCTTTCCAAGCAGAGCTGTTCACTTATGACCCCCCAGACGCTAAGTCGCGCTTGCTGTCGCAACACACTCTGTCTGGCCCCTCTGCTTTTGCAAGCCAGACTCGGGGGCTCTGCTTGGCAGGCAGGCTGCCCCTCCACCCCAGCTCCCTCCCGCCAGTCCGTGGAGCATGCATCGCCTCGCTGCCCTTCCTACCCTCTTCCGTGGGCCTCTCATCTGCGCTTGGCTCTGGAGTCTCCCGGAAGCTGATTTTTAATCCCCCATAATCTTGCTTTACTGTGTTAAGTATAATTTTCTAGGAAAATAATTAGTTATTTTCAAGATAATTAGAAAATCTATTATCAATGTATGTAAAAATGAATTTTATTCTTATCTCTAAATATGTATGGTCAGACGCCATACTATTTAGAGGAAACCAAACAGTACAGTCTTTGCTACAGATGTATATGGCTGAGGGCAGTTCTTTCTGTAAATTGGCCAGAGAAAGCTGGGTTGTTCTCAGTGAAATTTGAGGGAACTCAAATGTTGTCTATGTCCCTCTATGGCCAAACAGGACCTTGTCCAGGAAAAACTCAAAATTGTAGCAATGTAATGGATTTGGGAGACCAAGAAAGATACCCTTTTAAGGAACAGCTCTGATTTATGTATTTTTAAGACACCCAGTCTAGCAACTCTGCGGAAACAAACTCTTCTAGTTTGTTCCTCCTTTCTCTCTGAAATGTGACTCTGTGAATTTTGGTCTGCCACCAGAGGGCATCAAGAGAATAGATGAATGTTTCTCTACACTTCTCCTTTCTGGAATAAGTCGATAGATAAATATTTTAAAATATAAGTAAATATACATATCAATTTATACTTTACATATTTTTTATATATTTTAAAAATATACTCTATGTATCTAAGTACATATATACATATATGTGTACACACACACATACATACATATGGAGACAAGAGAATCTAATTAAGCCAAGTCTCTACTTCATTACCATTAATCTCTGAAATGATAAAGTTAACCTAAAAGTCATCAAAAATAACATTTTTGTTAGCCTGTACGTGTGAAGACATTTTCAGTTTAATATGTAGTCATCTGGGGATTTGGCAAACATTTTCAAATGAATCTTCAGAATAAATATCTTTAAGTAGTGAATATTAAGAGCAAAGTTTAACCTGAAGGAAAACATCTTTGAACAGAGAATTATTAAAACTGAGAAATTCAGATGTGTTTATTAGTCATAGTGAGTCTTTGAAAATACAGCTTCAAGTTTTCAATTCTGGCTAAATCAAGAAGATCTTCACACAATTTCCAAAAGCCTACTTGTTTTAGCTTTGAAGTGAAGTGAATAAACATGTCCAAGCCTGATGAGATAGTGTGATAAGTGTAGGATGCAGCTGTAAGCTGGGGTTTACCCTTCAACCTTCAGAGAGCTGAAACATCCCCCATGAGTCACCCTTTTCATTCTGATCACACTGAGAATTATCTTCAAGATTCAGCAGAAGATGGAAATACTTTCCCCTTCCTTTTTATTTCTTCAGCTGGCATTGAAATAATAATTACAACATTAAAAATGATAGCATTTATTGAGAGCTTCCTATATTCCTTGTGCTATGCTAAACAGTTGACATTCAACATCTCATTGAATCTTTACATCTTTTATGTGGTATTCCCTTATTTTACTTCAGGAAAACTGAGGCCTACAAGGGCTAAATTTGTTATGGACTATCAAAATCAAATATCTGTTTTTATTGTATTTTTGTAGGCTTCTTGTTTGCTTGTCTGTGTTTGTGCATGTGTGTGCTTGTTGAAAGTATGAGAAAGAGAAATATAGAATTAGAGAA
Organism: Prionailurus bengalensis; assembly: GCF_016509475.1. NCBI lineage: Eukaryota > Metazoa > Chordata > Mammalia > Carnivora > Felidae > Prionailurus > Prionailurus bengalensis. The sequence goes on along the minus strand of NC_057361.1, from coordinate 55,458,115 downwards.
TGTTGAGCGTTTAAAAAGATCTCTAAGATGATATAGTTCATTACCATTTGAGTGGTCTGAGTCTCAGGTTTGAATATCAGAGTCTAAATGATACAGTAAAACTGGGACCAGTGTGCTAAATGGCAAGCTAGACTTGAAGTAGACTGAATTTCCTCAGTCTGGTGGTGCTGCCTATGGAAATTTCAAAAACCAGGAATCAGGGGAGGAGCATTGAGATTGGGTGGACTTTTCTTTGTTCTGATAATTTGGAACTGATGGCTGGGTCACTGCTAATTTCTTGGATTAAAACTTCTTAAAATAACCCTGAAAATGCCAATACCAACTCTGTAGGCTTGCCAAATATCCCTAGAGGTAAGTATATTATGGAAAGAATGGAAAGAATGCTTTGGAACAAGACAGCCCCAAGGTTGAATCCCAGCTCCATCCTTTGCTAGCTGGGTGGTCTTCAACAAGCTAGTCTACCTCCCTGATCCTGGTTACCCTTATTTTTAAAACTAGGCTAAGAATTAGACCTTCCTCACTCTGTTGTTTTCAGGATTCGGTGAGATAAATATGTCAAGTTCTTTGTATGTAGTATTGCCCACCAAATTTTAATACCTCCCTTTGCCATATACTACTACCTCTTTACTATATTGACAAGAAATTAACTTTATCTTCATGATGACCTTCTTCCATAATCCTTTTACCTTGGTATCTAGTAAGTCTTTAATAAGGAAAGGGACTTTCCTTAGATGTCTTTAGACTATTGTTAATTATTGGTTGTTAAATGATACAAAAACTTAAAATCATTCTAAATACATCTAAAATCTAGCTTAAAATCATTCTAAATCGATCTAAAAGGAAAACTCCATTTGAAATATGCTATCTCATTCCTAGTAGAAAACATAACCTATGCTAAGTAGATGGAGGTGTCCTTAGCAGAATCTGACTTTATTGTTTCTCTCCCTCAGTATTGTCTTCCCAAGTCAACTGGACAGGGGAGTGGACTGACAGAACATGGATTATAGACCTATTAGATATAATCAGTGGGAGAATACAATTGGTTTATATATGAAGTACCATGTTTTAAGGGGATAGCTTGAGGATAGTATTCTTGGGTTCTTCTCTCAGTTCTACCAGCTACTAGCTTTGGAGCCTTGGGCAAATCACTTCCCCTATTTGGATATTAGTTTTCACATAAGTATAATGTATGGGTAAGACTAGATAGGATTCTAGAATATTCCATATAGAAGGGCCTTAAAACTATGTGTTGAAGAGACCAAAGATAGCTGATGAGAGCCCTCTTTAAAAATGGTTGGCTCTTGATAACAGCAGACATGATATTTTCAAATTTTTGTGCATACTCTAAGAATACTTGGTGACACAGTTGATGTTTAAAGTGGTGTCTGCCAAATGCTAAGAGCTCATTATTTTTAACCTCATCACCATCTTTTTTTTCTAACGAAGTTCAGAGTGCAGATTTTGCTAATATATCCACACCCGAGAAAGCCCAACACAGGCTGAGCCAGAGTGTAAAGGGAGATTCAGTGGAAATCTGGATTTCATCAAGTCCAAGTCTTGTAGCTTTGATTTATAGAAAGGCGAGATACTTTTTGTACAATCTGATATTTGTAGCCCTGAGGCAGCATCTGGGAAGAATCTGGATTGGTGTTCAGTTTGCCAAAATTTTGAACAGTTTGAATGAGTCTGGACCTCATGGATTTTAGCAATTGAAAAATAATTGCCTTATGTTACATTTATTCTTTATTTAACACCTAAAAACATGAAAAAGAAGAAACCAGAAGACAGTTAATATGTGACCAGTTAGGCAAGTAGTTCATGAACTCCCTTCCCAGTTGTAGGAGATTCCTTTCTGGCCGTGCCTCAAAGCTCAACAAATGTTATCATCAAGTGTTAGCCTTTAGGAGACTTCAGAAGAAGGATTCTCAGTTGGACTCTCGACTTGTACAACCCCAGACAATGGCCAAGGCCCAATTGTGTGAAATAGCATCCCTTGAATATTGAGTTTTATTAGACCAGGCCTTTAGAATTCAACTCAGCAAACATTCATTCAGTGCTAACCATGTGCCCAGCAAACAAATAAGCACAGGTTTAGCCCAAGACTCTGCTCTGGCTACCCTCTAGGATTTTTCCTGAAGTCACTATCAAAGATCACAAAACCCAAAGTTCTTAACAAATCCACAGAAAGCCAGATCAGTCTGTTCTCTATCTTGAGTTTTGGCTAATACTCTTTCCACCCAAGGATTTTTTTTAATTTTTTAAGCCCATTTATTTATTTTGAGAGAGAGAGCACATGTGAGTGGGGGGAGGGGCAGAGAGAGAGAGTGGGAGAGAGAGAATCCCAAGCAGGCTCCAGGCTATCAGCACAGATCCCAAGTGGGGCTAGATCTTACGAACTGTCAGATCATGACCTGAGTTGAAATCAAGAGTCAGATGATTAACCAAGGAGCCACCCAGGCGCCCCCCCCCCAAGTAATTATATTTCAAACTTAAAATGTTTTCTTCTATATTATATAGTAGAAAGAATGTTAACCTTAAAGTCACACACAGCTGAGTTCATATCATAGTGCTTTCATTTACGATCCGGGTACCTTAGAAAATGTACACTCTTTATTCCTATCCAACTCTTTGGCCTCAGATCCTCTCTTTAGTCTTCTCCCTAATTAATTGATCTAGTCTATCTACGAGTTAAGAATTCCAGCTTGATTTTTCACCTATAGAAGACTCTTATCCAGTGTCCAAAGAGGGGAAAATAAGGGCTTATTTCCTGTCAAGTTTTAGTAATAGTTCTTCAACTTTCCATTTATATTGCCAATTATTCTCCCCTTTTTTGTCCTATGAAAGGGGTGTGTAGGAGGATTTATTCTGTGATTACCTTAATGTGCTAGTTGATCGGCAATGTCTTTTCACCCTAAATTCCCTTTGGAAGTTCAGAGAAAGAATTTGTAAACAATCAGTAAATAAGTTAATATATATAAAACATTTAAAACTGTGCTTGATACATAGTAAACACTGTATAGGAGTTGATCATTAAAAACAGCTCTGACCTATGGCTTGAACTTGGAAAATGTTTGTTCCACCAAAGCCATTTTTTTGTCAGTCTTCTAGGTTAGCAGCTGGTCCCATCTTTTAGGCTTTTTCCTGCCATTGTTATCACTTCCCTTTTGCATGATTACATGAGATATAGAGGAGGAATTTTTGTATCCTATGCCACCTGGTATTTGGCCCCATCCACCCCTAGGAGACCCCCATGGACTACGTGTTTCCTATTGCTTTAGGATTTATTTCTTCTTCCTTCAAAGGGTATATTGTTATTCCTTTCTCAGAACATGGTTAGAATATATTTTCATGGATACTCAGGAAGTTGATAGGGAATTGAATAGGCAGACTGGGTTTCTTTTCTTGTTCCTTTCTTAACTCTCTTTATCTTTAAAAGTTTTTCCCTCATTAAAATTGGGCTGCCAAAAGTAAGTCCAGAGATCATGGTCCTATCATCTCTCCTTTCTTCTCTCTTAAGAGGAACTATGGAGATTTTTCCACAATTTCCTTCCCAAGGTCACTAGTTAGTCTGTAGGTTAGAGCTCTATTTTCAAAGAGCTGATGATATTCATTAATTAAATAAATACTTACTAAATTTTTATTGTATATACGTGTAAACAAAATAAAGGTCCTTATTTCATGGATCTTATATTCTATTTGGAAAGATAAATGATAATTTGATATATTTGCCAGGTGATGATAAGTGCTCTGAAGAAAAATAAACACAAGATAAGGGATTTTCATCTTATAGAAGGTGATGTTAACATAATACTTAGGTAAAAAGGTGATTAAATTAAGGGTACAAGCCATGGTGGATATGTTAGGGAAGAGCTGCTCCAAGAATATTGAACAGCCAAGTGCAAAGACCCTGAGGCAGAAGTTTTTGGCATGTGGAAAAGCAAAGAGGCCAAAGTGGCTAGAATTGAATGAGCAAGCAGGACCATTTACTCCATTTCTTTTTTTTAAATGTATAACAGTAACACATAGGTTAAAGCTCATTTATTTATTTTTTTAATGTTTTTTTCTTATTTTTGAGAAAAAGAGAGAGGGGTGAGGGGCAGAGAGAGAGGGAAATAGAGAATCCCAAGCAGGCTCTGCACTGACAGAATCAGATGCATAACCGACTGAGTCAGCCAGGGACCCTGGTTAAACTCATTTAAAAAGAGATATGAGGGGCACCTGGGTGGCTTGGTCAGTTACACATCCAACTCGGTTTCAGCTAAGGTCATGATCTCATGGTAAGTAGATTCTTCCTACCACAGTAATTCCCAGTATTTCCACATTAAAACCTCACTCTAAGGTTTACAAGTGTCAGCCAGCTTTAGGGAGGATGTTGCAATCCACATTGACTGTGGGGTTGTAAAGGCCATGTTTTAATTTTAGACATGATACACAACAGGAAGTGTCCTTTCTGTTTTTTCTAGACTTTTCTCATTTAGAGAGAAAATGTTGAATTTAAGCCTAACAAGCATCTTCTCTGAGTTCTACCTACTGGCACATTGGCAGAAGCGATCTCAAAAGGCTCCAAACCAATGCCTCAGTCTATTTGGAGGAGACAGGGACTGTAGACAACCTCTGTTCAAGTAAATTTGGAATCTCTCCTTATAAACCCTAGAGGTTGGTGAGCCCATATCTATCTTGGGGCCTGGATAACTCCTTAAAGAGCAGGCTGTGAGGAAGGACCTTTGTAAGTGAGAAGTGAGTAATTTGTGAAACTGGAAGAGGGAAATAAGATTATTTAATCTGGCAGAGACCTTAAAGAGCCAATAAGTTCACATCCCCTGATTTGCATATCACATAACTGCTTTACTCCATTATTGCTCCAATCTCAACTTCCCTCCTGCCCCAGCTCCTTATTACCCATATCCAAGAAAACATGGGTTTAAGACCTTCTTAGGATTGCTAACAGAGTCGCTATCGGTTTTTGAGTGTTTAATAGGTAGGTGGTACTTTTATCCTCGTTTTGCAACTGTTTGCAAAATTCAAATTGAGCCTCAAGTGTCAGGCTCATATACTTTAAGTACTGTGCCTGAAGTCACTCAGCTAGCAAGTGGCAAATCCTCAACACAACTGATTCTGATTCAAAGCTTACTTTAGTTTCTATGCTGTGCTCTCTTTTCCTGATTGCAATTAGAGAAGGAATAAGTGACAATAGGCTCTATGATTTAATAGACCTTGAGGGTCCTGGTGGCCAAGATTCATTTATTAATTCCGAAAACTGCCACTAAGCTGCTATCTTTTATATGGTGCCCTAGTAGCACCCTTGCTTCTAAAGATGAATGAGACAAAAATCTATATTGTCAGGAGATTCATTATCCTGGCAGAGATTTTGGACCAACTAACACTCAGGATACAGTATAACTACTGTGATGAAGATATATATCAGACACTATGGGAACACATGGAAGACGAATATATCTCTGGGAGTTAGAAAAGGCTTCATACACTGGGTAATGCAAGAGATGAGTCCTGAAAGTTAAAGAGGAGTGGATTAATTAAGGTACAGGCTAACTTTCTGTAACAAATAAGACCACAAATTCAGTGACATAAATAAGATAGAGAAAAATTCATTTCTGTCATGGAGGAGTCTATAGATATACAGTACAAAATTTGTGGGGCAGCCCTCCCAACCTCACCACTTGGCCTCAATCTCTGGGTCCTAGACATTTGTCTCCATTACCACCCAAAGAGAGGGCGAAAAGAGACAGAATGGAATACAGACAAGTTCTTTATAAAAACATGAGACAGAATGGAATACAGACAAGTTCTTTATAAAAACATGACACAGAAGTTTAGCTACATCGTTTTCCCTTGTATTCTATTATCTATTATCTAAAAGTACGCTTAACTACATGGTCTTACCTAGTTTCAAAGGAGGCTAGAAAATGTAGGCGTGGGTACCCAGCTAAAACTCAGTCACACAGAAAACAGAAGACCATTGTAGCAATATTTGAGAGACATGATGAGACTTGGAACCAAGGCAGTGGCTGTAAACAGAGAGGATATATTAGAGAAATCAAGGAAGTATAATTGATAGAACTTGGTGACTAAATGGATGTGGGGTGTAAGAGAGAGGGAGGATACCAGGATAATAATGTCAATCCCTCTGGCTTGGACATTAGCATCATTTTGAGTAATAAAATTATAAGTATAGAACTAAATATGTTTAATTTTCATAATACTGAGATTAAGATATCCAAGTGGCATGTATTCAGCAGGCAGTTAGATATACTGGTATAGAAATCATTACAGAAAACTAATAGTAAAAGCCATGAGAGATGAAACTGTTGAGAGAGAGTATCGATTAGTGAGATCGTTAGAGGACTGAGAACACAATTTGGGGGAAGATCAACATTTGGGAAGAGCCAGTGAGAGAGTCTTGGAAGTGTTTAGAGATACAGGAATATGCTCATTCAGAAATGTAAAAGGTAAGGCATTTTTAGAACAGGAATGTCAGCTGTGTCAAATGCTTTAGCAAAGTCAAAATAAAGATTGAGAATGGCCCATTGGATTTGTCAATTAGGAAGTTAGTGGTGATCGTTATTAAAACAGGTACAGAAGATTGGTATGAGCAGAGATCAGATTGAGAAGGAAATGGGATATGAAGTGGAGGCCAGAAGATTGTGGAGTGACATCAGCCAGATGTCAGCATAGGAATTTCTAGCACAAGTCTTTTTCCAGCAACATAAATTTGAGCAACTGTGTGCACCTGATGAGGGATTGCAACACCTGGATGAAGCACAGAAATAAGAAAAGAAACACCAAGGAGGAAAGATAATCACGTTATCCCTATTAACCATCCCCCAATACTTCACAGCCCAGTGCAGAAAAGGACACCCTCCCCATGGGAGGAGAGTAAAATGAGCACCTGACTTCACCATAGATCCAATTTCTGGCTTCCCCAGGACCAGGCCAATTCCTGCAAGCCTGGGTGTTTCCCATAGCCCTAGTCTCCAGGTGGGCTCCTGAAAACCCAGTCCTTTGACACACTTCCAGCTTCCATGGCCCCAGGCATGTCTTGCAGCCCCAGAAATTTCCCACAGAATCAGGTTCAGCAGGTTCTTGTGAACCCAAGCCCCCAAGCCACACTAGCATTACGCAGACCCCATGTCCCCAGGAAGCTCCCAAGGCATTGGTCTACTGGTGGGCTCCAGTATACAGAGACTCCTGTTTAATTCCATAACTGGCCAGAATCCACAGAACTAGCTGCCTAGACCAGTTCCCACAGACCCAGACCCCTGGCCTGCTTCAACACTCAGATTGCCCCTGTGGCTCAGGCTCCTTGTGGGCTCCTGTGGACCCAGCCTCCTGGTCTGCCTCAGTGCTGGGCCAGCACCTGCAGCTTCAGCCTATAGGCTTTCATGGACCCAGGCTCCTTGTCTGCCCTAGTACCAGTCGAGGCCTCATAGACTCAATCTCCAAGATGGACCCCAAGGCCCCAAGTAACAGGTCAAATTTCATGCCCTTAGGTTGCAGGTGTACTTTGGTGGCAGGCCAGCCCCTGTGGTTTTAACCTTTGAGCTAGTTCCTATGAAACCAGGCTCCTGGCCCACCCAGCATCATGCCAGTTCCTGTTGACCCAGATGCCAGGCCCACTCCAGTAATCCCCTGAGCCTAGTGAACACCGATAGACCCAGGTCCAGGCTCAGGTCCACACACACAAACTGAGATTAGAGGTCCATCACCACAGACTGAAGCACCATACCCACCCCAGTGAATCCAGACTACAGGCCCACCCTCTTGAACCCATCATCAGGCCTGCCCATCTGCTGACCCAGGAACCAGACATCCTTTCCAAGAACTTTGCAGCACACCTCCCCATAGATGCCACCAGATGGTTCACACAGAATCTCAGACTGAGCTGTCTGCTGAAAGGTTCTGCCTGCTGAAGCCAGTTTGTAAAGATTGGAGGAAAATGAACAAATCAGGAGACTATAGATGCTGGAGAGGATGTGGAGAAACGGGAACCCTCTTGCACTGTTGGTGGGAATGCAAATTGGTGCAGCCGCTCTGGAAAGCAGTGTGGAGGTTCCTCAGAAAATTAAAAATAGACCTACCCTATGACCCAGCAATAGCACTGCTAGGAATTTATCCAAGGGATACAGGAGCACTGATGCATAGGGCCACTTGTACCCCAATGTTCATAGCAGCACTCTCAACAATAGCCAAATTATGGAAAGAGCCTAAATGTCCATCAACTGATGAATGGATAAAGAAATTGTGGTTTATATACACAATGGAATATTACGTGGCAATGAGAAAAAATGAAATATGGCCTTTTGTAGCAACGTGGATGGAACTGGAGAGTGTGATGCTAAGTGAAATAAGCCATACAGAGAAAGACAGATACCATATGGTTTCACTCTTATGTGGATCCTGAGAAACTTAACAGGAACCCATGGGGGAGGGGAAGGAAAAAAAAAAGAGGTTAGAATGGGAGAGAGCCAAAGCATAAGAGACTGTTAAAAACTGAGAACAAACTGAGGGTTGATGGGGGGTGGGAGGGAGGAGAGGGTGGGTGATGGGTATTGAGGAGGGCACCTTTTGGGATGAGCACTGGGTGTTGTATGGAAACCAATTTGTCAATAAATTTCAGAAAAAAAAAAAGATTGGAGAAGATGCCTGCTTGAACAAATGCACAGACACAAATGCAAGGACAGAAAGAATCATGAATAATGAAGGAAACATGACACCACCAAAGGAAGCTCTAATAAAGCTCCATTAACTGACCCTGAAGAAATGAAGATCTAGGAATTGTCTGACATGGAATTCAGAAACATCATCTTAAAGATATTAGGTGAAGTGTAAGAAAACACAGATAGGCAACTAAATGAAGTTTGGGGAACAAAACATGAACAAAATGAGAAGTTCAACAAAGAAATAAAAATCATTAAAAAAAAAAAACAAACCCAGAAATCCTGGAGTTCAAGAAATAGTGACTGAACTGAAGAAGTCAACAGAGAGCTTCAACATCACACTTGACAAAACAGAAGAAAGATTTAGTGAATTTGAAGACAGGTCATTTAAAATCATATAGTCAGAAGAGCAAAAAGAAAATAAAAGAAAAAGAATAAAGATAGCCTATGTGAATTATGTGATCCATTAAAAGAAACAATCTATGTATTATTGGAGTCCCAGAAGTCCCAGAAAGAGAAGAATAGGAGAAAGCTTATTTAAAGAAATCATGGCTGGGGCACCTGGGTGACCCAGTTGGTTAAGCGTCCAACTTCAGCTCAGGTCATGATCTCGCAATTCGTGGGTTTGAGCCCTGCATCGGGCTCTGTACTGATAGCCCAGAGCCTGGACCCTACTTTGTATTCTGTGTCTCCAGCTTCCCCAGCTCATTGTCTGTCTCTTCCTTTCAGAAATAAACATTATTATTTTTTTTAAAAGAAAGAATGGCTCAATATCCAAAGGGAAAAAGATGGTCTCTTCAACACATGGTATTGGGGAAACTGGTCAGCTACATTCAAAAGAATGAAACTGGACCACTTTCTTACACATTACACAAAAATAAACTCAAAATGGATTAAAGACCTAAATGTGAAATCAGAAACCCTAAAAATTCTAGAAGAGACAACAGGCAGTAATGTTTCTGACATTAGGCATAGCAACATTTTTCTAGATATGTCTCCTAATACAAGGCTAAATAAAAGAAAATATAAATTATTGGGGCTACATCAAAGTAAAAAGATTCAGCACAGCCATGGAAACAACCAGTAAAACTAAAAGGCAACCTGCTGAATGGGAGAAGATATTTGCAAATGAATCATCCACTTGAGGGTTAGTATCCAAAATATACAAGTAACTGATACAACTCAACACCCCAAAAATCAAATAAGCCAATTAAAGGTGGGCAGAAGACATTAACAGACATTTCTCCAAAGAAGACCTCCAGATGGCCAACAGACACATGAAAATAGTCTCAACATCATTCATCATAGGAGAAATGTAAATCAAATATACAATGAGGTAGCACATAACTTCTAAATAGCTTTCTAGTCAAAATAGCTAAAATCAACAACACAAGAAACAAGTGTTGGTGAGGATATGGAGAAAAAAAGAACATTCATGCACTATTGGTGGGAATACAAACTTGTGCAGCCACTGTGGAAAACAGTATGGAGTTTCCCCTAAAAGTTAAAAATGGAACTACCCTATCATCCAATAATCACACTACTAGGTATTTTTCCAAAATATACAAAAACAATAATTCAGAGGGTTACATGCACCCCTATGTTTATAGCAGCATTATTTACCATAACCAAATTATGGAAGCAGCCCAAGTGTTCATTGGTAGATGAATAGATAAAGAAGATATATATATATATATATATATATATATATATATATATATAGTTTTTTTAATGTGGAGATACAGACACACACACACACCTAATGAAATAGTATTCAGCCATAAATCCTACCTTTTGAAATAACAAGGATCGAGCTAGATAGTATAATGCTAAGTGAAATAAGTCAGTCATTGAGGAGTTAATGGCAGAGTAGGGTAACCTTAAGCTTGCCCATCCCTTGAACATAGGTAGATAAATATTGAATCATTCTGAACACCCAAGAAATCAATATGAGGACTAAGAGAACAAAACTATAAGACATGTAGAATTATGGAAGGTAGGAGCTATGGAGAGTTGATTTGGAGGAGAAAAAACTGTGGATGCTGTGGAGGGGAGAGAGTTTATGGAGCTTATGGAACTGTACCACATATAGAGCTTATGGAGAATACCACAAGGTATTATAACCAGTGGATGTAAAATCTGATGTTTTAGAAGTCTGCCACTGCCAGGTTCATGCCTGGATTAGTAGTACTTCTGTGCAGAAGGAGGGTAGAGACCTGGGAGCAGACAGCATGGTGTCAGGATCCCCAGGGTTGCATGGGGAGAAACAGTACCATGCTTGAAGTGCTTTTAGAAGTGGCAGTGGCAACTCCAAACTTCTGAGCAGTTGTGCAACTGCTTTCCTGGGATGGGCCAGCAAACAGCAAAAGCAGAGCAAGACCCTCCCCCAGAGGATCAGCACAGTCTGAGCTGCATGATTCCTTAAAATTTGGAATTTAGAAACCTAGCTATGAGTCTGAGATAAAACAGCTTGGACACAGGGTAAAGGAAGGGATCTGATGGAAGCTGGGGACACAAGAAGGGTGATTATTTGCTCTTCTGTGAGGGCTTCCTGAATAGAATTAGCTCTTCACTCTGGGGAGGAGAAAGCTGGGCAAACCCATTTTTTCCCCTCTCTGCCATCAGCACTGACCAACCTCGGTGAGCTAAAGAGAGCCACCAAGTGGAGACCAGAGCCACTTACACTAAACCCCGCCCCACTGCGTGCAGCAGGTGCATCTCTATGAAGGCAAGTTTGTCTGAGAATCAGTGTAACAGGCCCTTCCCCCAGACGACTAGCACAAACCACTCCCACACACCAAGTCTACTGATCACAGAGTGCTGAAAAGCTTTAGCCCTAGGGGAAATAGGATCTAACTTCATTTATATTTTTAGTTTTATTTTTTTTTACTATTTTATTTTTTTCTGTTTCTTTTTTCAATTTTTAATTTTTTTTTATTTACATATAATTGTTACTTAAACTTTTTTTAGATCTAGCGTCTTTTCATAAGCAGACTAAACACACCTAGGATATAGCATTTTTTTTTTCTGGACAAAATGACAAGAGAGAGAAATTCACCTCAAAGGGAAAAACAGGAAATAGAAGTAATGGCCAGGGATTTAATCAATACGGATATAAGTAAGATGTCTGAACTAGAATTTAAAACAATTATAAGGATACTAGCTAGGCTTGAAAAAAAGCATAGAAGACACTAGAGAACCCAATACTTCAGAGAGAAAATAACTAAGATCTAGTCAGGCCAAAATTAAAAATGTGGTACCCAAGATGTAAACCTGAATGGATGTCATAATGAGGATGAATGAAACAGAGGAACAAATCACTGATATAGAAGATAAGATTATGTAAAATAATGATGCTGAAAAGAAGAGGGGAAAAAATGGTATTGAATTATGAAGGTAGACTCAGGGAACTCAGTGACTTCTTAAAACATAATAATCTTTATATCATAGGAGTCCCAGAAGATTAAGAGAGAGAAAAGAGGGCAGAAAGTTTATTTGAGAAAATTTTAGCTAAAAACTTCCCCAAGCTGTGGAAGGACACAAACATAGAAGTACAAGAACCAAAGAGAACTCACATTAAATTCAATAAAAGCCACCCATCACCTGGACATAACATAGTCAAATTAACAAAATACACAGATAAAGAAAGAATCCTGAAAGCAACAAAGGAAAAAAAGTCCTTAACCTGCAAGGGAAGACAGAACAGGCTCACAGTCCAGTCCACAGAAACTTGGCAGGCTAGAAGGAAATGGAAGGATACATTCAACATGCTGAAATGGAAAAATATGTGGCCAAGAATATTTTATCCAGCAAAGCTGTCATTCAGAATGGAAGGAGAGAGAGAAAGAGTTTCCAAGACAAACAAAAACTAAAGGAGTTTTTGACCACTAAACCAGCTCTGCAAGAACTTTTAAAGGAGACTCTTTGGGGGAAGAAAGACCAAAAGCAACAAAGACTAGAAAGTAACAGAGAACATCACCAGAAACACCAGCTTTACAGGTAACACAATGGCACTAAATTTATAACTTTCAATACTCACTTTGAATATAAATGGGCTAAATGCTCCTATAAAAAGACATAGAGTATCAGAATGGATTAAAAAAAAAAAAACCAAGTCCCATCTATATGCTTCCTACAAGAGACTCATTTTAGACCTAAAGATACCTGCAGATTGAAAGTGAGGGGATGGAGAACTATCTATCATGCTAATGGTCAAAAGAAAGCTGGAGTAGCCATACTTATATCAGACAAGCTAGATTTTAAAACAAAGACTAACAATAGATGGAGAAGGGCATTATATCATAATTAAGGCATCTATCCAACCAGAAGATCTAACAGTTGTAATATTTATGCCCCCAACTTGAAAGCACCCAAATTTATAAATCAATTAATCACAAACATAAAGAAACTCGTTGATAATAATACAAAAATAGTAAGGGACTTTAACACCCCATTTACAACAATGGACAGATCATCTAAATAGAAAATCAACAAGGAAACAATGGCTTTGAATGGCACACTGGACTGGATGCCTTAACATATATTCAGAACATTCCATCCTAAAGAAGAAAAATGCACATTCATTTCACGTGCACATGGAACATTCTCCAGAATAGATCCCATATTGGATCACAAATCAGCCTTCAACAAGTACAAAAAGACTAAAATCATACCATGCAAATTTCCAGACCACAACCCTATGAAATTTGAAGTCAATCATGAGGAAAAAATTTGAAAAGACCACACATATGTGGAAGTTACAGAACATCCTACTAAAAAGTGAATGGGTGAACCAGGAAATTAAAGAAGAAATTTTAACAGTACATGGAAGGAATTAAAAGTGAAAATATAACAGTCCAAAACCTTTGGGATGCAGCAAAGGCGGTCCTAAAAGGGAAGTATATAGCAATGCAGGCCTACCTCAAAAGCATGAAAAGTATCAAATACACAACCTCAGATTACACCTAAAGGAGCTAGAAAAGGAACAGCAAATAAAGCCTAAATCCAGCATAAGAAAGGAAATAATAAAGATTAGAGCAAAAATAAATTATATAGAAACAAAAAAAAATACCCAATATAACAGATCAACAAAACTAAGGGCTGGTTCTTTGAAAGAATTACTAAAATTGATAAACCCCTAGCCATATTTATCAAAAAGAAAAGATAAAGGCCCAAAAAAATAAAATAACATATGAAATAAGAAAGATAACAGCCACACCACAGAAATACAAATAATCATAAGAGAATATTATGAAAAATTATATGCTGACAAAGTGGGCAATCTGGAAGAAATGGATAAATTCCTAGAAACATACAAATTAACAAAACGGAAGCCTTCTGGGGATCTTCTCTCTCCCTCTGCCTCTCCCCCTGCTTGTGTGTGCTTGCTTGCTTGTTCTCTCTCTCTCTCAGAAAAATCTTAGAGGAGAGCACAGGCAGCAACCTCTGTGACCTTGGCCATAGCAAATTCTTAATAGACACATCTCTAGAGGCCAGGGAAACAAAAGCAAAAATGGACTTTTGGGACTTCATCAAGATAAAAACTTTTGCACAGTGAAGGAAACAAACAACAAAACTAAAAGGCAGTGTATGGAATGGGAGAAGATATTTGCAAATGACCTGTCTGATAAAGGGTTAGTATACAAAATCTGTAAAGAACTTATCAAATCCAAATCTCCAAATACAAATAAACTGTTAAGAAATGGTCAGAAAGCGTGAACAGATATTTTTCCAAAGAAGACATCCAGATGTCTAACAGACACATGAAAAGATGGTCAACATCAGATCATCACTCCTCACCAGATAAATACAAAACAAAACCACAATGAGCTATCACCTCATACTTTTCAGAATAGCTAAAATTAATAACACAAGAAACAGCAGTGTTGGCGGGGATGCGGAGAAAGGGGAACCCTCTTTCACTGTTGCTAAGAATACAAATTGATACAGCCACTCTGGAGAACAGTATGGAGTTTCCTCAAAAGGTTAAAAATAGAACTACCCTACAATCCAGCCATTGCACTACTAGGCATTTATTCAAAGATACAAAAATACAGATTCGAAGATGTGCACACACCCCAATGTTTATAGCAGCATTATCAATAATAACCAAACTATAGAAAAAGCTCAAATATCCATCGACTGATGAATGGATAAAGAAGATGTGGTGCATACACACACACACACACACACACACACACACACACAGAAATATTACTCAGCCATCAAAAAGAATAAAATCTTGCCATTTGCAACAATGTGGATGGAGCTAGAATGTATTATGCTAAGTGAAATAAATCAGAGGAAGACAAATGCCATATGATTTCACTCATATGTGGAATTTAAGAAAACAGATAAACATAAGGGAGTGAGAAAGAAAGAAAAAGAGAGAGGGCAACAAACCATAAGAGACTTTTAATAATGGAGAACAAAGTGAGGGTTGCTGGAGGGAGGTGGGTGTGAGATTTGCTAGATAGGTGATAGGTTTTAGGAGGACAAGTGTTATGATGAGCATTGGTGTTGTATGTAAGTGATGAATCACAAAATTCTCCTGAAACCAATATTGCATTGTTAACTAACTAGAATTTGAATAAAAATTTGAAAAGACAAAAAAATAAGTTAGTTAGAAAAATACATGATTTCATTCGTATGTGGAATTTAAGAAACAAATGAGCAAAGGAAAAGAGAGAAATCAAGCAGCAAACTCTTTTTTTAAAAAAAAGTGTGTTATGTATTTTTGAAAGAGACAGAGCATGAGTGGAGGAGGGGCAGAGAGAGAGCAAGACACAGAATCTGAAACAGGCTACAGGCTCCAATCTGTCAGCACAGAGCCCGACGCGAGGCTTACACCCACGAACCGTGTGATCATGACTCGAGCCGAAGTTGGAGGCTTAACCGACTGAGCCACCCAGACACCTCCAGACTCTTAACAATAGAGAACAAACTGATGATTAGTAGAGGGGGGTAGGTGGGGGATGGGTGAGATATGTGATGGCAATTAAGGAGGGCACTTGTCATGATGAACACTGGGTGATGTATGGAATTGTTGAATCACTATATTTTATACCTGAAACTAATATAACACTGTATGATAACTATACTGGAATTAAAATTAAAAAAAAAAAGAAATAATGGCTGAGAACTTCTCAAATCTGGGGAGAGATTTAATGAAGCTAATAAGCACTTCAAAATTTCAACCCGATGCAATCTTCTCCAAGACACTGTCTAAAATTAAAGACAAAAAAGAATTTTCAAAGCAGTAAGAAAAAGAGAAGAAAGGGGCACCTGGGTGGCTCAGTTGGTTGAACGTCCGACTTCGGCTCAGGTCGTGGTCTCACAGTTCGTGGGTTCGTGCCCCGCGTTGGGCTCTGTGCTAACAAACAGCCCAGAGCCTGGAGCCTGCTTCAGATTTTGTGTCTCTCTCTCCCTGTCCCCTGCTCATGCTCTGCCTCTCTCTGTCTCTCAGAAACAAATAAATGTTAAAAAAATTAAAAAAGGAAAAAGAGAAGAAAATATTCACATATAAAGGGAACCTATAAGGCTATGGACAGATTTCCCACAGATACCTTTCAGGCGAAGAGAGAGTTGGTTGATGTTGCAAAATGCTGAAGGAATAAAATACCAACTAAGAATATGTTACCTAAAAAGTCATCTTTCAGAAATGAAGGATAAAGACATTACAAAAAAAAACACAAAAGCTAAGGGAGTTTATCAACTCTAGATCTACTTTACAGTAAATACTGAAAGGAATTACTCAAGCTGAAATGAAAGAACACTAGTAATATAAAAATATATTAAAATATAAAATCTACTGGTAATGGTAAGTATATACTCAAATTAGGTATGTTAGGATTCTGTAACATGGTGGTGTGTTAACCATGTAACTCTAATACAAAAGTTAAAGGACACAAGTGTTAAAATAATTTCAGCTACAATAATTTATTAATAGGTACACAATATAAAGAGAGGTAAATTGTGACATCAAAAACAAAATATAGGGAGATGTAAAATTGTAGAGGTTTTGTAAGTGATCAAAGTTGTTATCAGCTTAAAAGAGATTGTTACATTGAAATTTTTGTTTATGGAAGCTTCGTGGTAACCACAAAACAAAAACCTAAAGTAGATACACAAAGGATAAAGTGCAAGGTATCAAAACACACCCATACAGAAAATGATCAGTTCACTCAACGATAGCAAGAGAAGAAGAAAGGAACAGCAGAATTACAAATGAGCCAGAAAACAATTATAAAGAGATAATTAGTAAATCTTTACCTATCAACAAGTATGTAGATGGATTAAAATTTTCAATCAAAAAGCATAGAGTGCTGAATGGATTAAAAGTAAGACCCAGCAATACGCTGCCTAAAAGGGACTCCCTTCAGCTTTAAGGGAACACATAAGCTCAAAGTGAAGGGATAGAAAAAGATGATACCATGCAAATGGAAACTAAAAGCGAGCAAGGATATCTATACTTATATGAGACAAGGTCAACTCTAAGCCAAAGACTGTAACAAGAGACAGAGAAGATCATTATATAATAATAGGGTGGTCTGGTATCCAAGAGGATATAACCATTATCAGTATTATGCACCCAACATTAGAGCTAAGTAAATACTAAGAGATCTGAAGGGAGAAATAGAAAAAAAAATAAATAGTAGGGGACTTTTAATACGCCACATTTAACAATGCATATAGATCATCCAGACAGAAAATTAATAAAGAAATATTGGACTTGAGCTATACCTTAGACCAAATGAACCTAACAGACGTTTATAGAACATTGCATCCAACAGCAACAGAACACACCTTCTCAAGTACCCATGGAGCTTTCTCAAAGCATAGATGATATACTAGGTCACAAAACAATCCTTAACAAATGTATGAAAACTGAAATTATATCAAGTATCCTTTCTGACTAGAATTATATGAAACTAGGAATGAATAACTCAAGGAAAACTGGAAATTTACAAATATGTGGTAATTAAACAAACACATTCCTGAACAACCAAGGGGTCAAAGGAAGACATCAAAAGGGAAATTAAAACATATCTTGAAACAAATTACAGTGAAAAAACTGTATCAAAACTTATGGGATGCAGCAAAAGCAGTTCTAAGAGGGAATTTTATGTTAACACCTACATTAAGACAAAAGAAAAATGGCACCCAAGCTGCCACCCAGCCTTTGTGCTGCTGGAGTTGGTCAGCTGCCTGCATGCTCCACATCTTCAGTGCCCACCAACCACAGCACTTAATTATTTGATTTTCCAGTGTGAGTGGTGAGAAAAGGAACTCTTGAAGGCACTGTGTGATTTTAGGTAACTAGTCCTTCTAATTCAATTCTGTGGTTCTTGCCTCACACACAAGTATTGACTAGTACTCAGCTAAAGTCTTAAAGAAGATCCCTGCAGCTCTCTAGAGCTCTTTGTGCAGCTACCTCCTCTCTGATATTTTGCCTGGAAAATTCACTTTCTTCTCTCCATACTTGTAACCCAGTGTCCTCAACTTAAGCAAACTGATGCCCACCCCCCGAGTTTCCCTCCACATATTATGACTTTCAGACTTTCTCCAGGCTGTAAGCTGGAAATATGGGGATCATTTTTTTTTACTCTCTCTCTCTCATGGATCACTGTCTTTTCTTTTTACTGTCTCTCATGGATCACTGACTTTCATTGCCAGATTTCTAATGCCTTGAAAAAGGCACATAACATTGTTACATGTATTTTTTCTAGTTTTTAAATTATTCCTGGCTGAAGATGTAAACCTAATACCTCTTGTCCTATTTTGGCTGGAAATGGAAGTATCTGTTATGTCTTTTCAGAGGACAGTCTGGCCTTTTATATCACTGTTTTAAATGGGTTTTTCTTTTGAATTTCAGTCAGTGTTTGAATTTCAGTCAGTCAGCAATTTCACTCAGTGTTCTAGTTGCTGGAGATATAGCAGTGAACATTATAATGTACTTCCAAATAGCTTACAATAGATTACAGCAGCAGACAAAAAATAAATAACTACAATTTATCTTGATAGAAAGTAATAAGAAATGCTAGGGAGAAAAAAACTTAAACAAGGAAGGGGGATAGGAGGCACTGCATACAGGGAGGTGTGTCAAAATTTTAGATACATTCACATAGAGGGACTCACTGAGAGGAATATATTTTAGCATAACCTACTGAATTCAAGAGAGCAAGCTATACGGATATCTGGAGGAAGAACACTCCAGGTAGATGAAACACTCAGTGCAAAGACCCTGGTGTGTAATAAATAGCAAGGAATATTCTTTTTTTATTTTTAATTTTTATTTATTTTTAATTTGCATGCAAAATAGTTAGCAACATTGATTTCAGGAGCAGATTCCTTTATGCCCCTTACCCATTCAACCCATACCCCTTCCCACAACCCCTCCAGGAACCCTCTGTTTGTTCTCCATATTTAAGAGTCTCTTATGTTTTGTCCCCCTCCCTGTTTTTATATTATTTTTGCTTCCATTCCCTTGTGTTCATCTGTTCTGTATCTTAAAGTCCTCATATGAGTACTGTCATATGATATTTGTCTTTCCCTGATTGACTAATTTTGCTTAGCATAATACCATCCAATTCCATCCATGTAGTTGCAAATGGAAAGATTTCATTCTTTTTAAATGCCAAGTAACACTGTGTTGTATGTATGTATGTGTGTGTGTGTGTACACACACAAACATACCACATCTTTATCCACTCGTCCATCAATGGACATTTGGGCTCTTTCCATACTTTGGCTATTGTTGATAGTGCTGCTATAAACATTGGGGTGCAAGTGTCCCTTCGAAACAGCACACCTGTATCACTTGGATAAATCCCTAGTAGTGCAATTGCTAGGTCGTAAGGTAGTTCTATTTTCAATTTTTTGAGGAACCTACACACTGTTTTCCAGAGTGGCTGCACCAGTTTGCATTCCCACCATCAGTGCAAAAGAGATCCTCTTTCTCTGTATCCATCACCAACATTAACATTGTTGTCTGCGTTGTTAACGTTAGCCATTCTGACAGATGTGAAGTGGTATCTCATTGTGGTTTTGATTTGTATTTCCCTGATGATGAGTGATGTTGAGCATTTTTTTCATGTGTCTGTCAGCCATCTGGATGTCTTCTTTGGAGAAGTGTCTATTCATGTCTTTTGCCCATTTCTTTTTTTAACGTTTTTTTTTTTAATTTATTTTTGAGACAGAGAGAGACAGAGCATGAACGGGGGAGGGGCAGAGAGAGAGGGAGACACAGAATCGGAAGCAGGCTCCAGGCTCTGAGCCATCCGCCCAGAGCCCGACACGGGGCTCGAACTCACGGACCGCGAAATCGTGACCTGAGCTGAAGTCGGTCGCTTAACCGACTGAGCCACCCAGGCGCCCCTCTTTTGCCCATTTCTTCACTGGATTATTTGTTTTTTGGGTGTTGAGTTTGATAAGTTCTTTACAGATTTTGGATACTAACAATTTATCTGATGTGTCATGTGCAAATATCTTCTCCCATTCTGTCAGTTGCCTTTTAGTTTTGCTGATTGTTTCCTTCACTGTGCAGAAGCTTATTTTGATGAGGTCCCAATAGTTCATTTTTGCTTTTGTTTCCCTTGCCTCTGGAGACGTGTTGAGTAAGAAGTTGCTGCGGCCAAGATCAAAGAGGTTTTTGCATGCTTTCTGCTCAAGAATTTTCATGGCTTCCTGTCTTACATTTAGGTCTTTCATCCATTTTGAGTTTATTTTTGTGTATGGTGTAATAAAGTGGTCCAGGTTCATTTTTCTGCATGTCACCGTCCAGTTTTCCCAGCACCATTTGCTGAAGAGACTGTCTTTATTCCATTGGATATTTTTTTCTGCTTTGTCAAAGATTAGTTGGCCATATGCTTGTGGGTCCATTTCTGGGTTCTCTATACTGTTCCATTGATCTGAGTGTCTGCTTTTGTACCAGTGCCATACTGTCTTAATGATTATAGCTTTGTAATATAGCTTGAAGTCTGATATTGTGATGCCTCCTGCTTTGTTTTTTTTCAAGATTGATTTGGCTACCCTGGGTCTTTTCCGGTTCCATACAAATTTTAGGAATGTTTTTTGTAGCTCTGTGAAGAATGCTGGTGTTATTTTGATAGGGATTGCATTGAATATGTAGAATGCTTTGGGTAGTATTGACATTTTAACATTATTTGTTCTTCCAATATTGAGCATGGAATACTTTTTCATTTTTTTGTGTCTTCTTCAATTTCTTTCATAAACTTTCTATAGTTTTCAGCACATTGGTTTTTCACCTCTTTGGTTAGATTTATTCCTAGGTATTTTATGGTTTTCAGTGCAATTGTAAGTGGGATTGATTCCTTGATTTCACATTCTGTTGCTTCATTGTTGGTGTATAGGAATGCAACTGATCACTGTGCATTCATTTTATATCCTGTAACTTTTCCGATTCATGAATCAGTTCTAGCAGTTTTTTGGTGGAATCTTTTGGGTTTTCCATGTAGGGTATCATGTCATCTGCAAAGAGTGTAAGTTTGACCTCCTCCTGGCCAATTTGGATGCCTTTTATTCCTTTGTGTTATCTGATGGCTGAGGCTAAGACTTCCACAATACTATGTTGAATAACAGTGGTGAGAGTGGACATCCTGTCTTGTTCCTGACCTTTGGGTGATAACTCTCACTTTTTCTCCATTGAGGATGATATTAGCGGTGGGTCTTTCATATATGGCTTTTATGATCTTGAAGTATGATCCTTATATTCCTACATTCTTGAGGGCTTTTATCAAGAAATGATGCTGTATTTTGTCAAATGCTTTCTCTGCATCTATTGAGAGGATCATATGGTTCTTGTCCTTTCTTTTAATGATGTGATGAATCACATTGATTGTTTTGCAGGTATTGAACCAGCACTGCATCCCAGGTATAAATCCCACTTGGTCATGGTGAATACTTTTTTTAATGTATTGTTGTTTCCAGTTGGCTATTATCTTGTTGAGGATTTTTGGATCCATGTTCATCAGGGAAATTGATCTATAGTTCTCCTTTTTAGTGGGGTCTTTGTCTGGTTTGGGAATCAAGGTAATTCTGGCTTCATAGAAAGAGTTTAGCAGTTTTCCTTCCATTTCTACTTTCTGGAACAGCTTCAAGAGAATAGGTGTTCACTCTTCCTTAAATGTTTGGTACAATTCCCCTGGAAAGCCATATGGCCCTGGATTCATGTTTTTTGGGAGGTTTTTATTACTAACTCTATTTTTTTACAGTTTTGGGGTCTATTCAAATCTTCTATTTCTTCCTGTTTCAGTTTTTGTAGTTTATATGTTTCTAGGAATTTGTCCATTTCTTCCAGTTTGACCATTTTATTGGTGTATCAATGCTCATAATATTCTCATTATCATTTTTATTTCTGCTGTGTTGGTTGTTATCTCTCCTCTTTCCTTCCTAATTTTATTCATTTGGGTCCTTTCCTTTTTCTTTTTGATAAAACTGGCTAGTGGTTTATCAATTTTGTTAATTCTTTCAAAGAACCAGCTTCTCATTTCATTGATATGTTCTACTGGTTTTTTTGTTTGTTTGTTTGTTTGTTTGTTTCAATAGCATTAATTTCTGCTCTAATCTTTATTAGTTCCTGTCTTCTGCTGGTTTTGGGTGTTATTTGCTCTTCTTTTTCCAGCTCTTTAAGGTATAAGGTTAGGTTGTGTACCTGAGATCTTTCTACCTTCTTTAGGAAGGCCTGGAGTGCTGTATACTTCCCTCTTATGACTGCCTTTGCTGTGTCCTAGAGGTTTTGGGCTCTGGTGTTATCATTTTCACTGGCTTCCATGTACTTTTCCTTTCCCCTTTAACTCCTTTGTTAGCCCATTCATTCTTTAGTAGGATGTTCTTTAGTCTTCAAATATTTGTCACCTTTCTAAATTTTTTCTTGTGGTTGATTTCGAGTTTCATAGCATTGTGGTCTGAAAACATGCACAGTATGATCTTGATCTTTTTGTACTTGTTGAGGGCTGCTTTGTGTCCCAGTATTTGGTCTATTCTGGAAAACGTTCCATGTGCACTCTAGAAGAATGTATATTCCACTGCTTTAGGATAAAATGTTCTGAATATATCTGTTAAGTCCATCTGGTTCAGTATGTCATTCAAAGCCATTTTTTCCTTGTTGATTTTCTGATTAGATGATCCATCCATTGCTGTAAGTGGGATGTTGATGTCCCCCTACTATTATGGCATTATTATCAATGAGTTTCTTTATGTTTGTGATTAAGTGATTTAAATATTTGGGTTATACCACATTTGGAGCATAAATGTTAACAATTGCTAGGTCTTCTTGGTGGATAAAGCCCTTGATTATGACATAATGCCCTTCTGCATCTCTTGATGCAGTCTTTATTTTAAAGTCTGTATTGTTATAAGTATGGCTACTCCTTCCACAATTTGGCTATTGTTGAGAGTGCTGCTATAAACATTGGGGTACAAATGTCCATCAACTGATGAATGGATAAAGAAATTGTGGTTTATATACACAATGGAATACTACGTGGCAATGAGAAAGAATGAAATATGGCCTTTTGTAGCAACGTGGATGGAACTGGAGAGTGTGATGCTAAGTGAAATAAGCCATACAGAGAAAGACAGATGGTTTCACTCTTATGTGAATCTTGAGAAACTTAACAGAAACCCATGGGGGAGGGGAAGGAAAAAAAAAAGAGGTTAGAGTGGGAGAGAGCCAAAGCATAAGAGACTGTTAAAAACTGAGAACAAACTGAGGGTTGATGGGGGGTGGGAGGGAGGGGAGGGTGGGTGATGGGTATTGAGGAGGGCACCTTTTGGGATGAGCACTGGGTGTTGTATGGAAACCAATTTGACAATAAATTTCATATATTGAAAAAAAAAGAAATATGGCTACTCCGGCTTTCTTTTGTTGATCATTAGCATGATAGATGGTTCTCCATCCCCGTATTTTCAATCTGAAGGTGTCTTTAGGTCTAAAGTGGGTCTCTTGTAAACAACATACAGATGGATCTTGTTTTCTTATCCATTCTGTTACCCTATGTCTTTTTATTGGACCATTGATATTTAGAGTGAGTACTGAAAGATATGGATTCATTTCCATTATATTGCTTGCAGAGTTGGAATTTCTGGTGTTGTTCTCTGGTCCTTTCTAGTTTTTGTTGCTTTTCGTATTTATTTATTTATTTTCATCTTTTTCCCCTCAGAGAGTCCCCCTGAAAATTTCTTCCAGGGCTTGTTTAATGGTCATGAACTCCTTTAATTTTTGTTCGTCTGGGAAACTTTTAATCTCTCCTTCTATTTTGAATGACAGCCTTGCTGGATGAAGAATTCTTGGCTGCATATTTTTCTGATTCAGCACATTTAGTATATCCTGCCACTCCTTTCTGGCCTGCCAAGTTTCTGTGGATAGGTCTAGCAAAGAATATTCTTAAGAAACTCTACAGTACCTAAGCCTATGCTCACAAAATTGTAGCTATTTAAAATATTATTACTAATCATTGTGAAACTGTATGGCCTCAAAACTCCTCTGCTTGCTACTATGCCATATTGTCTCTTTCCTATGTCATGAAATGTTGAGACATGTAGTGCCTTTGATTGTGCTTGCACTGCTTTCTATCATTGTCCAGCTTTTACACAGCGTTTGTGTTCCCAATCATTTAATTTCTGTGACTATGCAGCCTGATGAAATGTTGGGCTCTGACATTTCTCTTTGCACTAATCATTGGGGTTGATTTCATTATTGCATTATTCAATGGTTCCCTTCTTCCCTCACCACACGTGTGTCCTCCCAAAGTGGGTCCACTCTGGCCAAAAGCTCAGTCTCCCGAGACAAGAAAGATTCTCAAATACATATGAGATACTATATAAAAATGTAATCATAGCTTCTCTTCTTTTGTTCAGCACTTTTTATATCATATAAGACATTTTGGTTTTCTCCTTTCCTTTTTGAATAAGTAGTGCATACATGGTATGAAATTTTAAAAGATCAAAATGATATAGGAGTGAGAAATAGGTTTCCTCCATCCTTTCCTCAGCCATTCATTATTCCTGTCTTGAAGCAAACACTTTAACCAGTTTATTTGGTATTCTTTCCGAAATATTTGGTGCATTTAGTAACCCTCCACAACCCACCCCTACCCGTACAATGTACTTTGACTGCCCTTTTCACCTATTTTTGTCACACTGTGAGATAGGTGGTCTTCCCATGTTACAGATAAGGAATCTAAAGCTTAGAGATAGGAGGTAATTTGCCTACGGTTTTTCAGGAAGTAAGTGAAAAATCCAGGACTGATATTGCAATTCTTGTCTGCATTGTTTCCTCCACATTGTAAAGTGTCAGGTCCTATGTGGTAAACGGGAATGAAGACCTCTAAACACTTGCTGGTAGCTAGAGTGATTCTTAAAAATCCCCCCCCCCCAATTCCTTTAGTCATATTAGAATTGCTATGCCAGACTCTAGATGTAATGCTAGTGAGCATCAATTGCTAGTTAGCATTAGGGAGACAAAAATTCAGTCTTTCTAATTGTTTCCTGAAAATGTCCTCCTTTTACAGATCTATTCAGGTCCACCTGAAGAAAGTGCTACACCTCCAGTGCCTCCACCTCGAGTGACAGCAAGAAGGCACAAACCAATCACAATTTCAAAGCGCTTGTTGCGAGAAAGAACAGTTTTTTATACTTCTTCTGTGGATGAAAGTGAAGGTCGGTACTGAGGTACACTCTTAGCTTCTTAATAGTGATTAGACACAAAAAGTATATCGAAGAGCAGAAGTGGAGCCATATTTCTCAATATAAATATAGACTTTTTCTAGTACCTGAGCCAGGAAAAGCAAGGTTTGCAAAATTTGTGCCACTGAGAAATCGTTAGTGGATAGGACAGAGATGAACATGTAAAGCCAGATACCATGATCCCTAAGGAGGACAGTGGAAGATCCAAAATGTTCTAAGATATGTACCTCAGTGCATTGAAATGGGTGAACAATGTGTGTTCTGAATGTTCTGACATTTTTTTTAATGTTTTATTTTTATTTTTGAGAGAGAGAGAGTAGGCAAGGGGCAGTGAAAAAGGAAGATAGAACTGAAGCAGGTTCTGCGCTGACAGTAGAGAACCTGATGCGGGGCTTGAACTCATAAATATTGAGATCAGGACCTAAAATAAAGTCAGACGCTTAACCGACTAAACTAGCCAAGCACCATGAATACTCTCAGATTTTAAATTCAAGTTTAGTTTCCATGGAGGAGTGATCTCAGCAAGTTGACTGAATAGGAGTTTTCTTTGCTGTTTCCCCATGGTGAAATTAATTTCAGCAAACTTTCATGCATGAAAATCCCTTCATAAGAACTATACAATCCAGCTGAGAGATTACAGCACCTGAGGGGAGCACAGAAATAAGAAATAGTGCATTGCAGAGGGTAGGGAGGACATTTTAATATTAAACATATCACACCTCTCCCAAGCTAACAAAGCACAGTACAGAGAGAGATAGCCAACCTCTGCATGGGTGAAGGAGAGTAAAGTGAACACCTGACTTCACAACCCCAGCAGCAGACCCACCCCAGTGAACCCAATTACCCATCTTACATTGATCCATCTCCAGGGTGGCACCCACAGACCTAGGCTCTAGGCCTGCCCCAGCTATTACTTGGAACCCCAAGCTTCAGGACTAACACAGCACCAGGATGTCCCTGTGGCCCCAGCCTGGCCCCTGCAGCCCTACCCTATAGAATGCAACCACAGACCCAGCCTCCAGGCAGGCCTCCTGTAGATCCACACTACAGGTCTGCCCCAGTGCCAGACCAGCCCCCTGGTCCCAGACTGCAAGCTTGCCCCTGAAGATTCAGGCGGAAAGTTTGGCCAACTGACCCAGGCACCAGACCAGCCTACCCAAGGACTCCAACACTGATCATACCTGTGTAGCCCATCAGCTGGGCCACCCAAAATCTCTGTTTGCTCTGACTCTAAAGGGCTTTCCTTTCCAATCATCTGTAATGACAGGGAGATGTGCCTACATCTTCAAATAGACAACCACCGACACAAGACCACAAGACACAAGAATCAGGAATATCCAGGGGAAATGACACCAATAAAGGAGCAAAATAAGGCATCAGAAACTCACCCAAAAGAAGTAGAGATCTATTAACTGTCAGACAAAGAATTCCAAATAATTGTCTGTAAGATGCCTAGTGAACTAAAAGACAATGCAGATTGACCACTAAATAAAATCAAGAAAACAATACACAAGAAGTTCAAGAAAGTGATAGAAACCATAGGGAAAAAACCAAACAGAAAACCTGGAGCTGAAAAATGAGTGCACTGAAAAATTCAATAGAGTGCTTTATCACTAAGAAGAAGAAAGGATCATCGAGCTCAAAGATGGGTCACTTGAAATTACCCAGTCAAGGAACAAAAAGAAAAATAATTGAAAAAAAGTGAAAAAAACTTGAGACTTATAGAACATTGTCTAACGAATATACGTATCATGGGAGTCCTGGAAGGAGGAAAGAAAGAAGGGTAGAGAAAGCTTATTTAAAGAAATAATGAGAAACTTCATAAATAAGAGAGGGACATGAACATCCAGATCATCAAAGCCCAAATAAACCCAAATAGACTAAGCATATTTTTCACCAAGACAGATTATAATAAAATTCTCAAAATTCCAAGACAGAGAACTTTGAACACTACAAGAGAAAAATGAGTCATCACATACAAAGAAACTCCCATGGACGCCTGGGTGGCTTAGTCAGTTAAGTGTCTGATTCTTCATTTTAGCTAAGGTCATGATCTCACAGTAGTGAGATTCAGCCCAATGTTGGGCTCTGCACTGAGTGTTGAATCTGCTTGAGATTCTCTCTCCCATTCCCTCTACCCCTCCCTTGCTCTCTCTGTCTCTCTTCCTCTCTCTCTCAAAAAAAAAAAAATAGAAATAAAAACAAGTAAATGAAAAACAAACTCCCATAATACTATGAGCAATTGTTCAGCACAAACTTTGCAGGCCAGGGGACAGTGGGATGATATATTTAAAATACTGAAAGGAAGTTTTAAAAACCTTCCAACCAAGAATAATATACCAGACAAAACAATCCTTAAGAAATGAAGAAGAGAGAAAACTTTTCCATAAAAATACAAAAGTTAAGGGAGTTCATCACCACTAGACCTAATTTATAAGAAATGCTAAAAAAAAGATTATTCAAGTTGAGACAAATGAACACTAGCAAGAAAAAAACATGAAAGTATAAAACTCATTAGTGAAGATATAGTCAAATTGAGAATACTCTAATAGTATAATACTGATGGGTAAATAACTTTTTAAAAGTTTTTATTTTATTTCCAGTTAGCTAACATACAGCGTTATGATAGTTTCTGATGTACAGTATAGTAATTCCATACTTCCATACATCACTCCATGCTCATCGTGACAAATGCACTCCCTAAACCCCATCACCTATTTAACCCATCCCCCACTCCCTTCTGGTAAACATCAGTTTGTTCTCTATAATTAAGAGTATGTTTCTTGATTTGTCTGTCTCTAAATTTTTTCCCTTTGCTTGTTTTGTTTCTTAAATTCCACATGAGTGAAATCATAAGGTATTTGTCTTTCTCTGACATTTTCCTTAATGTGTATATCACTTTTAACTCTAGTACAAAAGTTAAAATACAGAAGTATTAAAAATGAATAGAGCTCTAGTAATTTTTAGTAAATACAAAATTTAAAGAGATATAAAGTATGACATCAATAACATAAAATGTAGAGGGAGAAGAAGTTGAACTGTAGTCAAGTGCAGATATTTTGTTTTGTTGTTGTTGTTTTTTAATATGAAATTTATTGTCAAATTGGTTTCCATACAACGCCCAGTGCTCATTCCAACAGGTGCCCTACTCCATGCCCATCACCCACTTTCCCCTACCTCCTACCCCCCATCAACACTCTGTTCTCAGTTTTTAAGAGTCTCTTATGTTCTGGCTCCCTCCCTCTCTAAACTTTTTTTTCCCTTCCCCTGCCCTATGGTCTTCTGTTAAGTTTCTCGGGATCCACATAAGAGTGAAAATATATGGTATCTGTTTTGCTCTGTATGACTTATTTCACTTAGCATAACACTCTCTAGTTCCATCCACGTTGCTACAAAAGGCCATATTTCATTCTTTCTCATTGCCACATAGTATTCCATTGTGTATATAAACCACAATTTCTGTATCCATTCATCCGTTGATGGACATTAAGGCTCTTTCCATAATTTGGCTATTGTTGAAAGTTCTGCTATAAACACTGGGATACAAGTGCCCCTATGCATCAGTACTCCTGTATCCCTTGGGTAAATTCCTAGCAGTGCTATTGCTGGGTCATAGGGTAGATCTATTTTTAATTTCTTTAGGAACCTCTGCACTGTTTTCCAGAGAGGCTGCACCAGTTTGCATTCCCACCAACAGTGCAAGAAGGTTCCCATTTCTCCACATCCTCTCCAGAATCTATAGTTTCCTGATTTGTTCATTTGAGCCACTCTGACTGGCATGAGGTGGTATCTCAGGGTGGTTTTGATTTGTATTTCCCTGATGAGGAGCGACCTTGAGCATCTTTTTATGTGCCTTTGGCCATCTGGATGTCTTCTTTAGAGAAGTGTCTATTCATGTCTTCTGCCCATTTCTTCACTGGGTTATTTGTTTATCGGGTGTAGAGTTTGACGAGTTCTTGATAGATTTTGTATACTAGCCCTTTGTCCAATATATCAATTGCAAATATCTTTTCCCATTCCGTTGGTTGCCTTTTAGTTTTGTTGGTTGTTTCCTTTGCTGTGCAGAAGCTTTTTATCCTCATAAGGTCCCAGTAATTCATTTTTGCTTTTAATTCCCTTGCCTTTGGGGATGTGTCAAATAAGAGATTGCTACGGCTGAGGTCAGAGAGGTCTTTTCCTGCTTTCCTCTAGGGTTTTTGATGGTTTCCTGTCTCACATTCAGGTCCTTTATCCATTTTCAGTTTATTTATGTGAATGGTGTGAGAAAGTGGTCTAGTTTCAACCTTCTGCATGTTGCTGTCCAGTTCTCCCAGCACCATTTGTTAAAGAGACTGTCTTTTTTCCATTGGATGTTCTTTCCTGCTTTGTCAAAGATTAGTTGGCCATACTTTTGTGCGTCCAATTCTACAGTCCCTATTCTATTCCATTGGTTTATGTGTCTGTTTTTGTGCCAATACCATGTTGTCTTGATAATTACAGC
This sequence comes from Prionailurus bengalensis, assembly GCF_016509475.1. Taxonomy (NCBI): domain Eukaryota; kingdom Metazoa; phylum Chordata; class Mammalia; order Carnivora; family Felidae; genus Prionailurus; species Prionailurus bengalensis. The sequence continues at coordinate 55,428,253 of NC_057361.1, read as the reverse complement.
TTTGCAGTAGAGGCTAAAGTCTGGGATTGTGATTCTTCCTGCTTTGGTCTTCTTCTACAAAATTACTTTGGCTATTCAGGGTCTTTTGTGGTTCCATGCAAATATTAGGATTGCTTGTTCTAGCTTTGAGAAGAATGCTGGTGCAATTTGGTTGGGATTGCATTGAATGTGTAGATAGCTTTGGGTAGTGTTGACATTTTAACAATATTTACTCTTCCAATCCATGAGCATGGAATATGTTTTTCTATTTTTTATATCTTCTTCAGTTTCCTTCATAAGCTTTCTATAGTTTTCAGCATACAGATCTTTTACATCATGGTTAGGTTTATTCCTAGATATTGTATGATTCTTGGTGCAATTGTGAATGGGTAAGTTTCTTTATTTGTCTTTCTGTTGCTTCATTATTAGTGTATAAAAATGCAACTGATTTCTGTACATTGATTTTGTATCCTGCGACTTTGCTGAATTCATGTATCAGTTCTAGCAGATTTTTGGTGGAGTTTATCGGGTTCCATGTGTAATATCATGTGATCTGCAAAAAGTGAAAGCTTGACTTCATTTTGCCAATGTTGATGACTTTGATTTCCTTTTTTTGTCTGATTCCTGATGCTAGAACTTCCAACACTATGTTAAACAACAGCGGTGAGAGTGGACATCCATATCGTGTTCCTGATCTCAGGGGGAAAGCTCTCAGTTTTTCCCCATTGTGGATCATATTAGCTGTGGGCTTTTCATAAATGGCTTTGATGATGTTTAAGTATGTTCCTTCTCTCCTGACTTTCTCGAGGGTTTTTATTAAGAAAGGATGCTGAATTTTGTCCAATGATTTTTCTGCATCAATTGACAGGATCATATGGTTCCTTTCTTTTCTTTTATTAATGTGATGTATCACATTGATTTCTTTGTGAATGTTGAACCAGCCCTGCATCCCAGGACTGAATCCCACTTGATTGTGGTGAATAATTCTTTTTATATGCTGTTGAATTCGATTTGCTAGTGTCTTGTTGAGAATTTTTGCATCCATATTCATCAGGGATATTGGCCTGTAGTTGTGTTTTTTTGTTGTTGTTGCTGGGTCTCTGTCTGGTTTCAGAATGAAAGTAATGCTGGCTTCATAGAATGAGTCTGGAAGTTTTCCTTCCTTTTCTATTTTGTGGAACGGCTTGAGAAGGACAGGGATTATCTCTGCTTTAAATGTCTGGTAGAATTCCCCTGGGAAGCCATCTGGTCCTGGACTTTTATTTGATAGGAGATTTTTGATAACTAATTCAATTTCTTTGCTGGTTATGGGTCTGTTCAAGTTTTCTATTTCTTCCTGTTTGAGTTTTGGAAATGTGTGGGTGCTTAGGAATTTGTCCACTTCTTCCAGGTTGTCCAATTTGTTGGCATATAATTTTTCATAGTATTCCCTGATACTTGCTTGCATTTCTGAGGGATTGGTTGTAATAATTCCACTTTCATTCATGATTTTACCTATTTGGGTCATCTCCCTTTTCTTTTTGAGAAGCCTGGCTAGAGGTTTATCAATTTTGTTTATTAAAAAAAAAAAAACTCTTGGTTTCTTTGATCTGCTGTACTGGTTTTTTTTTTTTTGAATTCTATATTTTTAATTTCTACTCTGCTGTTTATTATTTCTATTCTTCTGCTGGGTTTGGGGTGTCTTTGCCCTTCTGATTCTAGTTCCTTTAGGTGTGCTGTTAGGTTTGTATGCAGGATTTTTCCTGTTTGTTGAGATAGGCCTGGATTGCAATGTATTTTCTTTTTAAGACTCCCTTTGCTACATCGAAAAAGTTTGCATTGTTGTATTTTCATTTTCGTTTGTTTCTGTATATTTTTAAATTTCTTCTCTAATTGCCTTGTTGACCCATTCATTCTTCCGCAGTGTATTCTTTAACCTCCATGCTTTTGGAGGTTTTCCAGAATTTTTCCTGTGGTTGATTTCAAGCTTCATAGCATTGTGGTCTGAAAGTGTGCATGGTATGATCCCAATTCTTTTATACCTATGAAGGGCTGTTTTGTGACCCAGTATGTGATCTATCTTGGAGAACATTGCATGTGCACTGAAGAAGAAAGTATATTCTGTTGCTTTGGGATGCAGAGTTCTAAATAGATCTGTCAAGTCCATCTGATCCAATGTATCATTCAGGGCCCTGGTTTCTTTATTGATCCTGTGTCTATATGATCTATCCATTGTTGTAAGTAGGGTACTAAATTCCCCTTCAATTACCACATTCTTATCAATAAGGTTGCTTGTGTTTGTGATTGTTTTATATATTTGGGGACTCCCATATTCAGCGAATAGACATTTATAATTTTTAGCTCTTCCTGATGGATTGACCCTGTAATTATTATATAATGCCCTTCTTCATTTCTTGCTACAGCTTTTAATTTAAAGTCTTCTTTGTCTGTTATAAGTATGGCTACTACAGCTTTCTTTTGACTTCTAGTAGCATGATAGATAGTTTTACATCCCCTCACTTTCAATCTGAAGGTGTCCTCCGGTCTAAAATGAGTCTCTTGTGGAAAGCAATTAGATGGGTCTTTTTTTTTTATCCATTCTGATACCCTATGTCTTTTGGTTGGAGCATTTAGTCCATTTACATTCAGTGTTACTATAGAAAGATATGGGTTTGGAGTCACTGTGATGTCTGTAGGTTTCATGCTTGCAGTGATGTCCCTGGTACTTTGTGGTCCTTGCAACATTTCACTCATAGAATCCCCCTTAGGATCTCTTGTAGGGATGGTTTAGTGGTGATGAATTCCTTCATTTTTTGTTTGTTTGGGAAGACCTTTATCTCTCCTTCTAGTCTAAATGCCAGACTTGCTGAATAAAGGATTCTCGGCTGCATATTTTTTCTGTTCATCACATCGAAGATTTCCTGCCATTCCTTTCTGGCCTGCCAAGTTTCAGTAGATAGGTCTGCCACCAGTATTATAGGTGTCCCTTTATATGTTAGAGCCTGTTTAACCCCTAGCTGCTTCCAGAATTTTCTCTGTATCCTTGTATTTTGCCAGTTTCACTATATGTCATGCAGAAGTTCGATTCAAGTTATGTCTGAAGGGACTTCTCTGTGCCTCTTGGAATTCAATGCTTTTTTCCTTCCCCAGATCAGGGAAGTTCTAAGCTATGATTTGTTCAGGTACACCTTCAACCCCTTTCTCTGTCTCTTCTTCTGTAATTCCTATTATACGAATATCGTTCCTTTTGATGCATCACTTAGTTCTCTAATTCTCGCCTCATACTCCTGGATATTTTTTATCTCTCTTTTTCTCAGCTTCCTCTTTTTCCATAATTTTATCTTCTAATTCACCTATTCTCTCCCCTGCCTCTTCAATCCAGGCTGTGGTTGCCTCCATTTTATATTGCACCTTATTTATAGCATTTTTTAGCTCCTCATGACTATTTCTGAGTCCATTGATCTCTGTAGCAATAGATCCTCTGCTGTCCTCTATACTTTTTTCAAGCCCAGCGATTAATTTTATGACTATTTTTCTAAATTTTGTTCCATTATATTGCTAACTTCGGTTTTGATCAATTTGTTAGCTGTCGCTACTTCCTGGAGTTTCTTTTGAGGAGAATTCTTCCATTTTGTCATTTTGGACAATCCCTGGGGTGGCGGGGAACTACAGGGCACTTGCCCTGTGCTGTCTGGTGTAACTTGTGTTGGTGGGCGGGGCCACAGTCAGACCTGATGTCTTCCCCCTGCCCACTGCTGGGGCCACAATCAGACTGGTGTGTACCTTATCTTCCCCTCTCCCAGAAATAGGGCTCACTGTGGAGTGGTGTGGCCCCTGTCTGGGCTACTTGCACACTGCCAGGCTTGTAGTGCTACTCTGATGGGATCTGGTGTGGATCTACAAGGTGCACAGGGGCGGGAGGCTCAGGCTTAGCTTGCTTTGTGTTCAGTGGTCCCCTGAGGGAGGTGCCCTGCAGCACCGTGAGGGAGGCAGGTAGACTCGTCAGAGGGATGGATCCACAGAAGCACAGCATTGGGTGTTTGTGAGGTGCAAGCACATTTGGTGATGGGAACTGGTTCCCTTTGGGATTTAGTTTGGGGGATGGGAGAGGGAGATGGTGCTGGCCAGCGCCTTTGTTCCCCAGTGAGCTGATCTCTGTCTTCCAGGGCTCAACACCTCTCTTTCCCGGTGTCCTCTTGCCCACCCACTATCTGAGCAGAGCTGCTGACTTATAACATTCCAGGTGTTAAGTCCCGCTGGCTGTCAGAACTCATGGAGTCTGGCCCCTCCACTTTTGCAAGCTAGTCTCAGGGATTCCACCTTGCTGGGCAGGCTGCCCCTCCACCACCCTGGCTGTCCTCCCACCAGTCCGTGTAGCACGCACGCCTCTCTGCCCTTCCCACCCTCTTCTGTGGGCCTCTTGTCTATGCTTGGCTCCAGAGAGTCTGTTCTGCTAGTCTTCTGACTGTTTTCTGGGTTATTTCTAGGCAGCTATGGGTGGAATATAAGTGGTTAGCAGAATGAGGTGAGCCCACCGTCCTCCTACACTTCCATCTTCTCTATATCCAAGTGCAGAGATTTTGTAAACAAATTTACTTTGTTATTAGATTAAATCAATGGCTATAACTGTACAAAGTTTTAAACTTTATGATACTCACAAATACAAAATCTGTAGTAGATACGCAAAAGATAAGGAGAAAGGAGTCAAAGTATACACTATAAAAAAATCACCAGGAAAGATAGCAAACAGGAGAAATGGAATACAAAGGAATGAGAAACAATTAACAAAATGCCAATGTAAGTTCTTAACTACCAATATAGGCACACTTCATTTTACTGTCCTTCACTTTATTTGCATTTCACAAGCACTGTGTTGTTTTTGTTGTTGTTGTTGTTGTTGTTGTTGTTGTTTATGAATAGAATGTTTGTGGCAGCCCTGTATTTAGCAACTCTATTGGCATCATTTTTTTCCCCAACGGCATTTGCTCACTTAATGTCTCTGTATCACATTTTGGTAATTTTTGCGATATTTTGAACTATTTAATTATTGTCATATTTGTTACAGTGATATATGATCAGTGATCTTTGATGTTACTATTGTATTTGTTTTGAGGCACCATTAATAGTTTTCATATAAGATGGCAAACTTAATTGATACAGGTTGTGTTCTGACTGCTTTATCAGCTGGCCATTCCCCCATATGTATTCCTCTCATCATTCTTCTCTGAGACACAGCAATACTGAAATGAGTCCAATTAAATAGCCCTACAATAACCTGAAAGTGTTTAAGTGAAAGAAAGAGTTGAAGATTTCTCATTTAAAATCAAAGCTAGAAATAATTAAGCTTAGTGAGGAAAGCATGTTGAAAGCTAAGATAGGCTGAAAGCTAGGCTTCTTGTGCCAAACAGCCATGTTCTGAATGCAAAAACAAAACAAAACAAAACGTAGGAAATAGAAAATGCTACTCCAGTGAATAAATGAATGATAAGAAAGCAAAACAGCCTTCTTGCTGATATGGAGACAGTTTCATTCATTTGGATAGAAGATCAGAATAGCCATAACATTCCCTTAAGCCAAAGCCTAATCAAGAGCAATGCCCTAACTCTCTCTTCAATTCTATAAAGGCTAAGAGAAGCGAGGAAGGTGAAAAGAAAAGTTTGAAACTATCAGAGGTTCATTCATGAGGATTTTTTTGTTTTGTTTTTAATTTTATTCATTTATTTATTTATTTATTTATTTATTTTAAAATTTACATCCAAATTAGTTACCATAAAGTGTAACAATGATTTCAGAAGTAGATTCCTTAATGCCCCTTACCCATTTAGCCCATCCCCCCTCCCACAACCACTCCAGTAACCCTCTATTTTGTTCTCCATATTTAAGAGTCTCTTATGTTTTGTCCCTTTCCCTGTTTTTACATTATTTTTACTTCTCTTCCCTTATGTTCATCTGTTTCATCTCTTAAAGTCATCATATGAGTGAAGTCATATGATTTTTGTCTTTCTCTTACTGACTAATTTCATTTATCATAATACCCTCCAGTTCCATCCAAGTAGTTGCAAATGGCAAGATTTCATTCTTTTTGATTGCCGAGTAATACTCCATTGTATATATATACCACATCTTCTTTATCCATTCAAAAATCGATGGACATTTGGGCTCTTTCCATACTTTGGCTATTGTTGCTAGTGCTGCTATAAACATTGGGGGTGCAAGTGTCCCTTCAAAACAGCACACCTGTATCCCTTGGATAAATACCTAGTAGTGCAATTGCTGAGTCATAGGGTAGTTCTATTTTTAGTTTTTTGAGGAACCTCCATACTGTTTTCCAGAGTGGCTGCACCAGCTTGCATTCCCACCAAAAATGCAAATGAGATCCTCTTTCTCTGCATCCTTGCCAACATCTGTTGTCTGAGTTGTTCATGTTAGCTATTCTGACACGTGTAAGGTGCTATCTCATTGTGGTTTTCATTTGTATTTCCCTGATGATGAGTGATGTTGAGCATTTTTTCATGTATTGGTTGACCATCTGGATGTCTTCTATGGAGAAGTGTCTATTCATGTCTTTTGCCCATTTCTTCACTGGATTATTCGTTTTTTGGGTGTTAGTTTGATAAGTTCTTTATAGATTTTGTATACTAACCCTTTATCTGATGTATCATGTGCAAATATCTTCTCCCATTCTGTCACTTGCCTTTTAGTTTTGCTGATTGTTTCCTTCGCTGTGCAGAAGCTTTTTATTTTGATGAGGTCCCAGTAGTTCATTTTTGCTTTTGTTTTCCCTGCCTCTGGAGACGTGTTGAATAAGAAGTTGCTACAGTCAAGGTCAAAGAGGTTTTTGCCTGTTTTCTCCTCAAGAATTTTCATGGCATCCTGTCTTACATTTAGGTCTTTTATCCATTTTGAATTTATTTTTGTGTATGGTGTAAGAAAGTGTTCCAGATTCATTCTTCTGCATGTCACTGTCCAGTTTTCCCATTTGCTGAAGAGACTGTCTTTATTCCATTGGATATTCTTTGTTTCATGAGGTTTAAAGAGAAAAGCCATTGCCATAACATAAAAGAGGAAGGTGAAGAAGCAAGCACTGATGTAGAAGTTGCATCAAGTCATCCAGATGTAGATAAGATAATTAGTGAAGGTGGCAACACTAAACAACAGATTTTCAGTGTAGATGAAACAACCTTATATTGGAAGGAGATGCCATGTAGCATAGCTAGATGAGAAGAAATCAATGCTTGGCTTCAAAAGATAGGCTAACTCTTGTTATGGGCTAATGTAGCTGGTTCCATTAGGTTGAGACCAATGCTCATTTACAATTCCAAAAATCCTAAGGCAGTCTTCAGTATTACACTAAATCTACTCTGCCTGTGCACTATAAATGGAACAAGAAAGTCTGGATGACACCACATCTGTTTTTATAAACAGATGGTTTACTGATTATTTTAAGCCCACTATTGAGACATACAGTGAGAAAAAGAATACTATCAAAATACTACTGCTCATTGTCAGTATCCAGTGGTCACCCAAAAGCTGTGTATGTTAGAGATGTACAATAAGATTTATGTTGTTTTCATGCCTGCTAACATGACATCCATTCTGCAGACCTTGGATCAAGGAGTAATACTAACTTTCAAGTCTTATTCTTTAAGATATACATTTGTAATGCTATAGCTGTCATACAGAGTGATTCTTCTGATGGACCTGGGCAAAGTAAGTTGAAAACTTTCTGGAAAGAAAACACCGTTCTAGATGCCATTAAGAACATTTTTGGTCATAGGAAGAGGCCAAAAAGTCAACATTAACAGGAGTTTTAAAGAAGTTGATTCCAACCCTCATGGATGACATTGAAGGGTTCAAAATTTCAGTGGAGGAAGTAACTGCAGATGTGGTGGAGATAGTAAGAGAACTATAATTGGAAGTGACTGAATTGCTGCAATCTCACGATAAAACTTCAACAGATGAGGGGCACCTGGATGGCTCAGTCAAACACCTGACTTTGGCTCAGGTCATGATCTCTTGGTTCACAAGTTTGAGCCCTGCATCGGGCTCTGTGCTGACAGCTCAGAGCCTGGAGCCTGCTTCAGATTCTGTGTCTCCCTCTGTTTCAGCCCCTCCCTTGCTCATACTCTGTCTTTCTCTCTCAAAAATAAATAAAACATTATAACTTTTTTTTTAAAGAAAAACTTCAATAGATGAGGATTTGCTTCTTATGGATGAGCAAAGAAAGTGGTTTCTTGATAATCTATTCCTGGTGAAGATGCTGTAAATATTTTGAAATGACAACAAAGGATTTTGAATATCAATAAACTTAGTTGATAAAGCAGTGACAATGTTTGAGAGGATTGAGTCCAATTTTGAAGGAACTTCTGTGGGAGGTGCAGCAAGTGCAGGAGGAGCTGGGTGCCTGACTGTTGCACAGGCGGGCACAGGGACCTGAAGTCACAGCCACTGCTACATTATTGGGGGCCTGGGATGCACCACAGGGGCTAAGCACCTTTGGAGCCTTGAGCTCTCCAGTCACAGGGCACACTGGCAGCATGGGAGCATAAGCTGTGGTAGGAGTTGGGTCAATGCCAGCAAGTCCTGTTACTACAAGAGCTGGACCAGGGAGTCTGAGTCCACCTGACTTATCTACACCAAATTGGGTGTGCCACCTGATGTCTCTGCCACTGACAATGGCTATGAAGTCAGTGGCCTGCATGCAGGTGTGTTGGAAGATGGACTGTCTTTCAATGGTATGCCCTGATCTATGGCCCCAGAGAAGAAGATGAGCTGTGGAACCCGGTGCTTGAACCCCCAGAGCCTCAACTCAGGCTCTCTGACCCAGAAACATAATAGCCTTCAGATCACAGAGACTAAAAGAGATGCTAAGTGAATGTCTGCAAAAGAAGTCACCATTAATGTCAAAGAAAGTATCTGACAGGGGGACACAGGTTGAAAAATCATGAAGAACTGTATTAACTAGAAGAGTGTCAACTAGAAGGATAGATTGACTTCTTTGGTGCCCTTCACATCAAGGAGTCTTGAATAAGTGAGTGGCCCTTACTGAGCATGACTGCTGCTGAGTTCCTTGAGAGATTGTCTTACCTGGCAGCCAGTGGCTGCCTGGGCTTTGGGGATATTCTCAGCCTCCTAATTACCACAAAAATGTATTGGCACAGTACTTGCATATGGTAATAAACTGAATGTGCAATTTGTTTGCCCGTGCAACTCTTGCAATATGGTCTTATGTAAAAGTGGTGAGCCAAAGCCACAGGAAAGTTTATGAAACAGAGAAAAGTAGCAGGAATACATTCATTCCCTGGGTAAAAAAGGCTCACACGGGTTCTAAGTTCTCCTGACCATGTTAGTGTGCACTGTTTCAGGCCAGCTTATTCTTTCATTCTTCCTTTCTGACTACCACCACCATAAGGAAGCTTACCATGTTCACTTTAAAGTTGTCTTCCACCTAACTGTAAACCCAGATATAGGAGAAATCAAGAAACAGGAAAACTCCCTGTTATACTTATTTCCTTAGCTCAGTGTGAGACAGATTGAGATCAAGTTTCACACAAAATAACCCCACCAACACCCAAAGTGTGTTTTGGGAGGTTTCTAGGATGCAGTCACATCCATTTCTCATCTGCCTTCAATGTCCCCTCTTCCTGGTGTCCATGTCAGCCTCTGTACAACAATATCATGGTCATTGTGATCAACACATCCAACCTAGGATGCCCCTCAGGGCTCAGCCAGGCATTGCATTTTCATAGCTTTCCAGTTCTCTTTGCTTATTATCTTGAGTGTTCTCTCCAGTTGGGTCATTTGCAATTGTTAATCAAAGAGTGGACACTGCTTGGGGTGCCTGGGTGGCTCAGTCCGTTGGGCATCTGACTTCGGCTCAGGTCATGATCTCACGGTCTGTGAGTTCAAGCCCCACGTCGGGCTCTGTGCTAACAGCTCAGAGCCTGTAACCTGCTTCGGATTCTGTGTCTCCCTCTCTCTCTACCCCTCCCACGCTCATGCTCTGTCTCCCTCTCTGTCAAAAATAAATACACATTAAAAAATTTTAATAAAAAAAGAGTGGACACTACTTACAAGAGGGAGGTAATCCATAAAATATTGGCAGCACACACAGCTTCCCTTTTGCCTCTCATACACAGTTCCAGGATTATGCCATTTGCTATCTGTGAAGGAATCACTTTAGAAAGCCATTACCTGGTTAATGTGCATTCACATTGACATTAGACTGATGCTCACTGTGTTAAAAATCAGAGGCAGTGAAAAATGTTTTAAAAGATTACAATTATCTGACATTAAACACGTTAAGCTGGAGGTATCTTCCTCCAAAGTAATGTAGCATGATTTTTAAAGGATTGTTAACACGCCCGGATTGGGATAAAGTTATACCAAACAATACCAATAAACTCCATATTTATCAGGAAAAAAATAAGCTGTACTGTGGGTAAAATGCCATCAAAGAGCATTGCATGTTAAAGAGAAATGGTTTGTGAAAGGAAATGTCAATCAATGCAGCAAACTTCATGATTGTCTTATTTTGAGAAATTCCCACAGCCAGTCTACAAAAGACTCATTATAGACTTGAGGACACCTGCAGATTGAAGGTGAGGGGATGGAAAACAATCTGTCATGCTAATGGATGTCAAAAGAAAGCCAGGATGGCCATACTTATATCAGACAAACTAGACTTTAAATTAAAGACTGTTACAAGAGATGAATAAGGGCCTTATATCATAATTAAGGGGTCTATCCATCAATAAGAGCTAATAACTGTAAATGTTTATGCCCCCAACTTTTAAGCCCAAATATATGTCAATCACAAACCTAAGCAAACTTATTGATAATAATACTGTAATTGTAGGTGACTTTAATACTCCACTTACAACAATGGACAGATCATATGGCAGGAAATCAATAAAGAAACAATGGCCTTGAATGATACACTGGACCACATGGACTTGACAGATATATTCAGAACTTTTCATCCCAAAGCAGCAGAATATATATTCTTCTTGAGTGCACATTGAACAGTCTCCAAAATAGATCACATACTGGGTCACAAAATATAAGAGGATTGAGATCATACCATGCATATTTTAACATCACAACACTATGAAACATGAAATCAACAACAAGAAAAAATTTGGGAAGCCTCCAAATTCATGGAAGTTAATGACCACCCTATTAAAGAATGAATGGGTGAACCAGGAAATTAAAGAAGAAATTAAAAACATATCCCGAAGCAAATAAAAATGAAAATATGACAATCCAAACACTTTGGGATGCAGCAAAGGCCATTCTATGAATAAAATATGTTACAATTCAGATCTATCTCAAGAAACAATAAAAATCTGTATTTGGATACAGAACCTAACCTTACACCTAAAGAACTAGAAGCAGAGCAGCAAGGAAACCCCAAAGCCAGCAGAAGAAGAGAAATAATAAAGATTAGAGCAGAAACAATATAGAATTCAGAAAAACAGTAGAACATATCAATGAATCTCATAAGTGTTTGTTTGAAAGAATAAACAAAATTGATAAACCCCTAGCCTGATTTCTCAAAAATAAAAGAGAGAGAACCCAAATAGGTAAAATCACTAATGAAAGGGGAGAGATCACAACCAACACCACAAAAATACGAACAAATATTAGAGAATACTATGAAAAATTACATTCCAATAAACTGGACAATCTGGAAGAAACAGACAAATTCGTTGACACCCACACACTAACAAAATTCAAACGGGAAGAAATAGAAAATTTGGATAAAGCCATAACCAGCAAAAAAAATTGAATCAGTTATCAAGTCTCCCAACAAATAAGAGTTCTGGGCCAGATGGCTTCCTAGGGGAATTCTACCAGACATTTAAAGCAGAGTTAATACCTGTTCTTCTCATGCTGTTCCAAAAACTTGGAAGGAAAGCTTCCAGACTCATTCTATGAAGCCAGCATTACCTTGATTCCCAAAAGCAGACAAAGACCCCACTAAAAAGGAGAATTACAGGCCAATATCCCTGATGAACATGGATGCAGAAATTCAGAAGAAGATAGTAGCAAATCGAATTCAACAGTATATTAAAAGAATTATTCACCATGGTCATGTGGGATTCATTCCTGGGCTGCAGGGATGGTTCAATATCTGCAAATCAATCAATGTGATGCATCACATTAGTAGAAGAAAAGATAAGAAACATCCTGTCAATAGATGCAATAAAAAGCATTTGACAAAATACAGCATCCTTTCTTGATAAAAAAAAAAAAACCTTGAGAAAGTCGGGATAGAAGGAACATACCTTAATATCATAAAAGCCATATGTGACAGTCCCACCACTAATATCATCCTCAATGGGGAAAAACTGAGAGCTTTCCCCCTGAGATCAGGAACATGACAGAGATGTCCACTCTCACTATTGTTGTTTAACATAGTGTTGGAAGTCTTACCCTCAGCAATCAGACAACAAAATGAAATAAAAAGCATCAAAATTGTCAAAGAAGAAGTCAAACTTTCACTTTTTTCAGATGGCATGATACTCTTCATTGAAAACTCAAAAGACTCCACCAAAAAAAACTACTACAACTGATACATGGATTCAGCAAAGTTGCAGGATATAAAATCAATGTACAGAAATTTGTTGCATTTCTATACACCAATAATGAAGCAACAGAAAGAGATATCAAGGAATTGATTCCATTTATGACTGCACTAAGGACCATAAAATACGTAGGAATAAACCTATCCAAAAAGGTAAAAGATATGTATCCTGGAAATTATAGAAAAACTTATGGAAGAAATTGAAAAAGACACAAAGAAATGGAAAAACATTCCACATTCATGGATTGGAAGAATAAGTATTGTTAAAATATCAATACTACCCAAAACAATATACACATTCAATGCAATCACAATCAAAATAACACCAGCATTCTTCTCATAACTAGAACAAACAATCCTAAAATTTGTATGGAACCACCAAAAAAACCCCGCAAATAGCCAAAGTAATGTTGAAAAAGAAACCAAAGCTAGAAGCATCAAAATCCTGGACTTTAGCCTGTACTACAAGGACGTAATCATCGAGACAGCATGGTATGGGCACAAAAACATACTCATAGACCAATATAACAGAATAGATAACCCAAAACTGGACCCACAAATGTATGGCCAACTAATCTTTGACAAAGCAGGAAAGAATATCCAATGGAAAAGAGTCTCCTTAGCAAGTGGTGCTGGGAGAATGGGACAGCAGATGCAGAAGAATGAAGTTGGACCACCTTCTTACACCATAAACAAGAATAAATTCAAAACGGATGAAAGGAAATGTGAGACAGGAAAACACAAAATCCTGGAGGAGAAAGGAGGCAACAACCTCTTTATCCCAGCCACAGTAGCTTCTTATTTGACATGTCTCCAAAGGCAAGGGAATTAAAAGCAAAAATGAACTATTGGGACCTCATCAAGATACAAAGCTGTACAGCAGAGGAAACAACAAAACTAAAAGGCAACCAACGGAATGGGATAAGATATTTGCAAATAACATATTGTATACAGGGTTAGTATCCAAAATCTATAACAAACTTACCAAACTCAACACCCACAAAACAAATAATCCAGTGAAGAAATGGCCAGAAGACATGAACAGATACTTTTCCGAAGAAGACATACAGATGGCTAACAGACACATGAAAAGATGTTCAATGTCACTCATCATCAGGGAAATATAAATCAAAACTACAATGAAATATATCACCTCTCACTTCTTCAGAATGACTAAAATTAAGAACACATGAAACAAAAAATGTTGGCAAGGAGGTGGAGAAAGGGGAACTCTCTTACACTATTGGTGGGAATGCAAACTGGTGTAACTACTCTGGAAAACAGTATGGAGGTTCCTCAAAGTATTAAAAATAAATAATAAAAATAAATAGTAAAATTTAAATATAGAATTACTGTATGACCCAGAACTACTAGGAATTTATCTAAAGGATACAGGAGTGCTGATTCATAAGGGCACAGGTGCCCCAATGTGCTATCAACAATAGCCAAATTATGGAAAGGGCCCAAATGTCCATCAACTGATGAATGGATAAAATTAGTATGGTACACACACACACACACACACACACACACAATGGAATACTGCTTGGAAATGAAAAAGAATGAAATCTTGCCACTTGCAACAACGTGGATGGAACTGGAGGGTATTATGCTACGTGAAATAAGTCGATCAGAGAAGGATATCATATGTGGAATTTGAGGAATTTTAACAGAAGACCATGGGGGAAGGGAAGGAAAAAACAGTTACAAACTGAGAGTGAGTCAAAACATAAGAGACTCTTAAATATAGAGAACAAACTGATGGCTGATGGAGGGGGTGCGGGGGTGGGGAGGGGAATGGGCAGTGGACTTTGAGGAGGGTACTTGTTGGTATGAGTACTTGGTGTTGTATGTAAGTGATGAATCATGGGAACCTACTCCTGAAGCCAATAACATACTGTATAGTCTTTATGTTAGCTAACTTGACAATAAATTATATTTAAAAAAGTAACAAATTGCCACAGCCAGCCCAACCTTCAGCAACCACCAGCCTGATCAGTCAGCAGCCATCAACAATAAACCCAGACTCTCCTCCAGCATAAGGATTATGACTTGCTGAAATCTCATGTGATGGTTGACATTTGTTAAGCAATAAAGCATTTTTTATTAAGTTTTTATATAAATTCAAAAATAGTTAACATAAAGTGTTATATTAGTTTCAGGTGTACAATATAGTGATTCAACACTTATATACAACACCTGGTGCTCATCACAAGTGCACTCCTTAATCCTAATCACCTTTTCCACCCATCCCCCCATCTACCTCTCCTCTGGTAACAGTTTATTCTCTACAGTTAAGAGTCTGTTGCTTGGTTTGCCTGCACCTCTCTCTCTCTCTTTCTCTCTCTCCCCCCTCCCTTTGCTGGATTGTTTGTTTCTTAAATTACACAAATGAGTGAAATCATATAGTATTTTTCTTTCTCCGACTGACTCCGACTTCCCTTAGCAAAATACTCTCTAGCTCTATCCATATCATTGCAGATCGCAAAATTTCACTCTCTTTTATGGCTGAGTAATATTCCATTGTGTATATATACCACATCTTCCTTATCCATGCATCTATCAAGGGACACACGCTGCTTCCACAATTTTGCTCTTGTAATAATGCTGCTACAAACTTAAGGGTGCATGTATCTTTGAATTAGTGTTTTTGTATTCTTTGGACAAATACCCAGTAGTGTGATTACTGGACCATAGGATAGTTCTATTTTTAGCTTTTTGAGGATCCTCCATACTGTTTTCCACAGTGGCTGTACAAGTCTGCATTCCCACCTGCAGTGAATGAGGTTTCCTTTTTCTGAACATCCTTGCCAATCCTTTCTTTTATTTTTAATTTTAGCCATTCTGACAGGTTTGAGATGATATCTCATTGTAATTTTGATTTGCATTTTCCTGATGAGTGATGTTGAGCATCTTTTCATGTGTCTGTTGGCCATCTGGGTGTCTTCTTTGAAGAAATGTCTATTCATTTATTCTGCCCATTTTTAATTGGATTATTTGTTTTCTAGGTGTTGGATTGTATTAGTTCTTTATATATTTTGGATACTAACCCTTATTTGAATATGTCATTTGCAAATATCTTCTCCCATTCAGCAGGTTGCCTTTTAATTTTCCTGATTGTTTCCTTCACTGTGCAGCACCTTTTATTTTTATGTAGTCCCAATACTTTAATTTGCTTTTATTTTCCTTGTTTCAGGAGACATATCTACAAAAATGATGCTGTAACCAATGTCAGAGAAATTACTACCTGTGCTCTCTTCTAGGATTTTTAGGATTTCAGGTCTCACATTAAGTGTTTAATATATGCTGAGTTTATTTTTGTGTATGGTGTAAGAAATTGGTCCAGTTTCATTCTTTTGGATGTAGCTGCTATTCAGGGTCTTTTGTGATTCCATATAAATTTTAGGGTTGTTCCAGTTCTTTGAGAAATACCACTGATGTTTTGTTAGGGATTGCATTAAATGTCTAGATTGTTTTGGGTGGTATAGACATTTTAACAATATTTATTCTTCCAGTCCTTAAGCATGGAATGTCTTTCCATTTCTTTGTGTCATCTAAATAACAGTGCTTTAATCAGTGTTTTACAGTTTTCAGAGTACAGGGCTTTCATCTCTTTTGCTAAGTTTATTCCTACCTACTTTATTATTTTTGGTGCAATTTTAAATGGGATTGTTTTCTTAATTTTTCCTTCTGCTGCTTCATTATTATTATGTGGAAATGTATCAACTTTTCTGAACATTGATTTTGTATCCTGCAACTTTACTAAATTTATTTATCAGTTCTAGCAGTTTTTTGGTGGAGTCTTCAGATTTTTCTCTATATAATATCATGTCATCTTGAAATAGTGCAAATTTTACTTCTTACCAATTTGAATGCCTTTTATTTATTTTTCTCATCTGACTGCTATGGCTAGGACTTCTAGTACTATGTTAAATAAAATTTGTGAGAATGGAGATCCTTGTCTTGTTCATGATCTTAGGAGAAAAGTTCTGTCAGTCCCCCCCTCCACTGAGTGTGATATTCACTGTGAGTTTTTCATATGAGACATTTATGTTGAGGTATGTTCCCTTTAGACCTACTTTGTTGAGGTTTGTTGTTGTTGTTGTTGTTTTCACAAATGGGTGTGTAGTTTGTCAGATGTTTTTTTTTTCTGCATCTATTGAAATGATCATGTGATTTTTGTTCTTTCCTCTATTGATGTGATGTATTACATTGATTAATTTGCTAATATTGAACCATTGAACCGTCCTTGGAATAAATCCCCCTTGATAGTGGTCAATGATTATTTAAATGTATTGTTGGATTCAGTTAGCTAGTATTTTGTTGAGAATGTTTGCATTTATGTTCAACAGAGATATCAGTTTGTAGTTCTCTTTTTTGTGCTGTCTTTATCTGGTTTTGGTACCATGGTAATGCTGGCTTCATAGAATGAATTTGGAAGTTTACCTTCCTTTTCTATTTTTTGGAGTATTTGGAGAATAGGTATTAACTCTTCTTTAAATGTTGTCTTGTCCTGGACTTCTGTTTTTTGGGAGGTTATTATTATTATTATTACTGATTCAATTTCTTTGCTTGTTATAGGTCTCTTCCAGTTTTCTGTTTCTTCCTGATCAAGCTTTGGTAGGTTATATGTTTCTAGGAATTTATCCATTTCCTCTAGGTTGTTCAATTTGTTGGCATATAGTTTCTCATAATATTCTCTGACATTTGTTGGTATTTCTGTGGTGTTGGTTGCTCTTTCTCCTCCATCATTTATTGTTTTATTTATTTGAGTCCTTTCTCTCTCTCTCTCTCTCTCTCTCTTTTTCTGATGAGTATGGCAAAAGGTTCACCAATTTTTGTTTTTCTTTTCAAAGAACCATTTATCTCTTCTATAGGGTTTTTTTTAGTTTTTTTTTTATATCATTTGTATCTGCTCTAATCTTTGTTTCCTTCTTTCTGCTAGGGTTTTGGTTTTATTTCCTCTTTTTCTAGCCCCTTTATATGTAGAGTTAGGTTGTTTATTTGAGTATTTTTCTTTTAGATACAGGCCTGTATTGCACTAAACTTCCCTCTGAGAACTGCTTTTGCTACATCCCAATGATTTTTGGACCATTGTGTTTCATTTTCATTTGTTTCCATGTAATTTTTTATTTCTTTTTTGATCTATTGGTTGACACATTTATTAGTTAGTAGTATATTATTTAACCTCCATGTATTTGTGCTCTTTCCAGATTTTCTCTTTTGATTGATTTTTAATTTCATAGCATTGTCAGAAAAGATACATCATATGACTTAAATCGTTTTTAATTTGTTGAGACTTGTTTTGTGGCATAATATGTGATCTATTCTGGAGAATATTCTATATGCACTTGGCAAAATATGTGATTTATTCTGGAGAATGCCCCATGTTCACTTGAAAAGAATGTGTATTCTGGTATTTTATTTTTGTGGAGTGTTCTGAATATATCTGTTATGTCCATCTCATTCAGTGTGTCATTCAAAGCCACGATTTCTTTGTTGATTTTCTAATTGGATAATCTGTCCAGTGATATAAGTGTGGTTTTAAAGTACCCTACTACTATTGTAATACTATTGATTTGTTCCTTTGTTTTTAACTGTTTCATGTATTTGGTCCCTCTCATGTTGGGTGCATATTTATAATTGTTATATCCTCTTGTTGGATGGTCCCCTTTATTATTATTTAGTGTCCTTGTTTGTCTCTTGTTACAGTCTTTTTTAAAGTCTATTTTGTCTGATATAAGTACTGCTACTATGGCTTCCTTTTGACATCTATTTTAATGATAAATATTTCTCTATCCCCTCATTTTCAATTTACAGATGTCTTTAGGTATGAAATGAATTTCTTGTAGGCAGCATATAGATGGGTCTTGGTTTTTTAAATCCATTTTTCTACCCTATTTCTTTTGATTGGAGCATTTAGTCTATTTACATTCAAAGTAATTATTGATAGATATGTATTTAGTGCCATTTTGTAACTTGTTTTGGAGTTATTTCTCTGATCCATTCTTCTTTTGCTCTTTCATGGTTTCCTTTAGTGATATACTTGGATTCACTTCTCTTTATTGTGTGCATAGTTATTAGTGGTTTTTGATATATGTTTACCTTACCTTTGTATATATAACCTCTTCTGCATATAGCAGTCTATATTAACTTGATCATCACTTAAGTTTGAACCCATTCTTTACTCCTCTCCTCCCAACATTTTAGGTATCTGGTATCATATTTTACATCCTATTATTTTGTGAATCCCTTGACTGATTTTTACCGATATACTTATTTTTCATACTTTTATTTATGGTCTTTCCCTTCTACTCAGTGAGTCACTTCAATAAAATATTTTTAAATTAAGGTATGCACATTGTCTTTTTAGACATAATGCCATTGCACATAATGTAGTGCATATGTATATGTATATTTCATATAATGTAGTGTAGTATGAACATAGCTTCTCTATGTACTGAGAAACAAAATATTTATTTGACTTGCTTTACTTGTAATATTCACTTTATTTCAGTGGTCTGGAACCAAACCTGCAATATATCTGCTATGCCTGTAGTTACTTTAAATGGAAATGGATTACATTCTCCAATTAAAGACACAGTGTCCGAGTAGATTAAAAAATAAGATTCAACTCTATTTTGGCCACAAGAGGCTCACTTTAGCATTAGGAACACAAATAAGCTAAAAATGAAGGACTAGAAATGGTATTCTATGTAAGTGTTAATCACAAAAGAGTAAGAATGACAATACCTATATATAAGGAAAAATGAACTATATGTCAAAAACTGTCAAAAGAGAAAAAAATGGTCATTATATAGTAATTATTATGTCATTTATCAAAGGATATAGCTATTGTAAATACACATGTACAAAATATCCAATGCAAAGCAAATATTAACAGAAATAAAGAGGGAAATAGAACAATAAAATAATAGTAGGGGATTTTAATAACTTACTTTTAAAAATGCTCATTCATATGGAAAATAAGGAAATAGTTGACTTGAACAACAATATAGACCACATGGACCTAAAAGACCTATGCCTAACATTCCACTCAACAGCAGAAGAATACACATTTTTAAAGCACACACAGAACATTCTCCAGGATAGATTATATATTGGGCCACAAAACAAAGCCTAACAAATTTAAGAAGGTTGAAGTTGTACCACGTATCTTTTCTGACCAAAATGGTATGAAACTAGAAATAAATAACTGGGGAAAAATAGAATAAAATTACAAATATTTGGAAACCAATTAAAGAATAAATCAAATTGGAATACAAAAATTATCATGAGACAAATAAAAATAGAAATACATATACAAAAGCTTATGGGATAAAGTAAAAGCTGTTCTAAGAAGGAAGTTTATAGTGTCAAATGCCTACATTAAGAAAAAAGAAAGATCACAAATAGACAACCTAGCTTTAAATTTCAAGGAACTAGAAAAAAGAACAAAATAAGGCCAAAGGAGGCAGAAGAAAGGGAAAAGTAAATATCACAGTGAAAATAAAGGGAATAAATACCAGAAAAAAATAGAAAAATAATTCAAAGAAATTAAGTGTTTTTTTACAAGATAAACAAAATTGACATTTATTTAGACTAAGAAAAAAGAGTAGGCTCAAATAAAATTATAAATAAAAGAGGAGTCATTATAACTGATACCACAGAAATCTAAAGAATCTTAAAGAGATACCTGTGAATAATTAAATGCCAACAAATTGGATAACCTAGAAGAAATGGCTAAATTTCTAGAAATATACAAGCTACCAAGACTGAAGTATGAAGAAATAAGAAATCTGACCGGACCAGTAATGAGTAAGAAAATTAAATCAGCAATCAAAAACCTCCCAACCAAGAAAAGTTTCACAGTCAAATGTCTTCACTGGAAAATTCTACCAAACATTAATGAAGAATTAATACCAATCCTTCTTAAACCATTACAAAAACTTTAATAAGAGGGAATAATCATATCTCTTTTTATGAGGTCAGCATTACCTTGATACCAAAGCCAAATGAGGACAATATGAAACAGGAAAACTGTAGGTCAGTAACCCTGATGAACATAGATGCAAAAATCCTCAACATTAATACTAGAAAACTGAATTCAGCAACAGATTAAAAGGATCTTACACCATGGTCAATGGATATTTATCCCTAGGATGGATACAAGGACAGTTCTATATAACAAACAATAAATGTGACACATCACATTGATAGAACGAAGGATAAAAATTATATGATAATTTCAATATATCCAGAAAAAGCATATTCATCAATATTATTTCATGATAACAATTGTCAAAAAATTAGGCGTAGAAAGAATGTACTTCAATATCAAAAAGGCCATATATGACAAACCCACAGCTAACATTATATTCAAAGTTGAAAAGCTGGAAGCTTTTCTTCTAAGATCAGGAACAAGGATGTCTACTGTGTCCACTTTTATTCAGCATAATACTTGTAGTTCTAGCCAGAGAAGTTAGTCAAGAAAAGAAAAAATATATAAATGTCCGAATAAGAAAGGAAGAAGTAAAATTATCTGTAGATTATATGATTTTAAATTTTATTTTAATGTTTATTTATTTTTGAGAGAGAGAGAGAGAGAGAGAGAGAGACAGAGCACAAGTTGGGGAGGGGCAGAGAGAGGGAGACACAGAATCCGAAGCAGGCTCCAGGATCTGAGCTGTCAGCACAGAGCCTGATGCAGGGCTCAAACCCACAAACTGTGAGATCATGACTTGAGCTGAAGTCAGTCGCTTAACTGAGCCACCCAAGCGCCCCTGGATGATATGATTTTGTATAGAAAAAAAGTCTAAACACTCCACCAAAAGATGGTTAGAACTAATAAGAAAATTCAGTAAAGCGCAGCGTACAAAATCAGTATACAAAATTCACTTGTGTTACATACTAACAATTAACTATCCAAAAAGAAAAAAGTAAAAAAGAATTAAGAAAACCATCCCATTTACAATAGCATCAAAAATATTTAGGAAAAAGTTTAACCAAGGAGTTGAAGACCTGTGTAAGCTTATGCACAGCAAAGAAAACAACAGAGTGAAGAGAACATACATAATAAATGATATTTGCAAGCCATATATCTGTTAAGGGGTTAATATCCAAAATATATAAGGAAGTCCTAAAACTCAGTAACAAGAAATTTTAAAAACCTTCCCATTTACAGTAGCCTCAAAAAATACTTAATAAAAAAATTAAACCAAGGAGTTGAAGACCTATGCACTGAAAATTAGAAGACATTGATAAATAAATTGAAGAAGACACAAATAAGTGGAAAGATATTTTGTGTTTATGTATTAAAAACATTAATATTGTTAAAATATCCATACTACCCATAGATATGCACTACTATATGTTTGACTTTTTAGATTCTACATATAAATGAGATCATGCAGTTTTTTTCTTTGTGTCTGCCTTATTCCCTTTAGCATAATATCTTCCAGGTTTATCCATATCATTGCAAATGGCAGGATATCTTTCTTTTTTTATTTTATTTTTTTGATAGACAGAGAACAAGTGGGGGAGGGGCAGAGAGAGAAGGAGACACAGAATCCAAAGTAGGCTACAGGCTCTCAGCGGTCAGCACAGAGCCAGATGCGGGGCTCAAACTCACAAATTGCGAGATCATGACCTGAGCTGAAGTCGGATGCTCAACCGACTGAGCCATCCAGGAGCCCCAGGATATCTTTCTTTTTTAAGGCTGAATAGTATTCACATATGTATATATATATATATATATATATATATCACATTTTCTGTATTCATTCATCCTTTAATAGACACTTAGCTTACATATCTTGTTATCTTTTTAATTCTTTCCATCATAAGTAGACATGAATTTATACTCCTTTAATTCTTATCACCTCCCATTTGAGGCTGGTAAATTGAGATCCATTTTATAGTGAGGTCCTTGGATGCTCAGAGGGAAAGTATTTTGCCCAATCCACATTACTTCTAAACAACAGTGCATCAATTTGCATCCATCTCATTCCAGAGCTCATTTGTCTACTGTATAATGTCTAAACACTCTTCTGAGAAGGCACCAAATCCTTTTATTCACCACTGTGCTTTACCCCTATTATCTTATCCCCAAACTTGTTATTCCTCTTGTATCAAGTATTTCAATGAGTCTGCTCACTAACATCATGGATTCCTTCGCACCTCCATATCTAAGCACTGTCCATTCTCCCTCTTTAATATCTCTTGAATCTATCTCTCTTTGCTGCTGGTATTCTAATTTAGATCCTTCTCATCAGCAGTATCCTATCTGGTCTCCCTACCTCAGTCTCTCTAGTCTAGTCAACTTTTAATAATAAACCTAAAGGGATATTCTAAAAATGCATTTGATAATACCACTTCCCTGTGGTCATACTCACTTCAGCCCAGTGATAAAGTTCATACTCATGGCTTTCATTCATTGCCTTCATGATACAGCCCCAACCCACCTTAACAACCTCATCTCCAACTACCCACACTTATCATCTAAAATTGGTTCCTATGCTCAAACCACACTAAACTTTACTCTTAGTTTACATTTTCTTAGGCAAACTATGATCTTTCACTCCTCTAAGGTGTTCTGTCTGAAGTTCCCTTTCCCTCGTTTTCTATCTATTGTAATCCTTCAAGGCCCAACTCAAATGTTACTCCTTTTGAAAGATCTTCTTCAGCCCCTCCAAGTAGAATTAGCACTGTCCTCCTCATAGCACTTATTTGCATGATTCTACTTGTATTATAATAATTGATATATTTCTCCTGCTATACTAGTATGATACATCTCAAAGCTTCTCCCTACCACTTACCCACACGTAGAAGAGAGGGCCCCCGTTGGCTACTTGCCTATTTGTGAGGCCTCCCTGTCTTTCCTGATTCACTCTCAGTTTTCTGCAGTTTATGAAGTGGGCTATGTGTTTTCTTGTGGAAATGGATGACTAGCTAAAGAAAGGGAATGATACTGAACACTTTTTACCTGACAAGAGCAATAAACTCTCTCTTCAGAAAGAGTGTGAACTCTAGAAACAAACTTCTAGCTTTGAAAATTGGCTCTGCCACATTAACTTTGTGACACTGATCTTCCCAGTGCCTTAGATTCCTTATCTGTAAAGTAGGACTAATAAAGAGTTCGCTACTTTATAGAGCAGTTTTGAAAATAATGGTGAGATAATCCATATAAAGCACTTAGAACAGGGTCTGGCACAGAGAAAGTGCCCAAATAATGGTATCTGTTACCATTACCATCACAGTCATTATTATCATCACTACCATTTTGTCATTATTATTCAGCATATCCCAGAACCTGGAAATATTTTCCCTTGGCGGAGGGTCTAGTTCCAAAGTCCCCATTGCTACTATCATTCTATCCCCTATTTCCTTGAATCAGAAAAATATCCTTTCCTATGTAGAAGGTAGTGGCCTCTGTGAGACTGTATATGTGGCTCATCTTTATGACATTGGACCTCTTGTACTGTATTAAGATGGCAATAATGCTGTTATATCCTGTAGGGCACAGTCCATCCCTGTTGTCTCTTCTAAAGTAGAGCAGGGGTGAAATTTCCTAGGGTCTTTATACTTGAAGAAAGTATTCAAATAGAAACATGTAAATGAGATGTTGGGCCTAAAGCACATGAGAGAAGAAATTCATGTCACTGTTCACTTCATTGTTTTGGGAGGGTAAATGTGCTTAAGATTACTCCTAAGTGCTGGAGGTTTACAGGTAGCTTCTGCCACAAGGCATGTCCTGGAAGCATATGATCTAGTTACATGGCTCTCTTGTGCTTATGCCCCTATTAGTTGTAAGCCTTCAGTAAATTTTTGTTTGAATGCTCTAATCTGATTTTTTTGAATGTCCTAGTGCTAGGCTTATGAAAGTAGGACTATTTATCTACCTTGGGACAAAGTAGGGAAACTATAAAGGGAATCCTTTTGGCCCTGATCCCTATAATGGTAACAGGAGTGATTGGTAACAGGTTCTCAAATAGAAGAAAGCTCTCTGGGGGGAAAAGTCTTTGCAGCAAAACTTAGCCCTTCTTTCTCACATAAAAACTTTTGCCTCACTGCCTAATTGGAGCATAATAGCATAAGTAATGACCAGCAGTTATAGAGTATTTATTATGTACCACACACTGAAATAAGTATACCATCTCATGTAACCCTGACTACTACCTCACGAGGTAGGTACTATTATTATTCCCATTATACTGAGGAGAAAACTTGAGGTATAGAGAGATCATGGACTTGCCAAATGTCCTACAGTTGATAGGAAGCATAACTGAGATTCAGACTTGGCCACTTGATTCCAAAGCCTGCATTTCTTTTAACATTTTACTATGGAGAGTTTAAAACATAAACTGAACTTAAAAAAAAAGTATAACATACTTCCCGGTGCCTATCACACAGCTTTAACATTTACCATCATATGCCCATTCTTGTTTCATCTATACCCCACCCACATCCCCAAACAAGGCCTCATGTCACTTCATCCATAAATGTTTCAGTATATATCTCTAACAGATAAAGACCTTTTTAAACCAAAATTACAATACCATCATTGTACCTGAAAGAAAAGCAAACAGTAATTCCTTAATATCACTGTCCAGTCAGTGTTCAAATTTTCCTGTAATTTTTTCAAATCAGGATATAAATAAGATGCATGTATTACAACTGCTTGACATATTTCTCAAGTCTCATTTAGCCATCTAGAACCTGTTATTAACCACTACACTCTGACCTAGGGTTTCTACTATGAAGAAAGGTGCCACTTTCCTTAGAGCAGGAGTTCTAAATTAGGGAGTAACAGCCTTAATGGAAGCTATGAATCTCTTAAAATTAGTTGTTAAAATTTTGCATGTATTTGTGTTGGTTAATTTGTCTTAGGAGAATATCCTTGGCTTTCATTAGAGTTGGGAGTTTATGAGGATGGAGAATGAAGTTAAATTCTGTTAAGTTTATTAACTTGAAATTTAAGAGAATTTAACAAATTACTTTTGAGAGGAATAGAAATAGTTAAGGATTAATTGGTGTCACTTTAAAGAGAATAGAATTATAGGGGTGCCTGGATGGCCCAGTCGGTTAAGCATCCTCCTTCAGCTCGGGTTATGATTTCACAGTCCATGAGTTCGAACCCCGCGCCAGCTCTGTGCTGACAGCTCAGAGCCTGGAGCCTGTTTTGGATTCTGTGTCTCCTTCTCTCTCTGCCCCTCCCCTGCTCATTCTCTCTCTCTGTTTCAAAAAGAAATAAAAACATTTAAATTTTTTTTTAAAAGAATAGAATTATAATTGATCGGAAGCTCTTAAGTCCTTTTTAAATTACATATCCCTTTGAATAAAGCATCTTGGTGTACTGTGGTGTTACTGAATTGTGGTGGTGAAAATCATACTCAGATCTTGAACTGAATTCCCTATTTGTTGGAATCTGTGACTCGACATGAATTGGGGTAGGAAGAGACTGATTTTGTGAGATATCAGTGACTTGTTCCACAATAATAACCCCATTGAAAATGTGTACAATATTTCAATATTATGTGTGTATAAAAATGAAATGGTAATAAAGTTATCATTAATTTTCCCTCTTTGCACCAACTTTTCCTAGATGAAATCCAACATCAAACACCCAATGGTGTTATCACCAGCAGTATAGAACCCCCCAAGCTACCACAATACCCCAAACTGCCTATTCAGAGGAGTGGGGAAGCTGATACTGAGAGGCAGTCCCCAAGCAGGCTTGTTTCAGATGGCAAGTTGGAGTCCTGTCCTGAAGTGGATGTGGGGAAGCTGGTGTCTAGAATGCAAGATGGAGGAACCAAGGCCATATCAAAGGCCACCAATGGACCTGTGCCAGGATCTGGGCCCACCAAAGCACCCTCTTTCCAAATAAAGAGACCAGCTCCTCGTCCCCTGACTCACCACAAGGAGGGTAAGTGCTTGGGAATCCCATTGAAACCAGAATTGAAACCAACTCTTTTGTACATTGAGATCTTTCTGAGGTTGGAGATATTTAAATAGGAATCTGTTCCAGTTTACTACCACTAATATTGGAATGATGGTTAAGAACATAAAACCCATTCACAATAATCACTAGAATGTAAACTTAATGAGGGTGGTGATTTGGGGCCTGTTTTATTTACTTCTATATCCAAGTGTTTAGAACATTGCCTGACTATCACAAGGTAGGCACTTATTACTTGTATAATAAATTAATAATAATATTTTTATAAATATTATTACTGCAACTGTTGCCATTAAGTATCTGGTATGTCCTTGGCACTGTACTAGATATTGACAAACTATTTCTGATCTTCACAGCCTTACTGTGGAGAATGTATTACTATTTTTTTTTCCTACTAGAACTGAGGATCCTAGAGCTAAGTGACTTGACAAACGTTCATAGCTAGTAACTGGCTGAGCTGTGATCTCAATCTTACCAAGTCTGACAGGCGCAAAAGCCTGTTTTATTTCCAATAAAGCAGAACTATCACTTTACGTTTCTATAAGAAACTTTGAAATTGGTGAACTGCTGGTTTCTCATTCTCACTTGCCAGATTAATCAAAATAAGGACAAAAGGGCACAACTTCTGCAAAACTATAGGATTTTTAAATTACAAATTCAAGATGTGGCTGACTTCTGTAAATTTAATTGGTTACTACATGTGGAGACTCATGTTTGGAGGTTGGAGCTAATCCAGAGGGTATCTGGAGAAGGGTACATAATTCTATGAAGATAGTATGGTATACTGGACAGAATATAGACTTTGATATCACAAAGGCTTGGATCCAAATTGTGGATATTTTATTTTCTTGATAGATGACCTTCTAAAAATATGCCTTGTTTTTTTATCTTGTCCTATTCCAAAAAGGATTTAAGGCATTTCACAATATAGAAAATACAAGAACTCAAAATAGTAAGAATAATTTATTCAACAAGTATTTATGTAATACTTACTGTATGCCTGGTCTCATTCTAAGTGTTGAGGACATAAGAATGAATAAGACACAAGGTCCCTACTCTCTTGAGCCTTATATCAGGGCTTAGCAAACTATGGCCTTAACTGGTTGAAAAAAAATTAAAAGAAAAATAATATGTCATGACACATGAAAATTATATGAAATTCAAATTTCTGTGTCCATAATATACCACTTAACTTACATAGTGTCTAAAGCTGCTTTTATACTACAACAGCAGAATCTAGTAGTAGCAACAGAGACCTTCCAATGGCCTACAAGACCTAAAATATTAGCTATCTGATACTTTACAGAAGAAGTTTGCTGACTTCTGCCTTAGATTCTAGAGAATACAGGTGAGAAAAAATGAGGTCAAGAGAGAAAAAAAGGTAGTATAGTAAGGATATGGAAATAATGGAGTTCATACACAAAATGTTTGCTGTGAAGCCTTACATACTTGCTGGAGCAGTGTCACATATTTGTCTCCAAACTTTCTAGAGAAAATGAAAAGAGGAGGAACTTAATGGTAATATAAGTCTATGCTCTTAAGGTAACAACAAGCCACTTGTTCAAGTAAAAGTACAACTCATCCATTTTTGAGGCAAGAGAATACTTCTAAGAAGCATTTTCTCTCAAGAATTGTTGCATATAACAACCTTAAGATGGGCTGATGGCATTGTCTCAGAGCACAATTCCGTAAAAGCTATTCTTTGGGAATCTGATAAGATTTCCACTAAGTAACTGACTCTGTGAATTATTTGTCTTGGCCCACTGATCCATCTGTCTGTATGATTAATAGTTATTTAACCTCTGTGCACCTAGGTTTCTAAATCTATAAATAGGAGAAACAGCTCATCTAACAGAATTATTGGTAGGGTTAGAAGAAATATAGGGGCGCCTGGGTGGCTCAGTCGGTTAAGCATCCGACTTCGGCTCAGGTCATGATCTCACGGTCCGTGAGTTCGAGCCCCGCGTCGGGCTCTGTGCTGACCGCTCAGAGCCTGGAGCCTGTTTCAGATTCTGTGTCTCCCTCTCTCTCTGACCCTCCCCCATTCATGCTCTGTCTCTATCTCAAAAATAAATAAACGTTAAAAAAATAAAAAAAAAGAAATACCAAAATTTCTGCCATATAATCAATATTCAAAATATGTTATTAATTCCCTACCCTGCTCTTCCCCTTTCTAAGATTTGCCTATTTAGGGAAATAACCAATTAACACCAGACTTCTATGTAGACACTGTTTCAATTTATAAGTCCTGTATTGACCTTCACATCAATCTGGTAGAGTTGGGTAATTCAAGATATATTTTTCACGGAGAAGTTTGTTTTGCCTGCTACTAAGCCTTGAGGTCAGCCAGATCCTCTAAGGTCAGCACACCACAACTTAGCCCTCCCTAACTATTGCCTACTGTAGAGTTAAATTCTAGAGGCATTTCCCCTTCCCATTCCTCCACAGTCCTGCTCCAGGGTGTTGGCAACAGCTGCTCTGATCTAATAGTTTCAGTTAATATAATGATCTTACTGTCCATTATCAGTAAGACTGTCTAAATCTGGGCCACATAATTGCTTGGTTTTTGCTTTTTACCTTAAATTAGTCAGCAACAGGCTAGTGTTATGTAGCTTTTTTCAAAGATCCATGCCTCCAGCCTTAGCTACAGAAAACAGAACTGTGGTTGTAATCCTGGCCTTGGTGAAAAATAAGCCAAATTTATGATGTAGTTGCCTCTTTTTTTTGGGGGGGGGAGTTTTTAATTAAATTCCAGTTACTTAACATACAGTGTAACATTAGTTTCTGGAATAGAATTTAGTAATTCATCACTAACATATAACACCCAGTTCTCATCACAAATGCCTTCCTTAATAACCTATCACCCATTTAACCCATCTCCCTACCTACATTCCTTCCAACAACGCTCAGTTTCTCCTATAGTTAAGAGTCTGTTCTATGGTTTGCCTCTCTCTTTATTCCCCCTATGCTTATTTGTTTTGTTTCTTAAATTCCACATATGAGTGAAATCATATGATATTTGCCTTTCTCTGACAGATTGATTTCTCTTAGTATAATACCCTTTAGTTCCACCCATGTTGTTTCAAATGGCAAGATTTCATTCTTTTTATGGCTGAGTAATATTCCATTGTGTGTGTGTATATTTCAAAACTTTTTTTTATCCTTTATTTTTTTTAATTTTTAAATGTTTTATTTTTGAGAGGGACAGAGCACAAGTGGGGGATGGGCACAGAGAAAGAGGGAGACACAGAATCAAAAACAGTCTCTAGGCTCTGAGCTGTCAGCATAGAGGCTGATGCAGGGCTTGAACTCATGAACTGCAAGATCATGACCTGAGCTGAAGTCAGCACTTAACCAACTGGGGCACCCAGGTGCCCCAAAACTGTTTTATTCTTTTATGAGTCAGTGGGCACATTTGGCCTCTTTCCATAATTTGGCTATTGTTGATAGTGCTGCTATAACCATCAAAATCTTAGAGGAGAACACAGGCAGCAACCTCTTTGACATCAGCCCATAGCAACTTCTTACTAACTATATCTCTATAGTTGCCTGTTTGTACTTCACTCACTCCCACCTCCTCACCTCTTATTCCCCCCGCTTCCTCCCTATTTTGACCACCACTCCAGTGGTAGATTCCAGGCATCAGAACAGATATCAATTAAGCAAAAGCTACAAACACCTCTGACCCTGAGCTATAATTAAGAGTTGTTGGCCCCAGGTACTGGCCAGCAGCCTTAATGACAGTCACCTCAGCTGACCCACTCTGCACTTTGCAGTTGTCACTCCATTTCAGCTTTTTGTTCAGAGTTTTGCCTACCATGTCAAAGGTCAATGCACAGTCCTCATTTCTTTAGTGATCCAACTATGCCATTTCCCTGTCCCCGATGTCCTCCCCTTGCATCAATCCAACATTTGGATTTGATATTGAGTGGGCTTGATATTCTTTACATTTTTCCTTAGCAATTAAAGATAGCAAACACAAAGTGCATGTTAAATTGCTTTGTTCCATGGCAGTCAACTTACAATAAAATCAATATTGTTTTCTGAGATAATTTTGGCAAGGGCTCTTTTCTGTTCCAGACATAGAACTGGATATTTTCTCTTTTTCTGTTGGATCTAATCATTATGATAGGCCTATGAGGTAGGTTTCCTCCCTCATTTCACATTTATTTCCCCATTAAGGAAAAATTGAGGCTCAGAGAAGTGAAACAACTTCCCAGAGCCACCCACATTGTAAGATGTGGAGACAGAGATTGAACCTAGGCTTCTTGGGTACCAAATTTTAATTTCTTAAATGGTTTTAGCTACCTTCTTATTTCTATTTTCTAAGAAGCATTAACTTGTAGGAGAGAAAAATATACAAGCCAATATACTGTCCTTTAATCTCACTGCCTCTAATCAGGCCTGGCTTTGAAAAGGACTTGGGACTTTCCTCTGTATAGTTTCTACAAAAGGACTTGGGACTTTCCTTTGGAGAGTGGGGTGGATAAAACATCTACTTACATGCATTTGTTCATTTATTTAGGTATAGTGCTATGCAACGGGGAGGGCAATGATGAAAGGTCATGGTCCCTGCCCTCCAAGTGTTCATGGTGAGGCTGGCATGTAAGAAAACAGTCCCAGTCCAGTGTGATCCATGTTCTAAAGCTGGTGTGAAT
This sequence comes from Prionailurus bengalensis, assembly GCF_016509475.1. Taxonomy (NCBI): domain Eukaryota; kingdom Metazoa; phylum Chordata; class Mammalia; order Carnivora; family Felidae; genus Prionailurus; species Prionailurus bengalensis. The sequence continues at coordinate 55,397,088 of NC_057361.1, read as the reverse complement.
AAATTCCTGTAGGAGCATGGGGCAAAGAGACCTTCACTCTGCCTCAGGTTCTTCGATAAAAGTAAAGAATACATCCATACTGTAAAATACAATACATGTGTTTAGGAGCCCTTCTTAGCTCTTTTTCTCTGTCTTGACAAGAAATAAAAGACTTCATTCTGGTGATGTGTTCTAGAGTTTGGAGAAGAGAGCTTATAAAGTCTTGCTCAGCCACAGGTCCACCAATTTTCCACTGGGCTAAGACATGCAGTCAGTGACATTTGTATCTGCTCTAGAAGTATTAGAAACAGACTTGCTCTTTCAGTAATTGGCTGTGCTGGCCATTATCCACATTTGTTTGTTTAGATTAATTATGCTTTAGTAATCTACTGTGTTTTATCTTCTTTCTCTGCCTTTCCTTGAGCCTAACTCCCAATTGATCCAAAAGAGTAATTGGTGGCTACAGGGGAAGAGAGGCTTTCAGGTGAGCATGGCAGAATTTCATAGAAAGTAAGAGATGAGAGAGGTTGCGGCAAGATGGCGGCTTAGGAGGACGCTGGGCTCACCGCACGTCCTGCTGATCACTTAGATTCCATCTACACCTGCCTAAATAACCCAGAAAACCGCCAGGATTAGCAGAACAGAGTCGCCGGAGCGAAACGCAGAAGAGAGGCCCACGGAAGAGGGTAGGAAGGGCAGCGAGGCGGTGCGCGCTCCACGGACTGGCGGGAGGGAGCCGGGGCGGAGGGGCGGCTCGCCGGCCAAGCAGAGCTCCCTAGTCTGGCTTGCAAAAGCGGAGGGGCCGGGCAGACTGTGTTCCGACAGCAAGCGCGACTTAGCGTCTGGGAGGTCAGAAATTAACAGCTCTGCTCGGAAAGCTGGAAGGCTGAAGGACAAAGGGAGGGAGAGCTGCTGAGCCCCCTGACAACAGAGCTCAGTTTGGTGGGGAACAAAGGCGCTCGCCAGCGCCATTTCCCCCGCCCATCCCCCAGCCGAAATCCCAAAGGGAACCGGTTCCTGCCAGGGAACTTGCTCGCTCCGCTCAAACACCCAAAACTGCGCTTCGGCGGAGCCAAACCTCCAGCAGCGGATCTGACTCCCTCCCGCTGCCACAGGGCCCCTCCTGAAGTGGATCACCTAAGGAGAAGCGATCTAAGCCTGCCCCTCCTGCCCCCGAGCACCTTGCCTACCCACCCCAGCTAATACGCCAGATCCCCAGCATCACAAGCCTGGCAGGGTGCAAGTAGCCCAGACGAGCCACACCACCCCACAGTGAATCCCGCCCCTAGGAGAGGGGAAGAGAAGGCACACACCAGTCTGACTGTGGCCCCAGCGGTGGGCTGGGGGCAGACATCAGGTCTGACTGCGGCCCCGCCCACCAACTCCAGTTATACACCACAGCACAGGGGAAGTGCCCTGCAGGTCCTCACCACGCCAGGGACTATCCAAAATGACCAAGCGGAAGAACTCCCCTCAGAAGAATCTCCAGGAAATAACAACAGCTAATGAGCTGATCAAAAAGGATTTAAATAATATAACAGAAAGTGAATTTAGAATAATAGTCATAAAATTAATCGCTGGGCTTGAGAACAGTATACAGGACAGCAGAGAATCTCTTGCTACAGAGATCAAGGGACTAAGGAACAGTCACGAGGAGCTGAAAAACGCTTTAAACGAAATGCAAAACAAAATGGAAACGACGACGGCTCGGCTTGAAGAGGCAGAGGAGAGAATAGGTGAACTAGAAGATAAAGTTATGGAAAAAGAGGAAGCTGAGAAAAAGAGAGATAAAAAAATCCAGGAGTATGAGGGGAAAATTAGAGAACTAAGTGTTACACTAAAAAGAAATAATATATGCATAATTGGTATCCCAGAGGAGGAAGAGAGAGGGAAAGGTGCTGAAGGGGTACTTGAAGAAATCATAGCTGAGAACTTCCCTGAACTGGGGAAGGAAAAAGGCATTGAAATCCAAGAGGCACAGAGAACTCCCTTCAGACGTAACTTGAATCGATCTTCTGCACGACATATCATAGTGAAACTGGCAAAATACAAGGATAAAGAGAAAATTCTGAAAGCAGCAAGGGGTAAACGTGCCCTCACATATAAAGGGAGACCTATAAGACTCGTGACTGATCTCTCTTTTGAAACCTGGCAGGCCAGAAAGAATTGGCACGAGATTTTCAGGGTGCTAGACAGAAAAAATATGCAGCCAAGAATCCTTTATCCAGCAAGTCTGTCATTTAGAATAGAAGGAGAGATAAAGGTCTTCCCAAACAAACAAAAACTGAAGGAATTTGTCACCACTAAACCAGCCCTACAAGAGATCCTAAGGGGGACCCTGTGAGACAAAGTCCCAGAGACATCACTACAAGCATAAAACATACAGACATCACAATGACTCTAAACCCGTATCTTTCTATAATAACACTGAATGTAAATGGATTAAATGCGCCAACCAGAAGACATAGGGTATCAGAATGGATAAAAAAAACAAGACCCAGGGGCGCCTGGGTGGCGCAGTCGGTTAAGCGTCCGACTTCAGCCAGGTCACGATCTCGCGGTCCGTGAGTTCGAGCCCCGCGTCGGGCTCTGGGCTGATGGCTCAGAGCCTGGAGCCTGTTTCTGATTCTGTGTCTCCCTCTCTCTCTCTGCCCCTCCCCCGTTCATGCTCTGTCTCTCTCTGTCCCAAAAATAAATAAACGTTGAAAAAAAAAAATTTAAAAAAAAAAAAAACAAAAAAAAAAACAAGACCCATCTATTTGCTGTCTACAAGAGACTCATTTTAGACCTGAGGACACCTTTAGATTGAGAGTGAGGGGATGGAGAACTATTTATCACGCGACTGGAAGCCAAAAGAAAGCTGGAGTAGCCATACTTATATCAGACAAACTAGACTTTAAATTAAAGGCTGTAACAAGAGATGAAGAAGGACATTATATAATAGTTACAGGGTCTATCCATCAGGAAGAGCTAACAATTATCAATGTCTATGCGCCGAATACCGGAGCCCCCAAATATATAAAACAATTACTCATAAACATAAGCAACCTTATTGATAAGAATGTGGTCATTGCAGGGGACTTTAACACCCCACTTACAGAAATGGATAGATCATCTAGACACACGGTCAATAAAGAAACAAGGGCCCTGAATGAGACATTGGATCAGATGGACTTGACAGATATATTCAGAACTCTGCATCCCAAAGCAACAGAATATACTTTCTTCTCGAGTGCACATGGAACATTCTCCAAGATAGATCATATACTGGGTCACAAAACAGCCCTTCATAAGTTTACAAGAATTGAAATTATACCATGCTTACTTTCAGACCACAATGCTATGAAGCTTGAAATCAACCACAGGAAAAAGTCTGGAAAACCTGCAAAAGCATGGAGGTTAAAGAACACCCTACTAACGAATGAGTGGGTCAACCAGGCAATTAGAGAAGAAATTAAAAAATATATGGAAACAAACGAAAATGAAAATACAACAATCCAAACGCTTTGGGACGCAGCAAAGGCAGTCCTGAGAGGAAAATACATTGCAATCCAGGCCTATGTCAAGAAACAAGAAAAATCCCAAATACAAAATCTAACAGCACACCTAAAGGAACTAGAAGCAGAACAGCAAAGGCAGCCTAAGCCCAGCAGAAGAAGAGAAATAATAAAGATCAGAGCAGAAATAAACAATAGAGAATCTAAAAAAACTGTAGAGCAGATCAACGAAACCAAGAGTTGGTTTTTTGAAAAAATAACACAATTGACAAACCTCTAGCCAGGCTTCTCAAAAAGAAAGGGAGAGGACCCAAATAGATAAAATCATGAATGAAAATGGAATTATTACAACCAATCCCTCAGAGATACAAACAATTATCAGGGAATACTATGAAAACTTATATGCCAACAAATTGGACAACCTGGAAGAAATGGACAAATTCCTGAACACCCACACTCTTCCAAAACTCAATCAGGAGGAAATAGAAAGCTTGAACAGACCCATAACCAGCGAAGAAATTGAATCGGTTATCAAAAATCTCCCAACAAATAAGAGTCCAGGACCAGATGGCTTCCCAGGGGAGTTCTACCAGACGTTTAAAGCAGAGATAATACCTATCCTTCTCAAGCTATTCCAAGAAATTGAAAGGGAAAGAAAACTTCCAGACTCATTCTATGAAGCCAGTATTACTTTGATTCCTAAACCAGACAGAGACCCAGTAAAAAAAGAGAACTACAGGCCAATATCCCTGATGAATATGGATGCAAAAATTCTCAATAAGATACTAGCAAATCGAATTCAACGGCATATAAAAAGAATGATTCACCATGATCAAGTGGGATTCATTCCTGGGATGCAGGGCTGGTTCAACATTCGCAAATCAATCAACGTGATACATCACATTAACAAAAAAAGAGAGAAGAACCATATGATCCTGTCAATCGATGCAGAAAAGGCCTTCGACAAAATCCAGCACCCTTTCTTAATAAAAACCCTTGAGAAAGTCGGGATAGAAGGAACATACTTAAAGATCATAAAAGCCATTTATGAAAAGCCCACAGCTAACATCATCCTCAACGAGGAAAAACTGAGAGCTTTTTCCCTGAGATCAGGAACACGACAAGGATGCCCACTCTCACCGCTGCTGTTTAACATAGTGCTGGAAGTTCTAGCATCAGCAATCAGACAACAAAAGGAAATCAAAGGCATCCAAATTGGCAAAGATGAAGTCAAGCTTTCGCTTTTTGCAGATGACATGATATTATACATGGAAAATCCGATAGACTCCACCAAAAGTCTGCTAGAACTGATACAGGAATTCAGCAAAGTTGCAGGATACAAAATCAATGTACAGAAATCAGTTGCATTCTTATACACTAACAATGAAGCAACAGAAAGACAAATAAAGAAACTGATCCCATTCACAATTGCACCAAGAAGCATAAAATACCTAGGAATAAATCTAACCAAAGATGTAAAGGATCTGTATGCTGAAAACTATAGAAAGTTTATGAAGGAAATTGAAGAAGATTTAAAGAAATGGAAAGACATTCCCTGCTCATGGATTGGAAAAATAAATATTGTCAAAATGTCAATACTACCCAAAGCTATCTACACATTCAATGCAATCCCAATCAAAATGGCACCAGCATTCTTCTCGAAACTAGAACAAGCAATCCTAAAATTCATATGGAACCACAAAAGGCCCCGAATAGCCAAAGGAATTTTGAAGAAGAAGACCAAAGCAGGAGGCATCACAATCCCAGACTTTAGCCTCTACTACAAAGCTGTCATCATCAAGACAGCATGGTATTGGCACAAAAACAGACACACAGACCAATGGAATAGAATAGAAACCCCAGAACTAGACCCACAAACGTATGGCCAACTCATCTTTGACAAAGCAGGAAAGAACATCCAATGGAAAAAAGACAGCCTCTTTAACAAATGGTGCTGGGAGAACTGGACAGCAACATGCAGAAGGTTGAAACTAGACCACTTTCTCACACCATTCACAAAAATAAACTCAAAATGGATAAAGGACCTGAATGTGAGACAGGAAACCATCAAAACCTTAGAGGAGAAAGCAGGAAAAGACCTCTCTGACCTCAGCCGTAGCAATCTCTTACTCGACACATCCCCAAAGGCAAGGGAATTAAAAGCAAAAGTGAATTACTGGGACCTTATGAAGATAAAAAGCTTCTGCACAGCAAAGGAAACAACCAACAAAACTAAAAGGCAACCAACGGAATGGGAAAAGATATTTGCAAATGACATATCGGACAAAGGGCTAGTATCCAAAATCTATAAAGAGCTCACGAAACTCCACACCCAAAAAACAAATAACCCAGTGAAGAAATGGGCAGAAAACATGAATAGACACTTCTCTAAAGAAGACATCCGGATGGCCAACAGGCACATGAAAAGATGTTCAGCGTCGCTCCTTATCAGGGAAATACAAATCAAAACCACACTCAGGTATCACCTCACGCCAGTCAGAGTGGCCAAAATGAACAAATCAGGAGACTATAGATGCTGGAGAGGATGTGGAGAAACGGGAACCCTCTTGCACTGTTGGTGGGAATGCAAATTGGTGCAGCCACTCTGGAAAGCAGTATGGAGGTTCCTCAGAAAATTAAAAATAGACCTACCCTATGACCCAGCAATAGCACTGCTAGGAATTTATCCAAGGGATACAGGAGCACTGATGCATAGGGCCACTTGTACCCCAATGTTCATAGCAGCACTCTCAACAATAGCCAAATTATGGAAAGAGCCTAAAGTCCATCAACTGATGAATGGATAAAAAATTGTGGTTTATATACACAATGGAATATTACGTGGCAATGAGAAAAAATGAAATATGGCCTTTTGTAGCAACGTGGATGGAACTGGAGAGTGTGATGCTAAGTGAAATAAGCCATACAGAGAAAGACAGATACCATATGGTTTCACTCTTATGTGGATCCTGAGAAACTTAACAGGAACCCATGGGGGAGGGGAAGGAAAAAAAAAAGAGGTTAGAATGGGAGAGAGCCAAAGCATAAGAGACTGTTAAAAACTGAGAACAAACAGAGGGTTGATGGGGGGTGGGAGGGAGGATAGGGTGGGTGATGGGTATTGAGGAGGGCACCTTTTGGGATGAGCACTGGGTGTTGTATGGAAACCAATTTGTCAATAAATTTCAGAAAAAAAATAAATAAATAAAATAAATTAAAATTCAAAAAAAAAAAGAAAGTAAGAGATGATTCTAGAAAACTTGGGGAATCTACAAAGAGAAAGAATCTCTCCTTATTTACCCTTTGGTTGGGTATATATAGATATAAGGAAAGCTGAAAGAAAGTTTCTAAATGTTGAGGACTGATGGTCATGAGGTACTGAGAAATCAACAAGTGCTAAGATTGGTTATGGTCATTTGACAGAGAATGGGGAGGGAAAGAAGAGGTTGGGCTGGAGAGGGAGGTCAAATTTGTAGTAAAAGTCAGGTTGTGGAGTAAGTTAAAAAAATAAGAGAAGTACAGTTTGGTATAAAGATCATAACCTCAAAAGGCTTAGTGAAGTCTCAGATGTGACAGGCGCCAAAGTCTCCCAGGTGTGATTTTGAAACTTAGCTCTGCCTCAGAGCTGTGGGACCTTCATCAAGTCACAACCTCTCTGAGCCTTAGTTTTCTCATTTGTAAAATGATAATAATTGTACCCATAGGATTGCTGTAACAATGAATTGAGATATCTATGTGCTTGACACATAATGAATACTCAGTAAGTGGTAGCAGTTGTTTTGATTTTCCAGGAAGATAATTATTAGCTACATAATCTTAGGTAAATTTAACTTATTTGAGTCAGTTTTCTTACCTATAAATGGAGACAATGCCTACATTATAGGAAATGTTTTGTGGTTGTAAACTAAGATTAGGTATACCAAACATTTTATCATACAATAGAAGTTCAAAATGGATAACAACCTCTCAGAAAATGGCATCCATAGAAGATAGTAGGTGTTTACTCTTCTCTATTTTGGAGCCTATGAGAAGCCTCAAGCCTCAAATGTAGGTGTCATAATCGAGCTCAAAGCTACTATTTCCACCCTCAGACTTTCTATGACCCTGCCAAACACTGAGAAAAAGGAGGACTATTGTTGAGGAGAAGGGGGCAAGGAAGGATTTTTAACCATCTTGAGGTCCAGCTCAAATACTATTCCTTCCTTGAAACCTTCTGACAATTCTGCCTCAGGGAAATCTCCAATACTTGACTTTTTTTGACATTCAAGTTTGACCCTTTAATGTGGGTCCTGAGGTACAGTATTCACACTTATTTCCCATATGTATGACTTCATTGTCCACCTCTGTTCTAAGTTCCTGGAGGGCAAGGTCTTTGTCAGATCACTTGTAAGAACATAAGGCTGGGCACAAAAGCCCTCAAGAAACACTCAGTATATTTAAAACCTTTCCATTTAGCTTTAAGAATAGCCCTGAAATTTGGACATAAAATTTGGACATATCATGTTTGTTTGTGTGTCTCAAAGAGGTCACAACTGGGAACTTAAAAAAGAAAATCTCTTTACATTGTCTTTCTAATGGACTGAACTATGTGTTTCTTTACTCAATAAATATTTATTGAATATCAGTTATGTGCAAAGCAATTTACTTGGGCTTTTGGGGAATACAGAGATGAATCCCACCTGTATGTTGCTATCGAGTTGCTTGCATTCTAATAGGAGACATAGAGCCACCAAAACAAGGAACGTGGTTTAATAGTACAAGATGATTAGTGCGTTAGGAGTCAGAGAAAAGAATTTAGAGCATCTTAGGCTTGGAGCACTTAAGCTGAGTCTTGATGGATGATGTAAATTTGGGCATATGGGAATAGGGTAAAGGGAATGTGGGGAAAATATGATTAATTGTAAGACATGTATATGGAACAACAAATAGTACTGTTTGTGTGGACTGCAGGGTATGTGAAGATAAATAGTGGAAAGGTATGTCGGAAATATCAGTTGAAGCCAAATGGAAGTGGATACTAACTTCTAGGTTAAAAAAAAACAACTTCAGTTTCTTTTTCAAGCAACAGGAAACTATGGAATCTAAATCTATATCTATAGAGAGATTTTTTTCAAGTTTGTTAAGTACATGAGCAGAACAGATTTCTAGAGTACTCCAAAAGCATCATTTAAAAGCCAGCAAGGGGAAACACAGGATATGGGTGGAAGATGGTGGAGTAGGAGGAGGTTGGGTGCACCTTCTCCTGCTGATCACTTAGTTTCCACCCACATCTGCCTAAATAACCCAGAAAAATGCCAGGAGACTAGCAGAACAGACACTCTGGAGCCAAGCATAGACAAGAGGCCCACGGAAGGGGGTAGGAAGGGCAGAGAGGGGTTGCGTGCTACATGGACTGGCAGGAGGGAACCTGGGCAGTGCAGGGGCAGCCCGCCAGGCAAGACAGAGCCCCCAAAGTCTGGCTTGCATAAGTGGAGGGGCCAGACTCCGTGAGTTCTGACAGCCAGTGGGACTTAATATCTGGAATGTTAAAAGTCAACAGCTCTACTGTTGGAAAGGGGGGAGGGTGAGAGGACGCCAGAAGAGAGAGTTGTTGAGCCCCAGAAGACAGAGCTCAGCTAGGCAGGGGAACAAAGGCACTGAAAAGTGCCATTTCTCTCTCCCATCCCCAAGCCGAAATTCCAAAGGGAACCAGTTCCCATCACGGAACTTGCTTGCACCATGTAAATGCCCAAAGCTGTGCATCTGTGGATCCATCCCTGAAGCAGGCCTGCCTCCCTCCTGGTGCTGGAGGGCCCCTCCCACAGGGGACCACCAAGGGCAAAGCGAGCTAAGATTGCCCCTCCCACCCTTGTGCACCTTGCGGACCCATCCCTCTGATATGCCCTTGGCAATATCCCATCAAAGCAGCACCACAAGCCTGGTAGTGTGCAAGTAGCCCAGACAGGGCCACACCACTCCACAGTGAGTCCTACCCCTGGAAGAGGGGAAGATAAGGTACACACCAGTCTGACTGTGGCCCCAGTGGTGGGCTGGGGGCAGATATTGGGTCTGACTGCAGCCCTGCCCACCAACACAAGTTACTCTGGACAGCACAGGGGAAGTGCTCTGCAGTTTGGAGCTACCACAAGGACTAGCCAAAATGACGAAATGGAAGAATTCTCCTCAAAAGAAACTCCAGGTAGTAGCGACAGCTAACGAATTGATCAAAACCGATTTAAGCAATATAACAGAACAATAATTTAGAATAGTCATAAAATTAATCGCTGGGCTTGCAAAAAGCATAGAGGACTGCAGACAATCTATTACTACAGAGATCAAGGGACTAAAAAATAGTCATGAGGAGCTAAAAAATAATGCTATCAATGAGGTGCAAAATAAAATGGAGGCGGCCATAGAACGGATTGAAGGTCCAGAGGAGAGAATAGGTGAATTAGAAGCTAAAATTATGGAAAATAGGAATCTGAGAAAAAAAGAGATAAAAATATCCAGGAGTATGAGGGGGAGAATTAGAGAACTAAGTGATGCATCAAATGGAACAATATCTGTATCATAGGAATGCCGAAGGAAGAAGAGAGAAGGGCTGAAGGTGTACTTGAACAAATCATACCTGAGAACTTCCCTGATCTGGGGAAGGAAAAATGCACTGAAATCCACGAGGCCCAGAGAACTCCCTTCAGACATAACTTGAATCAATCTTTTGCATGACATATCATAGTCAAACTGGAAAAATACAACGATAAAAAAAAATTCTGAAAGCAGATAGGGATAAACATGCCCGAAATCACAAAGGTAAACACATAAGAGTAGTGGCAGACGTATCTACTGAAAGTTGGCAGGCCAGAAAGGAATGGCAGGAAATCTTCAATGTGATGAACAGAAAAAAAAATGCAGCCGAGAATCCTTTACCCAGCAAGTCTGTCATTCAGAATAAGAGGTGATATAAAGGTTTTCCCAAACAAAAACTGAAGGAATTCATCACCACTAAACCAGCCCTACAAGAGATTCTAAGGGGCATTCTGTGAGTGAAATGTTGCAAGGACCACAAAGAACCAGAGACATCAATACAAGCATGAAACCTACAGATATCACAATGATTTAAATGCATATCTTTCTATAACACTGAATGTAAATGGACTAAATGCTCCAACCAAAAGACATAGGGCATCAGAATGGATAAGAAAACAATAACTACTTTCTGTCTACAAGAGACTCATTTTAGACCTGAGGACACCTTCAGATTGAAAGTGAGGGGATGGATAACTATCTATCATGCTACTGGAAGTCAAAAAATGCTGGAGTACCCAGACTTATATCAGACAAACTAGACTTTAAATTAAAGGCTGTAACAAGAGATGAAGAAGGGCATTATATAATGATTACAGGGTCTATCCATCAGGAAGAGCTAACAATTGTAAATATCTATGCACCCAATACAGATGCCCCCAAATATATAAAACAATTAATCAGAAACATTAAGCACCATTATTGATAAGAATGTGGTAATTGCAGGAGACTGTAATACTCCACTTACAACAATGGATAGATCATCTAGACATAGGATCAATAAAGAAACAAGGGCCCTGAATGATACATTGGATCAGATGAATGTGACAGATATATTTAGAACTCTGCATCCCAAAGCAACAGAATATACTTTTTTCTCGAGTGCACATGGAACATTCTCCAACATCAATCACATACTGGGTCACAAAACAGCCCTTCATAAGTATACAAGAATTGAGATCATACCATGCACACTTTCAGACCACAATGTTATGAAGCTTGAGATCAACCACAGGAAAAAGTCTGGAAAATCTCCAAAAGCATAGAGGTTAAAGAACACCCTACGAAAGAATGAATGGGTCAACCAGGCAATTAGATAAAAAATTTAAAAATATATGGAAACAAATGAAAATGAAAATACAACATTCCAAATGATTTTGGATGCAGCAAAGGCATCCCAAGGATGAGGAAAATACATTGCAATCCAGGCCTATCTCAAGAAACAAGAAAAATCCCAAATACAAAATCTAACAGCACACCTAAAGGAAATAGAAGCAGAACAGCAAAGACACCCCAAACGCAGCAGAAGAGAAATTATAAAGATCAGAGCAGAAATAATACATAATTTAAAAAATCTGTAGAACTGGGGCGCCTGGGTGGCGCAGTCGGTTAAGCGTCCGACTTCAGCCAGGTCACGATCTCGCAGTCCGTGAGTTCGAGCCCCGCGTCGGGCTCTGAGCTGATGGCTCAGAGCCTGGAGCCTGTTTCCGATTCTGTGTCTCCCTCTCTCTCTCTGCCCCTCCCCCGTTCATGCTCTGTCTCTCTCTGTCCCAAAAATAAATAAAAAACGTTGAAAAAAAAATTAAAAAAAAATCTGTAGAACAGATCAATGAAACCAAGAGTTGTTTTTTTGAAAAAAAAATTGTAAACCTCTAGCCAGGCTTCTCAAAAAGAAAAGGGAGAGGACTCAAATAGATAAAGTCATGAATGAAAATGGAATTATTACGCCCAGTCCCTCAGAAATACAAGCAATTACCAGGGAATACTATGAAAAATTATATGCCAACAAACTGGACAACCTGGAAGAAATGAACAATTCCTAAACACCCACCCATTCCAAAATTCAAACAGGAAGAAATAGAAAACTTGAACAGACCCATAACCAGCAAAGAAATTCAATGAGTTACAAAAATATCCCAACAAATAAGAGTCCAGGACCAGATGGCTTCCCTCGGGAATTCTACCAGACATTTAAAGCATAGATCATACTTATCCTTCTCAACCTGTTCCAAAAAATAGAAAGGGAAGGAAAACTTCCAGACTCATTCTATGAAGCCAGCATTACTTTCATTCTGAAACCAGAGACCCAGCAAAAAAAGAGAACTACAGGCCAATATCCCTGATGAATATGGATGCAAAAATTCTCAACAAGACACTGGCAAATCGAATTTAACAGCATATAAAAAGAATTATTCACCATGATCAAGTGGGATTCATTCCTGGCTGCAGGGCTGTTTCAACATTTGCAAATCAATCAATTTGATACATCACATTAATAAAAGAAAAGATAAGAAACATAAGATTCTGTCAATTGATTCCGAGAAAGTATTTGACAAAATTTAGCATCTTTTCTTAATAAACTCCTCGAGAAAGTCGGGATAGAAGGAACATACTTAAACATCCTCAAAGCCATTTATGAAAAGCCGATAGCTAATATCCTCAATGGGGAAAAACTGAGAGCTCTCTCCCTGAGATCAGGAACACGACAGCGATGTCCACTCTCACCGCTGTTGTTTAAGATAGTGTTGGAATTTCTAGCTTCAGCAATCAGACAACACAAGGGAACCAGAGACATCAAAATTGGCAAATATGATGCCAAACTCACTTTTTTCAGATGACATATTATACATGGAAAACCCTATAGACTCCACCAAAGGTCTGCTAGAACTGATACATGAATTCAGAAAAGTCACAGAATACAAAGTTAATCTACAAAAAACAGTTGCATTCTTATACACTAATAATAAAGCAACAGAAAGAAACTGATCCCATTCACAATTGCACCAATAATCATACAATACCTAGGAATAAACCTAACCAAAGATGTAAAAAGTCTGTATGCTGAAAACTATAGAAAGCTGATGAAGGAAATTGAAGAAGATAGAAAGAAATGGAAAAACATTCCGTGCTCATGGATTGGAAGAATAAATATTGTTAAAATGTCAATACTACCCAAAGAAATCTACACATTCAATGCAATACCAATCAAAATTGCACCAGCATACTTCTAAAAGCTAGAACAAGCAATCTTAAAATTTGTTTGGAACCACAAAAGACCCTGAATAGTCAAAGTAATTTTGAAGAAGAAGACCAAAGCTGGAGGCATCACAATCCCAGCCTTTATCCTCTACTACAAAGCTGTAATCATCAAGACAGCATGGTATTGGCACAAAAACAGACATATAGACCAGTGGAATAGAATAGAGACTCCAGAATTGGACCCACCAAAGTATGGCCAACTAATCTTTGACAAAGCAGGAAAGAATATCTTATGGAAAAGAGTCTCTTTAATAAATGGTGCTGGGAGAACTGGACAGCAACATGCAGAAGAATGAAAGTAGACCAGTTTCTTACACCACTCACAAAAATAAACCCAAAATGGATAAAGGACCTGAATGTGAGACAGGAAACTATCAAAACCCTAGAGGAGAAAGCAGGGAAAAATCTTTCTGACCTCAGCCACAGCAATTTCTTACTTGACACATCTCCAAAGACAAGGGAATTAAAAGCGAAAATGAACTATTGGGACATCATGAAGATAAAAAGCTTCTGCACTGCAAAGGAAACAATCAATAAAACTAAAAGGCAACCAACGGAATGGGAAACCGTATTTGCAAATGACATATCAGACAAAGGGCTAGTATCCAAATCTATAAAGAAATCACTAAACTCCACTCTGGAAAAGCAAATAATCCAGTGAATAAATCGGCAGAAGACGTGAATAGACACTTCTCTAAAGAAGACATCCAGATGGCCAACAGGCATATGAGAAGATGCTCAACGTCACTCCTCATCAAGGAAATACAAATCAAAACCACACTCAGATACCACCTCACACCAGTAAAAGTGGCTCAAATGAACAAATCAGGAAACTATAGATGCTGGAGAGGATGTAGATAAGTGGGAACCCTCTTGCACTGTTGGTGGGAATGCAAACTGGTGTAGCCACGGTGAAAAACAGTGTGGAAGTTCCTCAAAAAATTTTTTAAAAAAGTACCCTATGACTCATCAATAGCACTGCTAGGAATTTATCCTAGGGATAGAGGAGTGCTGATGCATAGGGGCACTTGTACCCCAATGTTTATAGCAGCACTTTCAACAATAGCCAAACTATGGAAACAGCCTAAATGTCCATCAACAGATGAATGGATACAGAAATTGTGGTTTATATACACAATGGAATACTACTTGGCAATGAGAATGAATGAAATATGGCTTTTTGTAGCAATGTGGATGGAACTGGAGAGTGTTATGCTAAGTGAAATAAGTCATACAGAGAAAGACAGATACCATATGTTTTCACTCTTATGTGGATCCTGAGAAACTTAACAGAAGACCATGGGGGAGAGGAAGGAAAAAAAAGTTAGAGAGGGAGGGAGCCAAACCATAAGTGACTCTTACACACTGAGAATAAACTGAGGGTTGATGGGGTGTGGGAGGGAGGGGAAAGTGGGTGATGGGCATTGAGGAGGGTACCTGTTGGGTGGAATGAGCCCTGATGTTGTATGAAAACCAATTTGACAATAATTTTCATATTAAAAATAATAATAAATAAAAGGCAGTAAGGAGAGATCTAGGCCTGTAGACTTATATCACAGACACATTGATCTATAAAAGAATCCACGTCCACATTGTACAGGTACTGAAGTGATCTTGTCAAGGTCACACAGCAAGGTAGTTTTAGTACTAAGACTGGAATCTAGATCTAATGACTCCATTTTATTACTCTTCCATCTCTTCCTTCTCAGTTTGACATTGTAGTTTTACTGTGGCAAATTAGAGATAAGAGAGAACGTTGGAATCTTTCACTCAAGAAATCCCTTTGCTGTGACTTCAAAGTTTTATTTGTAATGAATCATCAAGAAAGAGACTAAGAATGCAAAGCTAATGATGTTTCCTTTCTAAGGCCTTGGGCTGATGTCCATTTGGATGTGGCTGTTAGTTGGAAAGGAATGGGATTCATATTTTAGTGGGCATTATCTGGTTCTCTCATCAAGAAAAGCGATAGCTCTAAAATGGACACAGTTTTGGGTAGAAGTGTTTTTTGGCACAGACTGCAACATACACTTCTTTTCCAACACCACCTCTACTATACAGTAGAAATGGTATGGTATTGTCAACTCTGGTAATCTTTGATCTACAGTAACCAAGTAGCACAATGTGACCTATTGATTCCTAACTCTGACTACACATAGCATCACTTGAGGAGCTTTTAAAAACACCCATACCTGGGACTCCTGAGTGGCTCAGTTGGTTAAGCGACCAACTCTAGATTTTGGCTCAGGTCATGATCTTGCAGTCGTGAGATTGGGCTTGCATCAGGCTCTGAGCTGAAAATGGAACCTGCTTAAGGCTCTCATCCTTTCTCTCCCTCTCTCTCTCTCTCTCTCTCCCTCCTTCCCTCCCCCTCTGTCCCTCTACCCTGCTCATTTTTTCTCGCAAAATTAAAATAAAAAAAACCTATACCCTAGTCCTACCCCAATCAATTAAACCAGAAGCTTGGGGGATGGACCCCAGGTACTGTATGATTTTAATGTTCCCAGTGTGTAGCCAGGGTTGAAAACCACTGGTACTGATACTACATTGACTTAAGAAATCACATGTACCTGATTCTATTGCCAATTACCCATGAAGTTATGTCTCATCTGTGTGTCTCTGTTTTCTCAACTGTAGAATAGGGATAATACTTTCTACCTTGGAAGGTTATGACCAGTGTTAAATGAGAATGTATGCATAAAGTACTAAGTACAGGACCTCAGTATCTAGAATGGAGCAGGTGTTCAATAAATGATGGCTAAATTTTTAACAGTTATTACCATTACTTTATTTTTGCCATTTATAATTTTATATGCCTTAAATTACAAACAGCGGACACTAAGAAGAACAGTGGGTACAGCAAAAAGAGATGGGGATTTCAATTCTCACTCTATTACTTACCTAACTATGTAACTTGGGGTGAATTAGTTCACCTTTCTGAACCTCAGTTTTATTCTCTATGAAATGGAGAAGATAAGACCCATAACATCTTCCCTCCCAAGCTTATTGTGAACATCAAATAATTATCTGGAAGAATGCTTTGAATGCTATAAACTGTGTTAGAAAAATCAATTATTATAATTTTGGTCATTTTTTTAGCTGAAATTCTCTGTGCCCAGCCTGCTGTTAAGGGGAATGGCATGTTCAGAAATGTAAGATGTAGTCTATATGGGGAGACAGAATTTGTATGTGTATACACAAATAATTCCTCCATTAGAACACCAATCACACTGTATTGTCATTAGCTCTTTTCATCCATGTCTCCCTCACCAGAATGGCTACCTGGGTAAATTTAAAAAGAATCACAAGGCAATATATAAGCACTTAATGAGTGTTTACATGAATGTAAATCTGCTATGCCACCTGAAGTGTTCAGAGGGATGAGATTTGACCTGAGTTTTAAGGGATGGTTACAATACAGATAAGACATGAGAACTGGGGCATGTATCAGGTAGGAAGCAAAACAGAGTCTAACATTAACTTATCCATACTATATGCTAGGCATTCTAAACAGACTATCTAGTTTAGTCCTTACAATCATCTGCTGAGGAGAGGTTATTGGACTCACTTCCCAGGTGAACACATTGATGGTCAAAGGGGTGAAATAACTCTCCAGAGTCCCATAGCTTGGAAGTAGCAGAACAAGGTCTCAAAATCAGGCTTACCCAACTCCAGATTTTTGTACTTTCCACTATACCATACTGTCTCACACAGAAATAAGACTCAAGTGCTTGATTTGATAGGGCAGTGAGTAGTCCAGTTTGACTAGAGTAGAGCTTGAAGATAAAGTCCAGAGTTGCTGCCTGGGTTCATAATTTGGGACGAGCTCATAGAGGGCCTTGAATTTATATTAAGGAATTTGAACTTTGTCCTGTGCATTTTATAGCCATGTAAAAGAACTATAAGAAGAAAAAACTGTTAAAATACTTAAGGTAAAATATATAACAGTATTAAAAATTATAACAGTAAGTAATAAAGTAATAATTAAAGTAATAGATTAAGTTAATAATTTTTTATATTTGCCTTAATTTTTTAATTGATTAATTTATTGTTGAATTTATATCCAAGTTAGTTAGCATATAGTGCAACGATTTCAGGAGTAGATTTCTTAATGCTTTTTACCCATTTAGCCCATCACCCTTCCCACAATCCTTCTGGCAACCCTCTGTTTGTTCTCCATATTTAAGAGTCTTTTATGTTTTGTCCCCCTCCCTATTTTCATATTATTTTTGCTTCCCATCCCTTATATTCATCTGTTTTGTATCTTAAATTCCTCATATGAGTGAAGTCATATTTTGTCTTTCTCTGACTAATTTCGCTTAGCATAATACCCTCTAGTTCCATCCACATAGTTGCAAATGGCAAGATTTCATTCTTTTTGATTGCTGAGTAATATGCCATTACATATATATATGTATATATATATATATATACACACACACATATACATAGACATATGTATATATATATACATATACATATGTATACATATACATATGTGTATATATAATGGCATATTACAAGAAGATGTGATATATATATATATATATATATATATTCTTTATCCCGTCATCCATCAATAGACACTTGAGCTCTTTCCATACTTTGGCTATTGTCGATAGCACTGCTCTAAACATTGGGGTACATGTGCCCCTTTGAAACAGCGCACCTGTATCACTTGGATAAATACCTAGTACTGAAATTGCTGGGTCATAGGGTAGTTCAATTTTTAATTTTTTGAGGAACCTCCATACTGGTTTCCAGAGTAGCTGCACCAGTTTGAATTCCCACCAGCAGTGCAAAAGAGATCCTCTTTCTCTGCATCCAACACCAACATCAACATTGTTGCCTGAGTTGTTAATGTTAGCCATTCTGACATGTGTGAGGTGGTATCTCATTGTGGTTTTGATTTGCATTTCCCTGATGTTGAGTGACGTTGAGCATTTTTTCATGTGTCTGTCAGCCATCTGGATGTCTTTGGGGAAGTGTCTATTCATGTCTCTTGCCCATTTCTTCACTGGATTATTTGTTTTTTGGGTGTTGAGTTTGATGAGTTCTTTATAGATTTTGGATACTAACCCTTTATCTGATGTGTCATGTGCAAATATCTTCTCCCATTCCATCAGTTGCCTTTTAGGTTTGCTGATTGCTTACTTCGCTGTGCAGAAGCTTTTTTATTTTAAAGGGGTCCCAATAGTTCATTTTTGCTTTTGTTTTCCTTGCCTCTGGAGACGTGCTGAGTAAGAATTTGCTGCGGCCAAGGTGAAAGCTTTTGCCTGCTTTCTCCTGGAGGATTTTGATGGCTTCCTTTCTTACGTTTAGGTCTTTCATGCATTTTGAGTTATTTTTGTGTATGGTGTAAGAAAGCAGTCCAGGTTCATTTTTCTGCATGTCGCTGTCCAGTTTTCCCAGCAGCATTTGCTGAAGAGATGTCTTTATTCCATTGGATAGTCTTTCCTGCTTTGTTGAAGATTAGTTGGCCACAAATTTGTGGGTCCATTTCTGGGTTCTGTATCCTGTTCCATTGATCTATATGTCTGTTTTTGTTCCAGTACCATGCTGTCTTGATGATTACAGCTTTGTAATACATCTTGAAGTCTGGGATTGTGATGCCTCCAGCTTTGGTTTCCTTTTTCAAGATTCCTTTGAACATTTGGGGTCTTTTCTGGTTCCATACAACTTTTAGGATTGTTTGTTCTAGCTCTGTGAAGAATTCTGTGGTTGTTTTGATAGGGATTGCATTGAATACGTAGATTGCTTTGGGTAGTATTGACATTTTAACAATATTTGTTATTCCTATCCAGGAGCATGGAACACTTTTTAAAAATTTTTTTGTGTCTTCTTCAATTTCCTTCATCAGCTTTCTATAGTTTTCAGCATACAGATCTTTTACATCTTTGGTTAGGTTTATTCCTAGGTATTTTATGACTTTTTGTGCAATTGTAAATGGGATCGATTCCTTGAGTTCTTTGTTACTTCATTATTGGTGTTTAGAAATGCAACCGATTTCTGTGCATTGATTTTGTATCCTATGACTTTGCTGAGTTCATGAATCAGTTCTAGCAGTTTTTTTGGTGAATTCTTTCCGGTTTTCCGTATACTGTATCATGTTTGTTTTGAAGAGTGAAAGTTTGACTTCCTCCTGGCTGACTTGGATATTTTTATTCAGTTGTTTTGCCTGCTTTCTGAGGCTAAGATTTCCAATACTATGTTGAATAACAGTGGGGAGAGTGGACATCCCTCTTGTGTTCCTGACCTTAGGGGGAAAGCTCTCAGTTTTTCCCCATTGAGGACGATATTAGCGGTGGGTCTTTCCTATATGGCTTTTATGACTTGAGGTATCATCCTTCTATCCCTACTTTCTTGAAGGTTTTTATCAAGAAAGAATGCTATATTTTATCAAATGCTTTTTCTGCATCTATTGAGAGGATGCAGTTCTCGTTCTTGTTCTTGATCTTGTTCTAGTTCTTCTCTTTTCTTTTATTGATGTGATGTATCTATAACATTGCTTGTTTTGTGGATATTGAACCAGCCCTGCATCCCAGACATAAATCCCACTTGGTCGTGGTGAATAATTTTTTTTTATTGTATTGTGGGATACGATTGGCTACTATCTTGTTGAGGATTTTTGCATCCATGTTTATCAGGGAAGTTGGTCTATAGTTCTTTTTTTTTTTAATTTTTTTTCTACGTTTATTTATTTTTGGGACAGAGAGAGACAGAGCATGAACGGGGGAGGGGCAGAGAGAGAGGGAGACACAGAATCCGAAACAGGCTCCAGGCTCCGAGCCATCAGCCCAGAGCCCAACGCGGGGCTCAAACTCCCGGACCGCGAGATCGTGACCTGGCTGAAGTCGGACACCCAACCGACTGCGCCACCCAGGCGCCCCTATAGTTCTTTTTAGTGGGGTCTTTGTCTGGCTTGGGAATCAAGGTAATGCTGGCTTCATAGAATGAGTTTGGAAGTTTTCCTTCCATTTCTATTTTTGGAAGAGCTTCAAAAGGATAGGTGTTAACTCTTCTTTAAATGTTTGGTAGAATTCTCCTGGAAAGCCATCTGGCCCTGGACTCTTGTTTTTTGGGAGATTTTTGATTACTAATTCGATTTCTTTCCTGGTTATAGGTCTGTTCAAATTTTATATTTCTTCCCTGTTTCATTTTGGTAGTTTATATGTTTCTAAGAATTTGTCCATTTCTTCCAGATTGCCCATTTTATTAGTCTATAATTGCTCGTAATATTCTTCTATTATTGCTTATATTTCTGCTGTATTGGTTGTGATCTCTCCTCTTTCATTCTTGATTTTATTTATTTGGGTCCTTTTTCTTTTTGATCAAACTGGCTAGTGGTTTATCAATTTTGCTAATTCTTTCAAAGAGCCAGCTTCTGGTTTTATTCATCTGTTCTACTGGTTTCAATAGCATTAATTACTGCTCTAATCTTTATTATTATCTTGTCTTCTGCTGATTTTGGTTTTATTTGCTGTTCTTTTAACAGCTCTTTAAGGTGTGTAAGGTTAGGTTGTGTATCTGAGACATTTCTCCTTCTTTAGGAAGGCCTGGAGTGCTATGTATTTGGTCTATGCTGGAGAATGTTTCATGTGCACTGGAGAAGATTGTGTATTCTGCTGCTTTAGGATGATATATTATATATATATATATATATATATATATATATATATATATATATCTGATCCAGTGTTTCATTCAAAGCCAGTGTTTCCTTGTTGATTTTCTGTTTAGATGATCTGTCCATTGCTGCAAGTGAGGTGTTGAAGTCCCCTACTATTATGGTATTTTATCAATGAGTTTCTTTATGTTTGTGATTACTTGACTTATATATTTGGGCTCTGTCACGTTTGGAGCATAAATGTTTACAATTGTTACATCTTCTTGGTGGATAGACCCCTTAATTTTGATATAATGTCCTTCTTTATCCCTTGTTAAAGTCTTTATTTTCAAATCTAGATAGTATGATATAATTATGGCCACTCCAGCTTTATTTTGGGGACCATTAGCATGGTAGATGGTTCTCCATCCCCTTACTTTCAATCTGAATGTGTCTTTATGTGTAAAGTGGGTCTCTTATAAACAGCATATAGATGAATCTTGTTTTCTTATTCATTCTGTTACTCTATGTCTTTTGATTGGAACGTTTAGTCCATTGATGATTACAGTGAGTACTGAAAGATAGATTAGAGTGAGTACTGAAAGATGAATTTACTGCCATTATGTCGTCTGTAGAGTTGGAGTTTCTGATGGTGTTCTATGTTCCCTTCTAGTCTTTGTTGCTTTTGGTCTTTTGGGGTTGTTTTTCATCTTTTCTCCCATTCATAGAGTCCCCCTTAAAATTTCTTGTAGGGTTGGTTTGGTGGTCATAAACTCCTTTAATTTTTGTTTCTCTGGGAAACTTTTTATTTCTCTTTCTATTCTGAATGACAGCCTTGCTGGATAAAGAATTCTTGGCTGCATATTTTTCCAATTCAGCACATTGAATATATGCTGCCACTCCTTTCTGGCCTGCCAGCTTTCTGTGGATAGGTCTGTTGCAGAACTTATCTGTCTTCCCTTGTAGGTTAAGGACTTTTTTTCACCTTGCTGCTTTCATGATTCTTTCTTTGCCTGAGTATTTTCTGAATTTGACTATGATATGCCTTGCTGATAGTCGGTTTTTGTTGACTCCAATGGGAGTTCTTTGTGGTCCCTGGATTTTGATGTCTGTGTCTTTCCCCAAGTTAGGAAAGTTTTCCACTATGATTTGCTCACATAAACCTTCTACCCCTTTTCCTCTCTTTTCATCTTCTGGGACATATATGATTCTGATATTCCTTTTCAATGTGTCACTGAGTTCTCTAATTTTTATATCATGCTCCTTTGCCTTAGTCTCCCTCTTTTTCTTCCTGCTTCATTATTCTCCATAAGTTTGTCATCTATATCAGTGATTTTCTGCTCTGATTCATCCACCCTTGCCACCATGGCATCCATTCGAGATTGCAGTTTAGTTATAGCATTATTTATTTCATCCAGTCTGACTAGCTTTTACTTCTTTTATCTCTGCAGAAAGGGATTCTAATCTATTTTCATCCACAGCTAGTATTCTTATTATCATGATTCTAAATTCTTGGTCAGTCATCTTGCTTGCACCTCTGTGTATTAAGTCCCTGGCTGTCATTTCTTCCTGTTCTTTCTTTTGGGGTGAATTTCCTTCGTTTAGTCATTTTGAAGGTAGAGAAGTAATTAATAAAGTAAAAAAATAAAGGGGCGCCTGGGTTGCTCAGTCTGTTGAGCATCCAACTTCAGCTCAGGTCATGATCTCATGGTTTGTGAGTTCAAGCCCCATGTCAGGCTCTGTGCTGACAGCTCAGATCCTGGAGCCTGCTTCAGGTTCTGTGTCCCCTCCTCTCTCTGTCCCTCCCATGCTCATGCTCTGTCTCTCTCTGTCTCTCAATAATAAATAAGCATTAAGAAAAAATTTTTAAGTAAAAAAACAACTAAAAATTAAACAAAACAATACAAAAAATCAAATAAATGAGGCTGGATTCTGGATGTGTTTGGGTCTGGTTGTTGAAAAAATTGATAGATTAGAGAAAAAAGGAAAAGATAAAAAAGGGTGGAGGAAGGGAAATGTTTGAAAGTTTGGAAAAATGAATGCAATAAATAGAATAAAATGAAATGATGGGAGTAAAATAGAACATAAAAAATTTCAAAAAAGTAAAAAAAAAAAAATTAAAGAAAATTTTT
The DNA here is from genome assembly GCF_016509475.1 of Prionailurus bengalensis. Taxonomy (NCBI): domain Eukaryota; kingdom Metazoa; phylum Chordata; class Mammalia; order Carnivora; family Felidae; genus Prionailurus; species Prionailurus bengalensis. The sequence goes on along the minus strand of NC_057361.1, from coordinate 55,374,055 downwards.
TAGTAAAAATGGAAAATAAAAATAAATTTTTTTCTTTCTGCATTCAAGAATAAAAAAGAAAAAAGAAAAAGAAAAGAAAATCGAATAGATGTCCCAGCAAACAGAAACAAATATGATTTAATTACATCCGGTTTCCCCTAGAAGTCAAAAGTATGAAGCACTTTATAGTCCATAATCTAAGCAGGCGAAGACATTTGTGGTGTTTCTCAAGATAGTGGTGGACCAGTTGGGTGGGGTTTAGTGTAACAGCTCTGTTCTCCACTAGGTGGTGCTGCTTAGCTTAATGTGGTGGATTGTTGTGGCATGTGTAGGCGTGGCCACCCAGCTACCCAGTCTCTAGTATCGGAACTCTGTGCTCTCCCCACCCGGCAATCAAGAAGCTCTCTTTTGTCTCCAGCTTCCATCCACTCCTCACTTCTACACTGTCCATGACCAAACTGTCAGGCTACCAGGCTGCACCTCCCTCCTGAGTTTTATTTCAGATGGGGCTGTGTTTCTCAACCCCTCACTTCTGAGGGACTGCAGCTTTGACCCTTTATGACTCTCTGGGAGAGGGTCTCGCTAAGCAGTGGCCGTGTCCCAGCCTGCCCTCAGGAATATTCACAAGACTGTGCCACTGCCTATGACCAGAGACTACAGCCAGGTGCCAGCCTTCCCCAGAAAAAGTACTTGTGATCATGTACCAGCAGCGTTTTAGGGATTATGGCAAATCACAACACACATCTGGTGCCAGGCTTCACCCTTAACCTCCTCTCTAACACCAATCAATGTGGCCATTCTCTGGGTCTTCTAGGACCTTTGACAGTGGGGAGGCCACACTGCCTCTACTAAATGTCCGCCCAACAGGGGAACATCCTCTCTGCGTGTGGTCTGAGGACCCTTTAGACCTTGCTCTCTGCTTCCAGGGATTTGCCCTTCCCACCAGAGCACCTCCAGGTATTGAGCTGCAGAGTTTCAGACTCTGTGCTCCCCCTGGTTATGGAATCTTCATAGAATTTAAACCCTCTCCTTTCTCTTTTCTCCCTTTTTTGCTCAGCCCCTGAAGCTGTTTTGACTCTTACTTTTCTCTGAAGCTGCTTTCGGGAGGGGGGAGTGCTTTTCTAATATTCTCCCCCTGTCTCCATCCTCTCTGCACAAGCAAAAACCACTCCCTGACCTCTGAGACTTCTCTCTCCCCCAGTTCACCTCTCTGCACCACATACCTGCTGAATTCTGTGGTTCAGGTTGTGCAGATTTTTGTGTTAATCCTAAAATCAGTTTTCTAGGTGTACAAGGTGGTTTAGCATTGATCTAGCTGCATTTCAGGGATGAGAGACTAAAAAAAAAAAATGCTTCCATGCTGTTCTGCCATCTTGTCCCCTCATCTACCTTAACGTTTTATAGAAGAAAACTTGAAAGTATCAAGATGTCCTTTTAAAAAATTAATAAATATCAAGGTCTACTGACACAATTTTTATTACTCTTTTTTTAAGCTTTTATTTAGCTTCCATTTATATAACATACAGTGTAATATTAGTTTCAAGTGTACAACTTAGTGATTCAACACTTATATATGATGCCCTGTGCTCATCAAAACAAGTACACTCCTTAATCTTCATCACCCATTTCACCCATCCCCCTACCTACCTCACATCCAGTAAAACCTCAAATTTGTTATCAGGGTTAAGAGTCTGTATCTTTGTGTACCTCTCAATTTTCTTGCCATGATCACTTGTTTTGTTTCTTAAATTCCATGTATGAGTGATATCATATGGTATTTGTCTTTCTCTGACAGACTTATTTCACTTGGCAAAATAATCTGTAGCTCCATCCACATCATTGCAAATGGCAAGATTTCATTCTTTTTTATGACTAAGTAATATTTCATTATATATATATATATATATATATATATATATATATAAAACCTCTTTTTTTCCCAAATTTTTCTTTAAATTCCAATTAGTTAACATACAGTATGATATTAGTTTCAGGTGTACAATTTAGTGAATCAAAACTTAGATATGACACCCTGTGCTCATCATAACATATGCACTCATTAATCTCCATCACCTATCAAACACATTGCCACTCAATAACCGTCAGTTTGTTCTGTATAAATTAAGAGTCTGTTTCTTGCTTTTCCTCTTCTCCCCCCCACCATGTTCATTTGTTTTGTTTCTTAAATTCCATTTATGAGTGAAATAATATGGTTTTTGTCTCTGATTTATTTTACTTATCATAATACTCTCTACCTCCATCCACACTATTGCAAATTACAAGATTTCATTCTTTCTTATTGATGAGTATTATGCCATTGTAATATATATATATCCATTCCACATCTTCTTTATCCATTCATCAGGGTATGGACATTTGGGCTCTTTCCATAATTTGGCCATTTTCTTATGCTGCTATAAATATCAGGGTGAATGTATCCTTTCAAATTAGCATTTTTGTATAATTTGGGTAAATAACTAAGGGTGCAATTGCTACATAATCAGGCAGTTCTATTTATAAAGTTTTTTTAATTTAGTTTTATTTTTTTTAATGTTTATTTATTTTTGAGACAGAGACAGAGCATGAATGGGGGAGGGTCAGAGAGAGAGGGAGACACAGAATCTAAAGCAGGCTCCAGGCTCTGAGCTGCCAGCACAGAGCCCGATGCGGGGCTCGAACTCACAGACCATGAGATCATGACCTGAGCCAAAGTTGGAAGCTCAACCGACTGAGCCACCCAGGCTCAGCCCCTATTTATGAATTTTTAGGGAACCTCCATACTGTTCTCCAACATGGCTGCACCAGTTCTCATTTCCACCACAGGGCAAAAGTGTTCCCCTTTCCACATCCTCACCAACATATGTTGTTTCATGTGTCGTTAATTTTAGCCATTCTCACAGGTGTAAGGTGGTATCTCATCATGGTTTTGATTAGTCTTTCCATGATGATATGTGATATTGAACATCTTTTCATGCATATGTTGACCATATGGATGTCTTCTTTAGAAAAAAAAGTGTATTCATGTTTCTGTCCATTTATAACTGGATTCTTTGGTTTTTGGAGTGTTGAGTTTTATAAGTTCTTTATATATTTTGGATATTGACCTTTAATGAAATACATCATTTGCAAATATCTACTCCCATTCTCTAGATTGCCTTTTAGTTTTGATTGATTCTTTTGCTGTGCAGAAGCTTTTTATTTTGATGAAATCCCAATATATCATTTTTGCTTTTGTCTCCCTTGCCTCAGGAGACATATCTAGTAAGAAGTTGCTGTGGATGATGTCATAGGAGTCACTGCCTGTGTTCTTCTCTAGGATTTTGATGGTTTCCTGTCTCACATTTAGGTCTTTCATCCATTTTGAATTTATTTTTGTGTATGGTGTAATAAAGAGGACCAATTTCACTCTTTTGCATGTTGCTGTTCACTTTTCCCATTATCATTAAGAGACTGTCTTTTTTCCATTGGATATTATCTCCTGCTGTATCAAAGTTTAATCTACCATATAGTTGTGAGTTGATTTCTGGGTTTTCTATTCTGTTCTGTTGATCTATATGTCTATTTTTGTGCCAGTACCATAATGTCTTCATAACTACAGCTTTGTAATATAACTTGAAGTCTGGAATTGTCATGCCTCCAGTCTGCTTTTCTTTTTCAAGGTTTGCTTAGCTATTTGGGGTCTTTTGTGGTTCCATACAAATTTTAGGATTGTTTATTCTAGCTCTGTGAAAAATGCTGGTGGTATTTTGATAGGGATTGCGTTAAATGTCTAGATTGCTTTGGGCAAAATAGACATTTTAACAATATTTGTTCTTCCAATCCATGAACATGGAATATTTTTTCATTTCTTTATATCATCTTCAATTTCTTTCATAAGTGTTTTATAGTTTTTGGATTACAGATATTTTACCTCTTTGGTTAGGTTTGTTCCTAGGTATCTTATGGTTTTGCAATTACAATTTGGATTATTCTTTTAATTTCTCTTTTCAGCTGTTTCATTATTGGTGTATAGAAATGTAACAGATTTCTGTACATTGATTTTGTATCCTGCATCTTTCCTGAATTTGTGTATAACATCTTGCAATATTTTGGTGGAATCTTTCAAGTTTTCTATATAGAGTTACATGTTAGCTGCAAATAATGAACATTTTACTTTTTTTCTTGTCAATTTGGATGCCTTTGATTTCTTTTTATTGTCTGATCGCTGTGGCTAGGACTTGCCATACTGTGTTAAATAACAATGGTGAGATTGGGCATCCCTGTCTTCTTCCTGACCTTAGAGGGAAAGCTCTCAGTTCTTCCCCATTGAGGATGATATTAGCTTTAGGTTTTTCATATATGGACTTTATTATGTTGAAGTATGATTCCTCTAACCCTACTTTGTTACAGGTAACTATCATGAATGAATGTTGTACTTGGTCAAATGCATTTTCTCCACCAATGAAAGGATCATATGATTCTTATACTATCTTTTATTAATATGGTATATCACATAGATTGATTGGCAAATATTGAAACACCCTTGAAGCCCAGAAATAAATCCCACTTGATTATGGTGAATGTACTGTTTGATTCAGTTTGCTAGTATTTTATTGAGACTTTCTGCCTACATGTTCATCAGGGATATTGGCCTATACTCTTTTTTGGTGCAGTCTTTATCTGGTTTTGGTATCAGGGTGATGCTAGCCTCATACAATGAATTTGGAAGTTTACCTTCCTTTTCTATTTTTTGGAATAGTTTGAGAAGAATGGGTATTAACTCCTCATTAAATATTTGGTAGAATTTACCTGTGAAGCCATCTGGCTCTGGGCTTTTGTTTTTTGGGAGATTCTTTGATTACTGATTCAGTTTCTTTGCTGGTTTATCACTCTATTCAAGTTTTCTGTTTTCTTCCTGTTTCAAGTTTTCATAGTTTATGTTTCTAGGAATTCATCCATTTTTCTAGGTTGTCCAATTTGTTGACATATATTTTTTTCATGATATTCCAATTGTATTTCTGTGGTGTTGGTTGTTGTTTTTCCTCTCCAATTTGTGACTTTATTTATTTGGGTTCTTTCTTTTTTGGTAAGTCTGGCTCTAGGTTTTTCATTTTATTATATTTTTTTAAACAACCAGTTCCTGCTTTCATTGATCTGTTCTATTAGGTTTCTTTGATTCTATATCATTTATTTCTGCTTTAGCCTTTATTATTTACTCCCTTCTGTTTGCTATAGGTTTTGTTTCTTGTTCTTTTTCTAATTCCTTTAGGTGTAAAGTTAAGCTGTTTATTTGAGATTTTTCTTGCCTCTTGAAGTGGACCTGTATTGCTATCTCTTTCCTTCTTAGGACTGCTTTTGCTGCATCAGAAAGGTTTTGGGCCATTGTGTTTTTATTTTCATTTGTTTCCATGTATTTTTTATATCTTCTTTGATTTCCTGGTTGATCCATTCATTGTTTAGTTTAACACTCATGTATATGCTGAGGTTTAAACAGCATGCTGTTTAACACTCATGTATATGTGGTCTTTCCAATATTTTTCTTATAGTTGACTTAAAGTTTCCTAGCGTTGTGTTCAGAAAATATGCATGATATGATCTCAATCTTTTGGTACTTGGTGAGGCCTGAACTATGACCTGCAGAATGTCCCATATGCACTTCCAAAGAATGTGCATTCTGCTGTTTTAGAATGGCATGTTTTGAATATATCTGTTAAATCCATCTGATCCAGGGTGTCATTCAAAGCCATTATTTCCTTGTTGATTATCAGCTCAGATGATGTGTCCATTGATGTAAGTATGGGTGTTAAAGTCCTCTACTATTATTGTAGTAGTATCAACGAGTTCCTTTTTTGTTGTTGTTTTATATATCTGACTGTTCCATGTTGGGAGCATAAATATTTACAATCGTTAGATCTTCTTGTTGGATTATCCCCTTTATTATAATATAGTGCCTTTCTTCAGTCTTGGGTTTAACATCTACCTTGTCCAACATAAGTATTGCTACTCCAGCTTTCTTTTAACATGCATTTGCATGATAAAATTTTCTCCATCCCCTCACTTTCAATCTTAGGTGTCTTTTGGTCTAAAATGAGGCTCTTGTAGGGAGCATTTACATGGGTCTTGGGTTTTTTTTAATTCATTCTTACACTCTCTGTTTTTTTTCTTGGCATGTTTGGTCCATTTACATTCAGAGTAATTATTGATAGATATGTATTTAGTGTGATTTCATTATTTGTTTTATTGTTGTTTCTGGAGATACTCTCTGTTCCTTTCTTGTCTTTGTCACTTTGGGTCTTTACTTTCCACCTGAAGAGTCCTCTTTAATACTAGCAATGCTGATTTGGTGGTCACAAACTCCTTTAGTTTTTGTTTGTCTGGGGAACTATTTAATTCTCCTTCAATTGTGTGTGATAGCCTTGCTGGATAGAGTATTCATGGCTACATGTTGTTCCCATTCAGCATTTTGAGTGAATCATGCCACTCCCTTCCGGCTTGCCAAGTTTCTGTTAGAAATCTTCACCTAGTCTTATGGGTCTTCCCTTGAAAGTTAGGAACTTCTTTTCTCTTGATGCTTTTAAGATTTTTTTAATTACTCTATTTTTCAAATTTAATTATAATATATCTTGGTGTTATCCAGCTTTTGTTGATTTTGATGAGACATCTCTGTGCCTCCTGGATCTGGATTTCTGTTTCGTTTCCTAGATTAGGGGAGTTTTAAGCTATGATTTCCTCAAATACATTTTCTGCCTGCTTCTCTCTCTTCTTCTTCTGTGACTCTTATAATGTAAATGTTATTACATTTGATGGAGTCACTGAGTTCCTTAATCTATTCTTGTGTTCCATAAATCTTCTTTGTCTCTTTTGTTCAGCTTCATTATCTTCCATTATTTTGTTCTTTATATTACTTATTCTTTACTGTACTTCTTCCAGCTTGTGTTTATTGCACAAGCATGTTTCCAATGTCAGTGTTGCATTTTTCGTTTCTGACTATTTTTTAACTCTTTTATCTCTGTGGTAAGGGTCTCCCTGAAGTCTCCTATTCTTTCCTCCAGCTCAGCAAGTATCCTTATGATTGTTGCTTTAAATTTTCCATCAGGCATGTTACTTATATCTGTTTCACTTGTATCTGTGGCTTTGACCTTATCTTGTGGTTTAATTTGGGATAAATCCCTCCATCTTCACAGTTTTTTATAAGTCTCTGTCTTCTTTTCTGTGTTAGACAATCCAGTCATGTTTTCTGTTCCTGAGAGTAATGGCTTTGGGAAGAAGAAGTCATATACTATCCATGGCCTGAAGCATCAGGGAATGACTCTGGTATATGCTGAATGTTTTCTGTTGTGTTTTAAGTGCTCCATCATTCAGGCCAGTCCTCTGCAGACATTCTCCTTGCCTACATTGGTCAGTGTTTTGTCCCTGATCTTAATGTAGTGAGGTTTAACTAGGTGTGCTCTGGTCTCTTTGTGAAATGAGACATGATGCTACTTTCAATAGAAATGAAGCCCTGCAGAATGCTCTGGCCAGGAGATGCAATGTGGACAGGGGTTTCTGCTGGTCCTCTAGGGAAGGGGCCCACTATGCTGTCAGTGATACAAGCTAGACCTAGAAGGACAGTACCTCCAGAGCACAGGGGTGAGGGACCTGGTGTAAGCAGCCTAGGAAGCTAGTGTTGGTGCTATGGTGCTTATTGCAGGTGGTTCTGTGTTTATGTTGAGGAGTGTGAGTAGGGAGAAATGGCACCAGCTATCTCCCTTGTCCTTGGAGAGGTACCTCCATGCATAATGTCTGTGAGGGAAGCACTCTGAGAAGATCAAATAATCTTCCCCTATATGTCCCAGGTGCTTTTCAGATAGCTGTTTCCACACTATCAGACTCTGGGGTGTATACTGCCTTCTTTCCAGGAGCAGCGCAGTGCCTTCTGGGCTCTATCCCATCCAAGCTTGCTGACTTTTATAACTCCAGGCTTTAGGAATATGGTGTGGGCAGGGGTCTGCACTGGTCTTCTTGGTGAAGGGCCTACCAAGCTGGAATTGAGGCAGGTTTGATTGAGAATGTCAGTTGTTCCAGAGCACAAGAGTGTGGGACCTGGTTTAAGCAAGTTAGGCAGCCAGTGTAGGGCCAAGGTGCCCTCTGTAGTTGGCCCTGTGTTTGTACTGAGTGGCAGATGAGGGAAATGTTGATAGCCAGCTCCTCTGTCCTCAGAGAGGCATCTTGCTGAACTCTGACTCTCATGGAGGTACTCCAGGAAGAGGGAGTAATCTCCCCCTGTGTGCCCCAAGCATTCTTCAGATCACTTTTCCCATGCCATCTGCCCCTTGGTTGGTTGCCTGCCATCTCTCCAGAATTAGGGCAGTACACTCATGTCTGTATCATAGCCAAGCACACCAACATTTAACCCCCCCCCCCAGTTGCAAGAACTCATAAAAATCAGCTCCTCTAATTTTCCCAGTCAATGGCTTTGGGGAAATGTTCTCTTTGTGCATTCCCCTGTGCTCTCCTCTCTCTCTCTTGCCTTTCTTCATGACCATGCCCCTTCCCCTCTGCAGCACCTGCCATCTATTTTTTTCTCACAAACCATGTCTCTGCACCTCTACCTTCCTCAATGTGGCTTCTTCTCTGCCTTTAGTTGTGGAGTTTGCTCTGTCAGTCTTCAGGTTGATTTCTGGGGTATTTAGAATGATTTTATAGTTATCTAGCTGTGTTTGAGGGATGAGATGAGCCTAGAGTCCTCCTATTCTAACGCCATCTTAGCTCCTCCATGATAACACCCTTAGTTGCACATGTGTCTATTTCCCTATAATGTTCTGCAAGCCATAAGTACTTTTAGTGTTTTTTTTTACTTAATATTTTAATTTTAATTTTTAAAATTATTTTTTTAAGTTTATTTATTTTTGGTAGAGAGAGAGATAGGGAAGGAAAAACAGAGAGAGAAGGAGAAAGAGAATCCCAAACAGGTTCTGCACTGTCAACTCAGAGCCTGACGTGGGTCTCTAACTCACAAACCATGAGATCATGATCTGAGCTGAAATCAAGAGTCAGATGCTTAACCAACTGAGCCACCCAGGTGCCCCATTACTTAATATTATTTTAAATGCATGTATATTTTTTAACCTGCCCCAAATCTTTGTCAGTTCATGTGTAATATTTACTGGTTAAGTGCTTATAAAAATTGGTTTGCTTATTCTTTGTGCTGGGTCCGAATATTTGCTATTAAGAAGCATGTTTTTGTTCTGATTGTTTTTCCTATTTTGGGGAGGGGTTAATTCCCTTGGGCTTATTCCCCAACGTGGATCAACTGGATCAATAAGTATAAACTATGCCTTATGTATGATTTTGCATCCACGTTTTCCAGAATTCTTTATGGCTATATAGACAGAATTAGCCTGGTGTACAGTGCTACCAGCAATGTGTAAGTGCATCCATGTCATAAACTCCTGCCAGAACCATTTCATAAATAATTATGTATATTTATTTTGTACTGACTGACCTGGAAACCAGAGACATAGAGGCAGGGAGGCAAGTTGGAATACTGCTACCATAGTCAAGGTCTAAGTAAAAAAGATCTGAGTTTTGGTAATTACAAAACTAACAGATTCAAATTCATTATAAAACATTGACTAAGTGCCTATTATGTACCAGGCCTGTACTAAATATATTAGTGCTTATTTTTTTTAAGTTTATTTACTTTGAGACAGAAAGAGAGAGGAGCAATAACACATGTATATGAGTGGGGGACAGGCAGAGAGAGAATCCCAAGCAGGCTCCGCACTGTCAGTGCATAGCTGAACTGTGAGGTCATAACCTGAGCCGAAATCGAGAGTCAGATGCTTAACTGACTGAGCCACCCGGCACCCTAGTACCTAATTAATTTTTTTTTATCTCTGTAAGTTAAAGTATTATTGGTCTTCATTATATAGATTAGGAAACTAAGAATTATCAAATTGATGTAACATACCCTAGGTCACACAAATAGAAGTTCTAGAGCTGGGTTTCAAACATAGACTTTCTGAAGAATTAAGCTGCTGGAAGAATAAAAAGCAAAACAAAACAAAAACAAACAAACAAAACAAAACCAAAATCAACCAACCAACCAAAAAAAAAAGATAGAAAGAAAAGAAAACAAATACATAGTTGTTAGTGACCAAAAGTAAGTGGGGGCCAAGGGAGGTAGCCAAGATAACTCCAATATTGGGTGCCTGTTCATGAATAGTGTTCCAATTGGCTAACCACTCAAGTTCTTGGTGGTGTTCTCTTTCAGGAGACTCTGACAGTTTCAGCAAAGTGCGGCCTCTAGGAGAAAAGCCAACCATTGTCCGTCCTCCAGTGAGGCCTCCAGATCCTCCGTGCCGGGCAGCTACTCCCCAAAAGCCAGAACCAAAGCCAGATATTGTGGTTAGCAATGCAGGGGGAATCTCATCATCTGTGTAAGTAGAGTTGTTCCTCATCCTTGACCTAAAGGTCATGTTAGGCCATCAGGAGTTCTTTCAGGATCACCATTATGATTATGAAGAGTATACAGTCTACAACCCCAGGGCTTAGTTCACTTAATAGTCTAGGGAAATGTCACAGACAAGCCCTGTTTGGCGTGTTGCACTCATCACTCAAGGCTGACAGATTTCACTAAAACTGCCCTGATCTCTGTAGGGTGATAAGATTACCTTCTGTTTTCATGTTCCCTTTGGAAATTTTTTTGTATTTTCTTGTTATTGCTACTGGTTTTTAAAGTAATTTAATGAACAGATTTATTTATTGTACTTGTGCCTTTAGGCTTTTTTTTTATATCAAGGGTATGATTTTTAAAAATCTTCCAAAATGGGGGCGCCTGGGTGGCTCAGTTGGCTGGGCGTCCGACTTCGGCTCAGGTCGTGATCTCGCAGTTTGTGAGTTCAAGCCCCATGTCAGGCTCTGTGCTGACAGCTCAGAGCCTGGAGCCTGCTTCGGATTCTGTGTCTTCCTGTCTCTATGCCCCTCCCCTGCTCATGCTCTGTCTCTATCTCAAAAATAAATAAAACATTTTTAAAAATCTTCCAAAATGTCTCAGATTCTCCAGAGAACCTCTTGCAAAGTAGGAACTGAGCTGATTTCTAGCAGTTTTTCCTGAGGTGGGACTGGAAGCCAAGGAACCAGGCATAGAGTGGCTAAGGTAGGAGCATAGCAGCTCTCACAGATCAGCCTTTCATGGCCACAGTTAGCCTGACTGGTCTCTCTTCAGCCAGTGCTTGGGATCCCTCTCTTATACTGCCTCCTGTATTCCTTTTTCTCAAGTCTCTTGTTTTCTATAATTGTAAAATGGGGGAAATAGGAAAAAGAAAGACTCTACCATGTTAATTAAGTAGCTAAGTGTATTTACAAAAATGGCAAAAATTTATACTTTGAAACCAAAGACTTGTTTCACTTATTTCTCACAAGAATAGCCTGAACCAACAACATACTCAGACCATTCTGAACCAAGGGAAAGCAAAGGGCATTAGGCATAGCCTTGCAGTAGCTTATGGTCTCTGAGTCATTTCACATTCTGATGCTTGGGTTTCTTCTCAGACCCAGGTCCTTTGCAAGCTAAGGCAGACCCTTCAATTGGTGCCCATCTGGTTTATAGTTTTTGTGTTGCTCATTGTCTATTGGTTCTCATATGTATTCCAGAGAAACTCATGGGACTTGATTGGCTTCTGTTTGCAGGGTGGCTTCCAGGACCAGGTTCTTTGAAACAGCTTCCCGAAAAACAGGAAGGTAAGACATATAAGTGACAGAAGAAGAACCAAGTTACTTTTTATTTAATGGATCGTGAGCATTTCCTCTCTTACATTCTGTTTTTCTGTTTCTCTGTAGCTGTCTCTGTCTCTCTGTCCCTTTCTCTCTCCTAGTTCTCTCTGTCTTCTCATCTCTCACCCTGTATATTTGTCTTTGTCTATATATATGTGTGTTTCTCTTTGTTACTCTATTTGTCTTTCTCACACTTTCTTTCTCTCTGTTTTTGTCATTCTCAGTCTCTTTCTCTCTTTGTGTTTTTCTACTTATATCTCTGTTTCTGTCTTTGTCTCTCTGTCTCCTATCTGTATATTTCACTCTTTTTCTGTCTTTCTCCATGTCTCTCTTTCTTTGCCTATCTCTGTATCTGTTGTGCCATTGAGTCTTTGGCACTGTTTTCTATTTCTTCTTCCTCCTCCTCCTCCTCCACCTCCTCCTCTTCTTTTCTTTTCTTTTCTCTCTCTCTCTCTCTCTCTCTCTCTCTCTCAGACGCAGATATACAAACAGTACTCACATACTAAGTAACACTACAAAAAATATTACACTCAACGTAAGTCTTTTTTTGTTAGTTTTTTAGACTCTATTATATTCTAAAAGAGCAGCTGATAGGAATACACATAATGTAACACTCTAACATAAGCAGCCTTAGAATAAGCAAACATTAGGTGGTATGATATAAATCACCTGGAAAAAATTGAGGGAACAAAAAACAAATAGATTTGCCTTCGACTCCAGACCCACTGAAACAGAATCTCCAGGAGTGGGGTCTGAGTATGTTTCTTTTTTCTCTTATCTTATCTTATCTTTCCTCTTTCTTCTCTTTTCTTCTTTTCCTTTCCTTTTACTTCCTTTCTTTCCTCTTTCTTTCTTTCTTTCTTTCTTTCTTTCTTTCTTTCTTTTCCTTCCTTCCTTCCTTCCTTCCTTCCTTCCTTCCTTCCAGTTTGTTTTTAAAACTTCTAAGATATTGATACAGATTGTCCAGAGTCTGGCATCTGAGACCCTTTAGGCTATAACATCTAGAGAAATGGCTGCATAGCCTTTAGGGACTCTTTTGTGAGCTTGCTCCATGTTGCTTATCAGAGAGTTTGAAATTGTGCTTCCTGATGGGTGATAAGAGTATAGCTTTTCTAGGTGGTCAGTTAAAAGAAAAATGTGCCAGCACTGGAGCTGGGGTATGCTTAACACTATCTAGTCAATGCTGTGAGACCTAACTCACCAGTACATGACCCTGCACAGCAAGTCACCCTAGTTCTGCTTGGCAGTCAGCCATTAGACCAGACCAAATTCTCCTTTGACAATAATTTACCATTTATTCTACCATAACAGATAAAAATGATGTTACAGTCCCAGATTTCTCTTCCAATACAATAAAATTTTTACCTAGGATGTTTTTAAAACAGGCTTAGTCAAATGTCCCTCTTGGAAAAAAAATAAGAGAGAGAGACAGAGACAGAGACAGAGAGACTCTTAATATAGCACCTGCCTGTGAGCAGGATCACATCCTATTTCCTTGGTGATTCTTCCTCCCTCCCTAGAATAAGCCATATGAGAAATAACTACCAAGGAAATGTAATGAAGTAAACTAGAATTAACAGAATGAAATGGGTACATCTAAAGGAAAGCTTTTTTTACAGGGTACTTGAATGATTCAGTGGGTTAGGCATCCAACTTTGGCTCAGGTTGAGCATCCAACTTTGGCTCAGGTCATTATCTCAAGGTTCTTGGGTTCAAGTGCCACGTTGGGCTCTGTGCTGACAGCTCAGAGCCTGGAGTGTGCTTTGGATTCTGTGTCTCCCTCTCTCTCTGCCCCTTTTCTACTCACACTCTGCCTCTCTCACTCTCAAAAATAACATTAAAACATTTTTTTAAAGGAAAACTTTTTTAGAGGAAGTGATACCTAAGTTAGAGCTTAAAAGATGAGTAAAAATACACCAAAACATATAAAGAATTCATTGGTAGCCTTGGACAGGGAACCGAGACAATGAGAGAGAATTTGTAAGAGGCATGAACAAAGTCCAGTAGAATCTTGAAGGCAGGCCAGCTTCTAAAAGGAAATTATAGCCAAACTGATGTTGAAAGTATGGAAACATTGTCTGAGGTACTGTCACTACTGGCTGAGCTATGTCAGCTATGTCAGCTACTGCTCAGGGAATTCCTGGACCAACTTACAACATGAGAGGGCTGTAGCCAAACCAGGCATTTCAGGCTAGAGAACAACTCTACTTATCCTATGTTTAGGCTTCTGGAACCTAGATTTAATTCTGTACTTTACCTCCAGATACCATCTTGGCAGAGGTGTGGGCAACACCAAAATGGATACACCTATCCTCCAGTGTGTCATGAGCCATAGACACATACTCTGTATCCACAGGTTCCTCCCATTTAGTATCCACATAGAAAAAACAACACTTCTGTCTAGGCTCCCACCTTGTAACCCCCATTTGTATTAGTACATCTACATCAGTACCATCTATAGACATTGTTGAAAAGCTCTTCTCTCATCTCTGATGAAAATAATCATCTGTTTATCCTTTGTTTATCCTCCTTTTTGCTTCCCATTTGTACCCCTGACTGTAGCCTGACATTTGAATCACCTCACTTCCTCATTCATCTCCTTTCCATAACCAATAAAAAAATTAAATCTCAAATGACAGAAGTGGTTCATCAAGAAGAGAAGGGAGGGGAAGATAGTTCAGCAAGGCAGACAGCTTATGCAAGACAAGTTCAGTAAGTCATTAGTGTTACACTTTGGCTACAATGTGGGGGTGAGAAGAGGGAAACTTACTTGGAGGTGAGGCCAGAAAGATACTTTGGGGCCAGATTTTAAAGACCTTATATGACATACAAAGGGTTTTTGTCTTTATACTATACTCTATGATGAGTCATGGAACTTTTAAACATGACAATGCATAGTCTGAGATGACTGAATTGTAAAAAAATCATTCTAGTAGTACTGAGAAAGATAGATGGGAGAGTAAAGACTGGAGATAGAGAGACTAATTAGGAAGATAATCATCATGGCAACAGTTAATGAGGCCTTAACCTATGACATTGCCAATACAATGGAATAAAATGGACAGTTTTGAGATAGACACAATGAGACCTTGCTGATTTTTCAAACATGGAGCATTGGAGAAGGATTAAAAGGGGGTAAAAGTCTATTCTAGAAAATTAAGTGTATGATAACAATAATGAGTCATGGAGGAACAACTTTTGTGGGAAAGTGTTGCTCCCCTCAATTTTGGGCACAGTGATTTTAAGACCCTGTGGAATATCAAGAAAGAAATATCCAGTGGGGGTTGAGAGGAAGATAGGAGCGGAGTAGGAGGACCTGCGGCTCACCCATCCCACAAACACAACTAGATAACTAAAAATCATCCTAAATGCCCCCAGAAATAGACAGGAAGACTGACAAAACAAACTCTACAAATAAAGGTAGGAAATAGTCCACACTGAAGAAGGTAGGAAGTGTGGAGAGGGAGTTTAGGGGAGAAATGGATTGCTGGTATGTGCAGGGGAGGGATCAGTGCTCACAGAGAAGGGCAAGAGATAGAGGATCACAGAAGAATGCACAAGGAGAACATTTCCCCAGGGTTGTTGGCTTGGAAAATGAAAATGGCTGAATTTTTTGAGTTCTTGCAACAAGTGGGGCTTAAAGCATGTAGTTTTAAGGGAGAGTGGACTTTGCTGTGATAGAGGCTGGGGGGCACTGCGATGCTCCTATAAAGAAGGCAGTATACACCCCCAAGTCTGATAGTGTGGAAACAGCTATCTGAAAAACACCTGGTACATATGGGGGAAGATTATTTGCTCCTCTCAGAGTGCTTCCCTCAGAGTCAGTGTGCATGGAGGCACCTCTCCAAGGACAAGGGAGATAGCTGGTGCCATTTCTCCCATTCACACCCCTCAGCATAAACACAGAGCCACCTGCAATAAGCACCACAGCACCAACACTAGCTTCCTAGGCTGCTTACACCAGGTCCCTCACCCCTGTGCTCTGGAGGTACTGCCCTTCTAGGTCAAGCTTGTATCAGGCACAGCATGGTGAGGCCCTTCCCTAGAAGACCACCAGAAACCCCTGTCCAGTTTGCATTTCCTGACCAGAGCATTCTGCAGGGCTTCATTTCTATTGGAAGTAGCATCATGTCTCATTTCACAAACACACCAGAGCACACCTAGTTAAACCTCACCACATTAAGACCAGGGACCAAACACTGTCCAATGTAGGCAAGGAAAATGTCTGCAGGGGACTGGCCTGAAGGATGGAGCACCTAAAACACAACAGAAAACATGCAGCACACACAAGAGACACTATGTAAAGCTCCAGGCCATGGACAGTGTGGGGCAAGGGGGGGGGGGGGTTCGTGTTCACTTCTGGAGCAAGAGCTCACTGCTGCCCTGGCTTTCAGTCATACTTTCCCTAGTAAAAAAAGACACCTGCAGATCTCAGGGAGGCGGGACTTGGTATAAGCAGCTCAAGCCTCTGCTGTGTGGGCTATGCCACTAGCTGATGTCCCTCATTGCTCATATGATGGATGTAAAATGGTGTTAGCCCACTCTCTTTCCCAGCGAGGTGACTTTGCTTCCACTTCTTTTCAGGAAGCCCTCACAGAAGAGTGAACAATCTCCCCTCTTGTGTCCCAGGCTTCCATCAGATCCCTACCTTCATCCTATTTACTGGCCTTCTGTCCACCCAGCAGTGCAGTGCTGCTGTGTTTTATCTCAGGCGCACAGCTGGGTTTCAAAACTGCAAATTTTAGGGACTTGGTGTGGCAGGGACCCACACTGATTCTCTAGGAGGGACTCACTGCTTTCTGCTGGTACCAGTTTGTCCCAGAAAAATAGTCACATGATCACACAGGGGTTTGTATTTTATGGTAAAGTTCAACAAAAATCCCTCATCCAGGTTAGCTGCCTTCAGTAGCCTTTATGTTAATGAATGGGACAGCTCAATGGTGCCCACTGGCTCTTTTGTCCCTTGAGAGGCAGTGCCACCTCTTCCAAATGCAGTCCAAGAAAAAGAACTTTCTCTCTCAGTTTAACCCAGGAGATACTCAGAGAACACTGACTACTTTCTGGCTTTTGGTCTCCTTCTCCACAGGAGCAACACTATACCCACCAGGCTTGACCCTGATGATAGTTCAGACTTCTAAAACTTCAGACTATCAGCTTGGCTGCTTGTAAAAACTGGCTATAATCAGCTCCTCTTGTATTCTCAAGTCACTGGTTTTGGGGAAGTGTTTTTCTTCTGCAACCCCCTTGCATACTGCTTTCATTTATCCTCTCTCTCTCTTTCCCTTTGTCTATTTCTCCTCTCTCTGTGATCAGGGCTCCCTCCTCTCTGCAGCACCCACGATTCTTTTCTAGCCCCCAAATCACATCTCCAAACCTCCTACCTTCCATAATATTGCCTCTTTTCTCCCTCTAGTTGTGTAGTTTGTTTTCTCAGTCCTCAGATGGATTTCCTGGGTGTTCAGAATGATTTGATAATTACCTATCTATGTTCAAGGGATGAGGCAAGCATAAGATCCTCATACTACTCTGCCATCTTAACTCCTCTTATTAATTAATAAAATTGGTAAGCCTCTAGCCAGGCTTACCAAAAAGAAAAGAGAAAAGACACAAACAAATAAAATCACAAATGATAGAGGAGAAATAACAACCAACACCACAGAAATACAAACACTTAGAATATTATGAAAAACCTTATGCCAACAAATTGGACAAACTGGAAGAAATGGATAAATTCCTAGACACATATAAACTACCAAAAATGAAACAGGAAGAAATAGAAAACTTGAACATAATGATAATCAGCAAAGACATTGAATCAGTAATCAAAAATCTCCCAGCAAACAAAAGTCCAGGGCCAGATGGCTTCATGGAGAAATTCTACCAAACATTAAAGAAAGAATTAATACCTATTTTTCCGCATACTGTTCCAAAAAACAGAAAAAGAAGGAAAACCTAGGAAGTCATTCTATAGGACCACAACATTACCTGAATACCAAAACCAGAATAAGACTCCACCAAAAGAGAAGTACAGGCCACTATCCTTGATGAAGATGGATGCAGAAATTCTCAATAAAATACTAGCAAACCAAATCTAACAGTACATTAAAAGAATCATTCACCACAATCAAGTAGGATTCATTCCTGGGCTTCAAAGGTAGTTCAATATTCACAATTCAATCAATACTGTATACCACATTATTAAAAGAAATAATAAGAACTATATGATTTTTTTCAATAGATGCAAGGAAAGCATTTCACAATGTACAACATCATTCATTAAAAACCCTCAAGAAAAGTTGGGTTACAGGGAACATATCTCAACATAATAAAGGCCATACAAGAAACCCACAGCTAATATCATCCTCTATGGGGAAAAACTGAGAGCTTTTCCTCTGTGGTCAAGAATTAGGGATTCCACTCTCACCGTTATTTAACATAGTACTGGAAGTTCTACCCACAGCAAGCACACAGCAAAAAGAAATAAAAGGCAACAAAATCATCATCAAAGAAGAAGCCAAACTTCCACTCTTTGCAGATGACATGATACTCTGTATAGAAAACTCAAAAGACTGCTACACAAATTCAATATAGATGCAGGATACAAATTCAACATACAAAAATCTGTTGAATTTATATGCACCAATAATGAAGCAGCTGAGAGAGAAATCAAGGAATCAATCCCATTTACAATTTCACCAAAAACCATAAGATACATAGGAATAAACTTAACCAAAGAGGTAAACAGTCTGTACTCTGAAACTATAAAACACTGATGAAAGAAATTGAGGACACAAAGAAATGGAAAAACATTTCATGTCCATGGATTGGAGGAACAAGTATTGTGAAAATGTCTATATTACCCAAAGCAATGTACACATTTAATGCAATTCCTATCTAAATACCACCAGCATTTTTCAGAGCCAGAACAAACAATCCTAAAATTTGCATGGAACCAGAAAAGACCCTGAATGGCCAAAGCAACCTTGAAAAAGAAAAGAAAATCTGCTAGTATCACAATTCTGGAGCTTAAGTTATATTACAAATCTGTAGTGATTAAGATAGTATGGTATTGGCACAAAAATAGACACATAGATCAATGGATCAGGGATCAGAATAGAAACCTCAGAAATGAACCCACAGCTATATGGTCAATAAAACAGGAAAGAATTTCCAATATGAAAAAGACAGTCTCTTCAACAATCAGTGTTGGGGAAACTGGACAGCAACATGCAAAATAGTGAAACTAGACCACTTTCTTACACCATACACAAAAATAAATTCAAAGTGGATCAAAGACCTAAATGTGAGAGAGGAAACCATTAAAATCCTAGAGGGGTTGAGGCAAGATGGCGGCTTAGGAGGACGCTGGGCTCACCGCACGTCCTGCTGATCACTTAGATTCCACCTACACCTGCCTAAATAACTCAGAAAACCGCCAGAGGATTAGCAAAACGGAGTCGCCGGAGCCAAACGCAGACGAGAGGCCCACGGAAGAGGGTAGGAAGGGCGGCGAGGCGGTGCGCGCTCCACGGACTGGCGGGAGGGAGCTGGGGCGGAGGGGCGGCTCGCAAGCCAAGCAGAGCCCCCGAGTCTGGCTGGCAAAAGCGCAGGGGCCTGATGGACTGTGTTCCCACAACAAGCGCGACTTAGCCTCTGAGAGGTCATAAGTTAACAGCTCTGCTCAGAAAGCGGGAAGGCTGGAGGACAAAGGGAGGGAGTGCTGCTGAGCCCCCTGACAACAGAGCTCAGTTTGGTGGGGAACAAAGGCACTCGCCAGCACCATCTCCCCCGCCCATCCCCCAGCCAAAATCCCAAAAGAACCAGTTCCTACCAGGGAACTTGCTCGCTCCACGCAAACACCTAACTCTGCGCTTCTGCGGAGCCAAACCTCCGGCAGCGTATCTGACTCCCTCCCGCTGCCACAGGGCCCCTCCTGAAGTGGATCACCTAAGGAGAAGCGATCTAAGCCTGCCCTTCCTGCCCCCGTGCACCTTGCCTACCCACCCCAGCTAATACGCCAGATCCCCAGCATCACAAGCCTGGCAGGGTGCGAGTAGCCAAGACGAGCCACACCACCCCACAGTGAATCCCGCCCCTAGGAGAGGGGAAGAGAAGGCACACACCAGTCTGACTGTGGCCCCAGCGGTGGGCTGGGGGCAGACATCAGGTCTGACTGCGGCCCCGCCCACCAACTCCAGTTATACACCACAGCACAGGGGAAGTGCCCTGCAGGTCCTCACCACGCCAGGGACTATCCAAAATGACCAAGCAGAAGAATTCCCCTCAGAAGAATCTCCAGGAAATAACAACAGCTAATGAGCTGATCAAAAAGGATTTAAATAATATAACAGAAAGTGAATTTAGAATAATAGTCATAAAATTAATCGCTGGGCTTGAAAACAGTATACAGGACAGCAGAGAATCTCTTGCTACAGAGATCAAGGGACTAAGGAACAGTCACGAGGAGCTGAAAAACGCTTTAAACGAAATGCATAACAAAATGGAAACCACCACAGCTCGGCTTGAAGAGGCAGAGGAGAGAATAGGTGAACTAGAAGATAAAGTTATGGAAAAAGAGGAAGCTGAGAAAAAGCGAGATAAAAAAATCCAGGAGTATGAGGGGAAAATTAGAGAACTAAGTGATACACTAAAAAGAAATAATATACGCATAATTGGTATCCCAGAGGAGGAAGAGAGAGGGAAAGGTGCTGAAGGGGTACTTGAAGAAATAATAGCTGAGAACTTCCCTGAACTGGGGAAGGAAAAAGGCATTGAAATCCAAGAGGCACAGAGAACTCCCTTCAGACGTAACTTGAATCGATCTTCTGCACGACATATCATAGTGAAACTGGCAAAATACAAGGATAAAGAGAAAATTCTGAAAGCAGCAAGGGGTAAACGTGCCCTCACATATAAAGGGAGACCTATAAGACTCGTGACTGATCTCTCTTTTGAAACTTGGCAGGCCAGAAAGAATTGGCACGAGATTTTCAGGGTGCTAGACAGAAAAAATATGCAGCCAAGAATCCTTTATCCAGCAAGTCTGTCATTTAGAATAGAAGGAGAGATAAAGGTCTTCCCAAACAAACAAAAACTGAAGGAATTTGTCACCACTAAACCAGCCCTACAAGAGATCCTAAGGGGGACCCTGTAAGACAAAGTCCCAGAGACATCACTACAAGCATAAAACATACAGACATCACAATGACTCTAAACCCGTATCTTTCTATAATAACACTGAATGTAAATGGATTAAATGCGCCAACCAAAAGACATAGGGTATCAGAATGGATAAAAAAAACAAGACCCATCTATTTGCTGTCTACAAGAGACTCATTTTAGACCTGAGGACACCTTTAGATTGAGAGTGAGGGGATGGAGAACTATTTATCATGCGACTGGAAGCCAAAAGAAAGCTGGAGTAGCCATACTTATATCAGACAAACTAGACTTTAAATTAAAGGCTGTAACAAGAGATGAAGAAGGACATTATATAATAGTTACAGGGTCTATCCATCAGGAAGAGCTAACAATTATAAATGTCTATGTGCCGAATACCGGAGCCCCCAAATATATAAAACAATTACTCATAAACATAAGCAACCTTATTGATAAGAATGTGGTCATTGCAGGGGACTTTAACACCCCACTTACAGAAATGGATAGATCATCTAGACACACGGTCAATAAAGAAACAAGGGCCCTGAATGAGACATTGGATCAGATGGACTTGACAGATATATTCAGAACTCTGCATCTCAAAGCAACAGAATATACTTTCTTCTCGAGTGCACATGGAACATTCTCCAAGATAGATCATATACTGGGTCACAAAACAGCCCTTCATAAGTTTACAAGAATTGAAATTATACCATGCTTACTTTCAGACCACAATGCTATGAAGCTTGAAATCAACCACAGAAAAAAGTCTGGAAAGCCTCCAAAAGCATGGAGGTTAAAGAACACCCTACTAACGAATGAGTGGGTCAACCAGGAAATTAGAGAAGAAATTAAAAAATATATGGAAACAAACGAAAATGAAAATACAACAATCCAAACGCTTTGGGACGCAGCAAAGGCAGTCCTGAGAGGAAAATACATTGCCATCCAGGCCTATCTCAAGAAACAAGAAAAATCCCAAATACAAAATCTAACAGCACACCTAAAGGAACTAGAAGCAGAACAGCAAAGGCAGCCTAAACCCAGCAGAAGAAGAGAAATAATAAAGATCAGAGCAGAAACAAACAATATAGAGTCTAAAAAAACTGTAGAGCAGATCAACGAAACCAAGAGTTGTTTTTTTGAAAAAATAAACAAAATTGACAAACCTCTAGCCAGGCTTCTCAAAAAGAAAAGGGAGATGACCCAAATAGATAAAATCATGAATGAAAATGGAATTATTACAACCAATCCCTCAGAGATACAAGCAATTATCAGGGAATACTATGAAAAATTATATGCCAACAAATTGGACAACCTGGAAGAAATGGACAAATTCCTGAACACCCACACTCTCCAAAACTCAATCAGGAGGAAATAGAAAGCTTGAACAGACCCATAACCAGCGAAGAAATTGAATCGGTTATCAAAAATCTCCCAACAAATAAGAGTCCAGGACCAGATGGCTTCCCAGGGGAGTTCTACCAGACGTTTAAAGCAGAGATAATACCTATCCTTCTCAAGCTATTCCAAAAAATAGAAAGGGAAGGAAAACTTCCAGACTCATTCTATGAAGCCAGTATTACTTTGATTCCTAAACCAGAGACCCAGTAAAAAAAGAGAACTACAGGCCAATATCCCTGATGAATATGGATGCAAAAATTCTCAATAAGATACTAGCAAATCGAATTCAACGGCATATAAAAAGAATTATTCACCATGATCAAGTGGGATTCATTCCTGGGATGCAGGGCTGGTTCAACATTCGCAAATCAATCAACGTGATACATCACATTAACAAAAAAAAAAGAGAAGAACCATATGATCCTGTCAATCGATGCAGAAAAGGCCTTCGACAAAATCCAGCACCCTTTCTTAATAAAAACCCTTGAGAAAGTCGGGATAGAAGGAACATACTTAATGATCATAAAAGCCATTTATGAAAAGCCCACAGCTAACATCATCCTCAATGGGGAAAAACTGAGAGCTTTTTCCCTGAGATCAGGAACACGACAAGGATGCCCACTCTCACCGCTGCTGTTTAACATAGTGCTAGAAGTTCTAGCTTCAGCAATCAGACAACAAAAGGAAATCAAAGGCATCCAAATTGGCAAAGATGAAGTCAAGCTTTCGCTTTTTGCAGATGACATGATATTATACATGGAAAATCCGATAGACTCCACCAATAGTCTGCTAGAACTGATACATGAATTCAGCAAAGGTGCAGGATACAAAATCAATGTACAGAAATCAGTTGCATTCTTATACACTAACAATGAAGTAACAGAAAGACAAATAAAGAAACTGATCCCATTCACAATTGCACCAAGAAGCATAAAATACCTAGGAATAAATCTAACCAAAGATATAAAGGATCTGTATGCTGAAAACTATAGAAAGCTTATGAAGGAAATTGACGAAGATTTACAGAAATGGAAAGACATTCCCTGCTCATGGATTGGAAAAATAAATATTGTCAAAATGTCAATAGTACCCAAAGCTATCTACACATTCAATGCAATCCCAATCAAAATTGCACCAGCATTCTTCTCGAAACTAGAACAAGCAATCCTAAAATTCATATGGAACCACAAAAGGCCCCGAATAGCCAAAGGAATTTTGAAGAAGAAGACCAAAGCAGGAGGCATCACAATCCCAGACTTTAGCCTCTACTACAAAGCTGTCATCATCAAGACAGCATGGTATTGGCACAAAAACAGACACACAGACCAATGGAATAGAATTGAAACCCCAGAACTAGACCCACAAACGTATGGCCAACTCATCTTTGACAAAGCAGGAAAGAACATCCAATGGAAAAAAGACAGCCTCTTTAACAAATGGTGCTGGGAGAACTGGACAGCAACATGCAGAAGGTTGAAACTAGACCACTTTCTCACACCATTCACAAAAATAATCTCAAAATGGATAAAGGACCTAAATGTGAGACAGGAAACTATCAAAACCTTAGAGGAGAAAGCAGGAAAAGACCTCTCTGACCTCAGCCATAGCAATCTCTTACTCGACACATCCCCAAAGGCAAGGGAATTAAAAGTAAAAATGAATTACTGGGACCTTATGACGATAAAAAGCCTCTGCACTGCAAAGGAAACAACCAACAAAATTAAAGGCAACCAACGGAATGGGAAAAGATGTTCGCAAATGACATATCGGACAAAGGGCTAGTATCCAAAATCTATAAAGAGCTCACCAAACTCCACACCCGAAAAACAAATAACCCAGTAAAGAAATGGGCAGAAAACATGAACAGACACTTCTTTAAAGAAGACATCCGGATGGCCAACAGGCACATGAAAAGATGTTCAGCGTCGCTCCTTATCAGGGAAATACAAATCAAAACCACACTCAGGTATCACCTCACGCCAGTCAGAGTGGCCAAAATGAACAAATCAGGAGACTATAGATCCTGGAGAGGATGTGGAGAAATGGGAACCCTCTTGCACTGTTGGTGGGAATGCAAATTGGTGCAGCCACTCTGGAAAGCAGTATGGAGGTTCCTCAGAAAATTAAAAATAGACCTACCCTATGACCCAGCAATAGCACTGCTAGGAATTTATCCAAGGGATACAGGAGTACTGATGCATAGGGGCACTTGTACCCCAATGTTCATAGCAGCACTCTCAACGATAGCCCAATTATGGAAAGAGCCTAAATGTCCATCAACTGATGAATGGATAAAGAAATTGTGGTTTATATACACAATGGAATATTACGTGGCAATGAGAAAAAATGAAATATGGCCTTTTGTAGCAACGTGGATGGAACTGGAGAGTGTGATGCTAAGTGAAATAAGCCATACAGAGAAAGACAGATACCATATGGTTTCATTCTTATGTGGATCCTGAGAAACTTAACAGGAACCCATGGGGGAGGGGAAGGAAAAAAAAAAGTGGTTAGAATGGGAGAGAGCCAAAGCATAAGAGACTGTTAAAAACTGAGAACAAACTGAGGGTTGATGGGGGGTGGGAGGGAGGAGAGGGTGGGTGATGGGTATTGAGGAGGGCACCTTTTGGGATGAGCACTGGGTGTTGTATGGAAACCAATTTGTCAGTAAATTTCATAAAAAAAAAGTTGAAAAAAATTAAAAAACAAAAATAAAAATAAAATCCTAGAGGAGAACACAGGCAGTAACCCCTTTGGCATCAGCCATAGCAACTTCTTACTAGATATGTCTCCTGAGGCAAGGGAAATAAAAAATAAACTTTTGGGACTTCATCAAAATAAAAACCTACACGGTGAAGGAAACAATAAACAAAGCTAAAAGACTGAAAAAGAGCCTACTGAATGGGAGAAGATATTCGCACATATCATATCTGATAAAAATTAGTATCCAAAATATATTTTAAAAAACTTATGAAACTCAACACCCAAAAAATGAATAATACATTTAAAAAAGTGGGCAGAAGATAGGAATAGACACTTTTCCAAAGAAGACATACATATGGTCAACATATGCATAAAAATATGCTCAATATCACTCAACATCAAATGGAAATCAAAACTACAGTAAGATATCACCTCACACATGTCTGAATCAACAACACCAGAAACAACAGGTGTTGATGAAGATGTGGACAAAGGGGAACCCTCATGCAATTTTGGTGGGAATGCAAACTGGTACAGCCACTCTGGAAAACAGTATGTAGGTTCATCAAATGGTAAGAATAGAACTACCCTATGATCCAGCAAATGCACTACTAGGTATTTGTCCAAAGGATACAAAAATACTGATTCGAAGCGGCACATGCACTCCAATGTTTATGGCCGCATTATCAATAGCCAAATTATGGAAAGAGCCCGAATGTCCTTCAACTGATGAATAAATAGATAATGAAGAGATGGTATATATAGAATGGCATATTACTCACCTATATAAAGGAATTAAATCTTGGCATTTGCAACAACATAGTTGGAGCTGGAGAGTATTACGATAAGAGAAATAAGTCAGAGAAACACAACTACCATATGATTTCACTAATATGTGGAATTTAAGAAAACAAGCAAAGGGGGGAGATTGGAGATAGAGAGACAAATGAAGAAACAGACTTAATTATAGAGAACAAACTGGTGGTTACCAGAAGAGAAGGGGGTAGGGGATGTTGTAAATACATTGTGGGGATTAAGGAAACACTTGTGATGAGCACCAGGTGTTTTATGGAAATGTTTAATTACTGTATTGTACACCTGAAATTATTATTATACTGTGTGTTAGCTAACTGGAATTTAAATAAAAAATAAAAAAAAGAAATGTCCAGTAGGTAACTGCAACTTAGACTAGTAGTTGAGGTTGAATCCACAGAGGTTTAGGGGTAGAACTGTTGAATACAGCCACTGTGCAACTTCACGGGACATTTACATATACTATGATGTGAATAGTGGCCCCTTGGTGGGTTCTCAGTATTTGGTGGTGATTTAAACCATGAATGGGATTAAGATCACTCAGGAAGTAGGTATAAATAGACTTAGGAAAGGACAGAAAAACAATGCTATGGAAATAGCCCTATTGTCATTCTATCTATTGTCTGGGATGTTCTGGCAAAACTATATAGGCCTTCATTCTTTAGGATTGTCTCTTCCCTCCAGCTCTTCCCAGACAAGGCTAACTTAGTATGGCTCTAAGCATATTAAGGGGCTGGGGAAAGTTGGTTGGGTCTTTAAGGCAAAGGGTGATTAATGTTTTGAATGGCATTTGCCATTCTACCTTGTCCTTATCCCTATGAGAGATAATCACAGAATACAGGTTTTGATCTTGGGCCAGTTTCTCTGGGCTCCCCTAGCCTCCCGTTGCCTAAACACTAAAAGGATTATTCTGACACCTGAGAGATGTCTTTGTATTTAGGTTACTGGGCTTTCTAAAACTGCCGAGAAGCATCCCAACTTATAAGCATAGATCTAGATGCTTTGAAACATTTGGATGGATTACTTCCCATTTTTCAAATGGACTCTTTGACACTGGCCTGGAAGGGTCACCCATCCCCTTGCTTTGCCTTTCCGGTTCTGATTTCTAGAGACTTAGTGACATATTTTTCCTCCTTTACCCACAGTTCTCAAGGAAGACTTCCTGGAGATGAGAGTTGAGGCCTCAGGTATGTATTCTTCACCCCTGATTACAAAACCTTATTAAATATAAGCCTTCTTTATGGAATTTGAACTTTTGAGGACTTTAGTCTTGAGGGTCCAGAGGGTAGGAGCTCCCTCCCTGTCTCAGTTCATGACCCTTATATTTACTGCCTTCTAATTCTGAGGTTCCCTGTGTTTTTTAAGTCTCCTTCCTCTTTCCTTCCTTTCTCCTCCAACCAAACTACAGCATGGTTTTACAAGTTGCCTTTGGATAAAGTTCATTAGAAATCCTAGACTGTGACATTTGGGGCAAGTACATTTCATTCTCTTAGCCTCAATTTCCCAATCTATACAATGAAAAGTTTGGAACTGTCTAACTCTGACATTCTTTCGGTCTATAAGAAAATCAGTAAGCTCTCTTTTGGTATTATAGCAAGTACCATAAGTCCACTTCACTATCATGTAGAGACTTGGCAGCTTTAGAAGAAATCACTATTTAAGTCCTACCCCCAAAACCTTTATCCTTAGTCCTGTATATTTGTTTAATGCAAAATACTTCCACTTCCATTATGCAAAATACTTTCACTTCCATTATTTTATTTGATCCATATCAAGTGCCAAAATAAGGAGAATAATATGTATTTTAACTCAGCCAATAAAGGAACTGAGGTTCAGGGGCGCCTGGGTGGCTCAGTCAGTTAAGCATCTGACTGTTAATTTCAGCCCAGGTCATGATCTCATGATTTATGAGTTTGAGCCCCACATCAGTCTCCTTACTGACAGTGCAGAACCTACTTGAGAGTCTCTCTCTTAGCCCTTCCCCTGCTCTCTCTTTCTCTCTCAAAATAAATAAATAAACTTTAAAAAAGGAACTGAGATTCAGAGGGGATAAGTAATTTGGTAAGGTCACAAGAGTCACAGAGATCATGGAATTTTTTTTTCTCTACCAAGGAGTTCTAATTGGCTATCAGGTTTCTGGCATGACATTAACCAATATAAACATAAATGAGATATGGGTATCTGAAGAAGAACTTTCCATTTGTCTCCTAGCCTTCTTTTTCTTCTTATCACTGCCAGTCCTATGTGGTCCATGGGTTGATAAGCTTTTCCTTAGCAGCCCTCATGGAGGTGAAGTCCCAGAAAATCAGTTCAGTTATTGTAGTACCATAAATGCAATGGCTACTCTAGGTGGGTAACCTCAGAGGTATCAGGCTTCATCTCCTGTGGACTTTTAGGGAATAAGGGTTGAGGTCAAATGGACACAGTTTCCAGTCCTGATTATAGCACCATCTTAGGCCTGTCTCAAAGGATCTGAGTTGTAAGGGCCTTTTCCTAGCCAGCCTCTGTTGCTCAGAAGATTAGCTACCAATTATATGTTTAGCTACCCAACAAGAGAGGTGTCACTCCTCAGTGGTTGGTAAGTACTTGACCAGTTCTAGCTAATTACCTACTCTCTTCTTTCCTTTTTAGGTTTTGAAATCCTTGGTCTCAGAGGATCCTCCACAGGTTCTGGAAGGGTCTTCTTCAAACCCTTGTGTGTTGAGTCATTTTGTGTTGAGGAGAGCAGCTTCTTCCTGGCCTTGCACCTTCAGGTTCTAGGATGCTATAAAATAAGGGGCACATGTCTTAGGCACAGGTTTATTTCTCCTATGTATTCTGTCTTCATTCCCTCTGAAGATCTATGTTGAGCTACTATATGACTGTGAATGGCTGAACACCCTCAAGCCAGACTGCAGAAACCAAGCTATCTACTGACCTGAGTTGAAGAAAGGAGCTTAGTTTTCAGCTCTTCTCTGAATTTCCTGCCTCCTCAGAAGACCATGGAACTCTGAAAGATTTTGGACTAAAGACTGATCTCAGAGGTTTTACCCTAAAGTAGAAGCTACTTGAGTTGGGGGCCATTGCCCATTGTAGAAGAGTAGGAATGTTTGCTGAACATTGGAGAATATTAACATGTCTCTTACTAAGGATAAGGAGGCTGGTACTAGGTTGGAGTTCTGGCACTGCAGTATATTACCAAGAACCTGTCTGCTCCTATTGGGCCAGACAGCATGATTGATGCCAAACACAACCTCTTCATGTGGATTCAAAAAGTGGCCTTCCTGTTTTTACATATAGCCACATAGGACAAATCTACAAAGAATATTTTGCATGTTGAAGCCTAGGTTTGTTTGAGTTATTTTTCCTGTTTTTTTTCCTGACAGCTTCATTTACAAACAATTAAGAAAGATACAAAAGCTGAAAAACAGTTCTTTTAAAAATGCAGGCTGTATTTGTCCTGCACGAGTTCCATTCCTGGGTCAAATACTGGGAAAAATTGTTAAGATGGATTGAGTCCAGGCAGCTGGCACTATTGCTTCATGTTTGCCTTATGCAGATAAGCAAGCTCTTTTATCTCCTCCAAGAAACAACTCCTATCCCAGTGTCCGTGGATTCAGAAACTCCACGAAGCTTCTGAAATGGTATGCAGAACTCCATGACAATGTGCCTTTTCTGGGGAGATGGTCCATAGCATTCTACTGAATTTCAGATGGACCTGTGACCCAATAAAGGTTAAGAACCACAGCACTTGAGATAAAAGATTCTATTTACAACCCATAAAGTATATGATTGGAAGAGCCTTCCAAAATTATTTATTCTAACTGCCTAATTTACCTTTGGAGAAACTGAAACAATGCAAGTTATTAGCCAGGCCTAAACAAGATCCTAGGTCCCTGGGTTCCCGTGCAAGTTTCTTTCCATTTTACAACACTTGTCTAATAAGAGGATTTATGATTGGTGGCTTTAGTGGTCATCATTTTGAGTGTTTGGTTTTTACCCTCTTTACTGAATCCCACATATTTTTCATCAAGTGGAAAACTTTAAGACATAAGCTCCTGGTGTTCCATTTGCCATCTCAGTCATTGGGAAAGTACTAAAACACAACTGGTTTATTGAGTAGTCAAAAATCTGAGTAAACGTCTCTGAGTCTTGTTTGTTGATGGGAGGATGCTGGAGAAAGTGTCATTGCTTGTGTTCCCATGCACGTGTCTAGACCATAGCCTGTTTTTAGAGTCTGTATATTTATAATGTGACCAAGTGTGACAGAAAGGATTTTCCTACTTGGACCCTTCTAGCAAGACCCTGACTATGGAACTGAGAGAGAAGCATAGACATGGGTGGGAAGAGGGGAAGGAGAGAAGGAAGGAGAGGGAGATGGATGAAGGGGAAGAGAGAGAAACACACATTCTCAAACCGACTCTGAGATGCCTTTGAAACAGTGTTACTGAAAGGTGATAGTCACTTTCAAGACTGAACTCAACATGGTTTATTGGTGAATTAGTAACATGTAGGCTAAACACACTGAGAGCCCTTGTGGAAGTTATTGAGTGGAAACTTAATTCCATTCCCAATAGACATGCCCAAGTAGCCACATAAAACTCTCTCAGCTCTACCCAGTCTCAAAGACCAAGTTAATAAGAACCAGTAGCAAGAAAGCCAAGTAGCCATCACTCTACCTGCTACTCACCCCCAAAGGAATTTTCTGTGAGACTACGGCCTCACCCAGGAAGTTCTTGTTGAGCCCTGGTCTCAGAGCTGTGGCGTCTTTGCTCTGCCCCCATTAGATGAATGATTAAAGCAAGCGGGTGTGTAGATTTTGGCCACATATTGAAAGATTATTGAGAACCAGAGAAAGCCACTGCAGTCCCAGTTGAATAGGTGTCCTAGAAATGTGACCATGAGATTGCTGTGTGTTTTCTGGGACATATATAGATCAAGACCCTGAGCTAGAAAGTTGGGACCACCAGTATGGCTGGATGTCAGGAAGCAGTAACTGGATAGCTCTGCCCCTGCCCTAGTCTATACCCAAAGAATGCCCCCAAATGAACCTCAGAGCCTCCTCTTTTGCACTCTGATTTAAAGAGCTGGGGCGCCTGGGTGGCGCAGTCGGTTAAGCGTCCGACTTCAGCCAGGTCACGATCTCGCGGTCCGTGAGTTCGAGCCCCACGTCGGGCTCTGGGCTGATGGCTCAGAGCCTGGAGCCTGTTTCGGATTCTGTGTCTCCCTCTCTCTCTGCCCCTCCCCCGTTCATGCTCTGTCTCTCTCTGTCCCAAAAATAAATAAATGTTGAAAAAAAAATTTAAAGAGCAAAAACTTTTGTGGTGAGGCACACCATCATGGAATGAGACTGTCTTGGCTCAGGCTCAATGGATGAACAGTCATTCAGAAGAGGCTATTGGAATGGGATGATAATTGAGTGACAACTATAGGAAATTACCTACATACCTTGGCCAGAAGGTTAGATAAACTGTCAGTGGATGAACTGTAAATCTTGAACTGACAGTAATAACATTTATTAAGCACCTACTAAGTTCTAAGTGCTTTATATACATAATCTCCTTTGTCCTTACAACAATCATGCAGAGATGCTATTCTCCTCATTTTACAGATAAAAGATTTATGGCCCAGGAGGCTAAAGTAACTGGCTCAAATTCACACAGAAAGTAAATGACAGGACCGTGGCTTGAAATCCAGGCCTCTCTGACTCCATGCTGGTTTCCCTTTGTCACACAGAAGCTACATTACTGGAATTGGCATGACTCTATGACTTTTTATCCCTAATAAAATATTAGAAGGCCAGAATTTGAGGGGAATTTGGGGATGCAGGTCTAGTTTACAGGGGAACAAACACTGGGCCGAAAGAGATTTCTGAGTTGGGCTTTCTCCTCACCTTCCATTTATGCATTCTGTAATGTTTTTAAAAGGATCATTCAATTTAACCTTGTGAAATGAATGGTTTACTTTTTAGTTGGTAGTTGTTGAGTCCTTGGCTTAGCTGTTTTTCAAAGGAAAAAGGATCCTTGTATATGTCTATGTACTTTGCCAAGGCTGTAGCATGTGTATTTTCAGTCCAAGAGATTGGAGATACCCACACAGACAGTTTAAGAATCAAAAAAGGTATTTGTGGCTCTCTGGTACTTATTACCTTGGGGTAAAATCGTTACAACGTTTTCTGTGGTGATCGCAAAATTAAGAGGTAGTGTAGAATAAGAAATGTTATTGAAGTTTTTGCTTAAAAAATGTGGGGAGGTTGTCCAGCTACAGGGTGTGGATGTAAAATTCAGCATCTGATTTCAGTAATGAAACAGTGTCATATAGAGTATAAAATAACTGGTTTCATGGGAAAGGATTCTTCCCTTTTCTAGAACTTCCTTGATTATGTAATAACTAGAATAGAGTAGAAGAAGATGTATCTCTGTGGCCAGAAAACACATTGCTTTCAAAAGAACGTAGATCAATGATATTAGTTTTAACATAGCTGCAAGCAAATGGCCTTGACACATTACAATCCCCAAAAGCTTCAGAAGCATTTAAAAATTTCAGACGGAAGCAAGATACCTTGAAAAGATGTTTCTGATGAAGAAGAAACCTTCATTTTCATGAAGCACTTGATGCCAAGGACATTAATAGATGCTAGAAAGACTGCCTATGTGAAATACATATGTGACAGACAAAAGAAGGAGGTCCTTGGGCCCATTCATGTGACTTTCAATAAAATATGCAGACTCTATAGTATTGATGTCCTCTATCTGCATTTTTTTCATGGAAACAATCTTTGAGCATATTAGACATGATGCTGTAGCTGCCATGCACTGCTCGTGTTGTCTTTTGCAATTCTAAGGACATACAGGCACAGAATCTTTTATTACCAAGATTCTCAAGCTATAGTCTACTTTGCACCAAGCCCTTGTCATTTCCTCAGGCCTTACAACATCACTGCAGGATGGGTAATAACCCCATTTTATGGATAAGGAAACTTGAGGTTAAAGGAAATGAGAAATGACTTTGTCCAAGATCACACAGCTAAGGATTGATAAAAATACAGGACTGGAAACTACAGAGGTCTTACAGTTTCTACTACATCACACTACCCCTTAGGAGTAAAGAAATCCTGATGGTAAATGGAGAACATGCTTTAGAAATGAGACTGATGGAAACAACATCTATAAGTATTTCTACTACAAATGTGGTTCATCATCAGCCTCAGCATCATCATTACCTGGGAGCTTGTTAGAAATGCAGATTCTTGAGTACTACCACAGACAACTGTAATCATAACTTTTATTTTAATATGATCTTGATATTTCAGTGTACATTAAAGTTTGATAAACACTGATATAAGGCATTTGAGACCAAAAAAGGGTTGAGGAAGGATATTTTTTAGTGAGGCAAAGACCAAAAATGGTGGATAAGAGCATTCTGGTATGTTGAGAGTGTTTACAAAAGATTGTGTCCGTAGCTGCCTGCTTCTTGCACTACTTTGTACGTGGCCTTGTACTTTGATGACATGTGAATGAAATTTCTCCACTTCAAAGAACAGTGAAACCAGCCTGGGGGAAAAGACTGAAAAATCACTTGATTTTCAAATTTCTGACCATTAAAGGCAGTAGAAAGGCAACATGTGGCCGTAGGAAGACCTACTTTCAGAAGCCCTGGTAGGGGGATCCAGATTTGCCTCTGTCACTGACTCTCTGTAATGCTCAGCAAGTACCTTGCTCTCTCTAGGTCTCAAATTGTCTTTAAACAAGGTAGTCTCAAAGGTACTTTTAAGTTTTGATGTTCTGTTATTCTAAGCTATGGGTTTTGCTACAGCTTACATTTAATTAAAACATGGATAACTCTATAGGGTTTTGTCAGGCCCTAGTTTAACATCTTCAGTTAACATAATAAGGGTTAGTCTGAGAGAAAATCTCACAGTCATGACAAAGCAACATTAATGGGCACTGCAAGGAACTGGGAGCGCCATGACTCTAGTTAACCAGCTTGAAATTGGCTAGACAATTTTTAAATTTTAAAAATATGAAATTTTAGAATCAATTGTTTCAAACCACATACTTGGGAATCAATTCCTATATCCTAAATGGGGCTTACTTTGCATGATTTAATACAGTAAATTCCTCTGAGTTGGGCTTTTAGGGGATAGTTTCTTGAGTAGAAGGGAAATATTAAAAGGGAAAAAGTTCTACTTATCCTCTATCTGCCACTCTACAGATTCTGATACGTATTAGCTGAAGACAATTAACTGGCTTAAAATCAAAATCAGACCCATAGAGAAGGGACTTGTCTAAGGCCATGTACCAGAAACAATAACAGAAAATAGGTGCTCAGAGTTCAATTCTACTTTCTTTGGGTGACTACCCAAATCAAGAAATCTGCTTCCAGCAGCAGGGCACACATTGGGGATGACTAATAATAGGCCTTCCATCTGGGTATTTTGTTTCCATCACGTGTTTTCAGTCATTGCTTCAGTTAAGCCTCAGACAACCATATGATCTAGGCAGAGATGATTACCCTCATTTTATTGAGGCTCAGAGAGGTGACAAAACATGACCAAGGACATGCAAGTAGAAAATAAACTTGGACCTAAGTTTTCTAATTTCATCCATATTGTAGTGCTTCTCTAGGAGCGGAGAAGCAACCCTCCAAACCCTCATAACTTCTAAGAAATGTCAGCTCTAAACTCTCAATTGGTTTAATCCAATTACTTCAAAACAGATGAACTTTTTTTTCTGTTGGAGAATAGCCTAACAGTTTTATAACTTGAAACTGCAGAGTCCTCTAGGATCCATCATTTTGTTCTCATAACAGCCTCAAAAAGTAGGCAAGAGAAGGCATTTTGCCCACATTTTACAGATGTACAAATCGAGGCCCAAAGCACTGTATTAGTTTTCTGTTGGTGCTGTAACAGATGACTACAAATTTAGCAGCTTAAAACCAACATCCATTTATTCTCTCACAGTTTCTGTAGGTCAGAAATTCAGCATAGTGTGGTTGGATCCTCTTCCTAGGGGCTCACTGAACTAAAATCAACATATAAGCTAGACATGTGGTTGTCATTTGGGGCACAGAATCCTATTCCAAGCTCAATGGTTTTTGGCAGAATTTAGTCCCTCATTGCAGGAGTGAGGTCATCATTTCTTTGACATGTGCCCCTCTCCATATTCAAGCTAACAATGGCATGTAAAATCCTTTTGCTTCCCCTTTTGCATCTCTCTGACTTCCTCTTTTGCCTCTGCTTTTACAGCCTTATTTTTTTGTTGCAGTGATTTCATTGGGCCCACACAGATAATCCAGGATAGCCTCCCTGTTTAAAGTCAGTAGTAACCTTACATATTCAACATCTCTTTTGCCATATAATCACAATTCTAATGGTTATGACATAAAATATTCTTGGAGGTCATAATATTGCTTACAATGGGCATGGAGCAGCTACCTACAGAAGTCCCACCTTTTGGCATCAAGACACATGGTTGTCAAGATCTTCATTCTGGGGAAGAAAAAATTTACCATTTGCATCCCACTTACATGGCAGCTAGAAACTCTGGTGCCATTCAATTTCTCCCATCTTTCAATTACACTCAGACACAATTGGGTGGCACAACAAAGAAAGTGAGGGCTAGAAGGCAAAGGGGGCTCTTTGGAAGCTGATGGTACTCCTAGATGGCATCTTGATGCTGGTGACCAATTCCTTAACTAGTCTCATTCTATCTAGGAATGGGGAGAGGAAGTTTCCCCAAAGATCCAAGATGAGATATGTACTCCCCATATAACTTGACCAGAAGAGGTAACACTTATATAGTATATATTTTATGCCAAATGTGTCTCTGTATGCTTTTGAATGGCTTTATTGAATTTATCCTGATAATATTTCTTTGAGGTAAGTAGTGGTATTAGCTCCATTTCATAGCTGAGAAAACTGAGGCACAGAATGCTTATGCCATTTGCCCTGGAAATGGTGAATTCGGGATTTATTATCTTAACTAATCCCCAGTGGCTTCCACTAGACAGAGAAAAATCTCCTAGAACAGACATTGAGGCCAAGTTGATTTAAAACTCCCTTGCACCTTTGATTCTCTAAGCTTGCTCTCAGGGTCCCAGAATTCTCGAAACCCAAATCAGCACAGGTGAACTTTCTGAAAGAGTAGGTTAAATTTAGACTTAATGGATTTTTAATTTTTTTTCAACGTTTATTTATTTTTGGGACAGAGAGAGACAGAGCATGAATGGGGGAGGGGCAGAGAGAGAGGGAGACACAGAATCGGAAACAGGCTCCAGGCTCCGAGCCATCAGCCCAGAGCCTGACGCGGGGCTCGAACTCACGGACCACGAGATCGTGACCTGGCTGAAGTCGGACGCTTAAACCGACTGCGCCACCCAGGCGCCCCTAGACTTAATGGATTTTATGTGGCCAGTGGACTGCACAGTGAATGTCCCAATCTTTTTTCATAGGCTGGAAGAAAAGGAGACTGTCAGTCCATGTGAATGGGACAAAGATAGGTTGGCCCCAGGAATGCTTCTCCAGAGCAGAATTTCCACTTGGTAGCCTCTGCATGAGGTAGATCTCCCTGTTTTGGTGTGAATGGAAGTTGTATTACTTTCTCTGACTCTCTGTGAAGCCCATTTCCTGAAGACCAAGCCCTCAAAATGCCCAAAAAAAAGGTGCCTAAAATTAAGACTACAAAAGAGGGCTTTCCTGGTCCTGGAAAACAAAGCTAAGCAGTAGTGTTCTCTATGCTGGCCCTTTCCTAGCAGTTGGCAAGCCCGTGAGAACTGGATTTTGCTTCCTCAGCTACTCCCACCTGGGTCTTATGATGCTACCAACCTATTGTAGTTCCCAGAGCTATTAAGATATGAGGTAGGGTAGGAACAACCTCAGTCCTAACTGTTCCTCAACTTTTCTCCACCCCTACTGTCATCCTGCAGGACTCAGAATTCTATATCCGTTATTTGGCTAAGACCTAGAAGGATTAAATAAAGACTGATTTCTTCTTTTGTTCTCTGTGTCTTTTTTTGCTAGCCATTGCAGATAAGACCCTGGCCTATAATTCTTGTGGAAGGAACTCAAACACTATTATCCATATTCATGTCTCAGTCACCATTGGAAACTTATTTCACCCAAATAACTGTGGTTAGCCCTTACTAAATGCTCAATTAATATTAACCAGTCTTAGTAGTAGAAATACTGATGGTGGTGGTGGTGGCAGCAGCTGCCTCAGTTGCTATTCAGGAATAGAATCTTCTCTACACCCATTCAGATCTGATGGATCATGCTCTGTCATTTAAAATCTTCTCAAATTTTATCTGCAACTTGATTTTTAGATTCTTCAATGCAGTGTAACCTGTTTGTTTGGAAACTGTTATGTCCTTTGGCCTTGTGACCAGCCATCCTGACACCTACAACCCTATGTACATTGTTCCCATAATAGGCTCAGTTCCACTCATACTTTTTATCTCATAAAAGAGCTTCAGGCCAAACACTGAGTCTGAGCTACTTTGCTCTGTGAAGTTGCCAGGGCAGGAGGAATCTGGAGGATTAATATGTCTTGAGGTCTTACAGATGCTTTTTCTTCTCATGACAAGCCCCTGGTGATGTGTCTTGGGTACCTTCACCTTTTTGAGCACACCTTATGCTATTCTGGGAAGCAGCCATCTTTCTCACACTCCCTTACTCTCCCTACCTCTTACATTTTTTACTCCTACTATAATTACAATGGTGCTTATGGTACTTCCTCAAAGACACTCCGTGAAAGTGTGAGCAAGTCCTACAGGGGAAATAGAAATAAACCCTATCCTACTACTGGCTGACTTCACACTTAATTGGAAATTAATCCTGGGGTCTTGTCTGTCCAGAGTGTATTTATGTCCAGAAAAATATCACATTATCTTCCCTGTAGCGAAGAAGGCATCACAAAATGCCTTAGTAATGGGCCTAAAGAGTCTTTAAATAAATTTGAAGAGCTCTGGGAAAGAAGCATTGTCAGCCAAATAGGCCAATCCCACTGTGACAAAGGGGGAAAAGGACTCGGCCCTGACCACAAATCAGATAGGTTATGAGAATCATATCCAGAGCTTTTGCATAATTTGTGCTTCTAGAATTCAGGTCCTTGGGAGTTGACACAAAGCCCACAATGGAGTTGGGGGTTCCCTGAAACTAAGGAAGGAAACAAACACTGTGGAGTATCTATCATGTGCCAAGCATGAAATGGGAAAGACTTGAATTCTAGGGCCTTTTCAGGAGATCTGAGATAAGAATTAGGGTGGTAACTCTGTGAAAATGAACAAACAAACAAACAAACAGTACTACCACCTGGCAGGCACATTACATGCACATACGAATAACTCATTTTAGTCACATTTTATAAATAAAGAGATCCAGAAAAATTGCTGCTTGCTCAAAGTCACACAGAGATTAAATGTTAGAAGCCAAGATAGGAATGGAGACATGTAGGACTCATTAGCCTGTATACAGATGGTATATTTTCATTACTGAAAATTTTTTTTGACACTGAGGGCCTCCAAACTCAGATGAGCTCCAACCTGGAAAAGAAACTTATTATTTATGGTGCTGCAAAAGGTGGGGCAAGAGGGGAATAGTAAGTGTAAAGCCAGTACCTGAAAGAAGTTGGGGATAAGAAAGTACAAAACTATCTGTAGTTTATATGGAGGCTTTGTGTGAATCAAAAACAAACAAACAAACAAAACACCTATTGCTCAAAACACTTTATGGTCATCTGCCAGAAAATATTAATAAATAGACAAATCGCCAATTGAAATGTGAAAGGCACCTCTAGATGTGGCCATCACAACTGCATTATTTGGCCTTAGGAAGAAGGTAACCCAAAGTACAAAGAAGGTGAAATAAACATGGAACTAACAGAGGCATTAATGAGCATGCCTCAGATCCATCTAAGGCCTAGAAGGCTATTATACATATCAAAACCTATATGATTCCAAGGAGAAACGGATTATGGAAGCTTAGAGGGAAAGTAGGGATTTAAGTTTATATTACTAACTCACATTGTTGAAATTCTGAAAGCTTTAGAAGGCTTACTTGTAGCTAAGAGAAAGAATTAAGCAATGGAGGAGGTAAAAACCCTCTACTAGGCACTTTTACACTAAATTCCTCATTTATTACTATAAAAGCTCTGGGAGAGAGAGTGCTATCCTAATGTGAGATATGTGGAAATGAAGCTCTACAAGTATTTTTTCCACGCCTTTTTTTAATATGAAATTTTTGTCAAATTGGTTTCCATACAACACCCAGTGCACATCCCACCCAACAGGTGCCCTCCTCAAAGCCCATCACCCACTTTACCCTCCCTCCCACACCCCATCAACCCTCAGTTTATTCTCAGGAGGTAAGAATCTCTTATGGTTTGGCTCCCTCCCTCTCTAACTTTTTTTTTCCTTCCCTTCCCCCATGGTCTTCTGTTAAGTTTCTCAGGATCCACATTAAGAGTGAAAACATATAGTATCTGTCTTTCTCTGTATGACTTATTTCACTTAACACTCTCCAGTTCCATCCACATTGCTACAAAAGGCTAGATTTCATTCTTTCTCATTGCCACGTAGTATTCCATTGTGTATATAAACCACACTCTCTTTATCCATTCATCTGTTGATGGATATTTAGGCTCTTTCCATAATTTGGCTATTGTTGAAAGTACTGCTGTAAACATTGGGACACAAGACCCCTATGCATCAGCACTCCTGTATCCCTTGGGTAAATTCCTAGCAGTGCTATTGCTGGGTCATAGGGTAGATTTTTTGAAAAATTTTTTGAAGAACTTGCACACTGTTTTCTGGAGAGGCTGCACCAGTTTGCATTCCCACCAACAATGCAAGAGGGTTCTCGTTCTCCACATCCTCTCCAGCATCTATAGTATCCTGATTTGATAATTTTAGCCACTCCGCCATGAGGTGGTATCTGAGTGTGGTTTTGAATTATATTTCCCTGATGAGGAGCGATGTTGAGCATCTTTACATGTGCCCGTTGGCCATCTGGATGTCTTTAGAGAAGTGTCTATTCACGTCTTCTGCCCCTTTATTCACTGGATTATTTGTTTTTCCCGAGTGGAGTTTAATGAGTTCTTTATAGATTTTGGATACTAGCCCTTTGTCTGATATGTCATTTGTAAATATCTTTTCCCATTCTGTTGGTTGCCTTTTAGTTTTGTTGATTGTTTCCTTTCCAGTGCGGAAGCTTTTTATCTTCATTAGGTCCCAATAGTTCATTTTTGCTTTTAATTCCCTTGCCTTTGGAGATGTGTCAAGTAAGAAATTGCTGTGGCTGAGGTCAGAAAGATTTTTTCCTGCTTTCTTCTCTAGGGTTTTGATGGTTTTCTGTCTCACTTTCAGGTCCTTTATCCATTTTGAGTTTATTTTTGTGAGTGGTGTGTGAAAGGGGTCTAGTTTCATTCTTCTGCATGTTGCTGTCCAGTTCTCCCAGCACCATTTGTTAAAGAGACTGTCTCTTTTTCCATGGGATATTCTTTGATGCTTTGTCAAAGATTAGTTGGCCATACTTTTGTGGGTCCAATTCTGTAGTCTCTAATCTATTCCATTGGTCTATGTGTCTGTTTTTGTGCCAATATCATGCTGTCTTGATGATTACAGCTTTCTGGTAGAGGCTAAAGTCTGGGATTGTGATGCTTCCCGCTTTGGTCTTCTTCTTCAAAATTACTTTGGCCATTCGGGGCCTTTTGTGGTTCCATACAAATTTTACGATTGCTTGTTCTAGCTTTGAGAAGAATGTTGGTGCAATTTTGGTTGGGATTGTATTGAATGTGTAGATTGCTTTGGGTAGTATTGACATTTTGACAATATTTATTCTTCCAATCCATGAGCATGGCATGTTTTTCCATGTCTTGGTATCTTCTTCAATTTCCTTCATCAGCTTTCTATAGTTTTCAGCATACAGATCTTTTACATCTTTGCATTGATTAGGTTTATTCCTACGTATTTTATGATTCTTGGTGCAATTGTGAATGGGATCAGTTTCTTTCTGTTGCTTCATTATTAGTGTATAAGAATGCAACTAATTTCTGTACATTAATTTTGTGTCCTGAAAATTTTCTGAATTCATGTATGACATCTAGCAGAATTTTGGTGGAGTCTATCAGGTTTTCCATGTATAATATCATGTCATCTGCTAAAAGTGAAAGCTTGACATCATATTTGCCAATTTTGATGCCTTTGATTTCCTTTTTTTGTCTGATTGATGATGCTAGAACTTCCAA
Organism: Prionailurus bengalensis; assembly: GCF_016509475.1. Lineage (NCBI taxonomy): Eukaryota > Metazoa > Chordata > Mammalia > Carnivora > Felidae > Prionailurus > Prionailurus bengalensis. The sequence continues at coordinate 55,333,040 of NC_057361.1, read as the reverse complement.
CACTATGTTAAACAACAGCAGTGAGAGTGGACATCCCTGTCATATTCCTGATCTCAGGGGGAAAGCTCTCAGTTGTTCTCATTGAGGATGATATTAGCTGTGGGCTTTTCACAAACGGCTTTTATGATGTTTAAGTATGTTCCTTCTACCCGAGATTCTTGAAGGTTTTTATTAAGAAAGGATGCTGAATTTTGCAAAATGCTTTTTCTGCATCAATTGACAGGATCATATGGTTCCTTTCTTTTTTTTTATTAATGTGATGCATCACATTGATCAATCTGCAAATGTTGAACCAGCCCTGCAGCCCAGGAATGAATCCCACTTGATCATGAATAATTCTTTTTATATGCTGTTGAATTCAATTTGCTAGTATCTCGTTGAGAATTTTTGCATCTATATTCATCAGGGATATTGGGCTGTAGTTCTCTTTTTTTACTGGGTCTCTGTCTGGTTTCGGGAATCAACGTAATGCTGGCTTCATAGAATGAGTCTGGAAGTTTTCCTTCCCTTTCTATTTTTTGGAATAGCTTGAGAAGGGTAGCTATGATCTCTGCTTTAAATGTCTGGTAGAATTCCCCAGGGAAGCCATGTGGTCCTGGACTCTTATTCGTTGGGAGATTTTTGATAACTGATTCAATTTGTTCGCTGGTTATGGGTCTGTTCAAGCTTTCTGTTTATTCCTGTTTGGGTTTTGGAAGTGTGTGGGTGTTTACGAATTTGTCCATTTCTTCCTGGTTGTCCAGTTTGTTGGCATATGATTTTTCATAGTATTCCCTGATAATTGCTTGTATCTCTGAGGGATTGGTTGTAATCATTCTATTTTCATTCATGATTTTATCTATTTGGGCCATCTCCCTTTTCTTTTTGAGAAGCCTGGCTAGAGGTTTATCAATTTTGTTTATTTTTTCAAAAAAACAACTCTTGGTTTCATTGACCTGCTTTACAATTTTTTTTAGATTCTATATTCTTTATTTCTGCTCTGATTTTTATTATTTCTCTTCTTCTACTGGGTTTGGGGTGTTTTTGCTGTTCTGCTTCTATTTCCTTTAGGTGTGCTGTTAGATTTTGTATTTGGGATTTTTCTTGTTTCTGGAGATAGGCCTGGATTGCAATGTATTTTCCTCTCAGGACTGCCTTCCCTGCATCCCAAAGCATTTGGATTGTTGTATTTTCATTTTCCTTTGTTTGAATATATTTCTTAATTTCTTTTCTAATTGCCTGGTTGACCCATTCATTCTTTTGTAGGGTGTTCCTTAACCTCCATGCTTTTGGAGGTTTTCCAGACTTTTTCCTGTGGTTGATTTCAAGCTTAATAACATTGTGGTCTGAAAGTGTACATGGTATGATTTTAATTTTTGTATACTTATGAAGGGCTGTTTGGTGACCCAATATGTGACCTATCTTGGGGAATGTTCCATGTGCACTCAAGAAGAAAGTATATTCTGTTGCTTTGGGATGCAGAGTTCTAAATAGATCTGTGAAGTCCATCTGATCCAATGTATCATTCAGGGCCCTTGTTTCTTTATTGATCCTGTGTCTAGATGATCCATCCATTGTTCTAAGTAGGGTATTAAAGTCCCCTGCAATTACCACATTCTTAACAATAAATTTTCTTTTGTTTGTGATTAATTGTTTGATATTTTTGGGTGCTGACATATTCAGTGCATAGACATTAATAATTGTTAGCTCTTCCTGATGGATAGACCCTGTAATTATTATATAATGCCCTTCTTCATCTCTTGTTACAAACTTTAACTTAAAGTCTAGTTTGTCTGGTATGTGTATGGCTACTCCAGCTTTCTTTTGAGTTCCAGTAGTATGATAGTTCTTCATCCCCTCACTTTCAATCTGAAGGTTTCATCAGGTCTAAAATGAGTCTCTTGTAGACAGCAAATAGATGGGTCTTGTTTTTTTTTATACATTCTGATACCCTAGGTTTTTGGTTGGAGCATTTAGTGCATTTACATTCAGTGTTATTATTGAAAGATACAGTTTTAGAGTCATTGTGATATCTGTAGGTTTCATGCTTGTAGTGGTGTCTCTGGTTCTTTGTGGTCCTTGCAACATTTCACTCACAGAATCCCCCTTAGGGTCTCTTGTAGGGCTGGTTTAGTGGTGATGAATTCCTTCAGTTTTTGTTTGTTTGGGAAGACCTTTATCTCACCTCCTATTCTGAATGACAGACTTGCTGGGTAAAGGATTCTCGGCTGCATTTTTTTTTTCTGCTCATTACACTGAAGATTTCCCGCCATTCCTTTCTGGCGTGCCAAGTTTCAGTAGATAGGTCTGCCACTACTCTTATGTGTCTACCTTTGTAAGATAGGGCCTATTTATCCCTATCTGCTTTCAGAATTTTCTCTTTATCCTTGTATTTTGCCAGTTTCACTATGATATGCAGAAGATTGATTCAAGTTAAGTCTGAAGGGAGTTCTCTGTGCCTCTTGGATTTCCATGCCTTTTTCCTTCCCCGATCAGGGAAGTTCTCAGCTATGATTTGTTCAAGTACACCTTCAGCCCCTTTCTCTCTCTATTCCTCTTCTGGAATTCCTGTGATACGGATATTTTTCCGTTTGTTTGCATCACTTAGTTCTCTAATTCTCCCCTCATAATGCTGGATTTTTTTATCTCTCTTTTTCTCAACTTCATCTTTTTTCCATAATTTTATCTTCTAATTCACCTATTTTCTCCTATGCCTCTCCATTCCATGCTATGGACGCCTCCATTTTATTTTGCACCTCATTTATAGCATTTTTTAGCTCCTCATGACTATATCTTAGTTCCTTGATATCTGTAGCAATAGATTCTCTCCAGTTCTCTACGCTTTTTTCAAGCCAGTGATTAATTTTATGGCTATTATTCTAAATTCTTGTTCCGTTTTATTGCTTAAATCAGTTTTGGTCAGTTTGTTAGCTGTCGCTTCTTCCTGGAGTTTCTTTTGAGAATTCTTCCATTTCGTCATTTTGGCCAGTCCCTGCAGTAGCTCCAAACTGCAGAGCACTTCCCCTGTGCTGTCTAGAGTAACTTGTATTGGTGGGCAGGGCCACAGTCAGACCCGATGTCTGCCCCCAGCCCACCGCTAGGGCCACAGTCAGACTGGTGTGTATCTTATCTTCCCCTCTCCAAAGGAAGAACTCATTGTGGAGTAGTGTGGCCCCTGTCTGGGCTACTTGCACACTGCCAGGTTTGTGGTTCTGCTTCAACGGGATCTGGTCAATGATGTATCACAGGGGTGGATCCTCAAGGTGCATAGGGGCGGGAGGGGCAGGCTTAGCTGGCTTTGCCTTTGGTGGACCCGTATGGGAGGGGCCCTGCAGCACCAGGAGGGAGGAAGGCCTGTCAGAGGGATGGATCCACAGCAGCACAGCATTGGACATTTGTATGGTGGAAGCAAGTTCCGTGACAAGAACTGGGTCCCTTTGGAATTTCAGCTGAGGCATGGAAGAGGGAAATGGCACTTGCCAGCACCTTTGTTCCCATTCTGAGCTGAGCTCTGTCTTCTGGGCTCAACAACTCTCCCTCCCGATGTCCTCTCACCCTCCCAGCTGCTCTCTGAGAGCAGAGCTGTTGACTTTTAACATTTCAGATGTTAAGTTCCACTGGCTGTCAGAACTCACAGAGTATGGCCCCTCTGCTTTTGCAAGTCAGACTTTGGGGGCTCTGCCTTGCCTGGCGGTCTGCCCCTCCACCACCCTGGTTCCCTCCCACCAGTCTGTGTAGCACGCACTGCCTCTCTGCCCTTCCTACTCCCTTCCGTGGGCCTCTTGTCTACTCTTGCCTCCTGAGAGTCCGTCATGCTAGTTTTCTGGTGGTTTTCTAGGTTATTTAGGCAGATGTGGGTGCAATCTAAGTGATCAGCAGGACAAGGTGAGCCCAGCATCCTCCTATGCCACCATCTTCCCTGCTGGTTTTCTTTAGTAATGTCTTTGCATTTTTTTTCTCTCTCTCTCTCTGTCTCTTTATTTTTTTCATATTATTTGTTGTTTTTGATTTGTGGCTACCATTAGATTTGTATATACCATTCACTGCATATAACAATCTATATTAAGTTGATGGTGATTTCACTCTGAATGCATTCTTTACTCCTCTACTCCTCCTATGTTAGGTATATGTTATCATATTTTACGTTCTTTCGTTTTGTGAGTTCCTTGACTGATATGTTACAGAAATACTCGTTTTATTGCTTTTGTGTTTCCTATCTTCATACTGTCACTTTTGGTCTCTCCTTTCCACTCAAAATGTATTCTTTAATATTTCTTGCAAGGCTGGTTTAGTGGCCAAGAACTCCTCTTATTTTTGTTTGTCTGGGAAACTCATTATCTCTCCTTCAGTTCTGAAAGATAGCCTTGCCAGATAGAGTATTCTTGGCTGCATATTTTTGCCATTCAGCACTTGGAATATATCACTTTACTCCATTTTGGCTTGGGAATTTTCTGGTGAAAAACCCCTTGATAGTCTTATGAGGTTTCCCTTTTGTGTTACTGTTTTATCTTGCTGCTTTAATTTTTTTTTTCTTTGTCACTATTTTTTTGCTCAGTTTTATTACAAAATGTCTTAGTGTGAATCTGCCTTTCTTGATTTTCCTTTGGGTTCTCTGTTCCTTTTGTATCTGGATATCTTTTTCCTTTCCCAGATTAGGAGAGTTTTCAGTTATTATTTCTACAAATAAATTTTCTGCTCTTGTTTCTCTATTCATCTTCTTCTGGGACTGAACTTCCTAAGTCTATTCTCATTTTGCATAATTATTTTTTCTCTCTTTTGTTCAGACCAATTATTTTCCATTATTCTGTCTTCTAGGTTATTAATTCCTCTGCCTCTTCCAATCTGCTATTCATTGAATCTAGCATGTTTCTCATCTCATTTACTACATTCTTTATCTCTGATTGGCTTTTTAAAATCTCTGTGTTAAAGGTTTCACTGATGTCTTCCACTTATCCTCAAGTCCAGTGAGTATCTTTATGATTATTGCTTTAAATACTCCATCAAACATGTTAATTATCTCTGTTTTGCCTAGATATTTGGCTGTGGGCTGGTCCTGTGTTATCATTTCAGACAAGTTTCTCTGTCTTCTCATTTTGTCCTAGTCTCTGTGCCTGTTTCTCTGTGTTAGGAAAGTAGCTAAGTTTCCTGTTCTTGAGGGTATTGGTCTTATGCAGATAAGATTCTGTAGTTCCCTGTCGTGTGCCCTGTTCCTCAGGCACTGGTGCTTCCAGGATTGTTTCCAATGTATTTAACATGTGTTCTGCTGTTTTTGTCCTTACTGCTTTATTCTTCATGCCAGTCTACTGTATAGGTTCTCTTTGCCTGTTGTGAGCAGTGTTTGGTCTCTGGTCTGAATGTGCATTTTAACTAGATGTGCTCTGGTCTTCTTGAGAAAGGAAACCCGTCACCACTGCTGCCTGATTCAAGGCACCACAAAACTCCCAAGTCAGGAGATGCCTTCTGAGCAGGGGTCTGAGCCAGTATTCTCAGGCAGGGGGCCAACTGTGGTGTGACTGAAACAAGTGTCACTGGGAAACATAGTTCCATCTGAGCATAGGAGGGTGGGGCTTGGTGTAAGCAAGTTAGGTTGTGAGTGTCAGTGCTAGGCTGGTTGCCACTGGTGGCCCTGTGCTTATGCTGAGGCAAAGGAGTGGCAAATAGAGCCTGTAAGTTTCTTTTTTCCCCGTGGTGTCTCTTTGTGAATGCTGCTTCTCTGGGACACAATTTGATACAAATAACCTCCCCATGGTGTGCCCCAGGTGCTTTTCAGGTCATTGTTTCCATGCTTTGTGCCTGTGGGCTGTTTGCCCTGCCTTCCCTCCTAGAGCAACCCTATACTTCTGGGGTCTATCCAAGCTAAGCCTGCTGGCCTTTGAAACACCCAGCTCTAACTTCCACTGGTTGCAAGAACTCAAGAAATTTGCCCTTTTTTCTTTCCAAGGGATTTACTTTCTTCATGCATTGTCCTGTGTGTTTGTCTTTCACCCTTCTCTGTGACCAAGGCTTCTTCCCCACCACAGTGGCCCATCTGTTTCTCTCCCAAACCATGTCTGCACATTTCCTACCTTTTTCAGTGAGGGCTTTTCTCTACCTTTAGTTGTGGAGTTTTTCCTGCCAGTCTTTAGGTCAGTTACTGGAGTATTTAAGATGATTTCATAGTTATGTTGTATTTGTGGCACTAGGCAAGCCTGGGATCCTCCTACCCTCCCACTATCTTCCCCTCCTATCATGTTTTGTCTCTTAAATTCCACAAATGAGTGAAATCAAATGATATTTGTCTTTCTTTGACTGACTTATTTCACTTAGTATTATACCCTCCAAGTCCATTTATGTTGTTGTAAAGGGCAAGATTTCATTCTTTATTAAAGCTTTGTAATTATATATATATATATATATATAAAATGCATATATTACAGGAATTAGTTTTTTTTTCATTTTCTTTGTATAAATAAATACCCAGTTGCAGAATTACAAGATCACATGGTAGTTTTATTTTTAAGTTTTTGAGGAACATCAAAAAGGTTTCCTAGAGTAGTTGCAACAATTTGCATACCCACCAACAGTTTACAAAGGTTTCCTTTTCTCCACATCTCCAATACTTGTTATTTATTGTGTTTTTGATTTTAGCCATTGTGATAGGCATGAAATAATATTTATTTTTGGTTTTTATTTGCATTTCCCTGATTAGTGTTTTGAGCATCTTTTCATTTGTAAAGAAACTCACCTTATAAACAGAATAGATTCATAAATATTGAGAACAAACTGACAGTTAATAGAGGGGTTAGGGGAGGGGGGATGGGCTAAATAGGTAAGGGGCACTAAAGAATCTACTCCTGAAATCATTGTTGCACTATATGCTAACTAATTAGGATGTAAATTTTAAAAAATAAAATAAAAAAACACCTTATATTGAAAGAAACTGAGAGATTTAAAATGAAAATACCAAAAAAAAAACTTATTGTATGTAAATAATAACCAAAAGAGAGCTGAAGTAGCTGTACTAAATCTGATAAAATAGAATTTAGGTCAAAGACTGTTACAAGAGACAAAAAGGGGCATCATATGTTCATAGAAGGATCAATACATCATGATAATATAAAAACTATAAGCACATACAGGAACAACAAAAAGAGCTTCTATGTATAGACAAAATTAAAAAAATTAAAGTGAAGACTTTAATACTCCACTCTGTATAATGCAGAAATCTTTAGAGAGAAGATAAATAAGGAAACAGTGGGCCTGAACAACATTCTGTACCAACTAGACATAACTGACATATATAGAATAGTTTAACCTGAAAGAGTAGAATACACACTTCTCAAGTGTACATGGAATATTTTCCAGAATAAAAATATGTATTAAGCTATAAAACTGGCTTAAAATTTTAAAAGATTGAGATCATACTGAGTACCTTTCCTGACGACAGTGAAATTAAACTGGAAATCAGTAGGAAAGAAAACTGGGAAATTCAAAAGGAAAGTTAAAATTCTAAGAGGAAACTGAAATATTCACAGATATGTTGAAATTACACAACACACTCTTGAACCACCAACTGGTCAAAGAAGAAATAAATGAGAAAGTAAAAATTATCATGAAACAAATGAAAATAAAACATAACTTATCCGAATTTATGGGATGCAGCAAAAGCAGTTTTTTTTAAATTTTTTTTTTCAACGTTTATTTATTTTTTGGGACAGAGAGAGAAAAAAGCAGTTTTTTAATATTTATTTATTTTAAGAGAGAGAGAGTGAGCACATGAGTGGGGTTGGAGTAAAGAGAGAGGAGAGAGAGAGAATCCCAAGCAGGCTCCATGCTGCCAGTGCAGTGCCCAATGCATGGTTGGAACTCACAAGTCATGAGATCAAGACCTGAGCCAGGATCGAGAGTCAGATCCTTAACTGACTGAGCCACTCAGGCGCCCTAAAAGCAGTATTAAAAAAATAAGTTTGTTACAGTAAATGCTTATATTTAAAAAAGAAATACCTCAAATAAAAAGTATAATTGTAAACATCATGAACTAGAAAAATAATAAGAAATACAACCAAAAGTTAGCACAAGGAAGAAAATAATAAAGATTAGAGCAGGAATAAATAAAATAGAGAATTGAAAAACAATAGAAAAGTAAATAAAAACTAAATTTATTTTTGGAAATGATTTAAAAAATTGCATTTTTATGTATAGTAGAAAAAGAAGACTCAAATAAAAATAAAATTGAAAGATGAAATGTTATATTGCAACTGATTCTACAGAAATAAAAAGGATTATAGGAGAATACTGCCAACATAGCCTTTAAAAATGGGTAAATTCTTACAACCATAAACCTACCAAGACTGAGTCATGAATAAACAGAAAACTTGAATAGACTAGTGAAGAGATTTAATCAGTAATCAAAAAACTTCATAACAAAGAAAACCATAGTCCAGATGGCTTCACTGTGAATTCTATCAAACGTTTAGAGAAAAATCGAGGTCTATTCTACCCAATTTCTTCCAAAAATTTGAATAGGAAGGAGTACTTTCCAACTCCTTTTATGAGCTCAATATCACTCTGATACCAAATCCAGGCAAAGGTGCTGTAAGAAAAGAAAACTACAAGCCATTCCTGAAGAATATAGATGCAGATCCTCAGAAAAGTAATAGCAAACCAAATTCAACAGCACATTAGACACATCATATACCATGACCAAGTGGGGTTTATATCTGGGATGTGGAAATGGTTTAATATAAAAGTCAAATCAATGTAATACACCAGACTAATAGTGTGAAGGATAAAAAAAATCTAGAGAACTCTGTTACAAAAATGTGCATATTAATAATACTGTACTATACACTTACAATTTTTTTTACAATGGTAGGTCTCATGTTATGTGTTTTTTAATCACAATAATTAAAAAAAATACGCCAAGGAAATAGAAGAAAAATAAGTGACTATCAAGTGACTCAATTTTTAATCTGAAAATTTTACAATTATACAATCAAGATTAATATTTTAAAATTAAAGACTCATGTTCATATTAAAATGATTTTAAAAGTCTATCTACATATCAGTTTTATCATATACATTTGACCTTTTCAGAAAGAAATCAAATAAATGTGCTAAAATAAAACAACATGATTACAGAAAAAAATAAACCTAATGGAATTGGAGAACTGCCAAGGAAGCCATGACTTGAATGGATAAGATACTGGGAAGACAAAAAAGTAAACCTGATGCAAAGAGAAGTAAATCTGACATGTGTATCCCTTTTTCCCCCCTTCAGGGTTTTTACTCATTCATAACTAGCACAAATCTCAGAGGTTAAAAGCTCAGCAGAAAATTTAAGCACAAGGTTGAAAAGATAAACAGAGCTAAAACAGTCTCACAGAGCAGAAAGGAGAAACATTTTACCTCAATAGCCTATTAAGATTGAGAGACTTGATGAAACTTTCAGACTTTATGATGTGACACTTGAAGGACTGGTCCTTAGGAGCAAAAGTGAACTGGAAATAGGCCAGCTTTCATAAATAAACACAACTTTGAATCAGTTCAATCCCAGGTTACATTAAATTTTCCACCCTTTATTCTATCTGCCTGCTAGACACAAAAGTAATACTAATAGCTTCTATAAGTTTTTAATTCCAGTATTGAATACAAATTACCAACACACAGGAGATAGAATTAAGAGGAAAATGGCAGTAAAAAACACTTACATTTGATCTATATTTTGCAATTATTACAGTTGGACTTTAAAATAACTGATGTTTCATTAAACAAAACAGATAAAAACATAAAATTTCCTTGGAGAAATGAAATCTACAAAAAAAGAGTTAAAATAGACAGTTTAGAATTAAACTTACAATAATAAAATTCAACTCAATAGATGGATTTAAGAGCAGACCAGAAGCATAGCTAATGAGAGTATTAATGAACTTTAAGATAGGTCAGTAGAAAATACTCAAACAAAACCATGGATAATGGAAAGATCAGAATAGCAAGAAAAGGATAAGAGATGTATAGGAAACTATAAAAAGGTCTAATGTGGGTCTAAATGAATTTCCAGAAAAGGAGGGGAGGAAAAAGAGAGAAATATCATGTGAAAAAATAATGGCTCAGAATGTTAGGATACTACAGTAAGACATAAAACCACAGTTTTCAGGAATGCTATAACACTTTATTTTTTTATTTTTACTTTTTATTTTTGACAGAGGGAGAGAGAGAGAGAGAGAGAGAGAGAGAGAGAGAGTGCAGGAGGAGCAGAGAGAGCTGGAATCACAGAATCCAAAGCAAGCTCCAGGCTCTGAGCTGTCAGCACATTTAATGCATTCCCTATGAAATTATCACCAGCATTTTTCACAGGACAAAAGAAAACAATCCTAAAATTTGTATGATACCACAAAACTCCCCAAATAGCCAAAGAAGCCTGGAAAATGAAAGTTGAAGCTGGAGACCTCATAATTCTGGGCTTCAAGATATATCACAAAGCTGTAGTCGTCAAGACAGTATGGTATTGGAACAAAAACAGACACAGAGATGAATGGAAGAGAATGGAGACCCCAGAACTGAACCCACAATAATATAGTCAATTAATCTTAAACAAAGCAGGAAAGAATACCCAATGGGAAAAACGGTGTTGGGAAAAGTTGACAGCAACATGCAAAACAATGAAACTGGACCACATTCTTACACCTTACACAAAAGTAAATTCAATATGGATCGAAAACCTACATGTGAGAGAAGATACCATCAAAATCTTAGAGGAGAACCTCTTTGACATCTGCCATAGTTGTTTCTTACTAGATATATCTCCTGAGGCAAGAGGAACAAAAACAAAAATAAACTATTGGGACTTCATCAAAATAATAGGCTTCTGCACAGCAAAGTGAACAATCAACAAAACTAAAATGCAATCTAAAGAATGAGAAAAGGTATTTACAAATGTCATATCTGATACAGGGTTTGTATCCAAAGTATATAAAGAACTTATGAAACCCAACACCCCAAAACAAATAATCCACTTAAAAATGGGCAGAAGACATGAATAGACATTTGTCCAAAGAAGACATACAGATGGCTACCAAACTAAACATTACTCATCATCAGGGAAATACAAATCAAAAGTACAATGAGATATCACCTCGCACTCATCAGAATGGCTAAAATTAACAACAAGGAAACAAGTGTTGATGAGGATGTGGAAAAAGCGTAACCCTCTTAAACTGTTGGTGGGAATGCAAATGGGGGCAGCCACTCTGGACAACTTTTTTCCTTAAAAAGTTAAAAAAGAAGTACTACCTTACAACCCAGCAATTGCACTACTAGGTATTTACCCAAAGGATACAAAAATACAGATTCTAATGAACCAATGTTTGTAACAACATTATCTACAATAGACAAATTATGGAAAGAGCTCAAATGTCCATTGACTGGTGAACGGATAAAGAAGTTGAGATTATGTAAATGTGTGTATGTGTATATACATATATATACATATACACATATATATCACATTATATATGTATATTATATATATATTATATATGTGTGTGTATATATACACACATATATACATATGTGTACATATATACATATTACATATACATACATATTATATATATATGTGTGTATATATATATTTAGAGTATTACTCAGGTATCAAAAAGAATGAAATCTTGCCATTTTCTTTTTTTTTTCAGTATGTGAAATTTATTGTCAAAATGGTTTCCATACAACACCCAGTGCTCATCCCAAAAGGTTCCCTCCTCAACACATCACCCACCCTCCCCTCCCTCCCACCCCCCATCAACCCTCAGTTTGTTCTCAGTTTTTAAAGGTCTCTCATGCTTTGGCTCTCTCCCACTCTGACCTATTTTTTTTCCTTCCCCTCCCCCATGGGTTTCTGTTAAGTTTCTCAGAATCCACATAAGGGTGAAACCATATGGTATCTGTCTTTCTCTGTATGGCTTATTTCACTTAGCATCACACTCTCCAGTTCCATCCACGTTGCTACAAAGGGCCATATTTCGTTCTTTCTCATTGCCCTGTAGTACTCCATTGTGTATATACACCACAATTTCTTTATCCATTCATCAGTTGATGGACATTTAGGCTCTTTCCATAATTTGGCTATCGTTGAGAGTGCTGCTATAAACATTGGGGTACAAGTGCCCCTATGCATCAGTACTCCTGTATCCCTTGGGGCAATTCCTAGCAGTGCTATTGCTGGGTCTTAGGATAGGTCTATTATTAATTTTCTGAGGAACCTCCACACTGTTTTTCACCAGTTTGCATTCCCACCAACAGTGCAAGAGGGTTCCCATTTCTCCACATCCTCTCCAGCATCTATAGTCTCCTGATTTGTTCATTTTGGCCACTCTGACTGGCGTGAGGTGATATCTGAGTGCGGTTTTGATTTGTATTTCCCTGATAAGGAGCGACATTGAGCATCTTTTCATGTGCCTGTTGGTCATCTGGATGTCTCTTTAGAGAAGTGTCTATTCATGTTTTCTGCCCATTTCTTCACTGGGTTATTTGTTTTTCGGGTGTGGAGTTTGGTGAGCTCTTTATAGATTTTGGATACTAGCCCTTTGTCCGATATGTCATTTGCAAATATCTTTTCCCATTCCGTTGGTTGCCTATTAGTTTTGTTGGTTGTTTCCTTTGCTGTGCAGAAGCTTTTTATCTTCATAAGGTCCCAGTAATTCATTTTTACTTTTAATTCCCTTGCCTTTGGGGATGTGTCGAGTAAGAGACTGCTACAGCTGAGGTCAGAGAGGTCTTTTCCTGCTTTCTCCTCTAGGGTTTTGATGGTTTCCTGTCTCACATTCAGGTCCTTTATCCATTTTCAGTTTATTTATCTGAATGGTGTGAGAAAGTGGTCTAGTTTCAACCTTCTGCATGTTGCTGTCCAGTTCTCCCAGCATCATTTGTTAAAGAGACTGTCTTTTTTCCATTGGATGTTCTTTCCTGCTTTGTCAAAGATTAATTGGCCATACGTTTGTGGGTCTAGTTCTGGGGTTTCTATTCTATTCCATTGGTCTATGTGTCTGTTTTTGTGCCAATACCATACTGTCTTGATGAGTACAGCCTTGTAGTAGAGGTTAAAGTCTGGGATTGTGATCCCTCATGCTTTGGTCTTCGTCAAAATTACTTTGGCTATTCGGGGCCTTTTGTGGTTCCATATGAATTTTAGGATTGCTTGTTCTAGTTTCGAGAAGAATGCTGGTGCCATTTTGATTGGGATTGCATTGAATGTGTAGATAGCTTTGGGTAGTATTGACATTTTGACAATATTTATTCTTCCAATCCATGAGCAGGGAATGTCTTTCCATTTCTTTATATCTTCTTCAATTTCCTTCATAAGCTTTCTATACTTTTCAGCATGCAGATCTTTTACATCTTTGGTTAGATTTATTCGTAGGTATTTTATACTTCTTGGTGCAATTGTGAATGGGATCAGTTTCTTTATTTGTCTTTCTGTTGCTTCATTGTTAGTGTATAAGAATGCAACTGATTTCTGTACATTGATTTTGTATCCTGCAACTTTGCTGAATTCATGTATCAGTTCTAGCAGACTTTTGGTGGAGTCTATCGGATTTTCCGTGTATAGTATCATGTCATCTGCAAAAAGTGAAAGCTTGACTTCACCTTTGTCAATTTTGATGCCTTTGATTTCCTTTTGTTGTCTGATTGCTGATGCTAGAACTTCCAGCACTATGTTAAACACCAGCGGTGAGAGTGGGCATCCCTGTCGTGTTCCTGATCTCAGGGAAAAAGCTCTCAGTTTTTCCCCATTGAGGATGATGTTAGCTGTGGGCTTTTCATAAATGGCTTTTATGATGCTTAAGTATGTTCCTTCTATCCCGACTTTCTCAAGGGTTTTTATTAAGAAAGGGTGCTGAATTTTGTCAAAGGCCTTTTCTGCATCGATTGACAGGATCATATGGTTCTTCTCTTTTTTTTTGTTAATGTGATGTATCACGTTGATTGTTTTGCGAACGTTGAATCAGCCCTGCAGCCCACGAATGAATCCCACTTGATCGTGCTGAATAATTCTTTTTATATGCTGTTGAATTCGATTTGCTAGTACCTTATTGAGCATTTTTGCATCCATATTCATCAGGGATATTGGCCTGTAAGTCTCTTTTTTTACTGGGTCTCTGTCTGTTTTGGGAATCAAAGTAATACTGGCTTCATAGAATGAGTCTGGAAGTTTTCCTTCCCTTTCTATTTCTTGGAATAGCTTGAGAAGGATAGGTATTATCTCTGCTTTAAACGTCTGGTAGAACTCCCCTGGGAAGCCATCTGGTTCTGGACTCTTATTTTTGGGAAGATTTTTGATAACCGATTCAATTTCTTCGCTGGTTATGGGTCTGTTCAAGCTTTCTATTTCCTCCTGATTGAGTTTGAGAAGAGTGTGGGTGTTTAGGAATTTGTCCATTTCTTCCAGGGTGTCCAATTTGTTGGCATATAAGTTTTCATAGTATTCCCTGATAATTGTTTGTATCTCTGAGGGATTGGTTGTAATAATTCCATTTTCATTCATGATTTTATCTATTTGGGTCATCTCCCTTTTCTTTTTGAGAAGGCTGGCTAGAGGTTTGTCAATTGTGTTAATTTTTTCAAAAAACCAACTCTTGGTTTCGTTGATCTGCTCTACCGTTTTTTTAGATTCTATATTGTTTATTTCTGCTCTGATATTTATTTCTCTTCTTCTGCTGGGTTTAGGCTGCCTTTGCTGTTCTGCTTCTAGTTCCTTTAGGTGTGCTGTTAGATTTTGTATTTGGGATTTTTCTTGTTTCTGGAGATAGGCCTGGATTGCAATGTATTTTCCTCTCAGGACTGCCTTTCCTGCATCCCAAAGCGTTTGGAATGTTGTATTTTCATTTTCGTTTTTTCCATATATTTTTTAATTTCTTCTCTAATTGCCTGGTTGACCCACTCATTCTTTAGTAGGGTGTTCTTTAACCTCCATGCTTTTGGAGGTTTTCCAGACTTTTTCCTGTGGTTGATTTCAAGCTTCATTATCATTGTGGTCTGAAAGTATGCATGGTATAATTTCAATTCTTGTAAACTTATGAAGGGCTGTTTTGTGACCCAGTATATGATCTATCTTGGAGAATGTTCCATGTGCACTCGAAAAGAAAGTATATTCTGTTGCTTTGGGATGCAGAGTTCTAAATATATCTGTCAAGTCCATCTGATCCAATGTCTCATTCAGGGCCCTTGTTTCTTTATTGACCGTGTGTCTAGATCTATCCATTTCTGTAAGTAGGGTGTTAAAGTCCCCTGCAATTACCACATTCTTATCAATAAGGTTGCTTATGTTTATGAGTAATTGTTTTATATATTTGGGGGCTCTGGTATTCGGCGCATAGACATTTATAATTGTTAGCTCTTCCTGATGGATAGACCCTGTAATTATTATATAATGCCCTTCTTCATCTCTTGTTACAGCCTTTAATTTAAAGTCTAGTTTGTCTGATATAAGTATGGCTACTCCAGCTTTCTTTTGGCTTCCCGTAGCGTGATAAATAGTTCTCCATCCCCTCACTCTCAATCTAAAGGTGTCCTCAGGTCTAAAGTGAGTCTCTTGTAGACAGCAAATAGATGGGTCTTGTTTTTTTATCCATTCTGATACCCTATGTCTTTTGGTTGGTGCATTTAGTCCATTTACATTCAGTGTTATTATAGAAAGATATGGGTTTAGAGTCATTGTGATGTCTGTATGTTTTATGCTTGTAGCGATGTCTCTGGTACTTTGTCTCACAGGATCCCCCTTAGGATCTCTTGTAGGGCTGGTTTAGTGGTGACGAATTCCTTCAGTTTTGTTTGTTTGGGAAGACCTTTATCTCTCCTTCTATTCTAAATGACAGACTTGCTGGATAAAGGATTCTCGGCTGCATATTTTTTCTGTTCATCACATTGAAGGTCTCCTGCCATGCCTTTCTGGCCAGCCAAGTTTCAAAAGAGAGATCAGTCACGAGTCTTATAGGTCTCCCTTTATAAGTTAGGGCACATTTATCCCTTGCTGCTTTCAGAATTTTCTCTTTATCCTTGTATTTTGCCAGTTTCACTATGATATATCATGCGGAAGATAGATTCAAGTTACGTCTGAAGGGAGTTCTTTGTGCCTCTTGGATTTCAATGCCTTTTTCCTTCCCCAGTTCAGGGAAGTTCTCAGCTATTATTTCTTCAAGTACCCCTTCAGCACCTTTCCCTCTCTCTTCCTCCTCTGGGATACCAATTATGCGTATATTATTTCTTTTTAGTGTATCACTTAGTTCTCTCATTTTCCCCTCATACTCCTGGATTTTTTCATCTCTCTTTCTCTCAGCTTCCTCTTTTTCCATAACTTTATCTTCTAGTTCACCTATTCTCTCCTCTGCCTCTTCAAGCCGAGCTGTCGTCGTTTCCATTTTGTTTTACATCTCGTTTAAAGCGTTTTTCAGCTCCTCGTGACTGTTCCTTAGTCCCTTGATCTCTGTAGCAAGAGATTCTCTGCTGTCCTGTATACTGTTTTCAAGCCCAGCGATTAATTTTATGACTATTATTCTAAATTCACTTTCTGTTATATTATTTAAATCCTTTTTGATCAGCTCATTAGCTGTTGTTATTTCCTGGAGATTCTTCTGAGGGGAATTCTTCCGTTTGGTCATTTTGGATAGTCCCTGGAATGGTGTGGACCTGCAGGGCACTTCCCCTGTGGTTTGGTGTATAACTGGAGTTGGTTGGCAGGGCCACAGTCAGACCTGATGTCTGCCCCCAGCCCACTGCTGGGGCCACAGTCACACTAGTGTGTGCCTTCTCTTCCCCTCTCCTAGGGGCGGGATTCACTGTGGGGTGGTGTGGCCCATCTGGGCTACTTGCACACTGCCAGGCTTGTGGTGCTGGGGATCTGGTGTATTAGCTGGGGTGGGTAGGCAAGGTGCACGGGGGCAGGAGGGGCAGGCTTAGCTTGCTTCTCCTTAGGTGATCCACTTCAGGAGGGGCCCTGTGGCAGCAGGAGGGAGTCGGACCCACTGCCGGAGGGGTGGCTCCGCAGAAGCACAGCGTTGGGTGTTTGTGTGGAGCGAGCAAGTTCCCTGGCAGGAACTGGTTCCCTTTGGGATTTTGGTTGGGGGATGGGTATGGGACATGGCGCTGGCGAGGGCCTTTGTTCCCCTCCAAACTGAGCTCTGTTGTCCATGGGCTCAGCAACTCTCCCTCCCGTTGTCCTCCAGCCTTCCCGCTTTCTGAGCAGAGCTGTTAACTTATGACCTCCCGGATGCTAAGTCCCGCATGCTGTCGGAAGACACTCTGTCCGGCCCCTCCACTTTTGCAAGCCAGACTCGGGGCTCTGCTTGGCCAGCAGGCCACCCCTCCACCCCGGCTCCCTCTTGCCAGTCTGTGGAGCTTGCACCGCCTAGCCGACCTTCCTACCCTCTTCCGTGGGCCTCTTGTCTGAGCTTGGCTCCAGAGACTCCACTCTGCTAATCCTCTGGCGGTTTTCTGGGTTGTTTAGGCAGGTGTAGGTGGAATCTAAGTGATCAGCAGG
This sequence comes from Prionailurus bengalensis, assembly GCF_016509475.1. Classification (NCBI taxonomy): domain Eukaryota; kingdom Metazoa; phylum Chordata; class Mammalia; order Carnivora; family Felidae; genus Prionailurus; species Prionailurus bengalensis. The sequence continues at coordinate 55,315,549 of NC_057361.1, read as the reverse complement.
ACATGAGGTGAGCCCAGCGTCCTCCTATGCTGCCATCTTCCTCTCTGTCCCTTGGGCTTCTCTGCCTTCCCTCTGACCCGCACTTGCTGTGGGTTCAGTTCACGAAATCTTGCCATTTTCAATGACATGGTTTGAGCTAGATTGTATTATGCTAAAAAGAAAGTCAGTCAGAGAAAGCCAAATGTCATATGATTTCACTAATATGTGGAATTTAAGAAACAAAACATATGAACACAGAGGGGGGAAAAAGAGAGGCAAACCAAGAAACAGATGCTTTTTAATTTTTTAATGGTCATTTATTTTTGAGAGAGAGAAAGCATGAGCAGGGGAGGGGCAGAGAGAGAGGGGTCAGAGGATCTGAAGAAGGCCCAAACTAATGAACCATGAGGTCATGACCTGAGCCAAAGTTGGATGCTTAAATGACTGAGCCACCCAGGTACCCCAAGAAACAAACTCTTAACTATAGAGAACTGTTCATTACTACAGGGTAGGTTGGTGGGAGATGGGTTAAACAGGTGATTGATATTAAGGATGGTACTTGTGATGAGCACTGGGTGTTGTATATAAGTGATGAATCACTAAATTCTACACCTGAAGCTAATATTAGAGTGTATGTTTGCTAACTGGAATTTATATAAAAAACCTAAAAAGACTTATCTCTCCTTCATTAACAAATGATAACCTTGCTGGGCGGAGTGTTCTTGGTTGTAAGTTTTGAATATATCATGCCACTGCTTTCTGGCCTGCCAAGTTTCTGCTGAAAAATCATCTGGTAGCTTTATGGGTTTTCCTTTGTACTTAAGTATTCATTGTTCTCTTGTTTCTTTCAAGAGTCTCTATTTTTAAAGTTTACCATCTTAATTATACTTCCCTTAGTGTCAACCTCATTGGGTTCTACTTATTTGGTACTCTCTGTGATTACTGGACCTGTATGTCTGTTTCCTTACCCAGGTTTGGGAAGTTTTCAGCTATTATTTCTTCAAATAAAATTCTTGACTCTTGTCTCTTTTTTTTCTCTTGGACCCCTATAATCTATATACTAGTATGTTTGGTGTTGTCCTAGCCATACCTTAATCTATCCTCTTTTTAATTATTTTCTATCTTTTTTTGCTGTTTAGTTTGTGTGCTAAACCCTGTCTTGCAGATTGCTAATTTGTTCTTCTGCATCCTGTAACCTGATATTGATTCATTCTACTGTATTTTACTTCTCAGTTATTGTATTCTTCAACTTTGATTGGTTCTTTTTAATATTTTTTATCTATTTGTTGAAATTATCTCTGAGTTCTTCCACGTTTCTCTCAAGTTTGGTGATCATCTTGAACTCATCAAGTTGATTGCTTATCTTCATGTCCGTTATTTCTGTTCCTGAAGTTTTGTGTTGTTCTTTCTTTTGGAGCATATTCCTCTCTCTGCTTATTTTTTTTTTTACCTCCTGTGTTTGTTTCTATAAATTACGGTAGAAAGCTACGTCTCACTGTCTTGAAGAAATGACCTTATGAAAAACATTTCCTCAGTAGACTGTGTGTACCTGGTGGCTTTTGCAGTCTGTTTGGAGCTGTAGTTAGTGCTAGCTGGAGTTTGCTGGGTACTTTATGCTGTCTCTCCCTTGTGGGATGACTGGAGTTGAAGTAAGCACCAGATGGGGGGTCTCAGTGTGCTCTATTACAGGAGGCACCCTGCTGGGATTGGTGTATTTTAAGAAGGCACAAGTATGGGCCAGGGATTTCCAGGACATTTGATCATGGAGGTGCCCTGAGAGACAGTTGGAGATGAAGTAGATGTGGGCCAGGGTATCTTGGGGTGCTCCAAATAGGGGATGTTCTGGCAAATTGGCTGGAGGTGCAGTGTGTAGGGGACTGTGGTTTACTGAATTGCTTTGTACCTGTGTCACTTTCTAAGATGTCTGAAGTTGTAGTAGTTGCAGTCTGAAGGTGTCCCAGCGTGTACCACACTGTGGTCACCTTAGTGGAATAGCTGGAGATGTATGTGGGTGTGGGGGCCACTTTAGGGGACTGCTGGGGCTGGTATAGACTAGGGTCCTGGTGCTCACAGAAGCAACAGGCTTGCTAGACATCCAGATCCTGCTCCTGTCTGTGCCATAAATGTGGATGGGAAATGTAAACAGTGGTGTTTGTCAGCACCTTTAATGTTGGAATGATTTCCAGCATTTACCCCACCATTTGGCAGATCCTTTAGGGTTAGTTAAATTCTAGTCTAGCTGCCTTTTATATCACAGGGTTTTTTTTTTCTATGCTACAATGTGCCTGGAACTAGTGTGGGCTATGAGTCTAGAGATTTCTGAGTTAGCAGGCCAGCTAGAGCACCAGGACCCTACTCCTTTCTGTGCTATTAAGGTTGTGGGGGCACATAAATAATGACACTTACCAACACATCTAACCCTGAAGATATTAAAGTATTTACTCACTGTTTGGAAGACACTCCAAAATTAGTTCACTTGTAGTATTGTTGTCTTTAAATTGTGTTTTTTTTTCTGTGCTCCAGCACAAACATACCTGCACAGAGTCCTTCAGTACTATCTTCCCCACTGCAGTTCACAGTATTGGGTGTGGGGTTCCCATCATTACCATGTCTCCATCTCTCCTGCAATTATTTATGTTGTCCCTCTATCCTTTGTTGTGTGAAAGTTTTTTTTTAACTTTTTAATGTTTATTTATTTTTGAGAGAGTGAGAGAGAGAGAGAGCTGAGGAAGAGGCAGAGAGAGGGAGACACAGAATCCAAAGCAGGCTCCAGGCTCTGAACTGACAGCACGGAGCCTGACACAGGGCTCAAATTCGTGAACCATGAGATCATGACCTGAGTCAGTTGGACACTTAACCGACTGAGCCACCCAGGTTCCCCATTGTGTGACAGGTTTTTAATCAGCCTTTAGTGATCCTTTAGGAGGAATTGATCTATATGTAAGTAAATAATCAGTGTGTCTATGGGAGAAGGTGAGTTCAAGATCTTCCTACACTGCCACCTTCACCTTCCTTCAAGCTGTGGTATATATTTCTACAGGGGAAAATTGTTCAACCATAAGAAAAAAGGAAATTCTGCCATTTGTGACTACATTGATGGACCTTGAGGTGGTTATGCTAGTTGAGATAAGTCAGAGAAAAACAAATACTGTATGATATCACTTATATGTGAAATCTAAAAGAACCAAACTTGTAAAACCAGAGAGTAAAATATGATATAAGGGGCTGGAGGGTTGGTGAATTGGGAGATGTTGATCAAAAGGTGAAAACTTGCAACTAGAAGATGAATAAGTTTTGGAAACCTAACACACAGCATAGTGATTTAGGTAAACAATACTGTGTTGTATAAAGTTGTTAAGAAACTAGATATTAAATGTTTTGACCCCAAAAAGAGATGATAATTACATGATGTGATAAAAGTGTTAGCTAATCTTACAGTGGTGATCATATTAAAATGTATAAATGTATCAATTAAACACACATATGTGAAACATAAGAAACCAAACAAATGAGTATAAGGAAAAAAAGAGACACAAAATAAAAAAATGTTGAAGTTAAAACACCTTGAAATTAAACAATATTATATGTCAATTATATAATAAGTAAATAAATAAATAATTCCAAACTCTAGCATAGACCTACTAATATTTGTATTTTAAAAATAACTTTATTGAGGTATTTTAAAAAGTTTATTTATTTTGAGAGACAGAGAGACAGAGAGAAAGAGAAGGAGAATACTAGATAGGATCTGCACTGTCAGTACAGATGCTGATGCAGGGCTTGAACTAATGAACCATGAGATCATGACCTGAGCTGAAGTCAAACACTTAACTGACTGAGCTACCCAGGTGCCCCAAGGTATTATTGATATTAAAAAATGGATACATTTGATGTATACAATGTAATAAACTTGGATATATGTATGTACCCATGAAACCATAGTCACAATCAAAATAATAAATGTATCTATTACCTCCAAAAAAAGAGAAAACAATGAAATAGAAAATTGAAAAACAAGAGGGCAAATCATTGAAACAAAAAGGTACTTATTTGAAAATATCAATAGCATTGACAAATATCCACTAAAACTGATAAAGAAGAAAATAAGACAAAATTACCAATATTAGTAATGAAACAGGGTATATAACTACAGATATTGCTGTCATTAAAGTGAAAAAAAGGAATAAAGAGCTCTATGCATATAAATTCAACAGCTTAATGGACAAATTTCTCATAATCCACAAACTACTAACACTCATCCAATATGAAATAGATAAGTTAATAGTCCGAAGAAAATTGAGTCCAAAATGTAAAAGTATGTGGAAAAAATCTTCATGTTCAAATGGTTTCACTATAGCATTATAGTAAATATTTACAGAGGAAATTGTACTAATTCTACATGGAATGTTGAAGACATTGCTTTTGCTCTCTTGAAATTTATAACAAAGCATAGAAAATAAATTTGAACAATAATTATAAGTGTAATTAGTGTCAGGAATTCTCTATACACTTCCATTTCACTATACACTTCTAAATATTCATACATCTACACTACAGTTAAATCCAACCTTTTCTTGGTGAAAATGGGAGCAGCATGAGGCTAGGGGGTAAGCATAGGGTAGATGTTCCTAAGGAATAATACCTAAATTGATATCTTAAGGATAAGTAGGAATTGACTAGGGAAAAAAAGATGGGAGAATATTCAAATGGAAATAATATCATGTTTTCAAGCTGTAAGATGTAGGAGAGCATTTCATGTTGAAGGAACTGAGAGAGTTCTAATGTGACTGGAGTGGAAATAGAAAAGGTTGCACGTGGAAATAGATAAAGCTGGACAACGAAATTTAACTTCGTGGGTCAAGTATTTGGGGCATTCTCCAATGAGCATTTGAAATACATTGAAGCAGGGAAGAGATACAATCAAATTTTCACTTTTAAAAGATCATTTTGGTTAATGTGTGAAGAATTGCAGGGGCATAAGAACAGTTATAAGCTGATTGATTAAGAGACTATTTCATTAAGCTAGATGATAGTGAACTAGCCTGAATTCCTAACTGAATGTATGGAGGAAAGAAGATGGAATAAAAATATTTTAGGGGCACATGGGTGGCTCAGTCAGTTAAGTGTCTGACTTTGGGTCAGGTCATGATCTCACGGTCCATGGGTTCAAAGCTACATCGGGCTCTGTGCTGACAGCTCAGAGCCTGGAGTCTGCTTTGGATTCTGTGTCTCCCTCTCTCTCTGCCCCTTCCCCACCTAGCATTCTGTCTCTGTCTCTCTCAAAAATAAATAATAAACATTAATTTTTAAAAATATTTTAGAGATAAAATAAGAGGATTTACTGATAGGTTGTCTGTGGGGGTGATGGTGAGGGAGGAAATCAGGAAGGCTTCTACATTCCTTTTTTTGTCTGGGAAGTGGGTGTTGCTACCAATAAGAACATTCCCAATATATGTAATATGCCTGGCACCTGGCCCATAGAAGGTGCTCTGGAAATGTGAGTTCCCCTACACTTCAGTAATAATATAAACAAAACAAAACCTAATGCCCAGTTCTCCCATACCTTAGATGGCAATTGCTTCAATTAAGGGAACCGTGGGAGATGATCAACCTCTGAGACTTCTATGCTTAATTTTCATTTCCATTTCTCTTTTCTTTGAAATAACCAATGGTCTCATGAGGGTTATCCCTAAGTATATTGAAACCCTGATATATGATGAAAAGGTATAGCCTTTCCTCGCGAGGAAGATTGGCCTAAAGCAGATGGCAAATTCATGACAGTGTTATAATGAAACCTCTAGGGGGCTCTGGAATACTCTAATATTTGCATAATTTTTAAGTTGGGTCAAAGAAAATGGTCTCAGAATTCAATTTTGACTGTCCCTATGATCTCAGCAAAAGGATCCCTATGCTTCATGAAGGATATTTGGCCAGAGGCTTGCCCTATGCCAGGATAAGCCACTACCCCTTCCTTCTTGAACTGCTGCCCCCACACATAGAGGAAAATGGCTTGGAAGTAGTCCTGAGTAAGGAAAGCTGAGAGAGGAATGCATGAAGAAAAGCTGCCTGTTAAGAAAGATAAAAGCGAGGAATGCAATGGCCTGTTGGGGGGACAAGGAAGGAAGCTAAGTAACAGAATAAACAGACTTCAAGGAGAACAAGAGTGAAAGTAAACACAGATGGAGAATAAAAAATAACTTATCTCTAGAGATTCATTTTTGACCAAGTTGGAGCTCTGAGAGTCACAGCCAGAAGTAATCTATGAAGTCTAAGGATAAGCATTATCTCTGGTGAGAGAGATCTATTGACTATCTGTGTGGTCCTGGAAACACTCCTAGCACACTAAACTTCAATTTCCCCAAATCAACATGAGACATTGGGACTTGAATATATCTAAACTCTACCAGCATTTGATTTTAGATGAAGTTGAAAAATCAAGTGGGCATTACAGGATAAATGAAGTGACTCACACAGTTGTCCCTGACAGTGGAGAAAGTGGAGGGTAGAGGGGCGCAGAAGATTGAGACCTCTTTCAAAAGATACCATGCATAAAGCACATGCCACAAAACTCTGTCAGATAAAAGTAAGACTTACATGGGCACCCACCAGTGGACTCCTGAGTTTTCTCTGAGTACATCACAAACCTGGGTTTTGGCTCTGGCTACAAGAGTGCTTGTCCTGATGCCTTGTAACATATTTATCATCTCTGGCTGGTCTGAAAGTTTTGCTTAATTAAATGATAGCTAATGTCTTCTTTAGAAGGATACCCAGGGGCGCCTGGGTGGCACAGTCGGTTAAGCGTCCGACTTCAGCCAGGTCACGATCTCGCGGTCCGTGAGTTCGAGCCCCGCGTCGGGCTCTGGGCTGATGGCTCAGAGCCTGGAGCCTGTTTCCGATTCTGTGTCTCCCTCTCTCTCTGCCCCTCCCCCATTCATGCTCTGTCTCTCTCTGTCCCCAAAATAAATAAACGTTGAAAAAAAAATTAAAAAAAAAAATAGAAGGATACCCAAAAGAGATAACTTTGAAAATCCCAATAATTTGTCCTAGAAAACCAAAAATTAAAATGTAGGTCTAATACATCACTTCAAAAGCATCATCTAATTAGAAGAGGGATAAGACCTATGGATGGGAGCTTGATTAAACAGATTTGAGTTTAATATAAGAAAGAAAACTGTAGATGCCTCAAGGTGGGGATAGGCTCCATCACCATAGGTGATCATAGAATAAGTTTTGGAAGGTAAATGTATACCTTTAATATTACTTACTTTCCTTTCATGTTAAAGTTATCAAGAAGTTTTAAGTTGCAAGGAAAATGAGTACCTGGATAATATCTTGTTTTGTAGAGGTGTCTTGGAGTATATGGAGGCCATGTTGGTAAGACAGAATTGTGTGACCTCAGGGAGAATGAGAGTAATGACTCAGCATCATTCAAGATATAACCACAGTTCCAATAGCCCAGATCCTCCCTAAAGAAAATCGCCGTTTCTCCTTAGGTCCTTCTCTATTTAAATGTCATGGTTACACTATCAAAGTGAGAAGGAGATCTTGATTGGTTTAATTTGCCACTGAGTATTACACAGGCATTTTCACATAGGTTTCTGACTCCTTTTCATACAGCCTTTGTGTCAGAAGAATCTTGAGGTCCAAAGATCTGGGTGGCTCAGTCGGTTAAGCATCTGACTCTTGATTTCAGCTCAGGTCATGATCTCACAGTTTGTGGGATGGAGCCCGGCATCTGGCTCTGTGCTGACAGTGTGGAGCCTGCCTGGGATTATCTTGCTCCCTTTCTCTCTGTCCCTCCCCCATGTGTTCTCTCTCTGTCTTTCTCTTAAATAAATAAATAAACATTTTTAAAAAAAGATGTAGAATTTCTTAGACTGAAAAAACAATTGTGTTGCCACTTGGTAGTCACATCTGCCCATCTCCAATCCCTGAAAACCATTCCTATACTATTGCTTTATCCAGAATGTCATATAAATGGAATTATACAGTATGCAGTCTTTTGTATATGACTCCTCTTGCTTAACATAATGAAGTTAATCTACATTTTTGCATGCTTTATTGTTGAGTAGTATCACATTGTATTAATGTGCCAGTTTCTTTGTCATTCATCAACAGTTGAGGTCCTTTGGATTGTCATATATATATATATATATATGTGCCATTTCTTCTGTATCTGTTCATCTACTGATAAGCACTTAAGTTATTTCCATATTTTGGCTCTTGTGAATAATGCTACAATAAACATGGGAGTGAATATATTCCTTCAATATCTTGTTTTCATTTCATACCCAGAAGTTGAGTTGTTGGATCGTGTGCTTGACCTATTTTTAATTTTTTGAGGAACCTTAATATTGCATTTTGTAATGGCTGAACCAATTTATATTAACACCAACAGTGTAGAAGAGTTCTCTTTTCCCCCACTTCCTTGCAAATACTTGTTATCTCTTGTCTTATTGATAATAACCATTTTAACAGGTGTGAGGTGATATCTTGTGGTTTTCATTTGCATTTCCCTGATTCTTAGTGATGTTGAGCATCTATTTATGTACCTGTTGGCACTTCGGATGTCTTTGGGAAAATGTCAATTTAGTTCCTCTACCTATTTTAATTAGATTTTTTTGTTGTCATTGAGTTGTATTAGTTCTTTATACATTTTGGATATTAACTCCTTATCCAATATAAGGTTTGCAAAATTTTTCTCCCATTCAGTAGATCGCCTTTTTTGTTAATTGCTTCTCTTGCTGTTAAGAGCTTTTAAGCTTGATGCAGTATCATTTGTTGATTTTTGCTTTTGTTGTTTGTGCTTTGGTATTGATCAAATAATCATTTCAAGACTAATGTCAAGGAGCTTCTTTCCTACATTTTCTTCTATGAAATTTATGCTTTCAGGTCTTTTGTTCAAGTCTTTATTCCATTTCAAGTAAATTCTTGTGAGTGGGGTAAGATAGGGATTCAATTTCATTTGTTCTGCACCATTTGCTGAAGAGACTATCCTTTCCCCATTGCATTTTCTTGGCTTCCTTGTCAAATATTAGTTGGCCATATACACAAGCCTTTAATTTTGGCCTCTATAGTCTGTTCCATTGACCTATGTGTCTATTTTTATGAAAATACTGTACTGATTTTATTACTATAGCTTCATCATATAATTTGAAATAAGGAAGTGTGATACCTCTGGCATTGTTCTTTTTTTTCTCAGGATTGCTTTAGCTATCTGTGGGGTTTCTTTGATTCCATACAAATTATAGGATTGTTTTATTCTATTTCTAGAGTATTACTGGTATTTTGATGGGGATTTCATTGACTCTATAGATGATATTGGGTGGCATAAATATTTTAACAATATTAATTCTTTCAATCCATATACATGGAATATCTTTCCATTTGTGTGTCTTCTTATTTTTCTTTCAGCAAAGTCTTGTAGCTTTTACTGTACAGATCTTTCACCTCCTTGATTAAAAGTATCATTAGATGTTTTATTGTTTTCAATGCTATTGTGAATAGAAAAGCTTTCTTTATTTCCTTTTCATATATTTCATTGTTAAGTGTGTAGAATTGCAACTGAATTCTGCATTGATCTTATATTCTGCAACCTCACTGAAATTTTTTGATTAGTTCCAACAGTTTTTCGGTTGAGTATTTGGGATTTTCTATATACAAAATCATATCACCTGCAGATAGTTACCATTTTTTTTACTTTTTCCTTTCTAATTTTGATGTCTTTTATTTCTTTCTCTTGCTTTGTTGCTCTAGCTAAGACTTCCAGTACTATGTGGAATAAGACTGGTGAGAGAGGGCATTCTTGTTTTGTTCTTAGAGAAAAGGATTTCAATCTTTTACCATTGTGTATAATGTTACCTGTGGGTTTGTTGTGGATAGCCTTTATTATTTGAATATGTTCTTTCTATAAACAATCTGCTAAGGATTTTAACACGAAAAGATTTATTTCCTCAAATGTTTTTTCTGTATCTATTACAATGGTAATGTGATTTTTTTCATCTATTAATGTGATGTATAACATTTATTGATTGGCATATGTTGAACCATGTTTGCATCCCAGAGATAAATCCCACATATTCATGGTTTATAAGCCTTTTAATGTGTTATTGAATTCGGTTTGCTATTTTTTGTTCATAATTTTTGTATCCATATTCATCAAGGTAGTGGCCTATTAGAGTTTTCTTTTCTTGTAGTGTCCTTATCTGGCTTTGATATCATGGTAATGCTGACCTTGTAGAATGATTTTAGGAGTGTTCCCTCCTCTTCAATTTTTTGAAAAAGTTTGAAAGTAATTGACATTAATTATTTAAATTTTGGTATAATTTTCCAATAAATCTGTCTGATCCTGAATATTTATGTATTGGGAGATTTTTTTTATTAGTGATTCAGTCTTTTTACATGTTATTGGTCTATGTAGACTTACTATTTTTTCCTAATTCAGTCTTAGTAAATTGTATCTTTCCAGGAATTCACACATTTCTTCTAGATTATCTACTTTGTTGACATGTAATTGTTCATAGTAGCTTTTTATAATCCTATGTATTTGGTAGTATCTGTGTGATATCTCCTCTTTTAAATATAATTTTATTTATTCCAGTCTTCTTTCTTTTTTATAGTTCATCTAGCTAAAGCTCTGTCAATTTTGTTAATATCCAAAAAATCACCTCTTGGTTTTATTGATCCTTTCTGTTATTTTTCTGGTAGCTATTTCATTTTTTTCTGCTCTGATCCTTTTATTTCCTTTTTTAAGCCAACTTGGTATTTAATTTGTTCTTCTTTTTCTAGTTTCTTGAGGTGTAAAGTTGGGTTGCTTATTTTAGATCTTCCTATTTTATTTATTTTATATATTTATTTTTAAATTTTTTTTTCTCAACATTTTTATTTATTTTGGGGACAGAGAGAGACAGAGCATGAACGGGGGAAGGGCAGAGAGAGAGGGAGACACAGAATCGGAAACAGGCTCCAGGCTCTGAGCCATCCGCCCAGAGCCTGACGCGGGGCTCGAACTCACAGACCGCGAGATCGTGACCTGGCTGAAGTCGGACGCTTAACCGACTGCGCCACCCAGGCGCCCCTATTTATTTTTAAATTCAAGTATAACTAACATACAGAGTTATATTAGTGTAGGTGTACAATATAGCAATTCAACAATTCTATACATTTCCCAGTGTTTGACACCATAAGTGTACTTTTAATCCCTTTCACCTATTTCATCCATCCTCTCATCCATGTCCCTTCAGGCAACCCCCATTTTGTTCTTTATATTTAAGAGACTGGGTTTTTTGTTTGTTTGTTTTTCTTTCTTCATTTTATTTTGTAAATTCCATACATAAGTAAAATTATATAGTATTCATCTTTCTCTGACTTATTTCACTCAGCATTATAACCCCTAGATCCATCCATGTTGTTGTAAATGGCAATATTTTGTTCTTTTCTATAGCTGTGTAATGTTACACTGTATGTGTATGTATATGTGTGTGTGTGTGTGTGTGTGTGTGTATGTATGTGTATACAGTTCTTTATTTATTGCTCTATTGGTAGACACTTGGATTGTTTCCATATCTTGGATTTTGTAAATAATGCTCAACAAATATAGGGGTGCATGTATCTTTTTGAATTAATGCTTTAATTTTCTTTTGGTAAATATCTGGTAGTGGAAATACGGGGCCATATAATAATTCAGTTTTTAATTTCGTGAAAAACCTCCATACTCTTTCAACAATGGTGGTGCCAGCTTGCATTCCCACCAATAGTGCACAAGGGTTCCTTCTAATTTTTTTTATTTATTTTATATTCCAGTATAATTAATATATGGTGAAATAGTTGAAGGGGATAAAGTGTGCATTTACCATGATGAGCACTGAGTATTGTATAAAATTGTTGAATTACTATATTGTATACCAGAAACCAATATAACACTGTTTAATTCTTGTGCTTTTCATTTTAGCTATTCTCACAGGTGTGAGATCATATCTCATTGTGGTTTTGATTTGCATTTACCTAATGATTTTTACTGTTGAGCATCTTTTCATGTGTTTGTTGGCTATCTATTTATATGTTTGGGAAAATGTCTATTCATGTCTTCTGTCCATGTTTTAGATTGCCCGATTTGTTGGCATATAATTTTCATAGTATTTTTTTAAAATTGTAATTCTGTGGTGTTGGTTGTGATCTCTTCTCTTTTGTTCATGATTTTAACTATTTGGGTCATTTCTCTTTTCTTTTTGAGAAGTCTGTCTAGGAGTTTATCAATTATGTTAATTCTTTCAAAGAACCAACTCTTAGTTTATTTGATTTGTTCTACTGTGGGGTTTTTTTGTTGTTGTTTGTATATAATTTATTTCTTCTCTAATCTTTATTTCCCTTCACCTGCTGGCTTTAGGTTTTATTTGCTCTTCCTTTTCTAGCTCCTTTAGTTGTAGGGTTAGGTTGTGTACTGGGGACACATGTCTTCTGCTCATGTTTTATACTATTTTTTAAAGTTTATTTATTTATTCAGAGGTAGAGGGGGGAGGGGCAGAGAGAGGGAGAGAGGGAGAAACCAAAGCAGACTCTGCATTGTCAGCACAGAGCCTGATGTTGGGCTCAAATTCATAAACCATGAGATCATAACCTGATCCAAAACCGAGTGTTGAACACTTAACTGATTGAGTCACCCAGGCACCCCACTGCCAATGTTTTAAATTGTACTATGTGTTTTTATAATGTTGAGTTGTATAAGTTCTTAATACATTCTGAAAATTAATCTCTAATCACATATATCATTCGCAAATATCTTTCTCCATTTCAAACATTGTCTTTCTGTTTTGTTGACATTTCCTTTGCTGTACAAAGATGTTCATTATGGTGTAGTCCCAATTGTTTAATTTTTTTGTTTATTTGTTTCCATTGTTTCCATTGTTTAGGAGACATGTCTAGAAAAAAGTTGCTACAGCCAATGTTAAAGAAATTACTGCCTCTTTATTTCCCAGGAATTTTATGGTTTCAATTATCACATTTAGGTCCCCAATCCATTTTGAGTTTGTTTTTGTATATGGTGAGAGAAAATGGTTCCATTTCATTCTTTTGCATGTAGCTTTCCAGGTTTCCCAACACAGTTTGTTGAAGAGACTGTAATTTTCTCATTGTATATTCTTGCCTCTGTCATGGATTAATTGACCATATAATCCTGGGTATATTTTAGGACTCTATATTGTGTTCTATTTACCTAAGTTCTAATTTTCTTTGCCAGTACTATACTGTTTTGATTATGACAGCTTTAGAGTATATCTTGAAATCTGGGATTGTGATACCTCCAGTTTTGTCCTTGTTTTTCAAGATTTCTTTGGATATTTGGGATCTTTTGTGGTTTAATACAAATTTCAGTATTATTCTAGTCTGTGAAAATGCTGTTGGTATTTTTATACTGATTGCATTAAATGTGCAAAATCCTTTGGGTAGCATAGACATTTTAACAGTATTTGTTCTTCCAAGCCATAAGCATGGAATGTATTTTTTTCATAGAGAATGTATGTATGTATGTATGTATGTATGTATTTTAATTGATGTTAGTTAATGTACCATGTAGTTTTGGTTTCAGGAGTAGAATTTAGTGATTCCTTACTTACCTATAACACTCAGTGCTCATTCCATTAAGTGCCCTCCTTAATTCCCGTCATCCATTTAGGCCATCCACCCACCACCTCCCCCTCAGAAACCCTCAGTTTATTCTATGTATTTAAAATCTTTGATTGTTTGCCTCCCTCTTTGTTTTTATGTTATTTTATTCTTCCTTCCCTTCCTCTGTGTTCATCTATTTTGTTTCTTAAATTCCACATATGAGTGAAACCATATGATATTTGTCTTTCTCTGATTGACTTATTTCACTTAGCATAATACACTCTATTTCCATCCACATTGATGTAAATGGCAAGATTTCATTCTTTTTGGTCATTGAATAATGTTATATATATGTACCACATATTCTTTATACATTCATCAGTCAATGGACATTTGTGCTCTTTCCATAATTTGGCTATTGTTCATAGTGTTGTTATAACCATTGGGGTGCATGTGCCCCTTCAAATGAGCATTTTTGTATTCTTTGGATAAATACTTAATAGTGCAATTTCTGTGTCACAGGTTAGTTCTATTTTTTATTTTTTGAGGAACCTCCATACTGATTTCCAGAGTGGTTGTACCAGTTTGCATTCCCATCAACTGTGCAAAAGAGTTCCTCTTTCTCTGCATCCTCACCAACATCTGTTGTTTTCCATGTTGTTAATTTCAGCCAATCTGACAGGTGTGAGATGGTATCTCTTTGTGATTTTGATTTGTATGTCCCCAATGATGAGTGATATTGAACAGCTTTTCATGTGTCTGTTAGTCATCTGCATATCTTCTTTGGAAAAGTGTCTATTCATGTCTTCTTCCACTTCTTCACTTGACTCTTTGTTTTTTTGGGGGTTGACTTTGATAAGTATTTTTTAAATAGATTTTGGATACTAACCCTTTATCCGTTATGTCATTTGCAAATACCTTCTCCCATTCCTTAGGTTGACTTTTAGTTTTGTTGTTTTTTTCCTTCACTGTGAAGAATCTTTTCATCTTGATGAGGTCTGAATAGTTTATTTTTGCTTTTATTTTCCTTGCCTCCAGAGATAAGTCTGGTAAGAAATTTCTGCGGGTGAGGTCAAAGAGGTTGTTGCCTGTTTTCTCCTCTAGGGTTTTGATGGATTCCTGTATCACATTTAGGTCTTTCATCCATTTTGAATT